>NC_134502.1:3441159-4046086 GCF_040206685.1 Ascaphus truei | reverse complement strand
AGTGTGTGTTGTGGGGGGGGAGGGAGTGTGTGTGTGGGGGGGAGTGTGAGTGTGGGGGGGAGTGTGTGTGGGGGGAGTGTGTGTGAGGGGGGGGAGTGTGAGTGTGGGGGGGAGAGTGTGTGAGTGGGGGGGAGAGTGGTGTGTGTGGGGAGGGAGAGTGTGTGTGTGGGGGGGGAGAGTGTGTGTGTGGGGGGGAGAGAGAGTTTGTGGAGGGGGAGAGTGTGTGATTGTGGGGGGGGAGAGTGTGTGTGTGGGGGGGGGTGGTGAGTGTGTGGGGTGAGTGTGTGTGTGGGGGGGAGAGTGTGTGTGTGTGGGGGGGAGAGTGTGTGTGTGGGGGGGGAGAGTGTGTGTGTGGGGGGGGAGAGTGTGTGTGTGGGGGGGGAGAGTGTGTGTGTGGGGGGGAGAGTGTGTGTGTGGGGGGGGAGAGTGTGTGTGTGGGGGGGGAGAGTGTGTGTGTGTGGGGGGGAGAGTGTGTGTGGTGGGGGGGAGAGTGTGTGTGTGTGGGGGGAGGAGAGTGTGTGTGTGGGGGGGAGAGTGTGTGTGTGTGGGGGGGGGGAGAGTGTGTGTGTGGGGGGGGGGGAGTGTGTGTGTGTGGGGGGGGAGAGTGTGTGTGTGGGGGGGGGGAGAGTGTGTGTGTGGGGGGGGGGAGAGTGTGTGTGTGGGGGGGGGAGAGTGTGTGTGTGTGGGGGGGGGAGAGTGTGTGTGTGTGGGGGGGGAGAGTGTGTGTGTGTGGGGGGGGGAGTGTGTGTGTGTGTGGGGGGGGGAGAGTGTGTGTGTGTGGGGGGGAGAGTGTGTGTGTGTGGGGGGGGAGAGTGTGTGTGTGTGGGGGGGGAGAGTGTGTGTGTGGGGGGGGGGAGAGTGTGTGTGTGTGGGGGGGGAGAGTGTGTGTGTGTGGGGGGGGAGAGTGTGTGTGTGTGGGGGGGGAGAGTGTGTGTGTGTGGGGGGGGAGAGTGTGTGTGTGTGGGGGGGGAGAGTGTGTGTGTGGGGGGGGGAGTGTGTGTGTGTGGGGGGGGAGAGTGTGTGTGTGGGGGGGGAGAGTGTGTGTGTGTGGGGGGGAGAGTGTGTGTGTGTGGGGGGGAGAGTGTGTGTGTGTGGGGGGGGGAGAGTGTGTGTGTGTGGGGGGGGAGAGTGTGTGTGTGTGGGGGGGGAGAGTGTGTGTGTGTGTGGGGGGGGAGAGTGTGTGTGTGTGGGGGGGGAGAGTGTGTGTGTGGGGGGGGAGAGTGTGTGTGTGTGGGGGGGGGAGAGTGTGTGTGTGTGGGGGGGGGAGAGTGTGTGTGTGTGGGGGGGGAGAGTGTGTGTGTGTGGGGGGGAGAGTGTGTGTGTGTGGGGGGGAGAGTGTGTGTGTGTGGGGGGGGGGAGAGTGTGGGTGTGTGTGTGGGGGGGGGAGAGTGTGTGTGTGTGGGGGGGGAGAGTGTGTGTGTGTGGGGGGGGGGGAGAGTGTGTGTGTGTGGGGGGGGGAGAGTGTGTGTGTGTGGGGGGGAGAGTGTGTGTGTGTGGGGGGGGAGAGTGTGTGTGTGTGGGGGGGGAGAGTGTGTGTGTGTGGGGGGGAGAGTGTGTGTGTGTGGGGGGGAGAGTGTGTGTGTGTGTGGGGGGGGGAGAGTGTGTGTGTGTGGGGGGGGAGAGTGTGTGTGTGTGGGGGGGGAGAGTGTGTGTGTGTGGGGGGGGAGAGTGTGTGTGTGTGGGGGGGGAGAGTGTGTGTGTGTGGGGGGGGAGAGTGTGTGTGTGTGGGGGGGGAGAGTGTGTGTGTGGGGGGGGGAGAGTGTGATGTGTGTGGGGGTGGGGAGAGTGTGTGTGTGGGGGGGGAGAGTGCGTGTGTGTGGGGGGGGAGTGTGTGGTGGGGAGAGTGCGTGTGTGGGGGGGGGTGGGGGAGTGTGCGTGTGTGGGGGGGGTGGGGGAGAGTGCGTGTGTGGGGGGGGGGGTGGGGGGAGAGTGCGTGTGTGGGGGGGGGGGGGTGGGGGAGAGTGCGTGTGTGGGGGGGGGGGGGGGGTGGGGGAGAGTGTGTGTGTGGGGGGGGGGGGGTGGGGGAGAGTGTGTGTGTGGGGGGGGGTGGGGGTGGGGGGGAGAGTGTGTGTGGGGGGGGGGGGGTGGTGGGGGGAGAGTGTTGTGTGTGGGGGGGGGGGGTGGGGGAGAGTGTGTGTGTGGGGGGGGGGGGGTGGGGGGGAGAGTGTGTGTGTGGGGGGGGGGGGGGGTGGGGGGAGAGTGTGTGTGTGGGGGGGGGGTGGGGGAGAGTGTGTGTGTGGGGGGGGGTGGGGGAGAGTGTGTGTGTGGGGGGGGGGGGTGGGGGAGAGTGTGTGTGTGGGGGGGGGGTGGGGAGAGTGTGTGTGTGGGGGGGGGGGTGGGGGAGAGTGTGTGTGTGGGGGGGGGGTGGGGGAGAGTGTGTGTGTGGGGGGGGGTGGGGGAGAGTGTGTGTGTGGGGGGGGGTGGGGGAGAGTGTGTGTGTGGGGGGGGGGGTGGGGGAGAGTGTGTGTGTGGGGGGGGGGGTGGGGGAGAGTGTGTGTGTGGGGGGGGGTGGGGGAGAGTGTGTGTGTGGGGGGGGGGGGGGGTGGGGGAGAGTGTGTGTGGGGGGTGGGGGGAGAGTGTGTGTGGGGGGGGTGGGGGAGAGTGTGTGTGGGGGGGGTGGGGGAGAGTGTGTGTGGGGGGGGTGGGGGGAGAGTGTGTGTGGGGGGGGTGGGGGAGAGTGTGTGTGGGGGGGGTGGGGGAGAGTGTGTGTGTGGGGGGGGGGTGGGGAGAGTGTGTGTGTGGGGGGGGTGGGGAGAGTGTGTGTGTGGGGGTGTGGGGAGAGTGTGTGTGTGGGGGGTGGGGGGAGAGTGTGTGTGTGGGGGGTGGGGGAGAGTGTGTGTGGGGGGGGTGGGGGAGAGTGTGTGTGGGGGGTGGGGAGAGTGTGTGTGGGGGGGGTGGGGGAGAGTGTGTGTGGGGGGGGTGGGGGAGAGTGTGTGGGAGAGTGTGTGGGGGAGAGTGTGTGGGGAGGGGTGGGGGGGAGAGTGTGTTAGAGTGTGTGTGGGGTGGGGGGTGGGGGGAGAGTGTGTGTGGGGGGTGGGGGAGAGTGTGTGTGGGGGGGGGTGGGGGAGAGTGTGTGTGGGGGGGGGTGGGGGAGAGTGTGTGTGGGGGGGGTGGGGTGAGTGTGTGTGGGGGGGGTGGGGGGAGTGTGTGTGGGGGGGGTGGGGGAGAGTGTGTGTGTGGGGGTGGGGGGAGAGTGTGTGTGTGGGGGGTGGGGGAGAGTGTGTGTGTGTGGGGGTGGGGGAGAGTGTGTGTGTGGGGGGTGGGGGAGAGTGTGTGTGGGGGGGGGTGGGGGGAGAGTGTGTGTGGGGGGGTGGGGGAGAGTGTGTGTGGGGGGGTGGGGGAGAGTGTGTGTGGGGGGTGGGGGGGAGTGTGTGGGGGGGGAGTGTGTGGGGGGGGTGGGGGGGTGGGGGGGGGAGAGTGTGTTAGAGTGTGTGTGGGGGGGGTGGGGGGTAGTGTGTGGTGTGGGGGATGAGGGAGAGTGTGTGGAGGGGGGGGGGGTGGGGGAGAGTGGTGTGTGTGGGGGGGGGTGTGTGTGTGGGGGGGGGAGTGTGTGTGGGGGGGGGGAGTGGAGTGTGTGTGGGGGGGGGGGGGAGTGTGTGTGGGGGGGGGAGTGTGTGTGGGGGGGGGGGAGTGTGTGTGGGGGGGGAGTGTGTGTGGGGGGGGGAGTGTGTGTGTGTGGGGGGGGAGAGTGTGTGTGTGTGGGGGGGGAGAGTGTGTGTGTGGGGGGGGGAGAGTGTGTGTGTGGGGGGGAGGAGTGTGTGTGTGAGGGGGGGAGAGTGTGGTGTGTGGGGGGGGGAGAGTGTGTGTGTGTGGGGGGGTGAGGTGTGTGTGTGTGGGGGGGGGAGAGTGTGTGTGTGTGGGGGGGGAGAGTGTGTGTGTGTGGGGGGGGGGAGTGTGTGTGTGTGTGGGGGGGGAGTGTGTGTGTGTGGGGGGGGGAGAGTGTGTGTGTGGGGGGGGGAGAGTGTGTGTGTGTGGGGGGGGGAGAGTGTGTGTGTGTGGGGGGGGAGAGTGTGTGTGTGTGGGGGGGGGAGAGTGTGTGTGTGTGGGGGGGGGAGAGGTGTGTGTGTGGGGGGGGGAGAGTGTGTGTGTGTGGGGGGGGAGAGTGTGTGTGTGTGGGGGGGGGAGAGTGTGTGTGTGGGGGGGGAGAGTGTGTGTGTGTGGGGGGGGGGAGAGTGTGTGTGTGTGGGGGGGGAGAGGAGTGGTGTGTGTGGGGGGGGAGAGAGTGTGTGTGTGGGGGGGGAGAGAGTGTGTGTGTGGGGGGGAGAGTGTGTGTGTGGGGGGGGAGAGAGTGTGTGGTGTGGGGGGGGGAGAGAGTGTGTGTGTGGGGGGGGAGAGAGTGTGTGTGGGGGGGGGGGGTGTGTGTGGGGGGGGGGGGGTGTGTGTGGGGGGGTGGGGGAGAGTGGTGTGTGGGGGGGGGTGGGGGAGAGTGGTGTGTGGGGGGGGTGGGGGAGAGTGCGTGTGTGGGGGGGTGTGGTGTGTGTGGGGGTGGGTGGGGGAGAGTGTGTGTGGGGGGGGTGGGGGAGTGTGTGTGTGGGGGGGGTGGGGGAGAGTGTGTGTGTGGGGGGGTGGGGGAGAGTGTGTGTGTGGGGGGTGGGGGAGAGTGTGTGTGTGGGGGGTGGGGGAGAGTGTGTGTGGGGGGGGTGGGGGAGAGTGTGTGTGTGGGGGGGTGGGGGAGAGTGTGTGTGTGGGGGGTGGGGGAGAGTGTGTGTGTGGGGGGTGGGGGAGAGTGTGTGTGGGGTGGGGGAGAGTGTGTGTGGGGTGGGGGAGAGTGTGTGTGGGGTGGGGGAGAGTGTGTGTGTGGGGGGTGGGGGAGAGTGTGTGTGTGGGGGGTGGGGGAGAGTGTGTGTGTGGGGGGTGGGGAGAGTGTGTGTGTGGGGGGTGGGGGAGAGTGTGTGTGGGGGGGGTGGGGGAGAGTGTGTGTGGGGGGGGGTGGGGGGACGAGAGTGTGTGGGGGGGGGGTGGGGGAGAGTGTGTGTGGGGGGGGTGGGGGAGAGTGTGTGTGGGGGGGGTGGGGGAGAGTGTGTGGGGGGGGGTGGGGGAGAGTGTGTGTGGGGGGTGGGGGAGAGTGTTGTGTGGGGGGTGGGGGAGAGTGTGTGGGGGAGAGTGTGTGGGGGAGAGTGTGTGGGGGAGAGTGTGTGGGGAGGGGGTGGGGGGGGAGAGTGTGTTAGAGTGTGTGTGGGTGGGGGTGGGTGGGGGGGGAGAGTGTGTGTGGGGGGGGTGGGGGGGAGAGTGTGTGTGGGGGGGGTGGGGGAGTGTGTGTGTGTGGGGGGGGGGTGGGGGAGTGTGTGTGTGGGGGGGGGGGTGGGGGAGTGTGTGTGTGTGGGGGGGGGGGGGGGGAGTGCGTGTGTGGGGGGGGTGGGGGAGTGTGTGGGGGGGGGGAGAGTGTGTGTGTGTGGGGGGTGGGGGAGAGTGTGTGTGTGGGGGGATGAGGGAGAGTGTGTGTGTGGAGGGGTGGGGGAGAGTGTGTGTGTGGGGGTGAGTGTGTGTGGGGTGAGTGTGTGTTTGGGGGTGAGTGTGTGTGGGGTGAGTGTGTGTGTGTGGGGAGGGGTGAGTGTGGTGGGGGTTTTGAGTGTGTGGGGTGGTGAGTGTGTGGGGTGGTGAGTGTGGGGGGGTAGTGAGTGTCTGGGGGGGTGAGTGTGTGTGTGGGGTGGGTGTGTATCAGTGGCTCTGTGTGTGTGTGTGTGTGTGTGTGTGTGTGTGTGTGTGTGTGTGTGTATATCAGTAGCTGCGTGTGTATCAGTGGCTGTGTGTGTGTGTGTGTGTGTGTGTGTGTGTGTATCAGTGACTGTTTGTGTATCAGTGACTGTGTGGGTGTGTCTGTGCAGGCCAGCAGTGACTGTGTGGGTGTCTGTGCGGGGTCAGTGTCTGTGTGAGTGTCTGTAGGTCTGTGTGATTCTGTAGGTCAGTGGCTGTGTGCGTCTGTGCAGGTCAGAGAGAGACTGGAGGGGGGGGAGAGAGAGAATGGGGGTGGGGAGAGAGAGAATGGGGGTGGGGAGGGGAGGGAGAGAAAATGGGGGAGGGTGAGAGAAAATGGGGGGAAGTAGAGAGAGAATAGAGTGGATAGAGAGAATGGGGGTGGGGAGGGAAGGGAGAGAGAATGGGGGAGGGTGAGAAAAAATGGGGGGGAAGTAGAGAGAGAATGGGGGACAATGTCGCCAACAGGGGGGTCTGCCGGGGTTGGCGTCCTTGGATCGGTGAGTCAGTAAACCACCCTCTCTCTCTCCCTCTCTCTCCCCCACCCTCTCTCTCTCCCTCTCTCTCCCCCACCCACTCTCTCACCCTCCCTTTACCACCCTCCCTCTCCCACCCTCCCTCCCTCTCCCACCCTCCCTCCCTCTCCCACCCTCCATGCCCTCCCTCTCCCACCCTCCATCCCTCCCTCTCCCACCCCCACCCTCCCTCCCTCTCCCACCCCCACCCCCCTCCCTCTCTCCCACCCTCCCTCTCTCTCACACCGTCCCTCCCTCTCCCACCCTCCCTCCCTCTCCACCCTCCATTCCTCTCTCCCACCCTCCCTCTCTCCCACCCTCTCTCCCACCCTCTCCCACCCTCTCCCACCCTCTCGCACCCTCTCTCCCCTCCCACCCTCTCTCCCTCCCACCCTCTCTCCCTCCCACCCTCTCTCCCTCCCACCCTCTCTCCCTCCCACCCTCTCTCTCTCCCACCCTCTCTCTCTCCCACCCTCTCTCTCTCCCACCCTCTCTCTCTCCCACCCTCTCTCTCTCCCACCCTCTCTCTCTCCCACCCTCTCACTCCCTCTCCCACCCTCTCACTCCCTCTCCCACCCTCTCTCCCACCCTCTCTCTCTCACATCATCTCTCTCTCTCACACCTGTCTCTCACCCTCTCTCTCTGTCACCCACTCTCTCGTTCACCCACTCTCTCTGTCACCCACTCTCTCTCTCTGTCACCCACTCTCTCTCTCTCTCTGTCACCCACTCTCTCTCTCTGTCACCCACTCTCTCTCTCTCTGTCACCCACTCTCTCTCTCTCTGTCACCCACTCTCTCTCTCTCTGTCACCCCACTCTCTCTCTCTCTGTCACCCACTCTCTCTCTCTCTGTCACCCACTCTCTCTCTCTCTGTCACCCACTCTCTCTCTCTCTCTGTCACCCACTCTCTCTCTCTCTCTGTCACCCACTCTCTCTCTCTCTCTGTCACCCACTCTCTCTCTCTCTCTCTCTCTCTCTCTCTCTCTCTCTCTCTCTCTCTCTCTCTGTCACCCACTCTCTCTCTCTCTGTCACCCACTCTCTCTCTCTCTGTCACCCACTCTCTCTCTCTGTCACCCACTCTCTCTCTCTCTCTGTCACCCACTCTCTCTCTCTCTCTCTCTCTCTCTCTCTCTCTCTCTCTCTCTCTCTCTCTGTCACCCACTCTCTCTCTCTCTGTCACCCACTCTCTCTGTTGCTGTCCTCTGTCTCGCTCCCTGTCCTCTGTCTCGCTCCCTGTCCTCTGTCTCGCACGCTGTCCTCTGTCTCGCACGCTGTCCTCTGTCTCGCTCGCTGTCCTCTGTCTCGCTCGCTGTCCTCTGTCTCGCTCGCTGTCCTCTGTCTCGCACGCTGTCCTCTGTCTCGCACGCTGTCCTCTGTCTCGCACGCTGTCCTCTGTCTCGCACGCTGTCCTCTGTCTCGCACGCTGTCCTCTGTCTCGCACGCTGTCCTCTGTCTCGCACGCTGTCCTCTCTCTCTCTGTGTCCTCTCTCTCTCTCTCTGTGTCCTCTCTCTCTCTCTCTGTGTGTCCTCTCTCTCTCTCTCTGTGTGTCCTCTCTCTCTCTCTCTGTGTGTCCTCTCTCTCTCTCTGTGTGTCCTCTCTCTCTCTGTGTCCTCTCTCTGTGTGTCCTCTCTCTCTCTCTGTGTGTCCTCTCTCTCTCTCTGTGTGTCCTCTCTCTCTCTCTGTTGTCCTCTCTCTCTCTCTCTGTGTGTCCTCTCTCTCTCTCTCTGTGTGTCCTCTCTCTCTCTCTCTGTGTGTCCTCTCTCTCTCTCTCTGTGTGTCCTCTCTCTCTCTCTCTGTGTGTCCTCTCTCTCTCTCTCTGTGTCCTCTCTCTCTCTCTCTGTGTCCTCTCTCTCTCTCTGTGTCCTCTCTCTCTCTCTGTGTCCTCTCTCTCTCTCTCTGTGTCCTCTCTCTCTCTCTCTCTGTGTCCTCTCTCTCTCTCTCTCTGTGTCCTCTCTCTCTCTCTCTCTGTGTCCTCTCTCTCTCTCTCTCTGTGTCCTCTCTCTCTCTCTCGCTGTGTCCTCTCTCTCTCTCTCTGTGTGTCCTCTCTCTCTCTCTGTGTGTCCTCTCTCTCTCTGTGTGTGTCCTCTCTCTCTCTCTGTGTGTCCTCTCTCTCTCTCTGTGTGTCCTCTGTCTCTCTCTCTGTGTGTCCTCTGTCTCTCTCTCTGTGTGTCCTCTGTCTCTCTCTCTGTGTGTCTCTGTCTCTGTGTCTGTCTGTCATCCACTGCTTTCTTCCAGATCTGACTCAAGTTTCACACGGGAGACATCGTGTGGTGTATCTCAGCCGTAAGCTGCTCCCCAGAGAGGTGGCATATGCCACCATTGAGAAGGAGTGCTTGGCCATTGTGTGGGCACTAAGGAAGCTACAGCCTTACGTGTATGGGCGCTCCTTCACCGTTATATGGACCACAACCCCCTGAGTTGGCTACAGAGGGCATCAGGAGAGAATGCTAAGCTATTACGGTGGAGCTTGGCCCTGCAGGAGTTTCGAGTTCACGATCCAACACAAGAAGGGTAGTGAACGCAGCAACGCAGGTGGGCTCTCTCGTCAAGAATACCCATCGGAACTTGAGTTCTTCAACGGTGCCAACGGTGCCCCCACTTCCCGTGAGGGGCAGCGGGCCACAGGGCACCCATTAAGAAGGGGAGGTGTAGCGGGGGAGGGGGTTTGGCCCGGAATTAAAGGGGTTACAACCCATTTGGCCACCCCCTGCCCTCACCTGGGAGGTGAGGGGTTAACTGGAATGATGTCCAGTACTGTGTTTATGCCCCTGCTTCAGCACCAAATGTGTATCCCCCTGTGAATGTGTATTTTCCCCATCTCCGTGTTTGCACCAACCCCTACACTGGGATTCAGTCGGAGGGAAAGGGTTGATGTTAATTTTGTGTTTATAGCCCTTTGTTCCTTTTCCCGCCTTTGCAGGCTCCATTTTGCAGTCTCTCCATAGGTCGCCATTGAAGCCCCATGTAACCCTATGGAGATTCCAGCGATTTGCGCCTGATATCGCAGAAGACCTGCAGGTGGCGCCCGAGAGGAGGAGCGGCTGTTCCCCATTGAAAGTGAATGGAGTAATGCATTTCAATGGGGATTCCTCGACTCTGACCTCCAGGAACGGGCTGGCAGCCAGCCAGGCCGCAGAACCGCAAAAGCGGAAACTATGTCTTAAAAGAGCTTTGATCAATCCGTGGTCAAGTTCACGTTCAATTGGCGTGGGAAACTTAGGCTCTAGGCACCCCGGAAAAAAATCGTTTTGCCCCTAGAACCTAGAAACCCCCTCACTCGACCCCAACTGGGTCCAACAATCAATGACCCCGGTAAAGGGTCACGCTCGCTACGAGGGTCGCACCATTGACTCTAATGGTGGAGGTAAAAGCCGCAAGGTGAAAAACGGCTAAGTCAAAATGTGCAGGAACCTGAAATCCATAACTCCGGTTTAGTTTGGGTTTTTGCCATTGACTTCAATGGCAGAGAAAAGCCACTTTTGTAAAAGTTCCTTTAAACTGTATTTGTGTAACTCCGGTCTGGTGGGTCGTAGCGAGCTGAAACTTGGCCACCATGGAGAGTCCCCTCCGGCATGAGGGTCTCGCAATTTACAGCCCGCTCGGCCCAGCCTAACGGATTATTTTAATTTGTTTAGATATTAAGAAATGTACTGTCTTTTGGGTCTGGTATAAAAGCCCGCGAAAGATACTGGCTCTGCTATATGTTAATGCTCAGGGGGGGGCGACCAGTTGTCTACAACAGGCCCCCTGATCAAAGGCTTCACTACTCTGATTGTGTATACAAGGGCGGAGAAACGCAGTACCTGAGTGGTTTGTAAGTGCTGTAATTCACACTTGCAGACAAAGGCTTTCCTGGCCAGATACACGTCTGGTAGACTTTAAGGCGCCCTTTCTTTAGTGTGGGGATAGGGAAATGAGACCCCAAGTGAAGATTGTGCGCATGTGCCAACTAACTGGGGGCATGGTCCAACAATGCTTCCCACGTTAGCTGGCAAAAGGGGATTGGGTGCAGGTAATTGTTAACCAATACCTGGCACCCAATGTTAGGGTATAGGGCTTGAATCCCATATAAACGAGTGTAAGCCCTATGCCCAGTGTCTTCGTTACTACATCTACTTGTTACCTGATGCCTGAATGAATTGCCAAACCCGTTCCTGATTGCTTCATTGTCCAACCCCTAAGTAAGTGCTATATTCTGTATGTTATTTGTGCAATCTTGTGTGTTCACCTTTTTCAAGGAATAAACCTAATTTATCATATCTTAGTTGTGTTCAATTCAACCCAGTGATGTTTGTGTATATTATAACCCTGCACAAGCTCCCGTGACACTCTGCTCCAAACAAATCTCAGATTCATCTATACTCAGAGGTCCCCTCTCCTCCGTAGGATTAGTCTTATTGTCCATAGAATAGATAAATAATCTTGATGGTCGGAGCTGTAAATCAAAGAGAAGGGAACAGAGAGAGACAAGACAACAGAAAAAAAAACAAAAAAAAACAAAGCTCCAACTTGGGCTTCTTAGGCCTTGCCCCCGCTGCCTACTACAGCGTCCGCTGTGGCGGATGCTGCGCGCACGAGAGCCCTCCCCGCAATGGCGCAATTTTTCTAATAACAATGTCTAATTGTTATTAGACAAAGACATCTGCCCCATAGTACAACAGGGACCAAGATTCTCATATCGGAAAGCCAAAACTTTGGCCTTCCACCTGTCACCCAGCATGTTCAATTCTATGTCTAACTTAACACATATCAAGAGCATCCCAAAAGGTTTTTATCGATGTGGTAGTTGCTCTATGTGCCAGTATACATCCCAAACTAAATACATTTTATACAATGACAATCTTAAGAAATATTATATCAAGAATTTTCTCAATTGCAACATTGCATTTGTCATTTATATTCTTTTTTGTGGGTGTGGCCACAAATATGTGGGCCGCACTACAAGACCACTCAGAACAAGAATAGCTGAGCATGTACGGTTACTTAAAAAAAGAGATTTAAACCATCCAGTCCCCAGACATTTCGCTCAATGTTCTAAAGGTGGCATTAATAATTTTTATTTTTCTGCAATAGAACACATACCTTGCCACCCTAGGGGTGGCAATAGGGAAAACACTTTGAATAAACAATAGATGTATTGGATATACACTCTCAACACTCTCCACCCACATGGCATTAACCTTGACTGGGAGCTTAAACACTTCCTTCGCGGTTAAGGATTGGGGGAGTCTTGAGCGTGTGTCTCCATGCATCTCAACATATATATTATTTACTGTTTTGATTTCTTATATGCAAAACTATTCAAGACCGTGCTCTGTGATACAGTTGTCCTCGAGATTATACATGTGCATGTATATATATGTATATGCGTACTCGTTTATTGGGTATACAGATATAATAACCACAAATAGTTTGATGTAATCCTTTATTATTAAGATTCATATTACAATTATTTGTGTTGTTGTATATGCATTACAAATAATTTTTCATCAATTATTATATTTTCTGTATTTTGACATTATAAATGCAATGTGGTATAGAATGTATATCAAATGTGTATGACTTCTAACATATAAGGTTTCTTTCCACTCACTCCTCTTATGAATTCAAGGTATCATCCTGTGCTATTGATTATAATATATATTTTTATATTTAGGTTGCTGCACATCACACGATGTTGTTTTTAATATTTTTAAAAGTTTTCTTGTATGTTGCGTACTGTATATGTTATCACTTGTTTTTGTGTATTTACAGCATATCTTATAGAGAGGTAAGGTTCTTCTCCACATGAGGCTTCAATCTCAATTAGTGATTGACTAAGTGCTTCCCACTGTGTGAACAAATTTCCAGCCAATAGTGGAGGGGGACCTGCCTACTTAAGATCTGTCTGGAGAGATTTCATTTACTCTTTGATAAAGTTCCTACACGGGACGAAACGCGTCAGAGGATAGGAGTCTCTCTGTGATGTCCAGCACCATGTCTTAATAAAGCTGAGTAAAATACCGGTTTATGGCGGCCTGGAAAGACGAGAAGATCTGGCAGGGGGAAGAGCTCGGGTCGGGCCTGGTCCTCTGGCGTCGTTTCATCGACGACGTGTTTTTAATTTGGAAGGGGGAACAGGGAGAGTTAGAGTCCTTCTTGGAGTCTTTGAATACTAATGATTAGTAATTTAAGATTCACTAGCAATACAGTATCAGTGGCGGCCAAGTTAATTTCCTTGATCTAGTCATCTTCATAGAGGAAGGTAACATAAAAACAAGAACGTATTTCAAGGATATAGATAAGAGCAATTTTACATTCAGATCAAGCTGCCACCTGCCCAGATGGATGGACAATGTGCCACCTGCCCAGATGGATGGACAATGTGCCACCTGCCCAGATGGATGGACAATGTGCCACCTGCCCAGATGGATGGACAATGTGCCATCTGGGCAGTTAACGTGAATTAAAAGAAATTGCAGTGATAGGGAGACCTATTATATGCCGGCCAACAGACTGAAAGGGAGGTTTGCAGAGAGAAACTATAACGAGGGAAGATTAGATGAGGCAATGTCCAGGGTACATTCGCTCAACAGAGAAGATTTATTGAAACCAAAAATAAAAGATTCTAGAAGGAATGATCCATTTGGGGAAGCAAAGGAAATCAAAAACATCATCAGTAATCATTGGGGTATTCTCAACAATGACCCCATTTGGGGTGGAATCATACCGGAAAAACCGAATGTGATTCTCAGGGAAGCGTGTAATCTTAAAAATAACCTGGCACCCAGTGCATTAATAAGAGGTACTTTACAAATGACAAACTGCTTCAGCGCGGTAATGGTTTCTTTGGCTGCAGCAGCTGCACAGCGTGTCCGTTCAAATCAATAAATAAAACAGAATTCAGTTCTAACATCACGGGGGGGAAATTCCTCGTAGAATCGGGTATCACCCGTAGAACAGACCCCACCGCCTGCGTGCCCGTGTAAATGGCAATATATTGGCAAAACCGAAGGACCGGTCAGAAAGAGAATTAATGAACATCTCAGCAACATAAAAAGGAAACTAGTTTCACACCGCGTCTCAAACCCCTTCCTAGAAAAGCACCAGGGAGAAACCCCGGGCCTGACCTGTAGGGCCATTGAGTCTGTGAAACCACATTGGCGAGGGGGGGGGGGAGACAGAAACTTAGAACTGGTAAAGAGAGAACCGTTCTGGATTCATACATTGAGAACCCTCTCCCCCAGGGGTTAAATATGGGACTATATGTTGCACCTTTCCTGAGAGAAGCATTTTTAGTTACTAACGTTGCCTCTTTTTCCCCCATGATCCATCCCTTCCACCTCTAGGAGATCATCAAGTCGTCTTTATTAGAGTTGTTTAATTATCATGTATTTTTACCGATACCATGTACTCTGTAATTTGTATTACACTACGTGATCCATCCATTAACGTCATGTCCCATTGTCCCACTTATCTTTGTACAGCCATGACTGTCAGCATTGTTATAAATATGGTTACCCCAGATGTGTCCACATCATTGTATAAATAGAGAAGCAATTTTTTGTCCTGCCAATATGTTCCCGTTTTTTACACCTCCTGCTCCAGTGGGTGGTCGTGTAGACACTATTAATAGGTCTTTCACATATGTGTATTTAACATCAGATGTCATTTTAAAACGTTTAATTCTATTTCTGGATCTTATATCTGGGACAGTTTATATTCATCCTGTTAGCACATTTTTTGCCTAAATGATGTGAACACATCAGCTCCAATGAGTTCCCCATATCTATTGATCAATTAAGGGTCAGGTTTTTTCTGTTGTGTTTGATATTTAAATGTTGGAAGTGGGAGGGGGCGGCATACTCCTGACGAAGCCGTACACTCTTAGTGGTGAAACGCGTAGGGGAGCACCGCCCAGAGGAAGAGAGGATTGGTGCCTTGTGACTGCCAATCATAGAAGCCTCACCGGAAGTGACGCGACGCTCTGGAGACCGCCGGGGAATCGAGTTGCAGGCGCTGCAGCGTGCGACCAGGCAGCAGTCCGCTGTACGCGGGAGAGCTGACGGGCACAGAACGGTGGCAGCGGGGTGAGCCACGGCGGTACCATATCCTCACTTCTTTCACGGTTACGTGATACATGCGGTTTTAATTTGATTTTATTGTAAGTGCGCATTTTTATAACGTACATAAAATACCTACCTTTATACCATTGATCTGCACCATGGATATGTCCTTTTGTCTTTGCATCTCACCACCACACTGAATACCTTGGGTGGAGTGAATCAACGCCTGGACATAGGAGACCACATATACTCAAGACACCAGTGGTTGCCCATATACCACTTACATCTTGTGAGTAGGCTGCACATATGAGCCAAGACACCCTGTGAATTAACACACCCAAAAGTTTTTCCATCTGCACTAAGATTGTTCTTTTTCGGTTGTTGTTTTTTCCACACTCTCATCTCATTTATTAAATGTTATCACAATATTTCTAGGTGTGCGATACTGTAAAGAGATGTGTCACAGACTCCAGATATAGGGGGAAAAGTGATCAGCAGTCACCAAGGTAAAAGTGGGGCTGGGAAAAGAGTTCTAGCCAGTGGGCAGAGTTTATAATGGCGAGAAAAGGGAGGATAGGTGGGTAGAGAACTTATTAAAAAGTACGTTATACCAGACATTGGGGTAATATGTAGGAATGCGCAGGGGGGTGGGCAGAAGCTACTCCATCCGGGCAGTGGACATGCGCCGACAACCTATGGGGACTGAGACTGCTAAACCCATAGGTGAAGACCCAGGGGAAGGGAGGCTCCAGGAGGGTGGGAGCAGCGGCCCCCCAGGTGGAAGGGGGAGGAGGGGGGCACGTTGCTCCATGGCAGTTGAGCTTAGGTCCGAAAGGATCAAATACAGCTCATTTCCGTTGTTGTTTATAGTGTTGGATATGTTGGGTGTTGTTGGGTTTTCCTTGCCTATCCCTGTGTGTTTCCCCCCCTCCTGTCCCCCAAGTTGTTGGTCACGGTTGGAAGCGGGCGCTAGGCACGAAGAACATTGGGGGTGGCAGATCTCTGGAAGGAACCCGAAAGTGCATATGCCGAGGGTAAGCCGATTCACTAAAGCAGTAACATGGCACTAACATGGGTGACACACAACGTTAGAGGTTTTAACCGCCCTCAGAAACGACGCATTGCCTTTAGGGAGTACAGAACTAGAAAAGCAGGTGTGATATTTCTACAAGAGACTCACTTCAGCATTAGAAATAGCCCAAGTTTCTTAGATGGGCACTTACGCCAGTTCTATCTGGCCTCCGTGGCAGAGGAATAAAAGGGGTGGCGATACTGTTCCACAATAATTTGCCTTTTAAGGTGGAAAAAATAAAAAGGGACATAGACGGTAGATATCTTATCCTAACAGGGACGGTGAATGGGAGCAGTCTGACGCTAGCATCGGTATACGCCCCATGTGAAGATGACCCTCAAATGTTTTAGGACATTCTTTGCACAGCTGGATAGGGTGGCGGAGGGGAGCATAGTAGTAGCAGGAGATTTTAACAAACACTTAGACCCGGCGTTGGACGGAAACAAACAAAGAAGTAGAATCAAAAGGGGAGGTGTAGACGCTCTCCGTCAGGGTATTAGGGAAAGGCAACTTGTAAATATCTGGAGGGAACAGCACCCGGAAGAAAGGGGATTTACTGTTTAATCGCACCCACATAAAGGCTACAGCAGGATCGATTACTTCTTTGTGTCGAATAGACTGGTCCCGCAGATCTCCTATTCAGGAATCCATGATATTTCATGGTCAGATCATGCACCAATAGAGCTGCGGTGCTCTCAAATCAGGCTAGCTAGCCCGGGGGCAAATTGGAAACTCAATGAATCATTAATTAAGATCCCAGAGATCGCACAAACCATACAAGAAGAGATCTCACAATTCTTTAAAGACAAACAAAGGCAGTGTGGAATCTCACATAACGTTGTGGGAGGCTCACAAGGCCCCTCTGAGAGGAACGTTGATCAACATAGCGGCAGGGAGGGAAAAAAAGAGGGAAGCCAAAATAAATCAGCTGAGAGAAAAGCTCCATGAACTCTCTATACTACATAACAGGACAGGTAGAGAGGAGACTCTGAAGGAGTTGAAAGATGTAAGAATAGAACTTAATCTACTCCTTACCTCCCAGACCGAAAAGACACTGAGTTGGACAAAGAGGACATTTTTTGAAAAGGCAAACAAGCCGGATACCATGCTGGCAAATAAAATCCGCAACAGACAGTCAAAGTATACAATTCACGCAATCGGGAACAGGGAAGGAAAGTTAACCTCAAATCCCAAACACATAGTTCAGGAGTTGAGAACATATTATGAAGGGCTGTATGATGGGAAGAAGGTGAAACACAACGCTAACACGAGCAGGGCACTAGAGAATTTTCTAGCAGACTCGGATTTGAGAAGGTTGACGGGGTTGGAGCGGGAGTTCCTAGAGAAGGAGTTTACAGCGGAAGAACTACAAGAGGAAGTTACTAATCTGAAACCTGCAAAAGCTCCGGGCCCAGACGGATTCTCACATTTATATTACAAAAAATATATTGGGATTCTGACCCCTTATTTGTTAAAGACGTACAATAATATCCTGGAGGGGGGGGTCTTTCTCGGACCAGATGCTGCAGGCGTCCATCTCGGTGATTCATAAGCAGGGTAAGGACCCCACAAATTGCCCAAGCTATAGGCCGATCTCACTGATTAATTCGGATGTAAAAATTTACTCGAAATTGCTGGCCAATAGATTGAGTGCTATTCTACCCTGGCTGATTCACCCGGATCAAGTCGGTTTCATTAAAGGTGGAGAAGTGGCCGATAATACTAGAAGGGTTATTGATATTATAGATTACATAAATACCAACAAGATCCCGGAATTATTTTAAGCTTAGATGCAGAGAAAGCCTTCGATAGGATAGACTGGCCGTACCTTGATGCCACACTTGTAGCGTTTGGATTTGGGGACAGAGTCTTGAGGGAAATCAAAGCACTATATATGAATCCTATGGCACGGGTAGTTCATCGGGGATTCCCGTCAGGATTTCTTAAAATCAAGAGTGGCACAAGACAGGGCTGCCCGCTATCGCCCTTGTTGTTCGCCTTATGCATGGAGCCACTAGCAGTATGGATTAGAGGAAACATGGACATTACAGGGATTCAAATTCATTCCCAGGAACATAAGACAGCATTGTCTGCGGATGATGTCATCCTGACGCTGTCCAGGCCCCTGGTCTCTCTACCCAACCTCTTTGACCTGCTGGAAAAATTTAATAGGATATCAGGTTTCAAAATAAATCAGGCGAAATCTGAAGCCATGAGTCTAAATCTCCCAAAAGATACAGAAAAACTAATAGAGATTAATTTTAATTGGCAACCTAAAGCAATTAAGTTCCTAGGGGTCAATTTGACCAAGGAAGTAAAATTGCTATATAAGGCAAATTATCCTAAGCTCTTGCAATCCCTGAGAAGAGAGTTAAAAGAATGGGCATCATATGGCATCTCATGAATTGGAAGAATTTATAGCGTTAAAATGAACCTTCTTCCCAGATTATTGTACCTTTTTCAGACAATTCCCATACCCATAGAGAATGCAGATATTAGGGACATCCAGACAAAGGTTCTTAAATTTATTTGGAAGAACAAAAAAGCACGAATAAAGGCTAGAATAAGGATGAGGCCCAAAGACACAGGCGGACTGGCGGTACCTTGCTTGTTCTCATATTACAGAGCGGCCCAATTAAGTCAAATTATTCAATGGCATCTAGATCCGAAGCTGCGCAGATGGGTGGGCATAGAGAGCGAACTCTGCGCCCCACTAGAAATTAGTAACTTAATTTGGTACCCAAAATCTAGGTTGAAGGAGATAAAGAAACCGCTAGCCTCAATGAACAACTCAATTGCAATCTGGGAGGCTGCTAAATTTAGATAGTGCTCTGACTACGAGGCACTCACTGATGGCCCCATTGTGGGGGAACCCAAATTTTGCCCCAGGGCTGGAAGAAGGGGGGGGGGTTACATGGTGGAGGCAGGGAGGGTACAGGAGATTGAAGGATCTGTAGGGCAGGAACACAATCAAAACATTTAGACAGATTCAGTCAGATAAGGACATTCCCAACACCGAATTCTTTAGATACCTCCAGATCAGGGCATTGTATACCAAACACATAAATCGTCCTAAGGTGACGAATTTTGAGACGCTCTGTGCACGGGGGCACGACACAGGGGGACTCACATCTAGACTATATAGGGAAGTGATCGATCCTGGCAACAGCCACGGGCTGAGACTAGGTTACATGACGCAGTGGGAAGCAGAATTTGGGAGGACGTTAGAGGAAGAGGACTGGAGAACGATACTTGAGGCGGCAGCAAAAAGTTCGATCTGCGCGACGTTAAAGGAGAACTCATATAAAAGGTACTGATGAGGTGGTATCTCACCCCAGTCAGATTATCTAGATTTGTACCAGGGTACTCCCCCTTGTGCCCTAGACAATGCGGAGAGCTGGGTGACTTGTTGCACATGCTGTGGTCCTGCCCTCGTTTGATCCCAATATGGGAACAGATTCAGAATTGGTTACAGAAAATCTTGGGCCCCGAAATTCCCCGGGATCCCTGGCTGTTTCTGTTAAATAAGCCACTGGAGGGTCTGTCAAGGGCTGGGAACAAATTGATAGTCCATTTTGCGATGGCAATGAGGTGCGAGACCGCAGCATTGTGGAAACAGAACACGATTCCAACAATTGAAAAGATTCGGAACAGAATTTGTCTGCCAGATGGAGAAGCTGACGAGTTTGGTCAACGACACTGGCTCAAATTTTCAAAAGGTCTGGCTGCCGTGGTTGGCACAAACAGACATTCCAGGGGTGACCACATCTCCTCCATTTGGCTATGATAGAAATAAGTGAGTTCTCCTGTGACAGCCTGCACTCAGGGAGGAGTAAGGTGTATAGAGACGGGCCTAGGGAAGGGACGATTGGGTTAGTAAGTTAAGGGAAAATTTCTATATACATGGAAGCCTGTGAAGGCATAAGAAGCTGCAGAGGTTTCCCGCACCAGAGCTAAAAGCAGGATGGAGAAGTGTGGAGATATGCCCAGCATGGCGCTGGATAGCAGATCTTCAGTGACCCCCCCATACCTCTCTTCCCCAGTTTGTCTTTCCCCCCTGTACCTGTTTGATGTGTGATTGGTGTGTGCGTCTTGTTATTTCAGACAGATATGGACAAGCTACAGAGTATATTGAGTGTTTCATAATTTGTGCACAACAGTCTGTACCTTTTGAAAATTCAATAAAATATAAAGTTGAAAAAAAATAGAGGATTGTACTGCCCAGGCTCTGAGGCTTCTACCCAGTGGGAGGTCTTGAGTGCCTTAGCACGCCCTCCTCTGGCTTTTGTGACACCAACTCAATCCGTGCTCTGGTTGGCCAGCAGCCCCTGTCCCATGTAAAGGATAGCCACTGAGGGCTATATAAGGGGTGCTGCTGATCAGAGCACTAGTTTACCCTCAGAGGAAGAGACACTCTGGAACGGAGTGTGAAGATTCTCTTAGAGGACCATCTGCGAGACACTGGGAAGGAGTGTGAAGTTTGCAGAGGTCCATCTCTGGGAAGGAGTGTGAAGTTGGACTGTGACCAGCTGGAGATACATGTCAGAGTGGCTGCTGTGTGTTCAGCACTCTGATATCCTGGAGCAGAGAAGCGGACAGGGGAAACCCATTTGAAGTGGGTCCCTGCACCTAGGAAAGGTAGATCTCATCCCCCAGACCCCTGTAAGTGTGTATGTTTTTGTATTTTGTATTCTTGTGTGTTGCCGAGGATTTATCCAAAATAAACCTCATTTTATTTAACTGCCTTGTTTTGCCTTGTAAACACAAGGTGAGGGTGTGATTGTCAGACTTATTCAACGAATAAACAGCAGCCCATCCGTAGTTAGGTGGTTATAGGTGGGGTGATGAGTATGGGGGTAAGTGCAGGTATATTCGCTTCTTCAGCAGGGACAGGAGAAAGAGGGGCTGATAGTGCAGTAAGTAAAACACTTTAATACAATAAGCACATATAAAACCAGTCCCAGATAGATGTTCACTCACATCTGTAAATGCCAATCAGGGCATGAAAAGGTATCTTTGTGACGCGGGTTGGTTTTCTCTCCTCCTTTACCGTCGGGCTCTGGCGGACGTCTCTCCTCCTCAGTTCGCCTCGTGTCCTCTCCTACAGCGGCCGCTGGAAAAGGCACTCGTTTCCCCCGAAGGTCCTGACGTCACGATTGTCCAGGTCCGGCAGTGATTATTCTCCTCCTCTAGCACACTGGACAATTGTGACGTAACAGTCGACGTGTTTTGTTGGCTCTGGGCCAACTTCCTCAGGCAGGGAGGGTACAGGAGATTGAAGGATCTGGAGGGCAGGAACACAATCAAAACATTTAGACAGATTCAGTCAGATAAGGACATTCCCAACACCGAATTCTTTAGATACCTCCAGATCAGGGCATTTTATACCAAACACATACTGTAAATCATCCTAAGATGACGAATTTTGAGACGCTCTGTGCACGGGGGCACGACACAGGGGGACTCACATCTAGACTATATAGGGAAGTGATCGATCCTGGCAACAGCCACGGGCTGAGACTAGGTTACATGACGCAGTGGGAAGCAGAATTAGGGAGGACGTTAGAGGAAGAGGAATGGAGAACGATACTTGAGGCGGCAGCAAAAAGTTCGATCTGCGCGACGTTAAAGGAGAACTCATATAAAAGGTACTGATGAGGTGGTATCTCACCCCAGTCAGATTATCTAGATTTGTACCAGGTTACGCCCCCTTGTGCCCTAGACAATGCGGAGAGCTGGGAGACTTGTTGCCCATGCTGTGGTCCTGCCCTCGTTTGATCCCAATATGGGAACAGATTCAGAATTGGTTACAGAAGATCTTGGGCCCCGAAATTCCCCGGGATCCCTGGCTGTTTCTGTTAAATAAGCCACTGGAGGGTCTGTCAAGGGCAGGGAACAAATTGATCGTTCACTTTGCGACGGCAATGAGGTGCGAGACCGCAGCATTGTGGAAACAGAACACGATTCCAACGACTGAAAAGATTCGGAACAGAATTTGTCTGCCAGATGGAAAAGCTGACGAATTTGGTCAACGACACTGGCTCAAATTTTCAAAAGGTCTGGCTGCCGTGGTTGGCACAAACAGACATTCCAGGGGTGACCACTTCCACCATTTGGCTATGATAGAAATAAGTGAGTTCTCCTGTGACAAAGAAGAGGGAAAGATCCCAAAAACGGTGCACTCTACTCTACTCATTCAAAATAACAAATTATTTATTAACATATCATAAACATAGAAAATAGTTAAAACCTATGGAGGTGTGCTATGGGAAATCCTAAGTATGGGTTCCTCAGGTAGTCAAATGGCACAGGTATGATAACCTAGTATAGCCAATCATGCACACCAAAACAGTATATACAATAACTAAGCTAGGTCCCCGTCGGGTTGCAGCTTGGATAGGAGGTAATCCTGTAAATTGAGACAATGTATGCTAATATCTAGCAACTATAGCTGAAACTGTAAAGTGTGGCAATATCATCATAATGTGTCTGTGTGTAATGATGAGTGACACATTAACCTGCACATGCGATCTTAGCTTTGCGATCTTATTCTACCAGGATATACAGACCTCAAAGCTGCTCTTTCTAGCTAGTGGGATCCACATCTGTGGCCCACATCTTAGTTTAACTGTATCTGTTTGTAGCGGCTGACTCGATCAGACACCTATGCATCTGTCGCACACCTGACGTCACGCTGAGCAGGATTTTCCTCTCTCCCCTCCTCCCCCCCTCTCTCCTGTGACAGCCTGCACTCAGGGAGGAGTAAGGTGTATAGAGACGGGCCTAGGGAAGGGACGATTGGGTTAGGAAGTTAAGGGAAAATTTCTATACATGGAAGCCTGTGAAGGCATAAGAAGCTGCTGAGGTTTCCCGCACCAGAGCTAAAAGCAGGATGGAGAAGTGGGGAGACATGCCCAGCATGGAGCTGGATAGCAGATCTTCAGTGAACCCCCATACCTCTCTTCCCCAGTGTGTCTTTCCCCCCAGTACCTGTTTGATGTGTGATTTGTGTGTGCGTCTTGTTATTTCAGACAGATATGGACAAGCTACAGAGTATATTGAGTGTTTCATAATTTGTGCAAAATAGTCTGTACCTTTTGAAAATTCAATAAAATATAAAGTTGAAAAAAAATATAGAGAATTGTACTGCCCAGGCTCTGTGGCTTCTACCCAGTGGGAGGTCTTGAGTGCCTTAGCACGCCCTCCTCTGGATTTTGTGACACCAACTCAATCCGTGCTCTTTCTAGCTAGTGGGATGGTTGGCCAGCAGCCCCTGTCCCATGTAAAGGATAGCCACTGAGGGCTATATAAGGGGTGCTGCTGATCAGAGCACTAGTTTACCCTCAGAGGAAGAGACACTCTGGGACGGAGTGTGGAGATTCTCTTAGAGGACCATCTGGAGACACTGGGAAGGAGTGTGGAGTTTGCAGAGGTCCATCTCTGGGAAGGAGTGTGCAGTTGCACTGTGACCAGCTGGAGATACATGTCAGAGTGGCTGCTGTGTGTTCAGCACTCTGATATCCTGAAGCGGACAGGGGAAACCCATTTGAAGTGGGTCCCTGCACCTAGGAAAGGTAGATCTCATTCCCCAGACCACCTGTAAGTGTGTATATTTTTGTATTTTGTATTCTTGTGTGTTGCCGAGGATTTATCCAAAATAAACCTAATTTTATTTAACTGCCTTGTTTTGCACAAGGTGAGGGAGCGGTTATCAGACTTATTCAATGAATAAACAGCAGCCCATCCGTAGTTAGGTGGTTGTAGGTGGGGTGATGAGTATGGGGGTAAGTGCAGATATATTCGACTCATCAGCAGAGACAGGAGAAAGAGGGGCTGATAGTGCAGTAAGTAAAACACTGTAATACAATAAGCACATATAAAACCAGTCCCAGATAGATGTTCACTCACATCTGTAAATGCCAATCAGGGCATCAAAAGGTATCTTTGTGATGCGGGTTGGTTTTCTCTCCTCCTTTACCGTCGGGCTCTGGCGGACGTCTCTCCTCCTCGGTTCGCCTCGTGTCCTCTCCTACAGCGGCCGCTGGAAAAGGCACTCGTTTCCCCCGAAGGTCCTGACGTCACGATTGTCCAGGTCCGGCAGTGATTATTCTCCTCCTCTAGCACACTGGGCAATCGTGACGTAACACTCGACGCGTTTCGTTGGCTCGGGGCCAACTTCCTCAGGGGGTGGCTCTGATCCTGACTACCTGCGCTAATATATCAGGCGTCCCCTTCCTATTGGTTGATAGGGGAGCTACTGCTGAAAGTGCAGATGGCAGATTCGCTAAATTCGCCAACTGCAAAATTATACAGAACAAAACCAGTCCCTGAATACGACCGGACATGAAATAAATAAATATATGAATTGATTAATTAATAAAGCTGATCGTTCGTAGTTATTATTTAAACATTGAAGTCTACCCCGCATGTTATAAAATACCTTAAGTACGTGTGAAGTCAGATACATGGCTTGTTAAACCCAGAAGCAGATTCCTGAAAGCACATGGCTACACGTAATGTATAGGGCTGCGACAGACCGACGGCCGATCCTAATACATCTGCTGAAGAAACCGGCTGCTTCTTCTCAGAGGGTGAGTAGTGGTTAAAGATTTGTATTTATTTTATTTGTTGCTAATAACTCTTATTATTTTACTTCTGTTTATTGTTCAAGTGCTATTGACCCTATCCACCACCGGGTGGCGGTGTTGTGTTACATTTCACCAGTGGGGCGGCGCCGATCAGTCTGTTTTGACTTTCCCTGGTTTTGCCGTGTGACTGATCCCTGAAATATAAATGTGTTAGGGAGACCTGGCCTCCCGCGACAGACAGACAGACAGACAATGAGGCACAGGGATACATATGTATTCCTGTAGCTGTATCCCTAAGTTAAGGGGGGTACCCCAGCTAGTGCCAAGGTGACCCACAACAAGTATAGGGTTTGTGGGTGACCCAACCGTATATAAGTTGTGGGGGGGGGACGACTCAGAGTCCAAACTGAGTCACAGGAAAAGTGTGAGGGGGGATAAGGCAGCAGAAATAAAGAGACAATATTTTTCCTTTTCTGTTCCCTGTACCCCCAAGATCTTCCCCTAAAGTCCCACATCGCTGACGGGGATCCCCGAGACCCAGTGTGTATTCAAATATAGTTTTAATATGTTTAAACATTCGGAATCAATGTCCAAACAGGCAGCCCGTGCAAACCCACAGGCGCCGGCATGTCTGCTGGACATCGGAGTTCAGAGCAGCCAGAGGAAGCCCAGAGGTGGGGACAGCATTTGGTCAGCGGGGAAAGGAGGAGTACCAGGTCCGGAGATCAACGGCCGTCCTCCGGGATAACACTTGTTCTGCCAGACCTGGTGGAGCCTGCCCAGCGGGGGGCATTGGGATAGCTGGGGGGGGTATGTGGCAGCTTGCGCATGTCCCTTAGCCGTTTCACATTTCCCGCTGACCCGGCTTTTCTAGCCGGCTTGGTTCCGATTGGCTGCTTGGGAAAGTTCCCACGCGCTGATTGGCTGTCCGCTCTGCTTCTATTTTATGAATGATGCAGAGAATACTATAAGAAGCCGCGAGCCAATCAGATGGTGCGTTCCCCTTGAGTCTGCGCTGAAAGAGAGCGGGCGGCTTTTCAAAGATGCTTTTGTTTGTAATAGCAAAGCAACCGGCTTCTATTTCAAGCCTGGAAATCCTGCCCGCCTGAGACTAAGTCCCGACTTCTGCGCCCAAGTTCCCAGAATCGAACGTAGCGGCCATGCTGGGATTTTATTCCGACTTGAGTTATAGGAAATTTGTAGTAACTCGCGGTCAGGAGGGACCATGTTCTCAGGAGAGAACGTAGCGGTGGCGTGTGGGACTTTCTGCCGATTTGGGTTCCAGGAGATTCCGGGCAAAGTCCCGGTCAGGGTAAAACTCTCCCATAGAGTTCCCTGCACCTAGGAGAGTCTAGTTTTCAACCCCAGCCCCAAAGTAAGTGTGTCTTTGTGTATCATTGTGTATTTTGTGTATCATTGTGTGTAAGCGAATTTATGCCGAATAAATTACACTTTATTTCTCTTCCTTGTTTAGCACAATGAATGATCCCGGTAAAAAGGTGTAAACAACCCGGTCTCCCGTGACAATTACGTAGAAATATTCTCGCTGTTGCCAGGTTATAAGGACGCTAAGGGGAGGTCGGATAGGTCACAGGACAAAGATAAGGACGTGGACAGGGACACTATCCCAAAAACATTCTGGAATTGGCTCGAGGCGTGTGCCATTTTGGCCACGATAATCATGGAGAAAGAGCCACGGAAGTGCCCGCCAATAATTCGCTATATGGGCCCCATTCGGGGGGCTCACCAGATTTGTGGGGGGGGGGGGAGATTGTGGGTGCATTACAGTGAGGCTTTTCGGTAACACGCATCAGTAAACAAGAAGATTGGGTGAGATTATAAGAATATGGATCTGTGGCTGACCCATAATGATACCTCGGAGGGCGGGTCCATTTGGGTCAGCGCCGGCGGTTTGCAAAGCTCAGGGTCTTCGGAGGAAGGTAAGCGGGGGGGAGGGTGATGGCTTTATAATGAAAGCGCATGCAGGTTCAGCATGACTGACAATACCCCCACCCCCCCCGAATAAATATTTAAAAAATACCCCCACATCCCCGAATAAATATTTAAAAAATACCCCCACACCCCCGAATAAATATTTAAAAAAATACCCCCACCAAGGCAGGCAGTCACCCACAAACCCAGGCAGTCACCAACCCATCCAGGCAGTCAGTCATCCAGGCAGTCACCCACCCATCCATCCAGGCAGTCAGTCATCCAGGCAGTCACCCATCCAGGCAGTCACCCAGGCAGTCACCCACCAAGGCAGGCAGTCACCCACAAACCCAGGCAGTCACCCACCCACCCATCCAGGCAGTCACCCATCCAGGCAGTCACCCACCCATCCAGGCAGTCACCCACCCAGGCAGGCAGTGACCTACAGTCTAATTACCCTCAGTGGAGCAGCTGGGTTTGCAGTGGATACGCAGTATAGCAAGCGGTTCCTCACGTTACCATGGTGTGGTTACATGCGTGTAACGGTATATCTGTACATACCTAACACAGACACGCGTGCAAACCTGGCAGGTGTTTATCAGACAATAGTTCTGTGACTATAGCGATGAGAGCGATCAGTGGGTTCTGTGGGCCCTTCTTTGGGTTCTGGGTACTATAATATTCACCTCTTTTGCACCTGCGCATCTAATTTACACAGCGCGTAATCCCTGAGCAGCGTGGTCTGATTCATCCATTGTTTGAATAAGAAAAACAGATAAGTAAACGTTGCGCGCTAAAAAATATTTCTCCGTGGTAGGTGCGCTATGGGTTCGGGGGGGGGGGGCTGCGCCTTTCATTTGTCCTGGGCCCCATAATTTCTGTTGGCAGTCCTGGTTTGCCCAAACACACACAGGCATCAATACTTATTAACCCCGTGTGAGACACACGGTGTCAGCTTCATTGTAACGTCACGTAAGCAACTTATTACTTACAATTAGCGTCATTATCTGCGGGCGCGGCACCAGCAGCCATCAGTTTAGGTGGCATATAGGGGGGTACAGAAGTATTGCCCAGTGGGGGCAAAGGGAGTATAATGCCAATAACCCTTATACCCCAATCCCTGTGATATGCACATCGCCCGCTCATAATATTTCCCAGGGACCTGTACCCCCGAGATTCAGTACGTTATACCGGGCGCCATATCTGAGAGCCCCCTGCTGTGTATCCGTAGTGTGCTTAGTGTTTCAGCATATATATATGTGCCTATTCAGCCCCACTTATTGTACTTATTACTTATAATAAAGTGTTTTAATAATCCAATATTCCTAGTCAATAAACGAGGGGCAATTAATATGCTTACTTGTTTGGTCTACAATAGGTTCTGTCCCTGAACCAGTCCTGTTACACCTGACACATACGTTGACCACAGGAGAGGGCGCTGTAATGGGCTCTTAGGTCCTGTTCCTGCTTTGGTAACAATACCTAAATTCTCTGTTCCGATGACTCATGTAGAGACAGACGGGGATACTATAAGCTCACGGCTATATAGTCTAGTATAGAATTTATTACGTACGTTCCTCTCAATGCTCATCTTATGTGTAACGTTTATAGGGAAATAAAGACGGCAGCTTAAGTGATGGCGCTGGTACGTATAAGAAGTGGGTACGATGTCTGTTTCGTATTTTTTTTTTTTTCAATTTTATTGGAGTTTCTTGTTCATACATTATGCCACAAACCATTGTGTTGTACATCAACTTTTTTTTTTTAACAAAAAATACGATACTCGTACATGACATATTAGGAACTACCTACAACATAGAACGTTATTTACAAGACATACCAGACACAGGTCCGGCGGGGGGGGGGGGGGCGACGAAGGGTGGGGCGGGGGTTTAGGGGCGAGGGGGAACCGGTGCGTCTTTTGCTTGGGTTTTGGTTCCTTTTTTCAGTTCCTGTATCGTTTTGTTTTATGTTTCTCAGAGGGACTTTCACCCTATTCCCTGCTCTTTTCTTGCCCTCGTGTAGTCGGGGCTGTCGTCAGTTTCAGGCCTACCTGTCCGTCGCTATGTGCTGTCGGATCTCTTACCTTCAAAGGAGAACGCATTTGCTGCTATCATTGAAGTATTGCGGCAGCATCCACCCCCTGGGATATCTGTCTGGGCCAGCCGTGGCGTCCAGACTTTTAGGAAATTTAGGCCGGTGTCATTAACTAAACTCGTTAATTGCTCCATCCGTCAGACATGCCAAATCCTGTTTCTGATTTTAGGGATGATTGGTAGTTCCTTTTGCTTCCATAATGCTGCGATCTCGCATCTTGTGGCTGTTGCAAAATGCGCGATTAATTTATGCGTCGCATTTGACAGACCCTGGATCCGCCTGCCCAGGAGGAACACCCACGGGTCCAGGGGGATCTCCAAATTGAGTATCCTTTGTAACCAATCTCTCATTTGTTCCCAAACCAGGACCACTTTTGTGCAGGACCACAGCATGTGTTGCAAATCCGCCGCCGCCCCGCACTGCTTTGGGCAGAGCGAGGGGTAGCCCCTTACAAATTTAGCTAATCTTGATGGGGTGTAATACCATCACATAAGGACTTTATATGCGTTCTCCTTTAACGTGGTGCAGATTGAACTTTCTGCTGCTGCCTGTAGGATCCTGTCCCATTCCTCGTCCTCTAAAGTCTCCCCTAAGTCAGATTCCCACTGTCTGATGTAACCAAGTCTTGTTTCATTAGGGGTCCCAGGACAGATCACTTCCCTGTACATTCTAGATGTTAGTCCCCGTGTGTCCGTTCCTCTAGAACACAGCTGCTCAAAATTCGTTCTTACAGGTCTGATTGGGGTTTTGTTATAGAAATCTCTGATCTGGAGGTATCTAAAGAATGCCTTGTTTGGTATATCCTTTGTGGCCTTAATTTGTTCAAATGTTTTTATATATTTTCTTCCCTCCAGGTCATTAAGCCATGTAATACCCGACTGTATCCAAACTAACAAATTATTTCTATTCATCCCTGGAGCGAAATCTGGGTTACCGATGATCGGTGTCATAAGTGAGTTTTTGGAGGTTAGATTACAGCTGTATTTAGTGGCCTCCCAAACCTTTAATGAACCGACTATGGTCTGGAGTGCCATTTCCATCCTGATTATCCCTTTCTTGGGTAGCCAGATCAAATCGTGTAGTTCAATTGGTGCACAACAGCTTTTCTCCAATTCTACCCATCTCCTTAAGCTTGGGTCCGTGTGCCATTTGATAATTTGACTTAATTGAGCCACTTTGTAGTAAGCTAACAAGCAAGGTACCGCTAGTCCTCCTTTCGTCGTAGGCTTCTTCAAGATACCCTTTGCAATTCTTGGGTTTTTCTTATTCCAAATAAATGTCATAATTTGTGACTGTAGGGAGAGGATGTCCGCATTTACTATAGGTATAGGTAGACTCTGGAAAAGATATAACATCCTTGGGAGGAGATTCATTTTCACGCTATGTATCCTCCCAATCCATGAGATGCTACCCCTCATCCATGTCCTGAGATCCTCCCCCATTGTCTTAATCAGCCTTGGAAAATTAGCTTTGTATAATGTTTTGTTTTCCCTTGTGATGTATACCCCTAAATATTTGATAGCGGAGGCTTGCCATTTAAAGTTAAAGTTTGACAATCAGTTTTCTACCTCTTTGGGTAAATGTATATTGAGGGCTTCCGATTTGGTCTGATTGATTTTAAACCGCAAAATTTGGTTAAATTTACTTAGAATCTCGAACACATTGGGCAAGAATGTAAGAGGTTTTGACAACGTTAAAATGACGTCATCTGCATACAAGGCTGCTTTGTGCATCTGGTCTTCTTTTGAGATTCCTGTTATACCTAATGTGCGCAGCTAGGGGCTCGATACAGAGAGCAAACAGCAGTGGGGACAACGGGCAACCCTGTCTTGTTCCGCTTCGTATATTAAATTGATCTGAGGGGAAGCCCTGATGTCGCACACTTGCCGTTGGACCTTCATATAGCGTAAGAATGGATCTTAATAGGCGTCCTTCAAAAGCAAATTCTCTCAATGTTTCTTTTAGGTAGGGCCAGTCTATCCTATCAAAGGCTTTCTCAGCATCCAGACTTAACACCATGGAGTGTATGTTTTTCTTTTTAGCCAAGTCAATTAAATCAATTATTCTCCTGGTGTTGTCTGCGGCTTGTCTACCTCCGATAAACCCTACTTGATCCGTGTGGATTAACCCGGGAAGGACACTACCCATCCTGTTTGCTATGAGTTTGGAGTAAATTTTAACATCCAAATTAATCAGTGAAATGGCAATGAGAGGACACATATATATCTTACCGTGAGCCCGGCAAGGCGGGGACACATATATGTTACCGTGAGCCGGACAAGGAGGGGACACATATATATCTTACCGTGAGCCCGGCAAGGCGGGGACACATATATGTTACCGTGAGCCGGACAAGGAAGGGGCACATATATATCTTACCGTGAGCCGGGCAAGGAGGGGTCACATATATATCTTACCGTGAGCCGGGCAAGGAGGGGTCACATCTATATGTTACCGTGAGCCGGGCAAGGAGGGGTCACATCTATATGTTACCGTGAGCCGGACAAGGGGGGGGTCACATATATATGTTACCGTGAGCCGGACAAGGAGGGGACACATATATATCTTACCGTGAGCCGGGCAAGGAGGGTTCACATATATATGTTACCGTGAGCCGGGCAAGAAGGGGTCACGTATACATCTTACCGTGAGCCGGGCAAGGAGGGGACACATATATATGTTACCGTGAGCCGGGCAAGGAGGGGACACATATATATGTTACCGTGAGCCGTGCAAGGAGGGGTCACATCTATATGTTACCGTGAGCCGGGCAAGGAGGGTTCACATATATATGTTACCGTGAGCCGGGCAAGGAGGGGTCACGTATACATCTTACCGTGAGCCGGGCAAGGAGGGGACACATATATATGTTAAAGTGAGCCGGGCAAGGAGGGGACACATATATATGTTACCGTGAGCCGGGCAAGGAGGGGACACATATATGTTACCGTGAGCCGTGCAAGGAGGGGACACATATATATGTTACCGTGAGCCGGGCAAGGAGGGGTCACATATACAGTATATGTTACCGTGAGCCGGGCAAGAAGGGGTCACATATATATCTTGCCGTGAGCCGGGCAAGGAGGGGTCACATCTATGTTACCGTGAGCCGGGCAAGGAGGGGTCACATATATATCTTGCCGTGAGCCGGGCAAGAAGGGGTCACATATATGTTGCCGTGAGCCGGGCAAGGAGGGGTCACATATATGTTACCGTGAGCCGGGCAAGGAGGGGTCACATATATGTTGCCGTGAGCCGGGCAAGGAGGTGTCACATATATATGTTACCGTGAGCCAGGCAAGGAGCGGACACATATATATGTTACCGTGAGCCGGGCAAGGAGGGGTCACATATATATGTTACCATGAGCCGGGCAAGGAGGGGACACATATATATGTTACCATGAGCCAGGCAAGGAGGGGACACATATATATGTTACCATGAGCCGGGCAAGGAGGGGACACATATATATGTTACCATGAGCCAGGCAAGGAGGGGACACATATATATGTTACCATGAGCCGGGCAAGGAGGGGACACATATATATGTTACCGTGAGCTCCGGCTCCCTCCCCTTATACAGGGAACACGTGTCGGTGTCACAGCAGCTGCAGGGCTCACTCAGCATTTCTTACAGCCATTTGCTAGTGCGCAGCAGGATTAACCATGTGTCTGCCAGGAAGAACTGTAATCACATGCTTAGGTTTATAACATACGCCTGACTTAAAAGGTTACTTAACCCCTGAGGTGCTACACCTCCGTCACATGTACCCAGAAACCTCATGTGAGCCCAGATAGGCGAGAGGCTGCTAATTCTTATGTAGCCATGCTGTAAAATGGCTTACAGTTTTCTCTCCTGCTGGCAGTAAGCCAGGTAAGTTACAGGGTTGCCAGCAGTAATCATGGAGGTTTGCCCTCACACCCTGGTGAGGTGTCCTATGTAATGATGGGAGTGGCTACATACTCTGAGTCCACCGTTAGTGACATCAGAGATGTGCCTGTTTCCTGAGGTATATAAGGCACAGCACTGCCCAAAGTTAGTGTGTTCTAGAGGGTATTCTGCAAGGGCAAGTCTACGTTTAGACTTGCAGCCAGTTGAGTCAATATCAATTAGTACAAGGCCTAAACTGCGTCCAGGGACCTGGCACACGTGGTGATCTCCCTGAGGGGAGAGGTGATCCCACTTCATTCGGGAGGCATACCTTTCAAAGGGAAGTACTGAAGAGAATGCACGGCTAAGCTGAAAGCTGTGAGGGGCGGCTGGCCCATACCATCATGCAAATAAAGATGCCCTGTTCAAAGACAACCCCACTGTGTGAGTGTGAAGTTACTCTCCAGTGGAAGGCACCACCAAGGAGTTCCTCATCAGAACCATCCCCATGCAGACGCAGGGATCCTGATGAGGTGGAGGCGCTGCACTGGATATAGGTAGGACTTGCACACACTACCTCCGCTGCCTGTCTGGGTTGGCAATCCCCATACACCATCATGCGGGAGACTCAGGAGTCCTGTTGCCAACAGGTGCACCACCAGACACTACCATGTAATGGGGACTGGTTAGACCACAGGGGCCAATGTGAGATTGGGTGGGTCAGGAAGAACCAGAAAATCCGTTACATTATAAATAATCCTATTGTACATAATGGATACTGCAAACAGGAACTTACAGGGTTAATAGTCTGAGTAACAAACTCCCCGCCCCCGTGTGCTGAGAAGGGAAACCTGTCCCACTGGTTATATGAGAGAGAGGAGAATGTAAGTGTTGTTTCCTGTTGCTGCTGCTGTTATTTCCCAGCGTGTATTGCCCCTGGTCCCTATACCTGAGCTGGTGGCATTGAGATGCTAATTGACCTGTGGCTGCCTTTTGTCCTGTGTGCAGTCCCACTCATAGCACAAGCACAACATGCATTGTAGTTTTAAAACACCGTAAACTAACATGTGCACCCAAGAACTGGCACCCCACCAATTTGCACCTACTGTATAATGTGGGTGTTCTAAACCTTCTCTAAGACACCAGCCCTAACACCCTGCTGGCAGGCAATACAGGTTAAACTACCCCCCATTTCCCTCATGTTCCTGAAGTCTCTGCCCTGCAGCTATTTCTCATAAGAAGCCCCCCATACAAGGCAGCCCACTTATAAGCTGCACAGGCAGCTATGGGCCCATGCGGCAAAGGGAATACACAGAGAATACATTAACTAGCCCACTGGGCTTACATAGTTACCCCACACACACAGTTCCTAGCTTATAACCCTATAGGGACAGTATAAGGGGAACAACATTACAGGACAACACAGTAAGGTACAATATTAGACCCAAGAGCTGACACTTTCAGCCCTTGCCATACGGTTTCAGGGGCAGCCAGCCGGGCTCCACCTTTTTTAATGAAGGCCGGCTAAGCCCTACCATCAGCCCATGTACTGCAGGAACATGCTGAGGTGTATAACACAAAGCTGACTTAAAAGGATACCTAACCCGTGAAGTGCAACACTTATCACATGTCACCAAACGCCTCATGTGAGCACAGATAGGTAACATGCTGCATATTCTTTTAACTACTCTTATTCCTCCTATTGTATACTGCAGCCAGGAACTTATAGGGTTAATAGTCTGAGTAACAAACTCCCCGCCCCCTGTGTGCTGAATAATAAGGGAATTTAAGTTTCGTTTCCTGTTGCTGCTTCCAAGCATGGCGTCTGCTGGTCTGAGAGAGGAGCTAACCTGCCCCATCTGCCTGAGCATTTATACCCAGCCTGTAACGCTGAGATGTGGGCATAACTTCTGCCAGGGCTGTATTGGGAGTGTGTGGGATTCCCAGGGGGGATCTGGACTTTATACCTGTCCTGAATGCAGAGCAGAGTTTCAGGAGCGTCCTGCACTGCAGAGGAACCTGAAGCTGTGTAACATAGCGGAGCGTTTCCTTTCTACTCAGCCGGAGCAGGAGGAGGCTGTGATCTTCTGCACTTACTGTGTTACCTCCTCTGTACCCGCTGCTAAAACATGTCTGCTGTGTGACGCCTCCCTGTGTGATATTCACCTAGAGAGACACAGCAAGTCAGAGGAACACGTCTTAACTGAGCCAACCACCTCCTTAAAGACCAGGAAATGCCCCGTCCACAAGGAGATCCTAGAGCAGCGGTGCGCAATCTGTGGGGCGCGACCCCCAGGGGGGGCGCGAGACTGCCGACGGGGGGCGCGGGGTTTACAGAGGCCCCGCGCGCTTCCCGAAGGCACTTAAATTAAGTGCCGGGGGAGCTGCAGGGCCTCTGTAAACCATACTTACCCAAAATGACAAAATGTCAAAATGACGCTGCGAGGTCATGTGACGTCACGTTGCTATGGCAACGTGACGTCATTACGCCGGAGCGCGGGTAAGTTGGGGTTGGGGGGGGGCGCGGGTGCGAGGGGACAGCCGTCAGGGTGGCGCAGGGAAAAAAGTTTGCGCCCCCCTGTCCTAGAGTATTACTGCACTGAGGATGCTGCCTGTGTCTGTGTGTCCTGCTGCCTGGTCGGAGAGCACAGGGGACACCAGGTGGAGACCCTGAATGAGGCATCTGAGAAGAAGAAGGAGAAACTGAGACATGTTCTGGAGAAACTGACCTCAGTGAGAGAGGAGACTGAGAAAAGGGCCCAGAGTCTGCAGGGACAGAAGAGAGACGTGCAAGAGAAAGCAGCCGGGGTAACAGCCCGAGTCACTGCCCTGATTAGGGACATCAGGGCACAGCTGGAAGTCCTAGAGAAGCGAGTCCTGAGTGAGATCACCAGGTGGGAAGAGCAGGTTTATCTTCGAGTCTCTGATCTAATCCAGCAGCTGGAAATAGAGAAGGACGAGCTGTCCAGGAAGATGCTTCACATTGAGGAGCTGTGCAACATCACTGATCCACTAACTGTCTTACAGGGACGGGAACCAGACAATGCTGAGGACAGAGAGAGAGAGGGTAATAAGGTCCCTGCTGTAGGGGATTTGTATGAGGTTCTGATCCCACTGACCTTACAGAGATTAGCTGATATTGTGACTGATCTAATAGCAAAGAGCGGGTTCTGTGTGCAGGGGGATTCAGGCATATTACTGGATGTAAATACAGCTGCTAATAATGTATCTGTATCAGGTGACCTGAAAACTGCATCCTGGTCACAAACAGACCAGTTACGCCCAAATACACCAGGGAGATTTGAGGAGGATCAGGTTTTAAGCACCAGGAGTTTTTCCTCAGGACAACATTACTGGGAAGTGGAGATCAGTGAATCAGGGGACAGGGGGGTAGGGATTTCCTATCCCAGTATAGTAAGGAAAGGACGTCAGTCCCTCACAGGACAGAATAAGAAGTCCTGGTGTTTGCACATGTGGGATAATAATCATTCAGTGATACATGACTCAATACGCACACAGATATATCCCGAGTCTCCCTTGCAGAGATTAGGAATATACCTGGACTATGAGGCTGGGCGGCTGTCCTTTTATCAGCTGTGTGACCCGATCAGACACTTACACACCGTCACTGCCACCTTCACTGAGCCTCTTCATGCTGCGTTCTGTGTATGTGAGAAAGGCTGGGTCAGAATCAGGAGCTAGGAGTACTGATCCCGGCCCAGCAGGGGAACCCATAGAAACAGTATATATAATATAGTACATAGAAATAAGAATATACTGGGAGGGATTCAGTGAGCGAGGGAGAAAACAGGGGAATATATCTCATGTATTAATCAGTTACCCAGAGGGCCCTTCAGCACTTTGCAATGTATATATATATATTATCTCACATACGTGTCCTGGGGATATCTGATTGCGTGAATCTTTGTTTAGTTCCTGTTCTGGGAGCGAGCGTATAGAAGTAATATAGGAGCGTATACCCATTACATATATATGTTTGTGCTGTGTCAGTAAATGGAAATGCTTTATAATATAAGAATTGTATTATGCAGAATAACATATTCCTGCTTCTCCCTGAGAATGTTTGTCAGACAAGTGTTTATCTCACCGCGTCTCTCATCTCATTTAATAAATGTTATCACAATATTTCTAGGTGTGTGATACTGTAAAGAGATGCGTCAGTTCCCCGGATATAACTCTGCCGCTGATTTATTTTGGCCCTAGGTGGGACGGCATCTTTAAAGGCGCGTGGGATAATAATATAATATCTGTTAGTCTTATTAATCTTGTCACCTCCCAATGAGCGTTTATTCTATTCCTGTTATTCTGCTGTGTGCAGTGATTCCTGCCTTTCTTGTTATGCTGCAGCATATAATATGTAGTGGGGATATCTGCCAAACATTTACGTTTCATAGGGATAAACCTGTCCTGTTCATAGGAAATAATGGGGTTACTGTCCCATGATTTAATGTGTATATTATCTCCTGAGATATTAGGGGAAAAGCCTCTACTGCCCTGTAACACTCCCCTTTATCCCTTTACTTGTTATTTACACACTCACAGCACCGCTGCTTGTTATTTACACACACACAATACCGCTGCTTGCTATTTACACGCCCACAGTACCGCTGCTTGTTATTTACACGCCCACAGTACCGCTGCTTGTTATTTACACACACACAGTACCGCTGCTTGTTATTTACACACCCACAGTACTGCTGCTTGTTATTTACACACACAGTACTGCTGCTTGTTATTTACACACACACAGCACCACTGCTTGTTATTTACACGCGCACAGTACCACTGTATGTTATTTACACACACACACACACACAGTACCGCTGCTTGTTATTTACACACACACACACACAGTACCGCTGCTTGTTATTTACACACACTCAGCACCACTGCTTGTTATTTATACACCCACACTATACACTGTCAAAGAGTATAACCTGACCACACTATACACTGACACTGAGTATAACCAGACTGCACTATACACTGACACTATATAACCTGACCGCAGTATACACTGACACTGAGTATAACCAGACTGCACTATACACTGTCAAAGAGTATACCCTGACCGCACTATACACTGTCACAGAGTATAACCAGACTGCACTATACACTGACACTGAGTATAACCTGACCGCACTATACACTGTCAAAGAGTATAACCTGACCGCACTATACACTGACCCTGAGTATAACCTGACCGCAGTATACACTGACACTGAGTATAACCAGACTGCTCTATACACTGACACTGAGTATAACCAGACTGCACTATACACTGACACTGAGTATAACCTGACCGCACTATACACTGACCCGGAGTATAACCTGACCGCACTATACACTGACACTGAGTATAACCTGACCGCAGTATACACTGACACTGAGTATAACCAGACTGCTCTATACACTGACACTGAGTATAACCAGACTGCACTATACACTGACACTGAGTATAACCTGACCGCACTATACACTGACCCTGAGTATAACCTGACCGCACTATACACTGACACAGAGTATAACCTGACCGCAGTATACACTGACACAGAGTATAACCTGACCGCAGTATACACTGTCACAGAGTATAACCTGACCGCAGTATACACTGTCACAGAGTATAACCTGACCGCAGTATACACTGTCACAGAGTATAACCTGACCGCAGTATACACTGTCACAGAGTATAACCTGACCGCAGTATACACTAACACTGAGTATAACCTGACCACAGTATACACTGAAGAGTCACATTCCTGCACTTCTAGGCGTGTTTCTTGTATGAGAATATGTCACATTTCAGCTTTTTAACGTCAGTCACAGTTGTTTTCCCCATAATTCTCGAGTTTAACCCATTCACTTCCAAGAGAGAACTGTTAAAGTGTTGATAGATATCTGTATGTAAGAGAGAGACGTATGGGTAACATATAAGATGGCCGCCGGCCTTAACACCGCACATGAAAGCACACGCGAGACATACAGTATGAGCAAAGAGCTAAAGCGGTGCCAGAGATGGGCGATCCCATGTCCCCTAATCACCCCCTGCAGGATAAAGAAGCTATTCCTGGTATAAAAGGTCACATCGCCGCACTCAGAGAGATGTGCGAACGCGCGCAGAGATTAGGGGGAACTCTGGGGGATATCACAGCATTAACGCCTACAACAGCAGCCCTAACACAGGGGCACAGAGACGCCCCAACACAGGGGCACAGAGGCGCCCTAACACAGGGGCACAGAGACGCCCTAACACAGGGGCACAGAGACGCCCCAACACAGGGGCACAGAGGCGCCCTAACACAGGGGCACAGAGACGCCCTAACACAGGGGCACAGAGACGCCCCAACACAGGGGCACAGAGGCGCCCTAACACAGGGGCACAGAGATGCCCTAACACAGGGGCACAGAGACGCCCCAACACAGGGGCGCAGAGACTCCCTAACACAGGGGCGCAGAGACGCCCTAACACAGGGGCACAGAGACGCCCTAACACAGAGACGCCCTAACACAGGGGCACAGAGACGCCCCAACACAGGGGCGCAGAGACGCCCTAACGCAGGGACACAGAGACGCCCTAACGCAGGGACACAGAGACGCCCTAACGCAGGGACACAGAGACGCCCTAACGCAGAGACACAGAGACGCCCTAACACAGGGACACAGAGACGCCTTAACACAGGGAGACAGAGACGCCCCAACACGGGGGCACAGAGGCCCCTAACACAGGGGCGCAGAGACGCCCTAACACAGGGGCACAGACACGTCCTAACACAGGGGCACAGAGACGCCCTAACACAGGGACACAGAGACTCCCTAACACAGGGGCACGGAGACGCCCTAACACAGGGACACGGAGACGCCCTAACACAGGCGCAGAGACGCCCCAACACAGGGGCGCAGAGACGCCCCAAGACAGGGGCGCAGAGACGCCCCAACACAGGGGCTCAGAGACGCCCTAACACAGGGGCGCAGAGACGTCCTAACACAGGGGCACAGAGACGCCCTAACACAGGGGCACGGAGACGCCCTAACACAGGCGCAGAGACGCCCCAACACAGGGGCGCAGAGACGCCCCAAGACAGGGGCGCAGAGACGCCCCAACACAGGGGCAAAGAAACGCCCTAACACAGGGGCGCAGAGACGTCCTAACACGGGCACAGAGACGCCCTAACACAGGGGCACAGAGACACCCTAACACAGGGGCACAGAGACGCCCCAACACAGGGGCGCAGAGACGCCCTAACACAGGGGCACAGAGACACCCTAACACAGGGACACCGACGCCCCAACACAGGGGCACAGAGATGCCCTAACACAGGGGCACGGAGACGCCCTAACACAGGCGCAGAGACGCCCCAACACAGGGGCGCAGAGACGCCCTAACACAGGGGCACAGAGACGCCCTAACACAGGGGCGCAGAGACGTCCTAACACAGGGGCGCAGAAACGTCCTAACACAGGGGCGCAGAGACGTCCTAACACGGGCGCAGATACGCCCCAACACAGGGGCACAGAGACGCCCTAACACAGGGGCACAGAGACGCCCTAACACAGGGGCACAGAGACGCCCTAACACAGGGACACAGAGACGCCCTAACACAGGGACACAGAGACGCCCTAACACAGGGGCACAAAGACACCCTAACACAGGGGCACAAAGACACCCTAAAACGGGCACAGAGACGCCCTAACACAGGGACACAGAGACGCCCTAACACAGGGGCGCAGAGACGCCCTAACACAGGGGCACAGAGACGCCCTAACACAGGGTCACAGAGACGCCCTAACACAGGGGCACAGAGACGCCCTAACACAGGGGCACAGAGACGCCCTAACACAGGGGCACAGAGACGCCCTAACACAGGGGCACAGAGACGCCCTAACACAGAGACGCCCTAACACAGGGGCACAGAGACGCCCTAACACGGACACAGAGACGCCCTAACGCAGGGGCACAGAGACGCCCTAACGCAGGGACATAGAGACGCCCTAACACAGGGACACACAGACGCCTTAACACAGGGAGACAGAGACGCCCCACCACGGGGGCACAGAGACCCCTAACACAGGGGCGCAGAGACGCCCTAACACAGGGACACAGAGACGCCCTAACACAGGGGCACAAAGACACCCTAAAACGGGCACAGAGACGCCCTAACACAGGGACACAGAGACGCCCTAACACAGGGGCGCAGAGACGCCCTAACACAGGGGCGCAGAGACGCTCTAACACGGGCGCAGAGACGCCCTAACACAGGGGCACAGAGACGCCCTAACACAGGGTCACAGAGACGCCCTAACACAGGGACACAGAGACTCCCTAACACAGGGGCACGGAGACGCCCTAACACAGAGACACGGAGACGCCCCAACACAGGGGCGCAGAGACGCCCTAACACAGGGGCGCAGAGACGCCCTAACACAGGGGCACAGAGACACCCTAACACAGGGGCACAGAGACGCCACAACACAGGGGCGCAGAGACGCCCTAACACAGGGGCACAGAGACACCCTAACACAGGGACACCGACGCCCCAACACAGGGGCACAGAGATGCCCTAACACAGGGGCACGGAGACGCCCTAACACAGGCGCAGAGACGCCCCAACACAGGGGCGCAGAGACGCCCTAACACAGGGGCACAGAGACGCCCTAACACAGGGGCGCAGAGACGTCCTAACACAGGGGCGCAGAAACGTCCTAACACAGGGGCGCAGAGACGTCCTAACACGGGCACAGAGACGCCCCAACACAGGGGCACAGAGACGCCCTAACACAGGGGCACAGAGACGCCCTAAAACGGGCACAGAGACACCCTAACACAGGGACACAGAGACGCCCTAACACAGGGGCACAGAGACGCCCTAACACAGGGACACAGAGACGCCCTAACACAGGGGCACAGAGACGCCCCAACACAGGGGCGCAGAGACTCCCTAACACAGGGGCGCAGAGACGCCCTAACACAGGGGCACAGAGACGCCCTAACACAGACGCCCTAACACAGGGGCACAGAGACGCCCCAACACAGGGGCACAGAGGCGCCCTAACACAGGGGCACAGAGACGCCCTAACACAGGGGCACAGAGACGCCCTAACACAGGGGCGCAGAGACGCCCTAACACAGGGGCGCAGAGACGCCCTAACACAGGGGCACAGAGACGCCCTAACACAGAGACGCCCTAACACAGGGGCACAGAGACGCCCCAACACAGGGGCACAGAGGCGCCCTAACACAGGGGCACAGAGACGCCCTAACACAGGGGCACAGAGACGCCCCAACACAGGGGCACAGAGGCGCCCTAACACAGGGGCACAGAGATGCCCTAACACAGGGGCACAGAGACGCCCCAACACAGGGGCGCAGAGACTCCCTAACACAGGGGCGCAGAGACGCCCTAACACAGGGGCACAGAGACGCCCTAACACAGAGACGCCCTAACACAGGGGCACAGAGACGCCCCAACACAGGGGCACAGAGGCGCCCTAACACAGGGGCACAGAGACGCCCTAACACAGGGGCACAGAGACGCCCCAACACAGGGGCACAGAGGCGCCCTAACACAGGGGCACAGAGATGCCCTAACACAGGGGCACAGAGACGCCCCAACACAGGGGCGCAGAGATTCCCTAACACAGGGGCGCAGAGACGCTCTAACGCAGGGACACAGAGACGCCCTAATGCAGAGACACAGAGACGCCCTAACACAGGGACACAGAGACGCCTTAACACAGGGAGACAGAGACGCCCCAACACGGGGGCACAGAGGCCCCTAACACAGGGGCGCAGAGACGCCCTAACACAGGGGCACAGACACGTCCTAACACAGGGGCACAGAGACGCCCTAACACAGGGACACAGAGACTCCCTAACACAGGGGCACGGAGACGCCCTAACACAGGGACACGGAGACGCCCTAACACAGGGGCACAGAGACGCCCTAACACAGGGGCACAGAGACGCCCTAACACAGGGGCACGGAGACGCCCTAACACAGGCGCAGAGACGCCCCAACACAGGGGCGCAGAGACGCCCCAAGACAGGGGCGCAGAGACGCCCCAACACAGGGGCTCAGAGATGCCCTAACACAGGGGCGCAGAGACGTCCTAACACAGGGGCACAGAGACGCCCTAACACAGGGGCACAGAGACACCCTAACACAGGGGCACAGAGACGCCCCAACACAGGGGCGCAGAGACGCCCTAACACAGGGGCACAGAGACACCCTAACACAGGGACACCGACGCCCCAACACAGGGGCACAGAGATGCCCTAACACAGGGGCACGGAGACGCCCTAACACAGGCGCAGAGACGCCCCAACACAGGGGCGCAGAGACGCCCTAACACAGGGGCACAGAGACGCCCTAACACAGGGGCGCAGAGACGTCCTAACACAGGGGCGCAGAAACGTCCTAACACAGGGGCGCAGAGACGTCCTAACACAGGGGCGCAGAGACGCCCCAACACAGGGGCACAGAGACGCCCTAACACAGGGGCACAGAGACGCCCTAAAACGGGCACAGAGACACACTAACACAGGGACACAGAGACGCCCTAACAGGGGCACAGAGACGCCCTAACACAGGGACACAGAGACGCCCTAACACAGGGACACAGAGACGCCCTAACACAGGGGCACAAAGACACCCTAAAACGGGCACAGAGACGCCCTAACACAGGGACACAGAGACGCCCTAACACAGGGGCGCAGAGACGCCCTAACACAGGGGCGCAGAGACGCTCTAACACAGGGGCGCAGAGACGCCCTAACACAGGGGCACAGAGACGCCCTAACACAGGGTCACAGAGACGCCCTAACACAGGGGCACAGAGACGCCCTAACACAGGGGCACAGAGACGCCCTAACACAGGGGCACAGAGACGCCCTAACACAGGGGCACAGAGACGCCCTAACACAGGGGCACAGAGACGCCCTAAAACGGGCACAGAGACACCCTAACACAGGGACACAGAGACGCCCTAACACAGGGGCACAGAGACGCCCTAACACAGGGACACAGAGACGCCCTAACGCAGGGGCACAGAGACGCCCTAACACAGGGACATAGAGACGCCCTAACACAGGGACACAGAGACGCCTTAACACAGGGAGACAGAGACGCCCCACCACGGGTGCACAGAGACCCCTAACACAGGGGCGCAGAGACGCCCTAACACAGGGGCACAGACACGCCCTAACACAGGGGCACAGAGACGCCCTAACACAGGGACACAGAGACTCCCTAACACAGGGGCACGGAGACGCCCTAACACAGAGACACGGAGACGCCCTAACACAGGGGCACAGAGACGCCCTAACACAGGGGCACAGAGACACCCTAACACAGGGGCACAGAGACGCCCCAACACAGGGGCGCAGAGACGCCCTAACACAGGGGCACAGAGACACCCTAACACAGGGACACCGACGCCCCAACACAGGGGCACAGAGATGCCCTAACACAGGGGCACGGAGACGCCCTAACACAGGCGCAGAGACGCCCCAACACAGGGGCGCAGAGACGCCCTAACACAGGGGCACAGAGACGCCCTAACACAGGGGCGCAGAGACGTCCTAACACAGGGGCGCAGAAACGTCCTAACACAGGGGCGCAGAGACGTCCTAACACGGGCGCAGAGACGCCCCAACACAGGGGCACAGAGACGCCCTAACACAGGGGCACAGAGACGCCCTAAAACGGGCACAGAGACACCCTAACACAGGGACACAAAGACGCCCTAACACAGGGGCACAGAGACGCCCTAACACAGGGACACAGAGACGCCCTAACACAGGGACACAGAGACGCCCTAACACAGGGGCACAAAGACGCCCTAAAACGGGCACAGAGACGCGCTAACACAGGGACACAGAGACGCCCTAACACAGGGGCGCAGAGACGCCCTAACACAGGGGCGCAGAGACGCTCTAACACAGGGGCGCAGAGACGCCCTAACACAGGGGCACAGAGACGCCCTAACACAGGATCACAGAGACGCCCTAACACAGGGGCACAGAGACGCCCTAACACAGGGGCACAGAGACGCCCTAACACAGGGACACAGAGACGCCCTAACGCAGGGGCACAGAGACGCCCTAACACAGGGACATAGAGACGCCCTAACACAGGGACACAGAGACGCCTTAACACAGGGAGACAGAGACGCCCCACCACGGGGGCACAGAGACCCCTAACACAGGGGCGCAGAGACGCCCTAACACAGGGGCACAGACACGCCCTAACACAGGGGCACAGAGACGCCCTAACACAGGGACACAGAGACTCCCTAACACAGGGGCACGGAGACGCCCTAACACAGGGACACGGAGATGCCCTAACACAGGGGCACAGAGACGCCCTAACACAGGGGCACAGAGACGCCCTAACACAGGGGCACAGAGACGCCCCAACACAGGCGCAGAGACGCCCCAACACAGGGGCGCAGAGACGCTCTAACACAGGGGCACAGAGACGCCCCAACACGGGCGCAGAGACGCCCCAACACAAGGGCGCAGAGACGCCCCAACACAGGGGCGCAGAGACGCACTAACACAGGGGCTCAGAGACGCCCTAACACAGGGGCGCAGAGACGTCCTAACACAGGGGCGCAGAGATGCCCTAACACAGGGGCGCAGAGACGCCCTAACACCGGGACGCAGAGACGCCCTAACACAGGGGCACAGAGACTCCCTAACACAGGGGCACAGAGACGCCCTAACACAGGGGCACAGAGACGCCCTAACACAGGGGCACAGAGACGCCCTAACACAGGGGCACAGAGACGCCCTAACACAGGGGCACAGAGACGCCCTAACACAGGGACACAGAGACGCCCTAACGCAGGGGCACAGAGACGCCCTAACACAGGGACATAGAGACGCCCTAACACAGGGACACAGAGACGCCTTAACACAGGGAGACAGAGACGCCCCACCACGGGGGCACAGAGACCCCTAACACAGGGGCGCAGAGACGCCCTAACACAGGGGCACAGACACGCCCTAACACAGGGGCACAGAGACGCCCTAACACAGGGACACAGAGACTCCCTAACACAGGGGCACGGAGACGCCCTAACACAGGGACACGGAGATGCCCTAACACAGGGGCACAGAGACGCCCTAACACAGGGGCACAGAGACGCCCTAACACAGGGGCACAGAGACGCCCCAACACAGGCGCAGAGACGCCCCAACACAGGGGCGCAGAGACGCTCTAACACAGGGGCACAGAGACGCCCCAACACAGGGGCGCAGAGACGCCCCAACACAAGGGCGCAGAGACGCCCCAACACAGGGGCGCAGAGACGCCCTAACACAGGGGCTCAGAGACGCCCTAACACAGGGGCGCAGAGACGTCCTAACACAGGGGCGCAGAGATGCCCTAACACAGGGGCGCAGAGACGCCCTAACACCGGGACGCAGAGACGCCCTAACACAGGGGCACAGAGACTCCCTAACACAGGGGCACAGAGACGCCCTAACACAGGGGCACAGAGACGCCCTAACACAGGGGCTCAGAGACGCCCTAACACAGGGGCGCAGAGACGTCCTAACACAGGGGCGCAGAGACGCCCTAACACAGGGGCGCAGAGACGCCCTAACACAGGGGCGCAGAGACGCCCTAACACAGGGGCACAGAGACACCCTAACACAGGGGCACAGAGACGCCCCAACACAGGGGCGCAGAGACGCCCTAACACAGGGGCACAGAGATGCCCCAACACAGGGGCGCAGAGACGCCCTAACACAGGGGCACAGAGACACCCTAACACAGGGACACAGACGCCCCAACACAGAGGCACAGAGATGCCCTAACACAGGGGCACAGAGACGCCCTAACACAGGCTCAGAGACGCCCCAACACAGGGGCGCAGAGACGCCCTAACACAGGGGCACAGAGATGCCCTAACACAGGGGAGCAGAGACGTCCTAACACAGGGGCGCAGAGACGTCCTAACACAGGGGCGCAGAGACGCCCTAACACAGGGGCGCAGAGATGCCCTAACACAGGGGCACAGAGACGCCCTAAAATGGGCACATAGACACCCTAACACAGGGACACAGAGACGCCCTAACACAGGGGCACAGAGACGCCCTAACACAGGGACACAGAGACGCCCTAACACAGGGACACAGAGACGCCCTAACACAGGGACACAGAGACGCCCTAACACAGGGGCACAAAGACGCCCTAAAACGGGCACAGAGACGCCCTAACACAGGGACACAGAGACGCCCTAACACAGGGGCGCAGAGACGCCCTAACACAGGGACGCAGAGACGCTCTAACACAGGGGCACAGAGACGCCCTAACACAGGGGCACAGAGATGCCCTAACACAGGGTCACAGAGACGCCCTAACACAGGGGCACAGAGACGCCCTAACACAAAGGCACAGAGACGCCCTAACACAGGGGCACAGAGACGCCCTAACACAGGGGCACAGAGACGCCCTAACACAGAGACGCCCTAACACAGAGACGCCCTAACACAGGGGCACAGAGACGCCCTAACACAGGGCACAGAGACGCCCTAACACGGGCACAGAGACGCCCTAACACGGACACAGAGACGCCCTAACACAGGGACACAGAGACGCCCTAACACAGGGGCACAGAGACGCCCTAACACAGGGACACAGAAACGCCTTAACACAGGGGCACAGAGACGCCCTAACACAGGGCACAGAGACACCCTAACACAGGGGCACAGAGACACCCTAACACAGGGGCACAGAGACGCCCTAACACAGGGGCACAGAGACGCCCTAACACGGGCACAGAGACGCCCTAACACAGGGACACAGAGACGCCCTAACACAGGGGCACAGAGACGCCCTAACACAGGGCACAGAGACACCCTAACACAGGGGCACAGAGACGCCCTAACACAGGGGCACAGAGACGCCCTAACACAGGGACGCAGAGATGCCCTAACACGGGCACAGAGACGCCCTAACACAGGGACACAGAGACGCCCTAACACAGGGGCACAGAGACGCCCTAACACATGGACACAGAGACGCTCTAACACAGGGACACAGAGACGCCCTAACACAGGGGCACAGAGACGCCCTAACACAGGGGCACAGAGACGCCCTAACACAGGGGCACAGAGACGCCCTAACACAGGGGCAAAGAGATGCCCTAACACAGGGGCACAGAGACGCCCTAACACAGGGGCACAGAGACGCCCAAACACAGGGGCACAGAGACGCCCTAACAAGGGCGCAGAGATGCCCTAACAAGGGCGCAGAGATGCCCTAACACAGGGGCACAGAGACGCCCTAACAGGGGCAGAGAGACGCCCTAACACAGGGACACAGAGACTCCCTAACACAGGGACACAGAGACGCCTTAACACAGGGAGACAGAGACGCCCCACCACGGGGGCACAGAGACCCCTAACACAGGGGCGCAGAGACGCCCTAACACAGGGGCACAGACACGCCCTAACACAGGGGCACAGAGACGCCCTAACACAGGGACACAGAGACTCCCTAACACAGGGGCACGGAGACGCCCTAACACAGGGACACGGAGACGCCCTAACACAGGGGCACAGAGACGCCCTAACACAGGGGCACAGAGACGCCCTAACACAGGGGCACAGAGACGCCCTAACACAGGGACACAGAAACGCCCTAACACAGGGGCACAGAGACGCCCTAACACAGGGCACAGAGACACCCTAACACAGGGGCACAGAGACGCCCTAACACAGGGGCACAGAGACGCCCTAACACGGGCACAGAGACGCCCTAACACAGACACAGAGACGCCCTAACACAGGGGCACAGAGACGCCCTAACACAGGGACACAGAGACGCCCTAACACAGGGGCACAGAGACGCCCTAACACAGGGCACAGAGACGCCCTAACACAGGGGCACAGAGACGCCCTAACACAGGGGCACCGAGACGCCCTAACACAGGGACACAGAGATGCCCTAACACGGGCACAGAGACGCCCTAACAGAGGGACACAGAGACGCCCTAACACAGGGGCACAGAGACGCCCTAACACATGGACACAGAGACGCTCTAACACAGGGACACAGAGACGCCCTAACACAGGGGCACAGAGACGCCCTAACACAGGGGCACAGAGACGCCCTAACACAGGGGCAAAGAGATGCCCTAACACAGGGGCACAGAGACGCCCTAACACAGGGGCACAGAGACGCCCAAACACAGGGGCACAGAGACGCCCTAACAAGGGCGCAGAGATGCCCTAACACAGGGGCACAGAGACGCCCTAACAGGGGCAGAGAGACGCCCTAACACAGGGACACAGAGACTCCCTAACACAGGGACACAGAGACGCCTTAACACAGGGAGACAGAGACACCCCACCACGGGGGCACAGAGACCCCTAACACAGGGGCGCAGAGACGCCCTAACACAGGGGCACAGACACGCCCTAACACAGGGGCACAGAGACACCCTAACACAGGGACACAGAGACTCCCTAACACAGGGGCACGGAGACGCCCTAACACAGGGACACGGAGACGCCCTAACACAGGGGCACAGAGACGCCCTAACACAGGGGCACAGAGACGCCCTAACACAGGGGCACAGAGACGCCCCAACACAGGGGCGCAGAGACGCTCTAACACAGGGGCTTAGAGACGCCCTAACACAGGGGCGTAGAGACGTCCTAACACAGGGGCGCAGAGACGCCCTAACACAGGGGCGCAGAGACGCCCTAACACATGGACACAGAGACGCTCTAACACAGGGACACAGAGACGCCCTAACACAGGGGTACAGAGACGCCCTAACACAGGGGCACAGAGACGCCCTAACACAGGGGCAAAGAGATGGCCTAACACAGGGGCACAGAGACGCCCTAACACAGGGCACAGAGACACCCTAACACAGGGGCACAGAGACGCCCTAACACAGGGGCGCAGAGACGCCCTAACACAGGGACGCAGAGATGCCCTAACACGGGCACAGAGACGCCCTAACACAGGGACACAGAGACGCCCTAACACAGGGGCACAGAGACGCCCTAACACATGGACACAGAGACGCTCTAACACAGGGACACAGAGACGCCCTAACACAGGGGCACAGAGACGCCCTAACACAGGGGCACAGAGACGCCCTAACACAGGGGCAAAGAGATGCCCTAACACAGGGGCACAGAGACGCCCTAACACAGGGGCACAGAGACGCCCAAACACAGGGGCACAGAGACGCCCTAACAAGGGCGCAGAGATGCCCTAACACAGGGGCACAGAGACGCCCTAACAGGGGCAGAGAGACGCCCTAACACAGGGACACAGAGACTCCCTAACACAGGGACACAGAGACGCCTTAACACAGGGAGACAGAGACGCCCCACCACGGGGGCACAGAGACCCCTAACACAGGGGCGCAGAGACGTCCTAACACAGGGGCGCAGAGATGCCCTAACACAGGGGCGCAGAGACGCCCTAACACCGGGACGCAGAGACGCCCTAACACAGGGGCACAGAGACTCCCTAACACAGGGGCACAGAGACGCCCTAACACAGGGGCACAGAGACGCCCTAACACAGGGGCTCAGAGACGCCCTAACACAGGGGCGCAGAGACGTCCTAACACAGGGGCGCAGAGACGCCCTAACACAGGGGCGCAGAGACGCCCTAACACAGGGGCGCAGAGACGCCCTAACACAGGGGCACAGAGACACCCTAACACAGGGGCACAGAGACGCCCCAACACAGGGGCGCAGAGACGCCCTAACACAGGGGCACAGAGACACCCTAACACAGGGACACAGACGCCCCAACACAGAGGCACAGAGATGCCCTAACACAGGGGCACAGAGACGCCCTAACACAGGCTCAGAGACGCCCCAACACAGGGGCGCAGAGACGCCCTAACACAGGGGCACAGAGATGCCCTAACACAGGGGAGCAGAGACGTCCTAACACAGGGGCGCAGAGACGTCCTAACACAGGGGCGCAGAGACGCCCTAACACAGGGGCGCAGAGATGCCCTAACACAGGGGCACAGAGACGCCCTAAAATGGGCACATAGACACCCTAACACAGGGACACAGAGACGCCCTAACACAGGGGCACAGAGACGCCCTAACACAGGGACACAGAGACGCCCTAACACAGGGACACAGAGACGCCCTAACACAGGGACACAGAGACGCCCTAACACAGGGGCACAAAGACGCCCTAAAACGGGCACAGAGACGCCCTAACACAGGGACACAGAGACGCCCTAACACAGGGGCGCAGAGACGCCCTAACACAGGGACGCAGAGACGCTCTAACACAGGGGCACAGAGACGCCCTAACACAGGGGCACAGAGACGCCCTAACACAGGGTCACAGAGACGCCCTAACACAGGGGCACAGAGACGCCCTAACACAAAGGCACAGAGACGCCCTAACACAGGGGCACAGAGACGCCCTAACACAGGGGCACAGAGACGCCCTAACACAGAGACGCCCTAACACAGAGACGCCCTAACACAGGGGCACAGAGACGCCCTAACACAGGGCACAGAGACGCCCTAACACGGGCACAGAGACGCCCTAACACGGACACAGAGACGCCCTAACACAGGGACACAGAGACGCCCTAACACAGGGGCACAGAGACGCCCTAACACAGGGACACAGAAACGCCTTAACACAGGGGCACAGAGACGCCCTAACACAGGGCACAGAGACACCCTAACACAGGGGCACAGAGACACCCTAACACAGGGGCACAGAGACGCCCTAACACAGGGGCACAGAGACGCCCTAACACGGGCACAGAGACGCCCTAACACAGGGACACAGAGACGCCCTAACACAGGGGCACAGAGACGCCCTAACACAGGGCACAGAGACACCCTAACACAGGGGCACAGAGACGCCCTAACACAGGGGCGCAGAGACGCCCTAACACAGGGACGCAGAGATGCCCTAACACGGGCACAGAGACGCCCTAACACAGGGACACAGAGACGCCCTAACACAGGGGCACAGAGACGCCCTAACACATGGACACAGAGACGCTCTAACACAGGGACACAGAGACGCCCTAACACAGGGGCACAGAGACGCCCTAACACAGGGGCACAGAGACGCCCTAACACAGGGGCACAGAGACGCCCTAACACAGGGGCAAAGAGATGCCCTAACACAGGGGCACAGAGACGCCCTAACACAGGGGCACAGAGACGCCCAAACACAGGGGCACAGAGACGCCCTAACAAGGGCGCAGAGATGCCCTAACACAGGGGCACAGAGACGCCCTAACAGGGGCAGAGAGACGCCCTAACACAGGGACACAGAGACTCCCTAACACAGGGACACAGAGACGCCTTAACACAGGGAGACAGAGACGCCCCACCACGGGGGCACAGAGACCCCTAACACAGGGGCGCAGAGACGCCCTAACACAGGGGCACAGACACGCCCTAACACAGGGGCACAGAGACGCCCTAACACAGGGACACAGAGACTCCCTAACACAGGGGCACGGAGACGCCCTAACACAGGGACACGGAGACGCCCTAACACAGGGGCACAGAGACGCCCTAACACAGGGGCACAGAGACGCCCTAACACAGGGGCACAGAGACGCCCTAACACAGGGGCACAGAGACGCCCTAACACAGGGCACAGAGACACCCTAACACAGGGGCACAGAGACGCCCTAACACAGGGGCACAGAGACGCCCTAACACGGGCACAGAGACGCCCTAACACAGACACAGAGACGCCCTAACACAGGGGCACAGAGACGCCCTAACACAGGGACACAGAGACGCCCTAACACAGGGGCACAGAGACGCCCTAACACAGGGCACAGAGACGCCCTAACACAGGGGCACAGAGACGCCCTAACACAGGGGCACCGAGACGCCCTAACACAGGGACACAGAGATGCCCTAACACGGGCACAGAGACGCCCTAACAGAGGGACACAGAGACGCCCTAACACAGGGGCACAGAGACGCCCTAACACATGGACACAGAGACGCTCTAACACAGGGACACAGAGACGCCCTAACACAGGGGCACAGAGACGCCCTAACACAGGGGCACAGAGACGCCCTAACACAGGGGCAAAGAGATGCCCTAACACAGGGGCACAGAGACGCCCTAACACAGGGGCACAGAGACGCCCAAACACAGGGGCACAGAGACGCCCTAACAAGGGCGCAGAGATGCCCTAACACAGGGGCACAGAGACGCCCTAACAGGGGCAGAGAGACGCCCTAACACAGGGACACAGAGACTCCCTAACACAGGGACACAGAGACGCCTTAACACAGGGAGACAGAGACACCCCACCACGGGGGCACAGAGACCCCTAACACAGGGGCGCAGAGACGCCCTAACACAGGGGCACAGACACGCCCTAACACAGGGGCACAGAGACACCCTAACACAGGGACACAGAGACTCCCTAACACAGGGGCACGGAGACGCCCTAACACAGGGACACGGAGACGCCCTAACACAGGGGCACAGAGACGCCCTAACACAGGGGCACAGAGACGCCCTAACACAGGGGCACAGAGACGCCCCAACACAGGGGCTTAGAGACGCTCTAACACAGGGGCTTAGAGACGCCCTAACACAGGGGCGTAGAGACGTCCTAACACAGGGGCGCAGAGACGCCCTAACACAGGGGCGCAGAGACGCCCTAACACATGGACACAGAGACGCTCTAACACAGGGACACAGAGACGCCCTAACACAGGGGTACAGAGACGCCCTAACACAGGGGCACAGAGACGCCCTAACACAGGGGCAAAGAGATGGCCTAACACAGGGGCACAGAGACGCCCTAACACAGGGCACAGAGACACCCTAACACAGGGGCACAGAGACGCCCTAACACAGGGGCGCAGAGACGCCCTAACACAGGGACGCAGAGATGCCCTAACACGGGCACAGAGACGCCCTAACACAGGGACACAGAGACGCCCTAACACAGGGGCACAGAGACGCCCTAACACATGGACACAGAGACGCTCTAACACAGGGACACAGAGACGCCCTAACACAGGGGCACAGAGACGCCCTAACACAGGGGCACAGAGACGCCCTAACACAGGGGCAAAGAGATGCCCTAACACAGGGGCACAGAGACGCCCTAACACAGGGGCACAGAGACGCCCAAACACAGGGGCACAGAGACGCCCTAACAAGGGCGCAGAGATGCCCTAACACAGGGGCACAGAGACGCCCTAACAGGGGCAGAGAGACGCCCTAACACAGGGACACAGAGACTCCCTAACACAGGGACACAGAGACGCCTTAACACAGGGAGACAGAGACGCCCCACCACGGGGGCACAGAGACCCCTAACACAGGGGCGCAGAGACGCCCTAACACAGGGGCACAGACACGCCCTAACACAGGGGCACAGAGACGCCCTAACACAGGGACACAGAGACGCCCTAACACAGGGACGCAGAGACGCCCTAACACAGGGGCACAGAGACGCCCTCAGGGGCACAGAGACACCCTAACACGGGCACAGAGACGCCCCAACACAGGGGCACAGAGACACCCTAACACAGGGACACAGACGCCCCAACACAGGGGCACAGAGATGCCCTAACACAGGGGCACAGAGACGCCCTAACACAGGCGCAGAGACGCCCCAACACAGGGGCGCAGAGACGCCCCAACACAGGGGCGCAGAGACGCCCTAACACAGGGGCACAGAGACGCCCTCAGGGGCACAGAGACACCCTAACACGGGCACAGAGACGCCCCAACACAGGGGCACAGAGACGCCCCAACACAGGGGCACAGAGACACCCTAACACAGGGGCACAGAGATGCCCTAACACAGGGGCACAGAGACGCCCTAACACAGGCGCAGAGACGCCCCAACACAGGGGCGCAGAGACGCCCTAACACAGGGGCACAGAGACGCCCTAACACAGGGGCACAGAGACTCCCTAACACAGGGGCACGGAGACGCCCTAACACAGGGACACGGAGACGCCCTAACACAGGGGCACAGAGACGCCCTAACACAGGGGCACAGAGACGCCCTAACACAGGGGCACAGAGACGCCCTAACACAGGGGCACAGAGACGCCCTAACACAGGTGCAGAGACGCCCCAATACAGGGGCGCAGAGACGCTCTAACACAGGGGCACAGAGACGCCCCAACACAGGGGCGCAGAGACGCCCCAACACAGGGGCGCAGAGACGCCCCAACACAGGGGCGCACAGACGCCCTAACACAGGGGCTCAGAGACGCCCTAACACAGGGGCACAGAGACGCCCAAACACAGGGGCACAGAGACGCCCTAACAAGGGCGCAGAGATGCCCTAACACAGGGGCACAGAGACGCCCTAACAGGGGCAGAGAGACGCCCTAACACAGGGACACAGAGACTCCCTAACACAGGGACACAGAGACGCCTTAACACAGGGAGACAGAGACGCCCCACCACGGGGGCACAGAGACCCCTAACACAGGGGCGCAGAGACGCCCTAACACAGGGGCACAGACACGCCCTAACACAGGGGCACAGAGACGCCCTAACACAGGGACACAGAGACTCCCTAACACAGGGGCACGGAGACGCCCTAACACAGGGACACGGAGACGCCCTAACACGGGCACAGAGACGCCCTAACACAGGGGCACAGAGACGCCCTAACACAGGGGCACAGAGACGCCCTAACACAGGGGCACAGAGACGCCCCAACACAGGGGCGCAGAGACGCTCTAACACAGGGGCGCAGAGACGCCCTAACACAGGGGCGCAGAGACGTCCTAACACAGGGGCGCAGAGACGCCCTAACACAGGGGCGCAGAGACGCCCTAACACAGGGACGCAGAGACGCCCTAACACAGGGGCGCAGAGACGCCCTAACACAGGGGCACAGAGACACCCTAACACAGGGACACAGACGCCCCAACACAGGGGCACAGAGATGCCCTAACACAGGGGCACAGAGACGCCCTAACACAGGCGCAGAGACGCCCCAACACAGGGGCGCAGAGACGCCCTAACACAGGGGCACAGAGATGCCCTAACACGGGCGCAGAGACGTCCAAACACAGGGGCGCAGAGACGTCCTAACACAGGGGCGCAGAGACGCCCTAACACAGGGGCACAGAGACGCCCTAACACAGGGGCACAGAGACGCCCTAACACAGGGGCGCAGAGACGCCCTAACACAGGGGCGCAGAGACGCCCTAACACAGGGGCGCAGAGACGCCCTAACACGGGCACAGAGACGCCCTAACACAGGGACACAGAGACGCCCTAACACAGGGGCACAGAGACGCCCTAACACAGGGACACAGAGACACCCTAACACAGGGGCACAGAGACGCCCTAACACAGGGCACAGAGACACCCTAACACAGGGGCACAGAGACGCCCTAACACAGGGGCACAGAGACGCCCTAACACGGGCACAGAGACGCCCTAACACAGACACAGAGACGCCCTAACACAGGAGCACAGAGACGCCCTAACACAGGGACACAGAGACGCCCTAACACAGGGGCACAGAGACGCCCTAACACAGGGCACAGAGACACCCTAACACAGGGGCACAGAGACGCCCTAACACAGGGGCGCAGAGACGCCCTAACACAGGGACACAGAGATGCCCTAACACGGGCACAGAGACGCCCTAACACAGGGACACAGAGACTCCCTAACACAGGGACACAGAGACGCCTTAACACAGGTAGACAGAGACGCCCCACCACGGGGGCACAGAGACCCCTAACACAGGGGCGCAGAGACGCCCTAACACAGGGGCACAAACACGCCCTAACACAGGGGCACAGAGACGCCCTAACACAGGGACACAGAGACTCCCTAACACAGGGGCACGGAGACGCCCTAACACAGGGACACGGAGACGCCCTAACACAGGGGCACAGAGACGCCCTAACACAGGGGCACAGAGACGCCCTAACACAGGGGCACAGAGACGCCCTAACACAGGGGCACAGAGACGCCCTAACACAGGGGCACAGAGACGCCCCAACACAGGGGCGCAGAGACGCTCTAACACAGGGGCTTAGAGACGCCCTAACACAGGGGCGCAGAGACGTCCTAACACAGGGGCGCAGAGACGCCCTAACACAGTTGCGCAGAGACGCCCTAACACAGGGACGCAGAGACGCCCTAACACAGGGGCACAGAGACGCCCTCAGGGGCACAGAGACACCCTAACACAGGGGCACAGAGACGCCCCAACACAGGGACACAGACGCCCCAACACAGGGGCACAGAGATGCCCTAACACAGGGGCACAGAGACGCCCTAACACAGGTGCAGAGACGCCCCAAAACACAGGGGCACAGAGACGCCCTAACACAGGGGCGCAGAGACGCTCTAACACAGGGGCTTAGAGACGCCCTAACACAGGGGCGCAGAGACGTCCTAACACAGGGGCGCAGAGACGCCCTAACACAGGGGCGCAGAGACGCCCTAACACAGGGACGCAGAGACGCCCTAACACAGGGGCACAGAGACGCCCTCAGGGGCACAGAGACGCCCTCAGGGGCACAGAGACACCCTAACACAGGGGCACAGAGACGCCCCAACACAGGGACACAGACGCCCCAACACAGGGGCACAGAGACGCCCTAACACAGGGGCACAGAGACGCCCTAACACAGGCGCAGAGACGCCCCAACACAGGGGCGCAGAGACGCCCTAACACAGGGGCGCAGAGACGCCCTAACACAGGGGCGCAGAGACGTCCTAACACAGGGGCGCAGAGACGTCCTAACACAGGGGCGCAGAGACGTCCTAACACAGGGGCTCAGAGACGCCCTAACACAGGGGCACAGAGACGCCCTAACACAGGGGCACAGAGACGCACTAACACAGGGGCGCAGAGACGCCCTAACACAGGGGCTCAGAGACGCCCTAACACGGGCACAGAGACGCCCTAACACAGGGACACAGAGACGCCCTAACACAGGGGCACAGAGACGCCCTAACACAGGGACACAGAGACGCCCTAACACAGGGGCACAGAGACGCCCTAACACAGGTCACAGAGACACCCTAACACAGGGGCACAGAGACGCCCTAACACAGAGGCACAGAGACGCCCTAACACGGGCACAGAGACGCCCTAACACGGGCACAGAGACGCCCTAACACAGACACAGAGACGCCCTAACACAGGGGCACAGAGACGCCCTAACACAGGGACACAGAGACGCCCTAACACAGGGGCACAGAGACGCCCTAACACAGGGCACAGACACACCCTAACACAGGGGCACAGAGACGCCCTAACACAGGGGCGCAGAGACGCCCTAACACAGGGACACAGAGATGCCCTAACACGGGCACAGAGACGCCCTAACACAGGGACACAGAGACGCCCTAACACAGGGGCACAGAGACGCCCTAACACATGGACACAGAGACGCTCTTACACAGGGACACAGAGACGCCCTAACACAGGGGCACAGAGACGCCCTAACACAGGGGCACAGAGACGCCCTAACACAGGGGCAAAGAGATGCCCTAACACAGGGGCACAGAGACGCCCTAACACAGGGGCACAGAGACGCCCAAACACAGGGGCACAGAGACGCCCTAACAAGGGCGCAGAGATGCCCTAACACAGGGGCACAGAGACGCCCTAACAGTGGCAGAGAGACGCCCTAACACAGGGACACAGAGACGCCTTAACACAGGGAGACAGAGACGCCCCACCACGGGGGCACAGAGACCCCTAACACAGGGGCGCAGAGACGCCCTAACACAGGGGCACAGACACGCCCTAACACAGGGGCACAGAGACGCCCTAACACAGGGACACAGAGACTTCCTAACACAGGGGCACGGAGACGCCCTAACACAGGGACACGGAGACGCCCTAACACAGGGGCACAGAGACGCCCTAACACAGGGGCGCAGAGACGCCCTAACACAGGCGCAGAGACGCCCCAACACAGGGGCGCAGAGACGCTCTAACACAGGGGCACAGAGACGCCCCAACACAGGGGCGCAGAGACGCCCTAACACAGGGACACAGAGACGCCCTAACACAGGGGCACAGAGACGCCCTAACACAGGGCACAGAGACACCCTAACACGGGCACAGAGACGCCCTAACACAGGGGCGCAGAGACGCCCTAACACAGGGACACAGAGATGCCCTAACACGGGCACAGAGACGCCCTAACACAGGGACACAGAGACACCCTAACACAGGGGCACATAGACGCCCTAACACATGGACACAGAGACGCTCTAACACAGGGACACAGAGACGCCCTAACACGGGCACAGAGACGCCCTAACACAGGGGCACAGAGACGCCCTAACACAGGGGCAAAGAGATGCCCTAACACAGGGGCACAGAGACGCCCTAACACAGGGGCACAGAGACGCCCAAACACAGGGGCACAGAGTCGCCCTAACAAGGGCGCAGAGATGCCCTAACACAGGGGCACAGACACGCCCTAACACAGGGGCACAGAGACGCCCTAACACAGGGACACAGAGACTCCCTAACACAGGGGCACGGAGACGCCCTAACACAGGGACACGGAGACGCCCTAACACAGGGGCACAGAGACGCCCTAACACAGGGGCACAGAGACGCCCTAACACAGGGGCACAGAGACGCCCTAACACAGGGGCACAGAGACGCCCCAACACAGGGGCGCAGAGACGCTCTAACACAGGGACTTAGAGACGCCCTAACACAGGGGCGCAGAGACGTCCTAACACAGGGGCGCAGAGACGCCCTAACACAGGGGCGCAGTGACGCCCTAACACATGGACACAGAGACGCTCTAACACAGGGACACAGAGACGCCCTAACACAGGGGCACAGAGACGCCCTAACACAGGGGCACAGAGACGCCCTAACACAGGGGCAAAGAGATGCCCTAACACAGGGGCACAGAGACGCCCTAACACAGGGGCACAGAGACGCCCAAACACAGGGGCACAGAGACGCCCAAACACAGGGGCACAGAGACGCCCTAACAAGGGCGCAGAGATGCCCTAACACAGGGGCACAGAGACGCCCTAACAGTGGCAGAGAGACGCCCTAACACAGGGACACAGAGACGCCTTAACACAGGGAGACAGAGACGCCCCACCACGGGGGCACAGAGACCCCTAACACAGGGGCGCAGAGACGCCCTAACACAGGGGCACAGACACGCCCTAACACAGGGGCACAGAGACGCCCTAACACAGGGACACAGAGACTCCCTAACACAGGGGCACAGAGACGCCCTAACACAGGGGCACAGAGACGCCCTAACACAGGGACCAGAGACACCCTAACACGGGCACAGAGACGCCCTAACACAGGGGCGCAGAGACGCCCTAACACAGGGACACAGAGATGCCCTAACACGGGCACAGAGACGCCCTAACACAGGGACACAGAGACACCCTAACACAGGGGCACATAGACGCCCTAACACATGGACACAGAGACGCTCTAACACAGGGACACAGAGACGCCCTAACACGGGCACAGAGACGCCCTAACACAGGGGCACAGAGACGCCCTAACACAGGGGCAAAGAGATGCCCTAACACAGGGGCACAGAGACGCCCTAACACAGGGGCACAGAGACGCCCAAACACAGGGGCACAGAGTCGCCCTAACAAGGGCGCAGAGATGCCCTAACACAGGGGCACAGACACGCCCTAACACAGGGGCACAGAGACGCCCTAACACAGGGACACAGAGACTCCCTAACACAGGGGCACGGAGACGCCCTAACACAGGGACACGGAGACGCCCTAACACAGGGGCACAGAGACGCCCTAACACAGGGGCACAGAGACGCCCTAACACAGGGGCACAGAGACGCCCTAACACAGGGGCACAGAGACGCCCCAACACAGGGGCGCAGAGACGCTCTAACACAGGGGCTTAGAGACGCCCTAACACAGGGGCGCAGAGACGTCCTAACACAGGGGCGCAGAGACGCCCTAACACAGGGGCGCAGTGACGCCCTAACACATGGACACAGAGACGCTCTAACACAGGGACACAGAGACGCCCTAACACAGGGGCACAGAGACGCCCTAACACAGGGGCACAGAGACGCCCTAACACAGGGGCAAAGAGATGCCCTAACACAGGGGCACAGAGACGCCCTAACACAGGGGCACAGAGACGCCCAAACACAGGGGCACAGAGACGCCCTAACAAGGGCGCAGAGATGCCCTAACACAGGGGCACAGAGACGCCCTAACAGGGGCAGAGAGACGCCCTAACATAGGGACACAGAGACTCCCTAACACAGGGACACAGAGACGCCTTAACACAGGGAGACAGAGACGCCCCACCACGGGGGCACAGAGACCCCTAACACAGGGGCGCAGAGACGCCCTAACACAGGGGCACAGACACGCCCTAACACAGGGGCACAGAGACGCCCTAACACAGGGACACAGAGACTCCCTAACACAGGGGCACAGAGACGCCCTAACACAGGGGCACAGAGACGCCCTAACACAGGGACACAGAAACGCCCTAACACAGGGGCACAGAGACGCCCTAACACAGGGCACAGAGACACCCTAACACAGGGGCACAGAGACGCCCTAACACAGGGGCACAGAGACGCCCTAACACGGGCACAGAGACGCCCTAACACAGACACAGAGACGCCCTAACACAGGGGCACAGAGACGCCCTAACACAGGGACACAGAGACGCCCTAACACAGGGGCACAGAGACGCCCTAACACAGGGCACAGAGACACCCTAACACAGGGGCACAGAGACGCCCTAACACAGGGGCGCAGAGACGCCCTAACACAGGGATGCAGAGACGCCCTAACACGGGCACAGAGACGCCCTAACACAGGGACACAGAGACGCCCTAACACAGGGGCACAGAGACGCCCTAACACATGGACACAGAGACGCTCTAACACAGGGACACAGAGACGCCCTAACACAGGGGCACAGAGACGCCCTAACACAGGGGCACAGAGACGCCCTAACACAGGGGCACAGAGACGCCCTAACACAGGGGCAAAGAGATGCCCTAACACAGGGGCACAGAGACGCCCTAACACAGGGGCACAGAGACGCCCAAACACAGGGGCACAGAGACGCCCTAACAAGGGCGCAGAGATGCCCTAACACAGGGGCACAGAGACGCCCTAACAGGGGCAGAGAGACGCCCTAACACAGGGACACAGAGACTCCCTAACACAGGGACACAGAGACGCCTTAACACAGGGAGACAGAGACGCCCCACCACGGGGGCACAGAGACCCCTAACACAGGGGCGCAGAGACGCCCTAACACAGGGGCACAGACACGCCCTAACACAGGGGCACAGAGACGCCCTAACACAGGGACACAGAGACGCCCTAACACAGGGACACGGAGACGCCCTAACACAGGGGCACGGAGACGCCCTAACACAGGGGCACAGAGACGCCCTAACACAGGGGCACAGAGACGCCCTAACACAGGGGCACAGAGACGCCCTACCACAGGGGCACAGAGACGCCCCAACACAGGGGCGCAGAGACGCTCTAACACAGGGGCGCAGAGACGCTCTAACACAGGGGCACAGACACGCCCTAACACAGGGGCACAGAGACGCCCTAACACAGGGACACAGAGACGCCCTAACACAGGGACACGGAGACGCCCTAACACAGGGGCACGGAGACGCCCTAACACAGGGGCACAGAGACGCCCTAACACAGGGGCACAGAGACGCCCTACCACAGGGGCACAGAGACGCCCCAACACAGGGGCGCAGAGACGCTCTAACACAGGGGCGCAGAGACGCTCTAACACAGGGTCTTAGAGACGCCCTAACACAGGGGCGCAGAGACGTCCTAACACAGGGGCGCAGAGACGCCCTAACACAGGGGCGCAGAGACGCCCTAACACAGGGACGCAGAGACGCCCTAACACAGGGGCACAGAGACGCCCTCAGGGGCACAGAGACACCCTAACACGGGCACAGAGACGCCCCAACACAGGGGCACAGAGACACCCTAACACAGGGGCACAGAGACGCCCTAACACAGGGACACAGAGACTCCCTAACACAGGGCCACGGAGACGCCCTAACACAGGGACACGGAGACGCCCTAACACAGGGGCACAGAGACGCCCTAACACAGGGGCACAGAGACGCCCTAACACAGGGGCACAGAGACGCCCTAACACAGGGGCACAGAGACGCCCCAACACAGGGGCGCAGAGACGCTCTAACACAGGGGCTTAGAGACGCCCTAACACAGGGGCGCAGAGACGTCCTAACACAGGGGCGCAGAGACGCCCTAACACAGGGGCGCAGAGACGCCCTAACACAGGGGCGCAGTGACGCCCTAACACATGGACACAGAGACGCTCTAACACAGGGACACAGAGACGCCCTAACACAGGGGCACAGAGACGCCCTAACACAGGGGCACAGAGACGCCCTAACACAGGGGCAAAGAGATGCCCTAACACAGGGGCACAGAGACGCCCTAACACAGGGGCACAGAGACGCCCAAACACAGGGGCACAGAGACGCCCTAACAAGGGCGCAGAGATGCCCTAACACAGGGGCACAGAGACGCCCTAACAGGGGCAGAGAGACGCCCTAACATAGGGACACAGAGACTCCCTAACACAGGGACACAGAGACGCCTTAACACAGGGAGACAGAGACGCCCCACCACGGGGGCACAGAGACCCCTAACACAGGGGCGCAGAGACGCCCTAACACAGGGGCACAGACACGCCCTAACACAGGGGCACAGAGACGCCCTAACACAGGGACACAGAGACTCCCTAACACAGGGGCACAGAGACGCCCTAACACAGGGGCACAGAGACGCCCTAACACAGGGACACAGAAACGCCCTAACACAGGGGCACAGAGACGCCCTAACACAGGGCACAGAGACACCCTAACACAGGGGCACAGAGACGCCCTAACACATGGGCACAGAGACGCCCTAACACGGGCACAGAGACGCCCTAACACAGACACAGAGACGCCCTAACACAGGGGCACAGAGACGCCCTAACACAGGGACACAGAGACGCCCTAACACAGGGGCACAGAGACGCCCTAACACAGGGCACAGAGACACCCTAACACAGGGGCACAGAGACGCCCTAACACAGGGGCGCAGAGACGCCCTAACACAGGGATGCAGAGATGCCCTAACACGGGCACAGAGACGCCCTAACACAGGGACACAGAGACGCCCTAACACAGGGGCACAGAGACGCCCTAACACATGGACACAGAGACGCTCTAACACAGGGACACAGAGACGCCCTAACACAGGGGCACAGAGACGCCCTAACACAGGGGCACAGAGACGCCCTAACACAGGGGCACAGAGACGCCCTAACACAGGGGCAAAGAGATGCCCTAACACAGGGGCACAGAGACGCCCTAACACAGGGGCACAGAGACGCCCAAACACAGGGGCACAGAGACGCCCTAACAAGGGCGCAGAGATGCCCTAACACAGGGGCACAGAGACGCCCTAACAGGGGCAGAGAGACGCCCTAACACAGGGACACAGAGACTCCCTAACACAGGGACACAGAGACGCCTTAACACAGGGAGACAGAGACGCCCCACCACGGGGGCACAGAGACCCCTAACACAGGGGCGCAGAGACGCCCTAACACAGGGGCACAGACACGCCCTAACACAGGGGCACAGAGACGCCCTAACACAGGGACACAGAGACGCCCTAACACAGGGACACGGAGACGCCCTAACACAGGGGCACGGAGACGCCCTAACACAGGGGCACAGAGACGCCCTAACACAGGGGCACAGAGACGCCCTACCACAGGGGCACAGAGACGCCCCAACACAGGGGCGCAGAGACGCTCTAACACAGGGGCGCAGAGACGCTCTAACACAGGGGCACAGACACGCCCTAACACAGGGGCACAGAGACGCCCTAACACAGGGACACAGAGACGCCCTAACACAGGGACACGGAGACGCCCTAACACAGGGGCACGGAGACGCCCTAACACAGGGGCACAGAGACGCCCTAACACAGGGGCACAGAGACGCCCTACCACAGGGGCACAGAGACGCCCCAACACAGGGGCGCAGAGACGCTCTAACACAGGGGCGCAGAGACGCTCTAACACAGGGGCGCAGAGACGTCCTAACACAGGGGCGCAGAGACGCCCTAACACAGGGGCGCAGAGACGCCCTAACACAGGGACGCAGAGACGCCCTAACACAGGGGCACAGAGACGCCCTCAGGGGCACAGAGACACCCTAACACGGGCACAGAGACGCCCCAACACAGGGGCACAGAGACACCCTAACACAGGGACACAGACGCCCCAACACAGGGGCACAGAGATGCCCTAACACAGGGGCACAGAGACGCCCTAACACAGGCGCAGAGACGCCCCAACACAGGGGCACAGAGACGCCCCAACACAGGGGCGCAGAGACGCCCTAACACAGGGGCACAGAGACGCCCTCAGGGGCACAGAGACACCCTAACACGGGCACAGAGACGCCCCAACACAGGGGCACAGAGACACCCTAACACAGGGACACAGACGCCCCAACACAGGGGCACAGAGATGCCCTAACACAGGGGCACAGAGACGCCCTAACACAGGCGCAGAGACGCCCCAACACAGGGGCGCAGAGACGCCCTAACACAGGGGCGCAGAGACGCCCTAACACAGGGACGCAGAGACGCCCTAACACAGGGGCACAGAGACGCCCTCAGGGGCACAGAGACGCCCTCAGGGGCACAGAGACGCCCCAACACAGGGGCACAGAGACACCCTAACACAGGGACACAGACGCCCCAACACAGGGGCACAGAGACGCCCTAACACAGGGGCACAGAGACGCCCTAACACAGGCGCAGAGACGCCCCAACACAGGGGCGCAGAGACGCCCTAACACAGGGGCACAGAGATGCCCTAACACAGGGGCGCAGAGACGTCCTAACACAGGGGCGCAGAGACGTCCTAACACAGGGGCGCAGAGACGCCCTAACACAGGGGCACAGAGACGCCCTAACACAGGGACACAGAGACGCCCTAACACAGGGGCACAGAGACGAACTAACACAGGGGCACAGAGACACCCTAACACAGGGGCACAGAGACGCCCTAACACAGGGGCACAGAGACGCCCTAACACAGGGCACAGAGACACCCTAACACAGGGGCACAGAGACGCCCTAACACAGGGGCACAGAGACGCCCTAACACAGGCACAGAGACGCCCTAACACAGACACAGAGACGCCCTAACACAGGGGCACAGAGACGCCCTAACACAGGGACACAGAGACGCCCTAACACAGGGGCACAGAGACGCCCTAACACAGGGCACAGAGACACCCTAACACAGGGGCACAGAGACGCCCTAACACAGGGGCGCAGAGACGCCCTAACACAGGGACACAGAGATGCCCTAACACGGGCACAGAGACGCCCTAACACAGGGACACAGAGACTCCCTAACACAGGGACACAGAGACGCCTTAACACAGGGAGACAGAGACGCCCCACCACGGGGGCACAGAGACCCCTAACACAGGGGCGCAGAGACGCCCTAACACAGGGGCACAGACACGCCCTAACACAGGGGCACAGAGACGCCCTAACACAGGGACACAGAGACTCCCTAACACAGGGGCACGGAGACGCCCTAACACAGGGACACGGAGACGCCCTAACACAGGGGCACAGAGACGCCCTAACACAGGGGCACAGAGACGCCCTAACACAGGGGCACAGAGACGCCCTAACACAGGGGCACAGAGACGCCCCAACACAGGGGCGCAGAGACGCTCTAACACAGGGGCTTAGAGACGCCCTAACACAGGGGCGCAGAGACAACCTAACACAGGGGCGCAGAGACGCCCTAACACAGGGGCGCAGAGACGCCCTAACACAGGGACGCAGAGACGCCCTAACACAGGGGCACAGAGACGCCCTAACACAGGGGCACAGAGACGCCCTAACACAGGCGCAGAGACGCCCCAACACAGGGGCACAGAGACGCCCAAACACAGGGGCACAGATGCGCCCCAACACAGGGACACAGACGCCCCAACACAGGGGCACAGAGATGCCCTAACACAGGGGCACAGAGACGCCCTAACACAGGCGCAGAGACGCCCCAACACAGGGGCACAGAGACGCCCAAACACAGGGGCGCAGAGACGCTCTAACACAGGGGCTTAGAGACGCCCTAACACAGGGGCTTAGAGACGCCCTAACACAGGGGCGCAGAGACGTCCTAACACAGGGGCGCAGAGACGCCCTAACACAGGGGCGCAGAGACGCCCTAACACAGGGACGCAGAGACGCCCTAACACAGGGGCACAGAGACGCCCTCAGGGGCACAGAGACACCCTAACACAGGGGCACAGAGACGCCCCAACACAGGGACACAGACGCCCCAACACAGGGGCACAGAGATGCCCTAACACAGGGGCACAGAGACGCCCTAACACAGGCGCAGAGACGCCCCAACACAGGGGCGCAGAGACGCCCTAACACAGGGGCGCAGAGATGCCCTAACACAGGGGCGCAGAGACGTCCTAACACAGGGGCGCAGAGACGTCCTAACACAGGGGCGCAGAGACGTCCTAACACAGGGGCGCAGAGACGCCCTAACACAGGGGCACAGAGACGCCCTAACACAGGGGCACAGAGACGCACTAACACAGGGGCGCAGAGACGCCCTAACACAGGGGCTCAGAGACGCCCTAACACGGGCACAGAGACGCCCTAACACAGGGACACAGAGACGCCCTAACACAGGGGCACAGAGACGCCCTAACACAGGGACACAGAGACGCCCTAACACAGGGGCACAGAGACGCCCTAACACAGGGCACAGAGACACCCTAACACAGGGCCACAGAGACGCCCTAACACAGAGGCACAGAGACGCCCTAACACGGGCACAGAGACGCCCTAACACAGACACAGAGACGCCCTAACACAGGGGCACAGAGACACCCTAACACAGGGACACAGAGACGCCCTAACACAGGGACACAGAGACGCCCTAACACAGGGCACAGACACACCCTAACACAGGAGCACAGAGACGCCCTAACACAGGGGCGCAGAGACGCCCTAACACAGGGACACAGAGATGCCCTAACACGGGCACAGAGACGCCCTAACACAGGGACACAGAGACGCCCTAACACAGGGGCACAGAGACGCCCTAACACATGGACACAGAGACGCTCTAACACAGGGACACAGAGACGCCCTAACACAGGGGCACAGAGACGCCCTAACACAGGGGCACAGAGACGCCCTAACACAGGGGCAAAGAGACGCCCTAACACAGGGGCACAGAGACGCCCTAACACAGGGGCACAGAGACGCCCAAACACAGGGGCACAGAGACGCCCTAACAAGGGCGCAGAGATGCCCTAACACAGGGGCACAGAGACGCCCTAACAGGGGCAGAGAGACGCCCTAACACAGGGACACAGAGACTCCCTAACACAGGGACACAGAGACGCCTTAACACAGGGAGACAGAGACGCCCCACCACGGGGGCACAGAGACCCCTAACACAGGGGCGCAGAGACGCCCTAACACAGGGGCACAGAGACGCCCTAACACAGTGGCACAGAGACGCCCTAACACAGGGACACAGAGACTTCCTAACACAGGGGCACGGAGACGCCCTAACACAGGGACACGGAGACGCCCTAACACAGGGGCACAGAGACGCCCTAACACAGGCGCAGAGACGCCCCAACACAGGGGCGCAGAGACGCTCTAACACAGGGGCACAGAGACGCCCCAACACAGGGGCGCAGAGACGCCCTAACACAGGGACACAGAGACGCCCTAACACAGGGGCACAGAGACGCCCTAACACAGGGCACAGAGACACCCTAACACAGGGGCACAGAGACGCCCTAACACAGGGGCGCAGAGACGCCCTAACACAGGGACACAGAGATGCCCTAACACGGGCACAGAGACGCCCTAACACAGGGACACAGAGACGCCCTAACACAGGGGCACAGAGACGCCCTAACACAGGGGCACAGAGACGCCCTAACACAGGGGCAAAGAGATGCCCTAACACAGGGGCACAGAGACGCCCTAACACAGGGGCACAGAGACGCCCAAACACAGGGGCACAGAGTCGCCCTAACAAGGGCGCAGAGATGCCCTAACACAGGGGCACAGAGACGCCCTAACAGGGGCAGAGAGACGCCCTAACACAGGGGCACAGAGACGCCCTAACACAGGGGAACAGAGACGCCCTAACAAGGGCACAGAGACGCCCTAACACAAGCACAGAGACGCCCTAACAAAGGGGCAGAGTAACGCCCTAACACAGGGGCACAGAGATTCCCTAACACAGGGACACAGAGATTCCCTAACACAGGGACACAGAGATTCCCTAACACAGGGACACAGAGATTCCCTAACACAGGGACACAAAGACGCTGGCGAAACGTACCCATCTAGGAAACAGATCTACCCCCTGACACTTTAATATACAACAACCCTACTACCTCTTTACCTCCAACACCGCCCCCCTTCCAACACATACAGTACAATAATGGACACAATTCCTGTTATCCAGATCTGGATTATAGCACTTTTGCCCATTAAAAATAAAACATTATCCAGCCAGCATAAAGTGAATGAAAGTTATAGTTACCCCGTGCCAGGATGAAGGCCGTCCTTGTCTTCCTCCGCACCCTCTGCATCTTCCGTGGTCAGCAACATTAAAATAAACAAACTAACTACTGGTAAACTAACCCCTTAATCACCTTAACGGTTAGTAACTGCTATTTTAATTAAGGGGTTTACTCCCCTGTCACGTACGACCCCCTGCTAGCACGCGACCTGTATACGGGACAAGGGTTAATACCGACGCTCGCAAGCGCACCCACTCTTCACCTCCGCAAAGGTCCGTCAAATGGACAGTATTCCCTCTTACAGGATCAAGGATCAATACACAACCCACAAGCTGCCCCACTCTTCACCCCCTCAAGGGTCCCTCAAATGAGTTGTATCTCTCCCCCAAGCCGTCCCAATATACCACCGCCACGAACAGCACACAAGTGAGCACGTGACTTTAGATATGCAACCAAGGTTAATACACAAAGGCTTCTCTAGCAACCCCCCTTTCTCCTCTGCAAGGAACCAGCGAGTTCGTATTAACCCCTACCCAATTGCACATCATAACCATCCACTGCCACCACCTGAGGTTATGCAGATATGATAAAAGATCTTAGACTAAAATATCCGCTAGGGCCTCAGGTCCCTGTTTATTATAGGAAAAACTATGCACTCTAACACAAAATCAGTTGTAGTAACATGTGCCTGAATTTAGCAAGTTATTCTCTCCAGCGTGCACAAAGTTCATTCAGAGCCCAAAGCATTACTTATTAAATGGTTTAATATATATAAAAATACAGTGCTTGAATTACAGAAAAGGTATTACAAAATAAACATACAATTACAATATAAGGCAGAGCAGCTTCTTAAAATAAAAGGGGTAAAACAGAAAATCCTATACAGTACGTTACCACATGCTATGGATTTTTCCCAGAGAGGCACTGGTTCAGAAGATGAGGTCTGCTATGCTTTCCAAGCATGCCCCTGGACAGATCTGACTTGTAACAAACTCCCCCAGACTTAAGTACAATTCTTTTTTAGGGCCCCTTCATGAGCCCACCCCTTCTACAAAATACCTTGAAGCTGTTCTCCCCCAACCCTGTCTGTAGACCTTGATTAATTCAATTGACACCTTGAGTGAGCCATCCACACGGACACCCCTCCCCAAGTAAATCCCTTTGAAATTCAGAGCAGTTCAAAGAAACAGTTCTGACCTGTTTCAGACTCAGCATTTTGTATTTTTCTTAAAAATGTAGCTCATTAACCCCTCAAGCACCAGAGGGATTAAAAATACCCAATATCTCATGACATTATCATGACATCCCCCTCCCCGCTATCCACCCGGGTGGCCTAACACCCCCACTCCCCAACCCCTCTTTCCATATTCTTCTGCTCAGCTATAGTGAATTATAATAAGTGTATGAGGGGTGCATACAGGGATAATATATTCTAGCAAAAGGAAAACAGTATTCCCGTACAGTGAATGCCCTCAACCTCTTGTTATAGAACTCTATTTCATACTGGAAAGAGATGGAAGTCCATCTCCACTAATATACATCTTTATTATAGTCGTAAAAGACATGTTAAAGTTTAAAACCTATTTCAGCAATTCAGCGCTTATCAGACATGTAATCCCCGTGTTTAAAGGTAGATTTGTGTGATGTTAGATCTGCCACATTGTATCCAAAGTTGGTTGCAGACACTCACACACAATGGTTTACCACTGTACCTAATCACAATTAGGAGGGATACCCTAATCATATATAAGTGACATAGTGCAAATAGATATGTATAGTAACAATAGAAAGACTCCGCGGGTGTAGCAATAAGGGGATGTAAAGGTGTGCTGCAGGAACATACTCAGATCCGCAGGGAGTGATATATACCTGTGACACACACAAAATATTCATTCATGGACAGTGTATTCCTACTGATGGACTGTACTATATTGTAATTATAGTGGGAAAAGGAGTGAGTGTTTACAGCGCTGATGTAATTAATAATACAGTGACCACTATAACTTTTGTTTAAAAGTGAGGCTGCCTGGGTAAAAAAATGACCAACACAGATCAAGCAAAACCTAACGACAAAAACACACAGCCGGCGCCTAAATAAAAAGAACATTTATTCTTGTGGACGTGACCATTGCAAGCTCATTCCCCTGTAGTGCCGAGACCAGCTAGGGGATTCCTATCTACGAGTGCCGGGAGCTTTACTGGCTTCCGGGACCTTTGGCGCTGTTGCGCTAGCTCGTGACGTCATCCGCTCACCGCTTGACCAGCGGGTCTGCGAGCGCGCGCGGCGGTGAGCGTCAGAGCTCCGGAGGACTCGCGTGGCGTCCCCCCTAAGAGGTCCCACACAAGGAAAGGAAGGAGATTTGTCCTGTGAGCCTGTGATTCCAGTCCTGCTGTAAGTAGGATTTCAGTGTCCCCCCGCCTGGATGGACGGATTCAGCCTGCGCCCCAAGTCATGTTAGGCAACCGTTTGTCTTTTTGTATAACATTTTACATGTGTTTTTTATTACAGTGTAATCGCTATTGGGTTATTCTTTGTGTGTGTGTGAGTTTTTACACTTAATATTACCATTTATTAGGGTTACACTAGGATTGTTCTTTCTGCCTCTCATGTTTGTGTGTCTGCGCTGTGACACTTCCCTCAGGATCCTTCTCAGGAGCTGTTTGATCTCCGGGATCGGACTCTTTATTTGCTCAGAGTTTAATCACTGGGACATGTCATTTTATTTTAGGCGCCGGCTGTTTGTGTTATTGATATTGTAATTATAGGTAACTGCTCACATCCATTCCTTGTATGTTATATTGTGCAGGAAAGTAATCCCCTGTGGCAGTGAGAGGCGGGTAGTCCTGCGGCCCTGAGAAGGGGTGGGGGTATCAGGCAGGGCTGATCTAATCACTCTCACACAGAGACAGATAGTTTAGCAAAATTGCTACCAAATATGCAACATAAAGTTTGTTGCAAATAATCACACCGATGTTTTATGCTGCACGGCGAGTCCTTATCCAATCAGCGTGCTGCATATTGTCACCAACGCTGACACATATCAATGAAAGAAGATCGCTGCAGCATAAGTCAATTAGAGTGTAAGCTCCTCGGGGCAGGGACTCCTCTTCCTAAATGTTACGTTTATGCCTGAAGCGCTTCCTCCCCTGACCTGTTATTTATATTATCTGTTATTTATATGATTGTTATGTGTATTACTGCTGTGACGCGCTGTGTACATTAATGGCGCTGTACAAATAAAGACACACAATACAAGAAGTCCCAGGCTAACCTCAGCTCCCGGTAAATACCTTGCCCTCCTGCTTGTTACTACTATAGCCGGCGTTTGGTAACTGTCGGCAGATACATAGTACAGCAATTCAGTCAGTATTAGGGGCGATGGGTTAGTACACAAGGGAGAGGGGAAAGAAGGAAAAGGGGAACTGTGTGGGGTATTCCCGTGCAAAAACCCTTGGTATGACGTGGGGGTCTCTAGCAAACAGTGACACCGCGGCTAGTTCCCCCGATGGTAAACACCATGTCCGCGCGCTTGTGCATTGTTCTAGCTGCTGTTTTTTTGCTCCCGTTAGATACAGGAAGTGGCTGTATATTTGCTCACGTTAGATACAGGAAGTGGCTGTATATTTGCTCCCGTTAGATACAGGAAGTGGCTGTATATTTGCTCCCGTTAGATACAGGAAGTGGCTGTTTATTTGCTCCCGTTAGATACAGGAAGTGGCTGTATATTTGCTCCCGTTAGATACAGGAAGTGGCTGTATATTTGCTCCTGTTAGATACAGGAAGGGGCTGTATATTTGCTCCCGTTAGATACAGTAAGTGGCTGTTTATTTGCTCCCGTTAGATACAGGAAGTGGCTGTATATTTGCTCCCGTTAGATACAGGAAGTGGCTGTTTATTTGCTCCCGTTAGATACAGGAAGTGGCTGTATATTTGCTCCTGTTAGATACAGGAAGTGGCTGTATATTTGCTCCCGTTAGATACAGGAAGTGGCTGTATATTTGCTGCAGTACAGCCTGCAGTCCGGCTCTGCCGCCTGATACAATTCAATGCCGCAGGACTCTCACTGCTAGTGGGGGCCTTGTCGGCCCAACGTCTGATTTAATCTTTCTACACATCGCGGTACAACAAGGTTAAAATACAGCAGAGAGGCTCGCTACCTTTGTTGCAGTTGTGCTCCAAAGTAGATGACCGTGACGCCATCGTCACCCGACGCGTGTTTCGTTCCATCAGGAACTTCATCGGGGGAGGGCATACCTCTGTAACTGCTAATGTTATATACCCTAGTGTTGCCATGGTAACCCGTTTCAGATACGGAAGGGGGTCTTTGCTCTTTGGTTTTACCGGTGTCTCTCCAGATAGCGGCCGCTTGGAATGGCACTCAGCTCCTGTGACGGGGAGGAAAGGGTTAATACCTGATTTGCCATGCATTACTGTTGTTGCCCTGTCCCTGCCATTTTTATTCCCCATATGCAGGCCATTCCCTGTCTGCGAGGGTAAAAGACAAGATACATTGCTTGCCATACCCTCTAACCAACACATGATAGCAGATCTTAAATGTAAGGCAGGATGTATTTTTTTGTAAGTCCAAGCAGGAATTACTTGGACCTCCAGCTGTGATATGGGTGAATGAGCTTCAGTATTTTTATGACCAAGCCTCAAAGGGTTGTAATTATTTTTATGATGGAGCCTCAAAAGGCTCCCACAGATTTAGAGTCCCCCTGTCTAAAAGAGTGTCAATTATGACAAGACCCAGAGGCCCATAATGTATACAATACTGGCATACTGATGCACAGCAGATGTCAGGCTATTGACACCTTTAAGACAGAGACCAGACACAGTGGCCCCAAGAAGTGGGTGTAGCCCAGGTATGCTAAGTGGCATGGGCGTCAACCTGACCCATGCGCCCTGCCCACCGGACAGCCCTTTTGACCGGTCTTAGGAACTGTGGGTCACTTAGCTATTCGTGGGTTTTTTTGTTCCCACGAGGGGATTGGATCCACATGTTAAAGATAGCTTTGGGCAGTCTATAACTGTGGCTTCCCAATTATTCCCAGTGTGATTCCTGAATTTTAATCCATGATGTAAAGATGCAAGACTTTGTTCCTGTACAGCAACAACCAGTCCAGGAGTGAAGGGGTTAATAACCACATAACAACAGGACTTTTAAAACCAAGGCTGTATTTCTTGCGCTTGCAAGCAGAGGACAATTTCTTTTGTTTCAAAGGACAATTTCTTTCATTCCCTGATTCCCGTGAGTGTTGTTTAAAGTGTATTCTGCAGATGTCGTGTGTTTGTCTATTAAGGAAATAAATCACAATTTATTTTGCAACTTGTTCTGTTCAATCAAGTACCCAGAAATATAAACGTGTTGATAAATGTTGATGTCATCGTGACAGCTCCCTGCAGCGTTGCGACGTCGCTAGTTTCCGGTCACGTCGGCTTCCGCCTCCTCTGTCCACCCAACGCATTTCGCTAGTCACAATCTAACTTCGGCAGGAGTGTGATTGGACCTCCGCTACCTACACTGATAAAGTCTCTAGTCTCATCCTATTGGTTGGAATAAAAGCTAACGCGACGCCAGCGGAAAGCTGATTCGCCATTCTGCCTCATACAATATGGTATCCTGCAGTCCCTAATACGGCCGGATAAAAATACACATTACAGAGTAACAGCTACTTATACAAATCACTTGTAACAATGTTTGGAGAACATCGAGTATTCTAATATTTAACTTGCAAAATCGTACTTCATACGTTCTAAATGAACAGCTCCGGCTGCGCTGATAGTGCCGGCGCCGCGCCATCGCGGCAAAACCAATGTATTCTACGGCCACTGTGTTGGTAGGTAAAAGGATGCTGATGGGTGAGGGTGCAGGATCACTGCGCAGAGCACAGGGGCGGGAGCTTGAGGCGCAGGTGTGTGGGGTGCGTGAGGTGGAGGTGCGTAAGGGGCGGTTGTGTAGGGGGTGGGTGCATAGGGGGCGGTTGCGGGAGGCACAGGTGCGAGGCTGGGGGCGGAGCTTATCCGTGCTGCCTCTCTCTATCTGCAGGAGTGAGCAGGTAACATAGGGAGGCTGGGGGCGGAGCATCTCCTCCGTGCTGCCTCTCTCTGTCTGCAGATGTGAGCAGGCACCATAGCGAGGCTGGGGGCGGAGCTTCTCTGTGCTGCCTCTCTGTCTGTGGCGGGAGTGAGCAGGCACCATAGCGAGGCTGGGGGCGGAGCTTCTCCTCCGTGCTGCCTCTCTCTGTCTGCGGGAGTGAGCAGGTACTATAGCGAGGCTGGGGGCGGATCTTCTCCTCCGTGCTGCCTCTCTCTGTCTGCAGCGGGAGTGAGCAGGCACCATAGCGAGGCTGGGGGCGGAGCTTCTCCTCCGTGCTGCCTCTCTCTGTCTGCGGGAGTGAGCAGGTACCATAGCGAGGCTGGGGGCGGAGCTTCCGCTCCGTGCTGCCTCTCTGTCTGCGGCGGGATTGAGCAGGCACCATAGCGAGGCTGGGGGCAGAGCTTCTCCTCCGTGCTGCCTCTCTATGTCTGCAGCGGGAGTGAGCAGGCACCATAGCGAGGCTGGGGGCAGAGCTTCTCCTCCGTGCTGCCTCTCTGTCTGCGGGAGTGAGCAGGTATCATAGCGAGGCTGGGGGCGGAGCATCTCCTCCGTGCTGCCTCTCTCTGTCTGTGGGAGTGAGCAGGTACCATAGCGAGGCTGGGGGCGGAGCTTCTCCTCCGTGCTGCCTCTCTGTCTGCGGCGGAAGTGAGCAGGCACCATAGCGAGGCTGGGGGCAGAGCTTCTCCTCCGTGCTGCCTCTTTTTGCGGGAGTGAGCAGGTACCATAGCAAGGCTGGGGGCGGAGCCTCTCCTCTGTGCTGCCTCTCTCTGTCTATGGCGGGAGTGAGCAGGCACCATACCGAGGCTGGGGGCGGAGCTTCCCCTCCGTGCTGCCTCTCTCTGTCTGCTGGAGTGAGCAGGCACCATAGCGAGGCTGGGGGCGGAGCTTCCCCTCCGTGCGGCCTCTCTGTCTGCGGGAGTGAGCAGGTACCATAGCGAGGCTGGGGGCGGAGCTTCCCCTCTGTGCTGCCTCTCTGTCTGCGGGAGTGAGCAGGTACCATAGCGAGGCTGGGGGCGGAGCTTCCCCTCTGTGCTGCCTCTCTGTCTGCGGGAGTGAGCAGGCACCATAGCGAAGCTGGGGGCGGAGCTTCCCCTACGTGCTGCCTCTTTTTCCCCGCAGCTGGATGATGCAGCAGCCGGCTCCTACTCTGGCCACTCTCTCCTCGGGGCCGGTCTGTGGGAGGTCCGGCGGTCAGATGCAGGAGGCTGGGCTGCTGCTGGGATGTGCTGGGCAGCTCCCTGCTGCTGCTGGGATGTGCTGGGCAGCTCCCTGCTGCTGCTGGGATGTGCTGGGCAGCTCCCTGCTGCTGCTGCTGCTGCTGCTGCTGCTGCTGGGATGTGCTGGGCAGCTCCCTGCTGCTGCTGCTGCTGCTGCTGGGATGTGCTGGGCAGCTCCCTGCTGCTGCTGCTGCTGGGATGTGCTGGGCAGCTCCCTGCTGCTGCTGCTGGGATGTGCTGGGCAGCTCCCTGCTGCTGCTGCTGCTGGGATGTGCTGGGCAGCTCCCTGCTGCTGCTGCTGCTGCTGGGATGTGCTGGGCAGCTCCCTGCTGCTGCTGCTGCTGCTGCTGGGATGTGCTGGGCAGCTCCCTGCTGCTGCTGCTGCTGGGATGTGCTGGGCAGCTCCCTGCTGCTGCTGCTGCTGCTGCTGGGATGTGCTGGGCAGCTCCCTGCTGCTGCTGCTGCTGGGATGTGCTGGGCAGCTCCCTGCTGCTGCTGCTGCTGCTGCTGCTGCTGCTGCTGCTGGGATGTGCTGGGCAGCTCCCTGCTGCTGCTGCTGCTGCTGCTGCTGCTGCTGCTGGGATGTGCTGGGCAGCTCCCTGCTGCTGCTGCTGCTGCTGCTGCTGCTGCTGCTGGGATGTGCTGGGCAGCCCCCTGCTGCTGCTGCTGCTGCTGCTGCTGGGATGTGCTGGGCAGCTCCCTGCTGCTGCTGCTGCTGCTGCTGCTGCTGCTGCTGGGATGTGCTGGGCAGCTCCCTGCTGCTGCTGCTGCTGCTGCTGGGATGTGCTGGGCAGCTCCCTGCTGCTGCTGCTGCTGCTGCTGGGATGTGCTGGGCAGAACCTACAGACGAAAAGCAGAATTACTGGGGGTGAAAACTTGGCTGTTCTAGGTGCCGGGAACCCTCAGAAAAAGTTTCACCCTGACCGGTACTTAGACCGGAATCTCCCGGTTCCCAAACCGGCGTGAAGTGCCACACGTCCCCGTGACCACTACGTTCGTTTTGGAGAACTTGGCTGCGAAAAGTGGGACTTATTTTCCAGGCAGACTTTTCTGAAGCCGGTGCCTTGCGATTCGCGCAAGAGCACTTTTGAAAAGCCCGCCGATGTTCCCGGCGCCGAGAATCTCTCGTTTGATTGGCTTAGGGGTTTCGTATAGTATTTTGGAATTCATTCCCAAAATACTACCGCCAATCACAGCGTGGGAACTTTCTCTTCAGCCAATCAGAGCGAAGACGGCCTGTGAAGCCGGGATAGCGAGGATTCTGAATCTGCCAAGGGACAGAGAGAGACGGAGACCACACAGCCTAATGTGATGCTAAATCCCAACTAGTGTGAGGAAGGGGTGCTGGGGACTAGAACAGAGGCTAATACAGGAAGAGAGAGAATCCCTGTGAACAAGCGCTCGTCCTCCAATGAAATAAAATAATACATTGTTTACTGTAATGTGAAGAGAGAGAACAAATGAAGTTAAAACCTTTTAGATGCATAACGGTGCGAGCAACCATTCTGTACCTGCTGTAAATGGTACAGGAACGTGAATGCCGAGTGTCACTGTAGTGTGACAAAAACTAGTATTACTGTCCTGTATTACAAGGAGGCAGACACTGGTAGCTCCCCTGAGAAGGGATATTGTAATCACAGAGATATCAGCGATACAGCCTGTGTATGCCTGCACTCACTTACATGCATATATATCATGTATCGCTGTAACATTAAGCTAATGTGTGAGTAAGGGGATTATTGCTCAGTCTACCACACAGTCCTTGCTCTGTGGGTATTCAAATGGTCACACTCCCCATTAGGGGGTAAGTTTATTTTCACTTGTCACCTATTACAACAAGACCCTGCCCTCAAAGATCCCCCACCCCAACATCCGAGGGCAAAGATCCTCCACCCCAACATCCAAGGGCAGAGATCCCCCACCCCAACATCCAAGGGCAGAGATCCCCCACCCCAACATCCGAGGACAGAGATCCCCCACCCCAACATCCAAGAGCAGAGATCCACCACCCCAACATCCGAGGGCAAAGATCCCCCACCCCAACATCCGAGGGCAGAGATACCCCACCCCAACATCCGAGGGCAAAGATCCCCCACCCCAACATCCGAGGGCAGAGATCCCCCACCCCAACATCCGAGGGCAGAGATCCACCACCCCAACATCCGAGGGCAGAGATCCACCACCCCAACATCCGAGGGCAGAGATCCACCACCCCAACATCTGAGGGCAAAGATCCCCCCACCCCAACATCCGAGGGCAGAGATCCCCCACCCCAACATCCGAGGGCAGAGATCCACCACCCCAACATCCGAGGGCAAAGATCCCCACCCCAACATCCGAGGTCAAAGATCCCCCACCCCAACATCCGAGGGCAAAGATCCCCCTCCCCAACATCCGAGGGCAAAGATCCCCCACCCCAACATCCGAGGGCAAAGATCCCCCACCCCAACATCCGAGGGCAGAGATCCCCACCACAACATCCGAGGGTAAAGATCCCCCACCCCAACATCCGAGGGCAAAGATCCCCCACCCCAACATCCGAGGGCAAAGATCCCCCACCTCTACATCCGAGGGCAAAGATCCCCACCTCTACATCCGAGGGCAGAAATCCCCACCCCAACATCCGAGGGCAAAGATCCCCCACCCCAACATCCGAGGGCAAAGATCCCAAACCCCAACATCCGAGGGCAAAGATCCCAAACCCCAACATCCGAGGGCAAAGATCCCCCACCCCAACAACCGAGTGCAAAGATCCCTCACCCCAACATCCGAGGGCAAAGATCCCCCACCCCAACATCCGAGGGCAAAGATCCCCCACCCCAACATCCGAGGGCAAAGATCCCCCACCCCAACATCCGAGGGCAAAGATCCCCCACCCCAACATCCGAGGGCAAAGATCCCCCACCCCAACATCCGAGGGCAAAGATCCCCCTCCCCAACATCCGAGGGCAAAGATCTCCCACCCCAACATCCGAGGGCAAAGATCCCCCACCCCAACATCTGAGGGCAGAGATCCCCCACCCCAACATCCGAGGGCAAAGATCCCCCACCCCAACATCCGAGGGCAAAGATCCCCCACCCCAACATCCGAGGGCAAAGATCCCCCACCCCAACATCCGAGGGCAAAGATCTCCCACCCCAACATCTGAGGGCAGAGATCCCCCACCCCAACATCCGAGGGCAAAGATCCCCCACCCCAACATCCGAGGGCAAAGATCCCCCACCTCTACATCCGAGGGCAAAGATCCCCCACCCCAACATCCGAGGGCAAAGATCCCCCACCTCTACATCCGAGGGCAAAGATCCCCCACCCCAACATCTGAGGGCAAAGATCCCCCACCCCAACATCCGAGGGCAAAGATTACCCACCCCAACATCTGAGGGCAAAGATCCCCCACCCCAACATCCGAGGGCAAAGATTACCCACCCCAACATCTGAGGGCAAAGATCCCCCACCCCAACATCTGAGGGCAAAGATCCCCCACCCCAACATCCGAGGGCAAAGATTACCCACCCCAACATCCGAGGGCAAAGATCCCCAACCCCAACATCCGAGGGCAAAGATCCCCCACCTCTACATCCGAGGGCAGAGATCCCCCACCCCAACATCCAAGGGCAAAGATCCCCCACCCCAACATCTGAGGGCAGAGATCCCCCACCCCAACATCCAAGGGCAAAGATCCCCCACCCCTACATCCGAGGGCAGAGATCCCCCAACCCAACATCCGAGGGTAATTTAAAAATAAAGCAGAAAACACCAAAACTAGACTCGCTCGATGTGTTTTTAAATCTTCTAGAGCTCCAAACACCTCATATTGTCTATCAGAAACCAATGGCCCTTATAAATCCTATCGTGTAAGGCATGTTCCCAAGGCTCAACGGGCACATTACACACCCACAGTGACGGGAGAGACATTCTCAATGAAACAAGTCATCAATTGCGGTTTGTATGCTGCAGTGCCCATAGGGGCCCCAGTATGTGGGGCGTACCAGTAGACCACCCAGGGTCCGCATACTGGAGCACGTGGGCAACATATGAACACAGCTGATGACACACAATGTGTGGAGACACTTTTCCGTAAAACACGGGGGAGACCCGGAAGGCCTTATATACAGGGTGATTGAGTCCATACCCGCCCACTGACTCCAGAGGTCTGGGACCTTATAGAGAGAGATGTATTCGCTGTGTTAATATGCTGTATGCAGTGGATGCTGCTGTTTCAATATACTATGGCCTGTATCTGCAGTCAATCAGGGAGAGTATGGACTAGTTCTACCGTAGGGACTGCCCCCAGCACTCCTGGAGCCTGCGTCGGATGGAGGCGCTAGAACCAAGAGAATGAACCAAGCATCCCATTTCAAAAGCCTCTCCTGTTTCCCCAACACCATCGGCAGAATCTCAGCCCTCCTGTGACACAACAGGTAAAGCAACACCCCCACCTCCACACACCTGTAGCAGGGACCGATCTCCCATAGGTGGGTGGGCGGGGGGGGGGGGGGAGAGAAGCAGCGCTACACTTACAATTAGCATAACAACTAACAGCCATCAGTTTAGGTGGCATATAGGGGGGGTACAGCTTTATTAAACAGTGGGTGCAAAGGGAAGATAATGCCAATAAGCCTTATACCCCAATCCCTGTGATATGCACATCGCCCGCTCATACTATTCCCCAGGGACCTGTATCCCCGAGATACAGTACGTTATACCGGGCGCCATATCTGAGAGCCCCCTGCTGTGTATCCGCAGTGTGCTTAGTGTTTGAGTGTATATATGTGCCTATTCAGCCCCACTTATTCTACTTATTACTTATAATAAAGTGTTTTAATAATCCAATATTCCTAGTCAATAAACGAGGGGCAATTAATATGTTTACTTGTTTGGTCTACAATAGGTTCTGTCCCTGAACCAGTCCTGTTACACCTGACACATACTTTGACCACAGGAGAGGGCGCTGTAATGGGCTCTTAGGTCCTGTTCCTGCTTTGGTAACAATACCTAAATTCTCTGTTCCGATGACTCATGTAGAGACAGACGGGGGTACTATAAGCTCACGGGTATATAGTCTAGTATAGAATTTATTACGTACGTTTCTCTCATTGCTCGTCTTATGTGTAACGTTTATAGGGCAATTCACACGGCAGCTTAAGAGATGGCACTGGTACGTATAAGAAGTGGGTACGATGTCTGTCTCATATTTTTATTCATATTGTCCTACTATTGCTATCTGTATTTTTATATCACTTTACAAATAATTACCTGGTCTCCCGTGACATACAGGACTCTCATTCCTCATATTGTACACTGCAGCCAGGAACTTACAGGGTTAATAGTCTGAGTAACAAACTCCCCGCCCCTGTGTGCTGAGAACGGAAACGCCCCACTGGTTATATGAGAGAGAGGAGAATGTAAGATTCGTTTCCTGTTGCTGCTTCCAAGCATGGCGTCTGCTGGACTGAGAGAGGAGCTAACCTGCCCCATCTGCCTGAGCATTTATACCCAGCCTGTAACGCTGAGATGTGGGCATAACTTCTGCCAGGGCTGTATTGGGAGTGTGTTGGATACCCAGGAGGGATCTGGACTTTATACCTGTCCTGAATGCAGAAAAAGGTTTCAGGAGCGTCCTGCACTGCAGAGGAACCTGAAGCTGTGTAACATAGCGGAGCGTTTCCTTTCTACTCAGCCGGAGCAGGAGGAGGCTGTGATCTTCTGCACTTACTGTGACTCCTCTGTACCTGCTGCTAAAACATGTCTGCAGTGTGACGCCTCCCTGTGTGATAAACACCTAAAGAAACACAGCAAGTCAGTGGAACACGTCTTAACTGAGCCAACCACTTCCTTAAAGACCAGGAAATGTCCCGTCCACAAGGAGATCCTGAAGTATTACTGCACTAAGGATGCTGCCTGTATCTGTGTGACCTGCTGCCTGGTCGGAAAGCACAGGGGACACCAGGTGGAGTCGCTGAATGAGGCCTCTGAGAAGAAGGAGAAACTGAGACATGTTCTGGAGAAACTGACCTCAGTGAGAGAGGAGACTGAGAAAAGGGCCCAGAGTCTGCAGGGACAGAAGAGAGAAGTGCAAGAAAAAGCAGCTGGAGTAACAGACCGAGTCACTGCCCTGATTAGGGACTTCAGGGCACAGCTGGAAGTCCTAGAGAAGCAAGTCCTGAGTGAGATCACCAGGTGGGAAGAGCAGGTTTCTCTCCGAGTCTCTGATCTAATCCAGCAGCTGGAAATAAAGAAGGACGAGCTGTCCAGGAAGATATTTCACATTGAGGAGCTGTGCAACATCACTGATCCATTAACTGTCTTACAGGGACGGGAATCAGACAATGCTGAGGACAGAGAGAGAGAGGGTAATAAGGTCCCTGCTGTAGGGGATTTGGATGAGGTTCTGATCCCATTGACCTTACAGAGATTAGCTGATATTGTGACTGATCTAAAAGCAAAGAGCGGGTTCTGTGTGCAGGGGGATTCAGGCATATTACTGGATGTAAATACAGCTGCTAATGATGTATCTGTATCAGGTGATCTGAAAACGGCATCCTGGTCAGAAACAGACCAGTTACGCCCAAATACACCAGGGAGATTTGAGTTTAATCAGGTTTTAAGCACCAGGAGTTTTTCCTCAGGACAACATTACTGGGAAGTGGAGATCAGTGAATCAGGGGACAGGGGGGTAGGGATTTCCTATCCCAGTATAGTAAGGAAAGGAGGTCAGTCCTACATAGGAGATAATAAGAAGTCCTGGAGTTTGTGCATGTGGGATGATGATTATTTAGTGATACATGACACAATACAAACACGGATATATCCCGAGTCTCCCGTGCAGAGATTAGGAATATACCTGGACTATGAGGCTGGGCGGCTGTCCTTTTATCAGCTGTGTGACCCGATCAGACACTTACACACCGTCACTGCCACCTTCACTGAGCCTCTTCATGCTGCGTTCTGTGTATGTGAGAAAGGCTGGGTCAGAATCAGGAGCTAGGAGTACTGATCCCGGCCCAGCAGGGGAACCCATAGAAACAGTATATATAATATAGTACATAGAAATAAGAATATACTGGGAGGGAATCAGTGAGCGAGGGAGAGAACAGGGGAATATATCTCATGTATTAATCAGTTACCCAGAGGGCCCCTTCAGCACTTTGCAATGTATATATATATATTATCTCACATATCTGTCCTGGGGATATCTGATTGCGTTAATCTTTATTTAGTTCCTGTTCTGGGAGCGAGCGTATAGAAGTAATATAGGAGCGTATACCCATTACATATATATTTTTGTGCTGTGTCAGTAAATGGAAATGCTTTATAATATAAGAATTGTATTATGCAGAATAACATATTCCTGCTTCTCCCTGAGAATGTTTGTCAGACAAGTGTTTATCTCACCGCGTCTCTCATCTCATTTAATAAATGTTATCACAATATTTCTAGGTGTGTGATACTGTAAAGAGAGGCGTCAGTTCCCCAGTGTATAAAAAGGAGGGGTGAGGGACCCCCTAGTGAGACTGAAGTGAGAGACCCCACTAGTGAGACTGAGGTGAGAGACCCCCTTAGTGAGACTGAGGTGAGAGACCCCCTTAGTGAGACTGAGGTGAGAGACCCCCCTAGTGAGACTGAAGTGAGAGACCCCCCTAGTGAGACTGAAGTGAGAGACCCCCTAGTGAGACTGAATTGAGAGACCCCCTAGTGATACTGAAGTGAGAGACCCCCTTGTGAGACTGAAGTGAGAGACTCCCCTAGTGAGACTGAAGTGAGAGACTCCCCTAGTGAGACTGAAATGAGAGACCCCCTAGTGAGACTGAAGTGAGAGACCCCCCTAGTGAGACTGAAGTGAGAGACCCCCCTAGTGAGACTGAAGTGAGAGACCCCCTAGTGAGACTGAGGTGAAAGACCCCCCTAGTGAGGCTGAGGTGAGAGACCCCCTAGTGAGACTGAGGTGAGAGACCCCCCTAGTGAGACTGAGGTGAGAGAACTCCCTAGTGAGACTGAAGTGAGAGACCCCCTATTGAGACTGAAGTGAGATACCCCCCTAATGAGACTGTAGTGAGAGACCTCCCTAGTGAGACTGAAGTGAGAGACCCCCCTAGTGAGACTGAAGTGAGAGACCTCCCTAGTGAGACTGAAGTGAGAGACCCTCTAGTGAGACTGAAGTGAGAGACCTCCCTAGTGAGACTGAAGTGAGAGACCCCCTAGTGAAACTGAAGTGAGACCCCCTAGTGAGACTGAAGTGAGAGACCCCCCTAGTGATACTGAAGTTAGAGACCCCCTAGTGAGACTGAAGTGAGAGACCCCCCTAGTGAGACTGAAGTGAGAGACCTCCCTAGTGAGACTGAAGTGAGAGACCCCATAGTGAGACTGAAGTGAGAGACCTCCCTAGTGAGACTGAAGTGAGAGACCCCCTAGTTAAACTGAAGTGAGAGACCCCCTAGTGAGACTGAAGTGAGAGACCCCCCTAGTGAGACTGAAGTGAGAGACCCCCTAGTGAGACTGAAGTGAGAGACCCCCCTAGTGAGACTGAAGTGAGAGACCCCCCCTAGTGAGACTGAAGTGAGAGACCCCCCTAGTGAGACTGAAGTGAGAGACCCCCCTAAGTGAGACTGAAGTGAGAGACCCCCTAGTGAGACTGAAATGAGAGACCCCCCTAGTGAGACTGAAGTGAGAGACCCCCTAGTGAAACTGAAGTGAGAGACCCCCCTAGTGAGACTGAAGTCAGAGACCCCCCTAGTGAGACTGAAGTGAGAGACCCCCTAGTGAGACTGAAGTGAGAGACCCCCCTAGTGAGACAAGTGAGAGACCCCCCTAGTGAGACTGAAATGAGAGACCGCCCTAGTGAGGTTGAGGTGAGAGACCCCCCTAGTGAGACTGAGGTGAGATACCCCCCTAGTGAGACTGAAGTGAGAGACTCCCCTAGTGAGACTGAAGTGAGAGACTCCCCTAGTGAGACTGAAGTGAGATACCCCCTAGTGAGACTGAAGTGAGAGACTCCCCTAGTGAGACTGAAGTGAGAGACCCCCCTAGTGAGACTGAAGTGAGAGACCCCCCTAGTGAGACTGAAGTGAGAGACCCCCCTAGTGAGAATGAAGTGAGAGACCCCCTAGTGAGACTGAAGTGAGAGACCCCCCTTGTGAGACTGAAGTGAGAGACCCCCCCTAGGGAGACTGAAGTGACAGGCCCCCTAGTGAGACTGAAGTGAGAGACCCCCCTAGTGAGACTGAAGTGAGAGACCCCCTAGTGAGACTGAAGTGAGAGACCCCCTAGTGAGAGTGAAGTGAGAGACCAATAGTGAGACTGAAGTGAGAGACCCCCTAGTGAGATTGAGGTGAGAGACCCCCCTAGTGAGGCTGAGGTGAGAGACCCCCCTAGTGAGACTGACGTGAGCTACCCCCCTAGTGAGACTGAAGTGAGAGACTCCCCTAGTGAGACTGAAGTGAGAGAAACCCTAGTGAGACTGAAGTGAGAGACCCCCTAGTGAGACTGAAGTGAGAGACCCCACTAGTGAGACTGAAGTGAGAGACCCCTCTAGTGAGATTGAAGTGAGAGACACCCTAGTGAGACTGAAGTGAGAGACCCCCTAGTGAGACTGAAGTGAGAGACCCCCCCCTAATGAGACTGAAGTGAGAGACCTCCCTAGTGAGACTGAAATGAGAGACCCCCCCTAGTGAGAATGAAGTGAGAGACCTCCCTAGTGAGACTGAAGTGATTGACCCCCTAGTGAGACTGAAGTGAGAGACCTCCCTAGTGGGACTGATGTGAGAGACCCCCTAGTGAGACTGAAGTGAGAGACCCCCTAGTTAGACTGAAGTGTAGGACCCCCCCAGTGAGACTGAAGTGAGAGACCCTCTAGTGAGAATGACGTGAGAGACCCCCTAGTGAGACTGAAGTGAGAGACCCCCCTAGTGAGACTGAAGTGAGAGACCCCCTAGTGAGACTGAAGTGAGAGACCCCCTAGTGAGACTGAAGTGAGAGACCCCCCTAGTGAGCCTGAAGTGAGAGACCCCCTAGTGAGACTGAGGTGAGAGACCCCCCTAGTGAGACTGAAGTGAGAGACCCCCCTAGTGAGACTGAAGTGAGAGACCCCCCTAGTGAGACTGAAGTGAGAGACCCCCCTAGTGAGACTGAAGTGAGAGACCCCCTAGTGAGACTGAGGTGAGAGACCCCCCTAGTGAGACTGAAGTGAGAGACACCCCTAGTGAGACTGAAGTGAGAGAAACCCTAGTGAGACTGAAGTGAGAGACCTCCCTAGTGAGACTGAAGTGAGAGACACCCTAGTGAGACTGAAATGAGAGACCTCCCTAGTGAGACTGAAGTGAGAGACCCCCCTAGTGAGACTGAAGTGAGAGACCCCCCTAGTGAGACTGAAGTGATGGACCCCCCTAGTGAGACTGAAGTGAGAGACCCCCTAGTGAGACTGAGGTGAGGGACCCCCCCTAGTGAGGCTGAAGTGAGAGACTCCCCTAGTGAGACTGAAGTGAGAGACCCCCTAGTGAGACTGAAGTGAGAGACCCCCTAGTGAGACTGAAGTGAGAGACCCCCCCAGTGAGACTGAAGTGAGAGACCTCCCTAGTGAGACTGAAGTGAGAGACCTCCCTAGTGAGACTGAAGTGAGAGACCTCCCTAGTGAGACTGAAGTGAGAGACCCCCTAGTGAGACTGAAGTGAGAGACCTCCCTAGTGAGACTGAAGTGAGAGACCCCCTAGTTAGACTGAAGTGAGGGACCCCCCTAGTGAGACTGAAGTGAGAGACCCTCTAGTGAGAATGACGTGAGAGACCCCCTAGTGAGACTGAAGTGAGAGACCCCCCTAGTGAGACTGAAGTGAGAGACCCCCTAGTGAGACTGAAGTGAGAGACCCCCCTAGTGAGCCTGAAGTGAGAGACCCCCTAGTGAGACTGAGGTGAGAGACCCCCCTAGTGAGACTGAAGTGAGAGACCCCCCTAGTGAGACTGAAGTGAGAGACCCCCCTAGTGAGACTGAAGTGAGAGACCCCCCTAGTGAGACTGAAGTGAGAGACCCCCTAGTGAGACTGAGGTGAGAGACCCCCCTAGTGAGACTGAAGTGAGAGACACCCCTAGTGAGACTGAAGTGAGAGAAACCCTAGTGACACTGAAGTGAGAGACCTCCCTAGTGAGACTGAAGTGAGAGACACCCTAGTGAGACTGAAATGAGAGACCTCCCTAGTGAGACTGAAGTGAGAGACCCCCCTAGTGAGACTGAAGTGAGAGACCCCCCTAGTGAGACTGAAGTGATGGACCCCCCTAGTGAGACTGAAGTGAGAGACCCCCTAGTGAGACTGAGGTGAGGGACCCCCCTAGTGAGGCTGAAGTGAGAGACTCCCCTAGTGAGACTGAAGTGAGAGACCCCCTAGTGAGACTGAAGTGAGAGACCCCCTAGTGAGACTGAAGTGAGAGACCCCCCCAGTGAGACTGAAGTGAGAGACCTCCCTAGTGAGACTGAGGTGAGAGACCCCCTAGTGAGACTGAAGTGAGAGACCTCCCTAGTGAGACTGAAGTGAGAGACCTCCCTAGTGAGACTGAAGTGAGAGACTCCCCTAGTGAGACTGAAGTGAGAGACCCCCTAGTGAAACTGAAGTTAGAGACCCCCCTAGTGAGACTGAAATGAGAGACCCCCATAGTGAGACTGAAGTGAGGGACCCCCCTAGTGAGACTGAAGTTAGAGACCCCCCTAGTGAGACTGAAGTGAGAGACTCCCTAGTGAGACTGAGGTGAGAGACCCCACTAGTGAGACTGAGGTGAGAGAACCCCCTAGTGAGACTGAAGTGAGAGACCCCCTATTGAGACTGAAGTGAGAAACCCCTTAGTGAGACTGAATTGAGATACCCCCTATTGAGACTGAAGTGAGAGACCTCCCTAGTGAGACTGAAGTGAGAGACCCCCTAGTGAGACTGAAGTGAGAGACCTCCCTAGTGAGACTGAAGTGAGAGCCCTCCCTAGTGAGACTGAAGTGAGAGACCCCCCCTAGTGAGACTGAAGTGAGAGACCCCCCTAGTGAGACTGAAGTGAGAGACCTCCCTAGTGAGACTGAAGTGAGAGACCCCCTAGTGAAACAGAAGTGAGAGACCCCCTAGTGAGACTGAAGTGAGAGACCCTCCTAGTGAGACTGAAGTGAGAGACCCCCCTAGTGAGACTGAAGTGAGAGACCCCCTAGTGAGACTGAAGTGAGAGACCCCCCTAGTGAGACTGAGGTGAGAGACCCCCCTAGTGAGACTGAAATGAGAGACCCCCATAGTGAGACTGAAGTTAGAGACCCCCCAAGTGAGACTGAAATGAGAGACCCCCATAGTGAGACTGAAGTGAGAGACCCCCCTAGTGAGACTGAAGTGAGAGACCCCCTAGTGAGACTGAGGTGAGAGACCCCCCTAGTGAGACTGAAGTGAGAGACCCCCCTAGTGAGACTGAAGTGAGAGACCCCCTAGTGAGACTGAAGTGAGAGACCTCCCTAGTGAGATTGAAGTGAGAGACACCCTAGTGAGACTGAAGTGAGAGACCTCCCTAGTGAGACTGAAATGAGAGACCCCCCTAGTGAGACTGAAGTGAGAGACCCCCCTAGTGTGACTGAAGGGAGGGACCCCCCTAGTGAGACTGAAGTGAGAGACCCCCTAGTGAGAATGACGTGAGAGACCCCCCTAGTGAGACTGAAGTGAGAGACCCCCCTAGTGAGACTGAAGTGAGAGACCCCCTAGTGAGATGAAGTGAGAGACCCACCTAGTGAGACTGAAGTGAGAGACCCCCCTAGTGAGACTGAAATGAGAGACCCCCATAGTGAGACTGAAGTTAGAGACCCCCCTAGTGAGACTGAAATGAGAGACCCCCATAGTGAGACTGAATTGAGAGACCCCCCTAGTGAGACTGAAGTGAGAGACCTCCCTAGTGAGACTGAAGTGAGAGACCCCCTAGTGAAACAGAAGTGAGAGACCCCCTAGTGAGACTGAAGTGAGAGACCCCCCTAGTGAGACTGAAGTGAGAGACCCCCCTAGTGAGACTGAAGTGAGAGACCCCCTAGTGAGACTGAAGTGAGAGACCCCCCTAGTGAGACTGAGGTGAGAGACCCCCCTAGTGAGACTGAGGTGAGAGACCCCCCTAGTGAGACTGAAATGAGAGACCCCCATAGTGAGACTGAAGTTAGAGACCCCCCAAGTGAGACTGAAATGAGAGACCCCCATAGTGAGACTGAAGTGAGAGACCCCCCTAGTGAGACTGAAGTGAGAGACCCCCTAGTGAGACTGAGGTGAGAGACCCCCCTAGTGAGACTGAAGTGAGAGACCCCCCTAGTGAGACTGAAGTGAGAGACACCCTAGTGAGACTGAAGTGAGAGACCTCCCTAGTGAGATTGAAGTGAGAGACACCCTAGTGAGACTGAAGTGAGAGACCTCCATAGTGAGACTGAAATGAGAGACCCCCCTAGTGAGACTGAAGTGAGAGACCCCCCTAGTGTGACTGAAGGGAGGGACCCCCCTAGTGAGACTGAAGTGAGAGACCCCCTAGTGAGAATGACGTGAGAGACCCCCCTAGTGAGACTGAAGTGAGAGACCCCCCTAGTGAGACTGAAGTGAGAGACCCCCTAGTGAGATGAAGTGAGAGACCCACCTAGTGAGACTGAAGTGAGAGATCCCCCTAGTGAGACTGAAGTGAGGGACCCCCTAGTGAGACTGAGGTGAGAGACCCCCCTAGTGAGACTGAAATGAGAGACCCCCATAGTGAGACTGAAGTTAGAGACCCCCCTAGTGAGACTGAAATGAGAGACCCCCATAGTGAGACTGAAGTGAGAGACCCCCCTAGTGAGACTGAAGTGAGAGACCCCCTAGTGAGACTGAGGTGAGAGACCCCCCTAGTGAGACTGAAGTGAGAGACCTCCCTAGTGAGATTGAAGTGAGACACCCTAGTGAGACTGAAGTGAGAGACCTCCCTAGTGAGACTGAAATGAGAGACCCCCCTAGTGAGACTGAAGTGAGAGACCCCCCTAGTGTGACTGAAGGGAGGGACCCCCCTAGTGAGACTGAAGTGAGAGACCCCCTAGTGAGAATGACGTGAGAGACCCCCCTAGTGAGACTGAAGTGAGAGACCCCCCTAGTGAGACTGAAGTGAGAGACCCCCTAGTGAGACTGAAGTGAGAGACCCACCTAGTGAGAGTGAAGTGAGAGACCCCCCTAGTGAGACTGAAGTGAGGGACCCCCTAGTGAGACTGAAGTGAGAGACCCCCTAGTGAGACTGAAGTGAGAGACCCCCCTAGTGAGACTGAAGTGAGAGACCCCCCTAGTGAGACTGAAGTGAGAGACCCCCCTAGTGAGACTGAAGTGAGAGACCCCCCTAGTGAGACTGAAGTGAGAGACCCCCCCCCTAGTGAGACTGAAGTGAGAGACCCCCCTAGTGAGACTGAAGTGAGAGACCCCCCCCTAGTGAGACTGAAGTGAGAGACCCCCTAGTGAGATTGAAGTGAGAGACCCCCTAGTGAGATTGAAGTGAGAGACCCCCTAGTGAGACTGAAGTGAGAGACCCCCTAGTGAGACTGAAGTGAGAGACCCCATAGTGAGACTGAAGTGAGAGACCCCCTAGTGAGATTGAAGTGAGAGAACCCCCTAGTGAGACTGAAGTGAGAGACCCACTAGAGAGACTGAAGGGAGGGACCCCCCTAGTGAGACTGTAGTGAGAGACCCCCTAGTGAGAATGACGTGAGAGACCCCCCTAGTGAGACTGAAGTGAGAGACCCCCTAGTGAGACTGAAGTGAGAGACCCCCTATTGAGACTGAGGTGAGAGACCCCCCTTGTGAGACTGAAGTGAGAGACCCCCCTAGTGAGACCGAGGTGAGAGACCCCATAGTGAGACTGAAGTGAGAGACCCCCCCATAGTGAGACTGAAGTGAGAGACCCCCTAGTGAGATTGAAGTGAGAGACCCCCCTAGTGAGACTGAAGTGAGAGACCCCCTTAGTGAGACTGAAGTGAGAGACCCCCTTGTGGGACTGAAGTGAGAGACCCCCCTAGTGAGACTGAAGTGAGAGACCCCCTTAGTGAGACTGAAGTGAGAGACCCCTTAGTGAGACTGAAGTGAGAGACCCCCCTAGTGAGACTGAAGTGAGAGACCCCCCCTAGTGAGACTGAAGTGAGAGACTTCCCTAGTGAAACTGAAGTGAGAGACCCGCCTAGTGAGACTGAAGTGAGAGACCCCCTAGTGAGACTGAAGTGAGAGACCTCCCTAGTGAGACTGAAGTGAGAGACCCCCCCTAGTGAGGTTGAAGTGAGAGACCCCCTAGTGAGATTGAAGTGAGAGACCCCCCTAGTGAGACTGAAGTGAGAGACCCACTAGTGAGACTGAAGTGAGAGACCCCCCTAGCGAGACTGAAGTGAGAGACCTCCCTATGGAGACTGAAGTGAGAGACCCCCTAGTGAAACTGAAGTGAGAGACCCCCTAGTGAGACTGAAGTGAGAGACCCCCCTAGTGAGACTGAAGTGAGAGACCCCCCTAGTGAGACTGAAGTGAGAGACCCCCTAGTGAAACTGAAGTTAGAGACACCCCTAGTGAGACTGAAATGAGAGACCCCCATAGTGAGACTGAAGTGAGAGTCCCCCCTAGTGAGACTGAAGTGAGAGACACCCTAGTGAGACTGAGGTGAGAGACCCCCCTAGTGAGACTGAAGTGAGAGACCCCCTAGTGAGACTGAAGTGGGAGACCCCCTAGTGAGACTGAAGTGAGAGACTCCCTAGTGAGACTGAAGTGAGAGACCCCCTAGTGAGACTGAAGTGAGAGACCTCCCTAGTGAGACTGAAGTGAGAGACCTCCCTAGTGAGACTGAAGTGAGAGACCCCCCTAGTGAGACTGAAGTGAGAGACCCCCCTAGTGAGACTGAAGGGAGGGTCCCCCCTAGTGAGACTGAAGTGAGAGACCCCCTAGTGAGAATGACGTGAGAGACCCCCCTAGTGAGACTGAAGTGAGAGATCCCCCTATTGAGACTGAAGTGAGAGACGCCCCTAGTGAGACTGAAGTGAGAGACCCCCTAGTGAGACTGAAGTGAGAGACCCCCCTAGTGAGACTGAAGTGAGAGACCCCCCTAGTAAGACTGAAGTGAGAGACCCCCTAGTGAAACTGAAGTTAGAGACCCCCCTAGTGAGACTGAAATGAGAGACCCCCATAGTGAGACTGAAGTGAGAGACCCCCCTAGTGAGACTGAAGTGAGAGACCCACCTAGTGAGACTGAAGTGAGAGACCCACCTAGTGAGACTGAAGTGAGAGACCCCCCTAGTGAGACTGAAGTGAGGGACCCCCTAGTGAGACTGAAGTTAGAGACCTCCCTAGTGAGACTGAAGTGAGAGACCCCCCTAGTGAGACTGAAGTGTGAGACCTCCCTAGTGAGACTGAAGTGAGAGACCCCCTAGTGAGACTGAAGTGAGAGACCTCCCTAGTGAGACTGAAGTGAGAGACCCCCTAGTTAAACTGAAGTGAGAGACCCCCTAGTGAGACTGAAGTGAGAGACCCCCCTAGTGAGACTGAAGTGAGAGACCCCCTAGTGAAACTGAAGTTAGAGACACCCCTAGTGAGACTGAAATTAGAGACCCCCATAGTGAGACTGAAGTGAGAGTCCCCCCTAGTGAGACTGAAGTGAGAGACCCCCTTGTGGGACTGAAGTGAGAGACCCCCCTAGTGAGACTGAAGTGAGAGACCCCCTTAGTGAGACTGAAGTGAGAGACCCCTTAGTGAGACTGAAGTGAGAGACCCCCCTAGTGAGACTGAAGTGAGAGACCCCCCCTAGTGAGACTGAAGTGAGAGACTTCCCTAGTGAAACTGAAGTGAGAGACCCCCCTAGTGAGACTGAAGTGAGAGACCCCCTAGTGAGACTGAAGTGAGAGACCTCCCTAGTGAGACTGAAGTGAGAGACCCCCCCTAGTGAGGTTGAAGTGAGAGACCCCCTAGTGAGATTGAAGTGAGAGACCCCCCTAGTGAGACTGAAGTGAGAGACCCACTAGTGAGACTGAAGTGAGAGACCCCCCTAGTGAGACTGAAGTGAGAGACCTCCCTATGGAGACTGAAGTGAGAGACCCCCTAGTGAGACTGAAGTGAGAGACCCCCCTAGTGAGACTGAAGTGAGAGACCCCCCTAGTGAGACTGAAGTGAGAGACCCCCTAGTGAAACTGAAGTTAGAGACACCCCTAGAGACTGAAATGAGAGACCCCCATAGTGAGACTGAAGTGAGAGTCCCCCCTAGTGAGACTGAAGTGAGAGACACCCTAGTGAGACTGAGGTGAGAGACCCCCCTAGTGAGACTGAAGTGAGAGACCCCCTAGTGAGACTGAAGTGGGAGACCCCCTAGTGAGACTGAAGTGAGAGACTCCCTAGTGAGACTGAAGTGAGAGACCCCCTAGTGAGACTGAAGTGAGAGACCTCCCTAGTGAGACTGAAGTGAGAGACCTCCCTAGTGAGACTGAAGTGAGAGACCCCCCTAGTGAGACTGAAGTGAGAGACCCCCCTAGTGAGACTGAAGGGAGGGTCCCCCCTAGTGAGACTGAAGTGAGAGACCCCCTAGTGAGAATGACGTGAGAGACCCCCCTAGTGAGACTGAAGTGAGAGACCCCCCTAGTAAGACTGAAGTGAGAGACCCCCTAGTGAAACTGAAGTTAGAGACCCCCCTAGTGAGACTGAAATGAGAGACCCCCATAGTGAGACTGAAGTGAGAGACCCCCCTAGTGAGACTGAAGTGAGAGACCCCCTATTGAGACTGAAGTGAGAGACCCACCTAGTGAGACTGAAGTGAGAGACCCACCTAGTGAGACTGAAGTGAGAGACCCCCCTAGTGAGACTGAAGTGAGGGACCCCCTAGTGAGACTGAAGTTAGAGACCTCCCTAGTGAGACTGAAGTGAGAGACCCCCCTAGTGAGACTGAAGTGTGAGACCTCCCTAGTGAGACTGAAGTGAGAGACCCCCTAGTGAGACTGAAGTGAGAGACCTCCCTAGTGAGACTGAAGTGAGAGACCCCCTAGTTAAACTGAAGTGAGAGACCCCCTAGTGAGACTGAAGTGAGAGACCCCCCTAGTGAGACTGAAGTTAGAGACCCCCTAGTGAGACTGAAGTGAGAGACACCCCTAGTGAGACTGAAATGAGAGACCCCCTAGTGAGACTGAAGTGAGAGCCCCCCCTAGTGAGACTGAAGTGAAAGACCCCCTAGTGAGACTGAAGTGAGAGACCCCCCTAGTGAGACTGAAGTGAGAGACCCCCTAGTGAGACTGAAGTGAGAGACCCCCCTAGTGAGACTGAAGTGAGAGACCCCCTTAGTGAGACTGAAGTGAGAGACCCCCTAGTGGGACTGAAGTGAGAGACCCCCCTAGTGAGACTGAAGTGAGAGACCACCTTATTGAGACTGAAGTGAGAGACCCCTTAGTGAGACTGAAGTGAGAGACCCCCCTAGTGAGACTGAAGTGAGAGACTCCCCTAGTGAAACTGAAGTGAGAGACCCACCTAGTGAGAATGAAGTGAGAGACCCCCCCCTAGTGAGACTGAAGTGAGAGACCACCCTAGTGAGACTGAAGTGAGAGAACCCCCCTTAGTGAGATTGAAGTTAGAGACCCCCTAGTGAGATTGAAGTGAGAGACCCCCCTAGTGAGACTGAAGTGAGAGACCCCATAGTGAGACTGAAGTGAGAGACCCCATAGTGAGACTGAAGTGAGAGACCCCCTAGTGAGATTGAAGTGAGAGACCCCCCTAGTGAGACTGAAGTGAGAGACCCCCTAGTGAGACTGAAGGGAGGGACCCCCCTAGTGAGACTGAAGTGAGAGACCCCCTAGTGAGAATGACGTGAGAGACCCCCCTAGTTAGACTGAAGTGAGAGACCCCCTAGTGAGACTGAAGTGAGAGACCCCCTAGTGAGACTGAAGTGAGAGACCCCCCTAGTGAGACTGAAGTGAGAGACCCCCTAGTGGGACTTAAGTGAGAGACCCCCTAGTGAGACTGAAGTGAGAGACCCCCTTAGTGAGACTGAAGTGAGAGACCCCCTAGTGAAACTGAAGTTAGAGACCCCCCTAGTGAGACTGAAATGAGAGACCCCCATAGTGAGACTGAAGTGAGAGACCCCCCTAGTGAGACTGAAGTGAGAGACCCCCCTAGTGAGACCGAGGTGAGAGACCCCATAGTGAGACTGAAGTGAGAGACCCCCCCATAGTGAGACTGAAGTGAGAGACCTCCCTAGTGAGACTGAAGTGAGAGACCCCCCCCTAGTGAGACTGAAGTGAGAGACCCCCTAGTGAGATTGAAGTGAGAGACCCCCCTAGTGAGACTGAAGTGAGAGACCCCCTTAGTGAGACTGAAGTGAGAGACCCCCTTGTGGGACTGAAGTGAGAGACCCCCCTAGTGAGACTGAAGTGAGAGACCCCCTTAGTGAGACTGAAGTGAGAGACCCCTTAGTGAGACTGAAGTGAGAGACCCCCCTAGTGAGACTGAAGTGAGAGACCCCCCCTAGTGAGACTGAAGTGAGAGACTTCCCTAGTGAAACTGAAGTGAGAGACCCCCCTAGTGAGACTGAAGTGAGAGACCCCCTAGTGAGACTGAAGTGAGAGACCTCCCTAGTGAGACTGAAGTGAGAGACCCCCCCTAGTGAGGTTGAAGTGAGAGACCCCCTAGTGAGATTGAAGTGAGAGACCCCCCTAGTGAGACTGAAGTGAGAGACCCCCTAGTGAGACTGAAGTGAGAGACCTCCCTAGTGAGACTGAAGTGAGAGACCTCCCTAGTGAGACTGAAGTGAGAGACCCCCCTAGTGAGACTGAAGTGAGAGACCCCCCTAGTGAGACTGAAGGGAGGGTCCCCCCTAGTGAGACTGAAGTGAGAGACCCCCTAGTGAGAATGACGTGAGAGACCCCCCTAGTGAGACTGAAGTGAGAGACCCCCCTAGTAAGACTGAAGTGAGAGACCCCCTAGTGAAACTGAAGTTAGAGACCCCCCTAGTGAGACTGAAATGAGAGACCCCCATAGTGAGACTGAAGTGAGAGACCCCCCTAGTGAGACTGAAGTGAGAGACCCCCTATTGAGACTGAAGTGAGAGACCCACCTAGTGAGACTGAAGTGAGAGACCCACCTAGTGAGACTGAAGTGAGAGACCCCCCTAGTGAGACTGAAGTGAGGGACCCCCTAGTGAGACTGAAGTTAGAGACCTCCCTAGTGAGACTGAAGTGAGAGACCCCCTAGTGAGAATGACGTGAGAGACCCCCCTAGTGAGACTGAAGTGAGAGATCCCCCTATTGAGACTGAAGTGAGAGACGCCCCTAGTGAGACTGAAGTGAGAGACCCCCTAGTGAGACTGAAGTGAGAGACCCCCCTAGTGAGACTGAAGTGAGAGACCCCCCTAGTAAGACTGAAGTGAGAGACCCCCTAGTGAAACTGAAGTTAGAGACCCCCCTAGTGAGACTGAAATGAGAGACCCCCTAGTGAGACTGAAGTGAGAGACCCCCCTAGTGAGACTGAAGTGAGAGACCCCCTATTGAGACTGAAGTGAGAGACCCCCCTAGTGAGACTGAAGTGAGAGACCCCCTTAGTGAGACTGAAGTGAGAGACCCACTAGTGGGACTGAAGTGAGAGACCCCCCTAGTGAGACTGAAGTGAGAGACCCCCTTATTGAGACTGAAGTGAGAGACCCCTTAGTGAGACTGAAGTGAGAGACCCCCCTAGTGAGACTGAAGTGAGAGACTCCCCTAGTGAAACTGAAGTGAGAGACCCACCTAGTGAGACTGAAGTGAGAGACCCCCCCCTAGTGAGACTGAAGTGAGAGACCACCCTAGTGAGACTGAAGTGAGAGACCCCATAGTGAGACTGAAGTGAGAGACCCCATAGTGAGACTGAAGTGAGAGACCCCCTAGTGAGATTGAAGTGAGAGACCCCCCTAGTGAGACTGAAGTGAGAGACCCCCTAGTGAGACTGAAGGGAGGGACCCCCCTAGTGAGACTGAAGTGAGAGACCCCCTAGTGAGAATGACGTGAGAGACCCCCCTAGTTAGACTGAAGTGAGAGACCCCCTAGTGAGACTGAGGTGAGAGAACCCCTAGTGGGACTGAAGTGAGAGACCCCCCTAGTGAGACTGAAGTGTGAGACCCCATTAGTGAGACTGAAGTGAGAGACCCCTTAGTGAGACTGAAGTGAGAGACCCCCCTAGTGAGACTGAAGTGAGAGACCCCCCTAGTGAGACTGAAGTGAGAGACTCCCCTAGTGAAACTGAAGTGAGAGACCCCCCTAGTGAGACTGAAGTGAGAGACCCCCTAGTGAGAATGAAGTGAGAGACCCCCCTTAGTGAGATTGAAGTGAGAGACCCACTAGTGAGACTGAAGTGAGAGACCCCATAGTGAGACTGAAGTGAGAGACCCAATAGTGAGACTGAAGTGAGAGACCCACCTAGTGAGACTGAAGTGAGAGACCCCCCTAGTGAGACTGAAGTGAGAGACCCCCCTAGTGAGACTGAAGTGAGAGACCCCCTAGTGAGACTGAAGTGAGAGACCCCCTATTGAGACTGAAGTAAGAGACCCCCCTAGTGATACTGAAGTGAGAGACTCCCCTATTGAGACTGAAGTGAGGGAACCCGCTAGTGAGACTGAAGTGAGAGACCCCCTAGTGAGACTGAAGTGAGAGACCCCCCTAGTGAGACTGACGTGAGAGACCCCCTAGTGAGACTGAAGTGAGAGACCCCCTAGTGAGACTGAAGTGAGACACCCCTAGTGAGACTGAAGTGAGAGACCCCCCTAGTGAGACTGAAGTGAGAGACCCCCCTAGTGAGACTGTAGTGAGAGACCATTTAGTGAGACTGTAGTGGGAGACCCCCATAGTGAGACTGAAGTGAGAGACCCCCTAGTGAGACTGAAGTGAGAGACCCCCTAGTGAGACTGAAGTGAGAGATCCCCCTATTGAGACTGAAGTGAGAGACCCCCCTAGTGAGACTGAAGTGAGAGACCCCCCTAGTGAGACTGAGGTGAGAGACTCCCCTAGTGAGACTGAGGTGAGAGACCCCCCTAGTGAGACTGAAGTGAGAGACCCCCCCTAGTGAGACTGAAGGGAGAGACCCCCTATTGAGACTGAAGTGAGAGACCCCCTAGTGAGACTGAAGTCAGAGACCCCCCTAGTGAGACTGAAGTGAGAGACCCCCTAGTGAGAATGAAGTGACAGACCTCCCTAGTGAGACTGTAGTGAGAGACCCCCCTAGTGAGATTGAAGTGAGAGACCCCCTAGTGAGACTGAAGTGAGAGACCCCCCTAGTGAGACTGAAGTGAGAGACCCACTAGTGAGACTGAAGTGAGAGACCCCATAGTGAGACTGAAGTGAGAGACTCCCCTAGTGAGACTGAAGTGAGAGACCCACCTAGTGAGACTGAAGTGAGAGACCCCCCTAGTGAAACTGAAGTGAGAGACCCCCCTAGTGAGACTGAAGCGAGAGACCCCCTAGTGAGACTGAAGTGAGAGACCCCCTATTGAGACTGAGGTGAGAGACCCAATAGTGAGACTGAAGTGAGAGACTCCCCTAGTGAGACTGAAGTGAGAGACCCCCCTAGTGATACTGAAGTGAGAGACTCCCCTACTGAGACTGAAGTGAGGGAACCCGCTTGTGAGACTGAAGTGAGAGACCCCCCTAGTGAGACTGAAGTGAGGGACCCCCCTAGTGAGACTGAAGTGAGAGACCCCCTAGTGAGACTGAAGTGAGAGACCCCCCTAGTGAAACTGAAGTGAGAGACCCCCTAGTGAGATTGAAGTGAGAGACCCCCCTAGTGAGACTGAAGTGAGAGACCCCCTAGTGAGACTGAAGGGAGGGACCCCCTAGTGAGAATGACGTGAGAGACCCCCCTAGTTAGACTGAAGTGAGAGACCCCCTAGTGAGACTGAGGTGAGAGAACCCCTAGTGGGACTGAAGTGAGAGACCCCCCTAGTGAGACTGAAGTGAGAGACCCCCTAGTGAAACTGAAGTGAGAGACTCCCCTAGTGAAACTGAAGTGAGAGACCCCCCTAGTGAGACTGAAGTGAGAGACCCCCTAGTGAGAATGAAGTGAGAGACCCCCCTTAGTGAGATTGAAGTGAGAGACCCACTAGTGAGACTGAAGTGAGAGACCCCATAGTGAGACTGAAGTGAGAGACCCAATAGTGAGACTGAAGTGAGAGACCCACCTAGTGAGACTGAAGTGAGAGACCCCCCTAGTGAGACTGAAGTGAGAGACCCCCCTAGTGAGACTGAAGTGAGAGACCCCCTAGTGAGACTGAAGTGAGAGACCCCCTATTGAGACTGAAGTAAGAGACCCCCCTAGTGATACTGAAGTGAGAGACTCCCCTATTGAGACTGAAGTGAGGGAACCCGCTAGTGAGACTGAAGTGAGAGACCCCCTAGTGAGACTGAAGTGAGAGACCCCCCTAGTGAGACTGACGTGAGAGACCCCCTAGTGAGACTGAAGTGAGAGACCCCCTAGTGAGACTGAAGTGAGACACCCCTAGTGAGACTGAAGTGAGAGACCCCCCTAGTGAGACTGAAGTGAGAGACCCCCCTAGTGAGACTGTAGTGAGAGACCATTTAGTGAGACTGTAGTGGGAGACCCCCATAGTGAGACTGAAGTGAGAGACCCCCTAGTGAGACTGAAGTGAGAGACCCCCTAGTGAGACTGAAGTGAGAGATCCCCCTATTGAGACTGAAGTGAGAGACCCCCCTAGTGAGACTGAAGTGAGAGACCCCCCTAGTGAGACTGAGGTGAGAGACTCCCCTAGTGAGACTGAGGTGAGAGACCCCCCTAGTGAGACTGAAGTGAGAGACCCCCCCTAGTGAGACTGAAGGGAGAGACCCCCTATTGAGACTGAAGTGAGAGACCCCCTAGTGAGACTGAAGTCAGAGACCCCCCTAGTGAGACTGAAGTGAGAGACCCCCTAGTGAGAATGAAGTGAGAGACCTCCCTAGTGAGACTGTAGTGAGAGACCCCCCTAGTGAGATTGAAGTGAGAGACCCCCTAGTGAGACTGAAGTGAGAGACCCCCCTAGTGAGACTGAAGTGAGAGACCCACTAGTGAGACTGAAGTGAGAGACCCCATAGTGAGACTGAAGTGAGAGACTCCCATCGTGAGACTGAAGTGAGAGACCCACCTAGTGAGACTGAAGTGAGAGACCCCCCTAGTGAAACTGAAGTGAGAGACCCCCCTAGTGAGACTGAAGTGAGAGACCCCCTAGTGAGACTGAAGTGAGAGACCCCCTATTGAGACTGAGGTGAGAGACCCAATAGTGAGACTGAAGTGAGAGACTCCCCTAGTGAGACTGAAGTGAGAGACCCCCCTAGTGATACTGAAGTGAGAGACTCCCCTACTGAGACTGAAGTGAGGGAACCCGCTTGTGAGACTGAAGTGAGAGACCCCCCTAGTGAGACTGAAGTGAGGGACCCCCCTAGTGAGACTGAAGTGAGAGACCCCCTAGTGAGACTGAAGTGAGAGACCCCCCTAGTGAAAATGACGTGAGAGACCCCCTAGTGAGACTGAAGTGAGAGACCCCCTAGTGAGACTGAAGTGAGAGACACCCCTAGTGAGACTGAAGTGAGATACCCCCCTAGTGAGACTGAAGTGAGAGACCCCCCTAGTGAGACTGAAGTGAGAGACCCCCTAGTGAGACTGAAGTGAGAGACCCCCTATTGAGACTGAGGTGAGAGACCCAATAGTGAGACTGAAGTGAGAGACTCCCCTAGTGAGACTGAAGTGAGAGACCCCCCTAGTGATACTGAAGTGAGAGACTCCCCTACTGAGACTGAAGTGAGGGAACCCGCTTGTGAGACTGAAGTGAGAGACCCCCCTAGTGAGACTGAAGTGAGGGACCCCCCTAGTGAGACTGAAGTGAGAGACCCCCTAGTGAGACTGAAGTGAGAGACCCCCCTAGTGAAACTGACGTGAGAGACCCCCTAGTGAGACTGAAGTGAGAGACCCCCTAGTGAGACTGAAGTGAGAGACACCCCTAGTGAGACTGAAGTGAGAGACCCCCCTAGTGAGACTGAAGTGAGAGACCCCCCTAGTGAGACTGAAGTGAGAGACCCCCCTAGTGAGACTGTAGTGAGAGACCCTTTAGTGAGACTGTAGTGGGAGACCCCCATAGTGAGACTGAAGTGAGAGACCCCCTAGTGAGACTGAAGTGAGAGATCCCCCTAGTGAGATTGAAGTGAGAGACCCCCTAGTGAGATTGAAGTGAGAGACCCCCCTAGTGAGAATGAAGTGAGAGACCCCCTTAGTGAGACTGAAGTGAGAGACCCCCTTGTGGGACTGAAGTGAGAGACCCCCCTAGTGAGACTGAAGTGAGAGATCCCCTTAGTGAGACTGAAGTGAGAGACCCCTTAGTGAGACTGAAGTGAGAGACCCCCCTAGTGAGACTGAAGTGAGAGACCCCCCTAGTGAGACTGAAGTGAGAGACTCCCCTAGTGAAACTGAAGTGAGAGACCCCCCTAGTGAGACTGAAGTGAGAGACCCCCTAGTGAGACTGAAGTGAGAGACCTCCCTAGTGAGACTGAAGTGAGAGACCCCCCCTAGTGAGGTTGAAGTGAGAGACCCCCTAGTGAGATTGAAGTGAGAGACCCTCCTAGTGAGACTGAAGTGAGAGACCCACTAGTGAGACTGATGTGAGAGACCCCCCTAGTGAGACTGAAGTGAGAGACCTCCCTATGGAGACTGAAGTGAGAGACCCCCTAGTGAAACTGAAGTGAGAGACCCCCTAGTGAGACTGAAGTGAGAGACCCCCCTAGTGAGACTGAAGTGAGAGACCCCCCTAGTGAGACTGAAGTGAGAGACCCCCCCTAGTGAGACTGAAGTGAGAGACCCCCCTAGTGAGACTGAAGTTAGAGACCCCCCTAGTGAGACTGAAATGAGAGACCCCCATAGTGAGACTGAAGTGAGAGTCCCCCCTAGTGAGACTGAAGTGAGAGACACCCTAGTGAGACTGAGGTGAGAGACCCCCCTAGTGAGACTGAAGTGAGAGACCCCCTAGTGAGACTGAAGTGAGAAACCCCCTAGTGAGATTGAAGTGAGAGACTCCCTAGTGAGACTGAAGTGAGAGACTCCCTAGTGAGACTGAAGTGAGAGACCCCCTAGTGAGACTGAAGTGAGAGACCTCCCTAGTGAGACTGAAGTGAGAGACCCCCCTAGTGAGACTGAAGTGAGAGACCCCCCTAGTGAGACTGAAGGGAGGGTCCCCCCAAGTGAGACTGAAGTGAGAGACCCCCTAGTGAGAATGACGTGAGAGACCCCCCTAGTGAGACTGAAGTGAGAGATCCCCCTATTGAGACTGAAGTGAGAGACGCCCCTAGTGAGACTGAAGTGAGATACCCCCTAGTGAGACTGAAGTGAGAGACCCCCCTAGTGAGACTGAAGTGAGAGACCCCCCTAGGAAGACTGAAGTGAGAGACCCCCTAGTGAAACTGAAGTTAGAGACCCCCCTAGTGAGACTGAAATGAGAGACCCCCATAGTGAGACTGAAGTGAGAGACCCCCTAGTGAGACTGAAGTGAGAGACCCCCTATTGAGACTGAAGTGAGAGACCCACCTAGTGAGACTGAAGTGAGAGACCCACCTAGTGAGACTGAAGTGAGAGACACCCTAGTGAGACTGAAGTTAAAGACCTCCCTAGTGAGACTGAAGTGAGAGACCCCCCTAGTGAGACTGAAGTGTGAGACCTCCCTAGTGAGACTGAAGTGAGAGACCCCCTAGTGAGACTGAAGTGAGAGACCTCCCTAGTGAAACTGAAGTGAGAGACCCCCTAGTTAAACTGAAGTGAGAGACCCCCTAGTGAGACTGAAGTGAGAGACCCCCCTAGTGAGACAAGTTAGAGACCCCCTAGTGAGACTGAAGTGAGAGACACCCCTAGTGAGACTGAAATGAGAGACCCCCTAGTGAGACTGAAGTGAGAGACCCCCCTAGTGAGACTGAAGTGAAAGACCCCCTAGTGAGACTGATGTGAGAGACCCCCCTAGTGAGACTGAAGTGAGAGACCCCCTAGTGAGACTGAAGTGAGAGACCCCCCTAGTGAGACTGAAGTGAGAGACCCCCTTAGTGAGACTGAAGTGAGAGACCCCCCTAGTGAGACTGAAGTGAGAGACCCCCTTATTGAGACTGAAGTGAGAGACCCCTTAGTGAGACTGAAGTGAGAGACCCCCCTAGTGAGACTGAAGTGAGAGACTCCCCTAGTGAAACTGAAGTGAGAGACCCACCTAGTGAGACTGAAGTGAGAGACCCCCCCCTAGTGAGACTGAAGTTTGAGACCACCCTAGTGAGACTGAAGTGAGAGAACCCCCCCTAGTGAGATTGAAGTTAGAGACCCCCTAGTGAGATTGAAGTGAGAGACCCCCCTAGTGAGACTGAAGTGAGAGACCCCCTAGTGAGAATGAAGTGAGAGACCTCCCTAGTGAGACTGAAGTGAGAGACCCCCCCTAGTGAGATTGAAGTCAGAGACCCACTAGTGAGACTAAAGTGAGAGACCCCATAGTGAGACTGAAGTGAGAGACCCCCTAGTGAGACTGAAGTGAGAGGCCCCCTAGTGAGATTGAAGTGAGAGACCCCCCTAGTGAGACTGAAGTGAGAGACCCCCTAGTGAGACTGAAGGGAGGGACCCCCCTAGTGAGACTGAAGTGAGAGACCCCCTAGTGAGAATGACGTGAGAGACCCCCCTAGTTAGACTGAAGTGAGAGACCCCCTAGTGAGACTGAGGTGAGAGACCCCCTAGTGGTACTGAAGTGAGAGACCCCCCTAGTGAGACTGAAGTGAGAGACCCCCCTAGTGAGACTGAAGTGAGAGACCCCTTAGTGAGACTGAAGTGAGAGACCACCCTAGTGAGACTGAAGTGAGAGACCCCCCTAGTGAGACTGAAGTGAGAGACTCCCCTAGTGAAACTGAAGTGAGAGACCCCCCTAGTGAGACTGAAGTGAGAGACCCCCTAGTGAGAATGAAGTGAGACCTCCCTAGTGAGACTGAAGTGAGAGACCCCCCCTAGTGAGATTGAAGTGAGAGACCCACTAGTGAGACTGAAGTGAGAGACCCCATAGTGAGACTGAAGTGAGAGACCCAATAGTGAGACTGAAGTGAGAGACCCACCTAGAGAGACTGAAGTGAGAGACCCCCTAGTGAAACTGAAGTGAGAGACCCCCCTAGTGAGACTGAAGTGAGAGACCCCCTAGTGAAACTGAAGTGAGAGACCCCCCTAGTGAGACTGAAGTGAGAGACCCCACTAGTGAGACTGAAGTGAGGGACCCCCCTAGTGAGACTGAAGTGAGAGACCCCCTAGTGAGACTGAAGTGAGAGACCCCCCTAGTGAGACTGAAGTGAGAGACCCCCCTAGTGAGACTGTAGTGAGAGACCATTTAGTGAGACTGAAGTGGGAGACCCCCATAGTGAGACTGAAGTGAGAGACCCCCTAGTGAGACTGAAGTGAGAGACCCCCTAGTGAGACTGAAGTGAGAGACCCCCTAGTGAGACTGAAGTGAGAGATCCCCCTATTGAGACTGAAGTGAGAGATCCCCCTATTGAGACTGAAGTGAGAGACTCCCCTAGTGAGACTGAGGTGAGAGACCCCCCTAGTGAGACTGAAGTGAGAGACCCCCCCTAGTGAGACTGAAGGGAGAGACCCCCTATTGAGACTGAAGTGAGAGACCCCCTAGTGAGACTGAAGTCAGAGACCCCCCTAGTGAGACTGAAGTGAGAGACCCCCTAGTGAGGATGAAGTGAGAGACCTCCCTAGTGAGACTGAAGTGAGAGACCCCCCCTAGTGAGATTGAAGTGATTGACCCCCTAGTGAGACTGAAGTGAGAGACCCCCCTAGTGAGACTGAAGTGAGAGACCCACTAGTGAGACTGAAGTGAGAGACCCCATAGTGAGACTGAAGTGAGAGACCCAATAGTGAGACTGAAGTGAGAGACCCACCTAGTGAGACTGAAGTGAGAGACCCCCCTAGTGAAACTGAAGTGAGAGACCCCCTAGTAAGACTGAAGTGAGAGACCCCCTAGTGAGACTGAAGTGAGAGACCCCCTATTGAGACTGAGGTGAGAGACCCAATAGTGAGACTGAAGTGAGAGACTCCCCTAGTGAGACTGAAGTGAGAGACCCCCCTAGTGATACTGAAGTGAGAGACTCCACTACTGAGACTGAAGTGAGGGAACCCGCTAGTGAGTCTGAAGTGAGAGACCCCCCTAGTGAGACTGAAGTGAGGGACCCCCCTAGTGAGACTGAAGTGAGAGACCCCCTAGTGAGACTGAAGTGAGAGACCCCACTAGTGAAACTGACGTGAGAGACCCCCTAGTGAGACTGAAGTGAGAGACCCCCTAGTGAGACTGAAGTGAGAGACCCCCTAGTGAGACTGAAGTGAGAGACCCCCCTAGTGAGACTGAAGTGAGAGACCCCCCTAGTGAGACTGTAGTGAGAGACCCTTTAGTGAGACTGTAGTGGGAGACCCCCATAGTGAGACTGAAGTGAGAGACCCCCTAGTGAGACTGAAGTGAGAGACCCCCTAGTGAGACTGAAGTGAGAGATCCCCCTAGTGAGACTGAAGTGAGAGACCCCCTAGTGAGACTGAAGTGAGAGAGCCCCCTAGTGAGACTGAGGTGAGAGACTCCCCTAGTGAGACTGAGGTGAGAGACCCCCCTAGTGAGACTGAAGTGAGAGACCCCCCCCTAGTGAGACTGAAGGGAGAGACCCCCTATTGAGACTGAAGTGAGAGACCCCCTAGTGAGACTGAAGTCAGAGACCCCCCTAGTGAGACAGAAGTGAGAGACCTCCCTAGTGAGACTGAAGTGAGAGACCTCCCTAGTGAGACTGAAGTGAGGAACCCCCCTAGTGAGACTGAAGTGAGAGACCCCATAGTGAGACTGTAGTGGGAGACCCCCATAGTGAGACTGAAGTGAGAGACCTCCCTAGTGAGACTGAAGTGAGAGACCCTCCTAGTGAGAATGAAGTGAGAGACCCCCCTAGTGAGACTGAAGTGAGGGACCCCCCTAGTGAGACTGAAGTGAGAGACCCCCTAGTGAGACTGAAGTGAGAGACCCCCTAGTGAGACTGAAGTGAGAGACCCCCCTAGTGAGACTGAAGTGAGAGACCCCCCTAGTGAGACTGAAGTGAGAGACCCCCCTAGTGAGACTGAGGTGAGAGACCCCCTAGTGAGACTGAGGTGAGAGACCCTCCTAGTGAGACTGAAATGAGAGACCCCCCTAGTGAGACTGAAGTGAGAGACCCCCCTAGTGAGACTGAAGTGAGAGACCCCCCTAGTGAGACTGAAGTGCGAGACCCCCCTAGTGAGACTGAAGTGATGGACCCCCCTAGTGAGACTGAAGTGAGAGACCCCCTAGTGAGACTGAAGTGAGAGACCACCCTAGTGAGACTGAAGTGAGAGACCCCCTAGTGAGACTCAGGTGAGGGACCCCCCTAGTGAGGCTGAAGTGAGAGACTCCCCTAGTGAGACTGAATTGAGAGACCCCCTAGTGAGACTGAAGTGAGAGACCCCCTAGTGAGACTGAAGTGAGAGACCCCCCTAGTGAGACTGAAGGGAGAGACCTCCCTAGTGAGACTGAAGTGAGAGACTCCCTAGTGAGACTGAGGTGAGAGAACCCCCTAGTGAGGCAGAGGTGAGAGACCCCCTAGTGAGACTGAGGTGAGAGACCCCCCTAGTGAGACTGAGGTGAGAGAACCCCCTAGTGAGACTGAAGTGAGAGACCCCCTATTGAGACTGAAGTGAGAGACCCCTTAGTGAGAGTGAATTGAGATACCCCCTATTGAGACTGAAGTGAGAGACCTCCCTAGTGAGACTGAAGTGAGAGACCCTCCTAGTGAGAATGAAGTGAGAGACCCCCCTAGTGAGACTGAAGTGAGGGACCCCCCTAGTGAGACTGAAGTGAGAGACCCCCTAGTGAGACTGAAGTGAGAGACCCCCTAATGAGACTGAAGTGAGAGACCCCCCTAGTGAGACTGAAGTGAGAGACCCCCTTAGTGAGACTGAAGTGAGAGACCCCCCTAGTGAGACTGAGGTGAGAGACCCCCTAGTGAGACTGAGGTGAGACCCCCCTAGTGAGACTGAAGTGAGAGACCCCCCTAGTGAGACTGAAGTGAGAGACCACCCTAGTGAGACTGAAGTGAGAGACCTCCCTAGTGAGACTGAAGTGAGAGACACCCTAGTGAGACTGAAATGAGAGACCTCCCTAGTGAGACTGAAGTGAGAGACCCCCCTAGTGAGACTGAAGTGAGAGACCCCCCTAGTGAGACTGAAGTGAGGGACCCCCCTAGTGAGACTGAAGTGATGGACCCCCCTAATGAGACTGAAGTGAGAGACCCCCTAGTGAGACTGAAGTGAGAGACCACCCTAGTGAGACTGAAGTGAGAGACCCCCTAGTGAGACTCAGGTGAGGGACCCCCCTAGTGAGGCTGAAGTGAGAGACTCCCCTAGTGAGACTGAAGTGAGAGACCCCCTAGTGAGACTGAAGTGAGAGACCCCCTAGTGAGACTGAGGTGAGAGACCCCCCTAGTGAGACTGAGGTGAGAGAACCCCCTAGTGAGACTGAAGTGAGAGACCCCCTATTGAGACTGAAGTGAGAGACCCCTTAGTGAGACTGAATTGAGATACCCCCTATTGAGACTGAAGTGAGAGAACTCCCTAGTGAGACTGAAGTGAGAGACCCTCCTAGTGAGAATGAAGTGAGAGACCCCCCTAGTGAGACTGAAGTGAGGGACCCCCCTAGTGAGACTGAAGTGAGAGACCCCCTAGTGAGACTGAAGTGAGAGACCCCCTAGTGAGACTGAAGTGAGAGACCCCCCTAGTGAGACTGAAGTGAGAGACCCCCCTAGTGAGACTGAAGTGAGAGACCCCCCTAGTGAGACTGAGGTGAGAGACCCCCTAGTGAGACTGAGGTGAGAGACCCCCCTAGTGAGACTGAAGTGAGAGACCCCCCTAGTGAGACTGAAGTGAGAGACCACCCTAGTGAGACTGAAGTGAGAGACCTCCCTAGTGAGACTGAAGTGAGAGACACCCTAGTGAGACTGAAATGAGAGACCTCCCTAGTGAGACTGAAGTGAGAGACCCCCCTAGTGAGACTGAAGTGAGAGACCCCCCTAGTGAGACTGAAGTGAGAGACCCCCCTAGTGAGACTGAAGTGATGGACCCCCCTAGTGAGACTGAAGTGAGAGACCCCCTAGTGAGACTGAAGTGAGAGACCACCCTAGTGAGACTGAAGTGAGAGACCCCCTAGTGAGACTCAGGTGAGGGACCCCCCTAGTGAGGCTGAAGTGAGAGACTCCCCTAGTGAGACTGAAGTGAGAGACCCCCTAGTGAGACTGAAGTGAGAGACCCCCTAGTGAGACTGAAGTGAGAGACCCCCCTAGTGAGACTGAAGTGAGAGACCTCCCTAGTGAGACTGAAGTGAGAGACCCCCTATTGAGACTGAAGTGAGAGACCCCTTAGTGAGACTGAATTGAGATACCCCCTATTGAGACTGAAGTGAGAGACCTCCCTAGTGAGACTGAAGTGAGAGACCTCCCTAGTGAGACTGAAGTGAGAGACCCCCCTAGTGAGACTGAAGTGAGAGACCTCCCTAGTGAGACTGAAGTGAGAGACCCCCCTAGTGAGACTGAAGTGAGAGACCCCCCTAGTGAGACTGAAGGGAGGGTCCCCCCTAGTGAGACTGAATTGAGATACCCCCTATTGAGACTGAAGTGAGAGACCTCCCTAGTGAGACTGAAGTGAGAGACCCTCCTAGTGAGAATGAAGTGAGAGACCCCCTAGTGAGACTGAAGTGAGGGACCCCTCTAGTGAGACTGAAGTGAGAGACCCCCTAGTGAGACTGAAGTGAGAGACCCCCTAGTGAGACTGAAGTGAGAGACCCCCCTAGTGAGACTGAAGTGAGAGACCCCCCTAGTGAGACTGAAGTGAGAGACCCCCCTAGTGAGACTGAGGTGAGAGACCCCCTAGTGAGACTGAGGTGAGAGACCCCCCTAGTGAGACTGAAGTGAGAGACCCCCCTAGTGAGACTGAAGTGAGAGACCACCCTAGTGAGACTGAAGTGAGAGACCCCCTAGTGAGACTCAGGTGAGGGACCCCCCTAGTGAGGCTGAAGTGAGAGACTCCCCTAGTGAGACTGAAGTGAGAGACCCCCTAGTGAGACTGAAGTGAGAGACCCCCTAGTGAGACTGAGGTGATAGACCCCCCTAGTGAGACTGAGGTGAGAGAACCCCCTAGTGAGACTGAAGTGAGAGACCCCCTATTGAGACTGAAGTGAAAGACCCCTTAGTGAGACTGAATTGAGATACCCCCTATTGAGACTGAAGTGAGAGACCTCCCTAGTGAGACTGAAGTGAGAGACCCTCCTAGTGAGAATGAAGTGAGAGACCCCCCTAGTGAGACTGAAGTGAGGGACCCCCCTAGTGAGACTGAAGTGAGAGACCCCCTAGTGAGACTGAAGTGAGAGACCCCCTAGTGAGACTGAAGTGAGAGACCCCCCTAGTGAGACTGAAGTGAGAGACCCCCCTAGTGAGACTGAAGTGAGAAACCCCCCTAGTGAGACTGAGGTGAGAGACCCCCTAGTGAGATTGAGGTGAGAGACCCCCCTAGTGAGACTGAAGTGAGAGACCCCCCTAGTGAGACTGAAGTGAGAGACCACCCTAGTGAGACTGAAGTGAGAGACCTCCCTAGTGAGACTGAAGTGAGAGACCTCTCTAGTGAGACTGAAGTGAGAGACCCCCCTAGTGAGACTGAAGTGAGAGACCCCCCTAGTGAGACTGAAGTGAGAGACCCCCCTAGTGAGACTGAAGTGATGGACCCCCCTAGTGAGACTGAAGTGAGAGACCCCCTAGTGAGACTGAAGTGAGAGACCCCCTAGTGAGACTGAAGTGAGAGACCCCCTAGTGAGACTCAGGTGAGGGACCCCCCTAGTGAGGCTGAAGTGAGAGACTCCCCTAGTGAGACTGAAGTGAGAGACCCCCTAGTGAGACTGAAGTGAGAGACCCCCTAGTGAGACTGAAGTGAGAGACCCCCCTAGTGAGACTGAAGTGAGAGACCTCCCTAGTGAGACTGAAGTGAGAGACCCCCTATTGAGACTGAAGTGAGAGACCCCTTAGTGAGACTGAATTGAGATACCCCCTATTGAGACTGAAGTGAGAGACCTCCCTAGTGAGACTGAAGTGAGAGGCCCCCTAGTGAGACTGAATTGAGATACCCCCTATTGAGACTGAAGTGAGAGACCTCCCTAGTGAGACTGAAGTGAGAGACCCTCCTAGTGAGAATGAAGTGAGAGACCCCCTAGTGAGACTGAAGTGAGGGACCCCCCTAGTGAGACTGAAGTGAGAGACCCCCTAGTGAGACTGAAGTGAGAGACCCCCTAGTGAGACTGAAGTGAGAGACCCCCCTAGTGAGACTGAAGTGAGAGACCCCCCTAGTGAGACTGAGGTGAGAGACCCCCTAGTGAGACTGAGGTGAGAGACCCCCCTAGTGAGACTGAAGTGAGAGACCCCCCTAGTGAGACTGAAGTGAGAGACCACCCTAGTGAGACTGAAGTGAGAGACCCCCTAGTGAGACTCAGGTGAGGGACCCCCCTAGTGAGGCTGAAGTGAGAGACTCCCCTAGTGAGACTGAAGTGAGAGACCCCCTAGTGAGACTGAAGTGAGAGACCCCCTAGTGAGACTGAGGTGAGAGACCCCCCTAGTGAGACTGAGGTGAGAGAACCCCCTAGTGAGACTGAAGTGAGAGACCCCCTATTGAGACTGAAGTGAAAGACCCCTTAGTGAGACTGAATTGAGATACCCCCTATTGAGACTGAAGTGAGAGACCTCCCTAGTGAGACTGAAGTGAGAGACCCTCCTAGTGAGAATGAAGTGAGAGACCCCCCTAGTGAGACTGAAGTGAGGGACCCCCCTAGTGAGACTGAAGTGAGAGACCCCCTAGTGAGACTGAAGTGAGAGACCCCCTAGTGAGACTGAAGTGAGAGACCCCCCTAGTGAGACTGAAGTGAGAGACCCCCCTAGTGAGACTGAGGTGAGAGACCCCCTAGTGAGACTGAGGTGAGAGACCCCCCTAGTGAGACTGAAGTGAGAGACCCCCCTAGTGAGACTGAAGTGAGAGACCACCCTAGTGAGACTGAAGTGAGAGACCTCCCTAGTGAGACTGAAGTGAGAGACCTCCCTAGTGAGACTGAAGTGAGAGACCCCCCTAGTGAGACTGAAGTGAGAGACCCCCCTAGTGAGACTGAAGTGAGAGACCCCCCTAGTGAGACTGAAGTGATGGACCCCCCTAGTGAGACTGAAGTGAGAGACCCCCTAGTGAGACTGAAGTGAGAGACCCCCTAGTGAGACTGAAGTGAGAGACCCCCTAGTGAGACTCAGGTGAGGGACCCCCCTAGTGAGGCTGAAGTGAGAGACTCCCCTAGTGAGACTGAAGTGAGAGACCCCCTAGTGAGACTGAAGTGAGAGACCCCCTAGTGAGACTGAAGTGAGAGACCCCCCTAGTGAGACTGAAGTGAGAGACCTCCCTAGTGAGACTGAAGTGAGAGACCCCCTATTGAGACTGAAGTGAGAGACCCCTTAGTGAGACTGAATTGAGATACCCCCTATTGAGACTGAAGTGAGAGACCTCCCTAGTGAGACTGAAGTGAGAGACCCCCCTAGTGAGACTGAAGTGAGAGACCTCCCTAGTGAGACTGAAGTGAGAGACCCCCCTAGTGAGACTGAAGTGAGAGACCCCCCTAGTGAGACTGAAGTGAGAGACCCCCCTAGTGAGACTGAAGGGAGGGTCCCCCCTAGTGAGACTGAATTGAGATACCCCCTATTGAGACTGAAGTGAGAGACCTCCCTAGTGAGACTGAAGTGAGAGACCCTCCTATTGAGACTGAAGTGAGGGACCCCCCTAGTGAGACTGAAGTGAGAGACCCCCTAGTGCGACTGAAGTGAGAGACCCCCTAGTGAGACTGAAGTGAGAGACCTCCCTAGTGAGACTGAAGTGAGAGGCCCCCTAGTGAGACTGAATTGAGATACCCCCTATTGAGACTGAAGTGAGAGACCTCCCTAGTGAGACTGAAGTGAGAGACCCTCCTAGTGAGAATGAAGTGAGAGACCCCCTAGTGAGACTGAAGTGAGGGACCCCCCTAGTGAGACTGAAGTGAGAGACCCCCTAGTGAGACTGAAGTGAGAGACCCCCTAGTGAGACTGAAGTTAGAGACCCCCCTAGTGAGACTGAAGTGAGAGACCCCCCTAGTGAGACTGAAGTGAGAGACCCCCCTAGTGAGACTGAGGTGAGAGACCCCCTAGTGAGACTGAGGTGAGAGACCCCCCTAGTGAGACTGAAGTGAGAGACCTCCCTAGTGAGACTGAAGTGAGAGACCACCCTAGTGAGACTGAAGTGAGAGACCCCCTAGTGAGACTCAGGTGAGGGACCCCCCTAGTGAGGCTGAAGTGAGAGACTCCCCTAGTGAGACTGAAGTGAGAGACCCCCTAGTGAGACTAAAGTGAGAGACCCCCTAGTGAGACTGAGGTGAGAGACCCCCCTAGTGAGACTGAGGTGAGAGAACCCCCTAGTGAGACTGAAGTGAGAGACCCCCTATTGAGACTGAAGTGAAAGACCCCTTAGTGAGACTGAATTGAGATACCCCCTATTGAGACTGAAGTGAGAGACCTCCCTAGTGAGACTGAAGTGAGAGACCCTCCTAGTGAGAATGAAGTGAGAGACCCCCCTAGTGAGACTGAAGTGAGGGACCCCCCTAGTGAGACTGAAGTGAGAGACCCCCTAGTGAGACTGAAGTGAGAGACCCCCTAGTGAGACTGAAGTGAGAGACCCCCCTAGTGAGACTGAAGTGAGAGACCCCCCTAGTGAGACTGAAGTGAGAGACCCCCCTAGTGAGACTGAGGTGAGAGACCCCCTAGTGAGACTGAGGTGAGAGACCCCCCTAGTGAGACTGAAGTGAGAGACCCCCCTAGTGAGACTGAAGTGAGAGACCACCCTAGTGAGACTGAAGTGAGAGACCTCCCTAGTGAGACTGAAGTGAGAGACCTCCCTAGTGAGACTGAAGTGAGAGACCCCCCTAGTGAGACTGAAGTGAGAGACCCCACTAGTGAGACTGAAGTGAGAGACCCCCCTAGTGAGACTGAAGTGATGGACCCCCCTAGTGAGACTGAAGTGAGAGACCCCCTAGTGAGACTGAAGTGAGAGACCCCCTAGTGAGACTGAAGTGAGAGACCCCCTAGTGAGACTCAGGTGAGGGACTCCCCTAGTGAGGCTGAAGTGAGAGACTCCCCTAGTGAGACTGAAGTGAGAGACCCCCTAGTGAGACTGAAGTGAGAGACCCCCTAGTGAGACTGAAGTGAGAGACCCCCCTAGTGAGACTGAAGTGAGAGACCTCCCTAGTGAGACTGAAGTGAGAGACCCCCTATTGAGACTGAAGTGAGAGACCCCTTAGTGAGACTGAATTGAGATACCCCCTATTGAGACTGAAGTGAGAGACCCCCCTAGTGAGACTGAAGGGAGGGTCCCCCCTAGTGAGACTGAAGTGAGAGACCCCCTAGTGAGACTGAAGTGAGAGACCCCCCTAGTGAGACTGAAGGGAGGGTCCCCCCTAGTGAGACTGAATTGAGATACCCCCTATTGAGACTGAAGTGAGAGACCTCCCTAGTGAGACTGAAGTGAGAGACACCCTAGTGAGACTGAAATGAGAGACCTCCCTAGTGAGACTGAAGTGAGAGACCCCCCTAGTGAGACTGAAGTGAGAGACCCCCCTAGTGAGACTGAAGTGAGAGACCCCCCTAGTGAGACTGAAGTGATGGACCCCCCTAGTGAGACTGAAGTGAGAGACCCCCTAGTGAGACTGAAGTGAGAGACCACCCTAGTGAGACTGAAGTGAGAGACCCCCTAGTGAGACTCAGGTGAGGGACCCCCCTAGTGAGGCTGAAGTGAGAGACTCCCCTAGTGAGACTGAAGTGAGAGACCCCCTAGTGAGACTGAAGTGAGAGACCCCCTAGTGAGACTGAAGTGAGAGACCCCCTAGTGAGACTGAAGTGAGAGACCCCCCTAGTGAGACTGAAGTGAGAGACCTCCCTAGTGAGACTGAAGTGAGAGACCCCCTATTGAGACTGAAGTGAGAGACCCCTTAGTGAGACTGAATTGAGATACCCCCTATTGAGACTGAAGTGAGAGACCTCCCTAGTGAGACTGAAGTGAGAGACCCCCCTAGTGAGACTGAAGTGAGAGACCTCCCTAGTGAGACTGAAGTGAGAGACCCCCCTAGTGAGACTGAAGTGAGAGATCCCCCTATTGAGACTGAAGTGAGAGACCCCCTAGTGAGACTGAAGTGAGAGACCCCCCTAGTGAGACTGAAGTGAGAGACCCCCCTAGTTAGACTGAAGTGAGAGACCCCCTAGTGAAACTGAAGTTAGAGACCCCCCTAGTGAGACTGAAATGAGAGACCTTCATAGTGAGACTGAAGTGTGAGACCTCCCTAGTGAGACTGAAGTGAGAGACCCCCTAGTGAGACTGAAGTGAGAGACCTCCCTAGTGAGACTGAAGTGAGAGACCCCCCTAGTGAGACTGAAGTGAGAGACCCCCCTAGTGAGACTAAAGTGATGGACCCCCCTAGTGAGACTGAAGTGAGAGACCCCCTAGTGAGACTGAAGTGAGAGACCACCCTAGTGAGACTGAAGTGATGGACCCCCCTAGTGAGACTGAAGTGAGAGACCCCCTAGTGAGACTGAAGTGAGAGACCACCCTAGTGAGACTGAAGTGAGAGACCCACATAGTGAGACTGAAGTGAGAGACCCCCCCCTAGTGAGACTGAAGTGAGAGACCACCCTAGTGAGACTGAAGTAAGAGAACCCCCCCTAGTGAGACTGAAGTTAGAGACCCCCTAGTGAGACTGAAGTGAGAGACCCCCCTAGTGAGACTGAAGTGAGAGACCCCCTAGTGAGACTGAAGTGAGAGACCCCATAGTGAGACTGAAGTGAGAGACCCCATAGTGAGACTGAAGTGAGAGACCCCCTAGTGAGATTGAAGTGAGAGACCCCCCTAGTGAGACTGAAGTGAGAGACCCCCTAGTGAGACTAAAGGGAGGGACCCCCCTAGTGAGACTGAAGTGAGAGACCCCCTAGTGAGAATGACGTGAGAGACCCCCCTAGTGAGACTGAAGTGAGAGACCCCCTAGTGAGACTGAGGTGAGAGACCCCCTAGTGGGACTGAAGTGAGAGACCCCCCTAGTGAGACTGAAGTGAGAGACCCCCTTAGTGAGACTGAAGTGAGAGACCCCTTAGTGAGACTGAAGTGAGAGACCCCCCCTAGTGAGACTGAAGTGAGAGACCCCCCTAGTGAGACTGAAGTGAGAGACTCCCCTAGTGAAACTGAAGTGAGAGACCCCCCTAGTGAGACTGAAGTGAGAGACCCCCTAGTGAGACTGAAGTTAGAGACCCCCTAGTGAGACTGAAGTGAGAGACCCCCCTAGTGAGACTGAAGTGAGAGACCCCCTAGTGAGACTGAAGTGAGAGACCCCATAGTGAGACTGAAGTGAGAGACCCCATAGTGAGACTGAAGTGAGAGACCCCCTAGTGAGATTGAAGTGAGAGACCCCCCTAGTGAGACTGAAGTGAGAGACCCCCTAGTGAGACTAAAGGGAGGGACCCCCCTAGTGAGACTGAAGTGAGAGACCCCCTAGTGAGAATGACGTGAGAGACCCCCCTAGTGAGACTGAAGTGAGAGACCCCCTAGTGAGACTGAGGTGAGAGACCCCCTAGTGGGACTGAAGTGAGAGACCCCCCTAGTGAGACTGAAGTGAGAGACCCCCTTAGTGAGACTGAAGTGAGAGACCCCTTAGTGAGACTGAAGTGAGAGACCCCCCCTAGTGAGACTGAAGTGAGAGACCCCCCTAGTGAGACTGAAGTGAGAGACTCCCCTAGTGAAACTGAAGTGAGAGACCCCCCTAGTGAGACTGAAGTGAGAGACCCCCTAGTGAGACTGAAGTGAGAGACCTCCCTAGTGAGACTGAAGTGAGAGACCCCCCCTAGTGAGACTGAAGTGAGAGACCCCCTAGTGAGACTGAAGTGAGAGACCCCCTATTGAGACTGAGGTGAGAGACCCAATAGTGAGACTGAAGTAAGAGACTCCCTTAGTGAGACTGAAGTGAGAGACCCCTTAGTGAGACTGAAGTGAGAGACCCCCCTAGTGAGACTGAAGTGAGAGACCCACTAGTGAGACTGAAGTGAGAGACCCCATAGTGAGACTGAAGTGAGAGACCCAATAGTGAGACTGAAGTGAGAGACCCACCTAGTGAGACTGAAGTGAGAGACCCCCCTAGTGAAACTGAAGTGAGAGACCCCCCTAGTGAGACTGAAGTGAGAGACCCCCTAGTGAGACTGAAGTGAGAGACCCCCTATTGAGACTGAGGTGAGAGACCCAATAGTGAGACTGAAGTGAGAGACTCCCCTACGGAGACTGAAGTGAGGGAACCCGCTAGTGAGACTGAAGTGAGAGACCCCCTAGTGAGACTGAAGTGAGAGACCCCCCTAGTGAGACTGACGTGAGAGACCCCCTAGTGAGACTGAAGTGAGACACCCCTAGTGAGACTGAAGTGAGAGACCCCCCTAGTGAGACTGAAGTGAGAGACCCCCCTAGTGAGACTGTAGTGAGAGACCCTTTAGTGAGACTGTAGTGGGAGACCCCCATAGTGAGACTGAAGTGAGAGACCCCCTAGTGAGACTGAAGTGAGAGACCCCCTAGTGAGACTGAATTGAGATATCCCCCTATTGAGACTGAAGTGAGAGACCCCCCTAGTGAGACTGAAGTGAGAGACCCCCTTAGTGAGACTGAGGTGAGAGACTCCCCTAGTGAGACCGAGGTGAGAGACCCCCCTAGTGAGACTGAAGTGAGATACCCCCCCTAGTGAGACTGAAGGGAGAGACCCCCTATTGAGACTGAAGTGAGAGACCCCCTAGTGAGAATGAAGTGAGAGACCTCCCTAGTGAGACTGAAGTGAGAGACCCCCCTAGTGAGATTGAAGTGAGAGACCCCCTAGTGAGACTGAAGTGAGAGACCCCCCTAGTGAGACTGAAGTGAGAAACCCACTAGTGAGACTGAAGTGAGAGACCCCATAGTGAGACTGAAGTGAGAGACCCAATAGTGAGACTGAAGTGAGAGACCCACCTAGTTAGACTGAAGTGAGAGACCCCCCTAGTGAAACTGAAGTGAGAGACCCCCCTAGTGAGACTGAAGTGAGAGACCCCCTAGTGAGACTGAAGTGAGAGACCCCCTATAGAGACTGAGGTGAGAGACCCAATAGTGAGACTGAAGTGAGAGACTCCCCTAGTGAGACTGAAGTGAGAAACCCCCCTAGTGAGACTGAAGTGAGAAACCCCCCTAGTGATACTGAAGTGAGAGACTCCCCTACTGAGACTGAAGTGAGGGAACCCGCTAGTGAGACTGAAGTGAGAGACCCCCCTAGTGAGACTGAAGTGAGGGACCCCCCTAGTGAGACTGACGTGAGAGACCCCCTAGTGAGACTGAAGTGAGAGACCCCCTAGTGAGACTGAAGTGAGAGACACCCCTAGCGAGACTGAAGTGAGAGACCCCCATAGTGAGACTGAAGTGAGAGACCCCCTAGTGAGACTGAAGTGAGAGACCCCCTAGTGAGACTGAAGTGAGAGATCCCCCTATTGAGACTGAAGTGAGAGACCCCCCTAGTGAGACTGAAGTGAGAGAGCCCCCTAGTGAGACTGAGGTGAGAGACTCCCCTAGTGAGACTGAGGTGAGAGACCCCCTTAGTGAGACTGAAGTGAGAGACCCCCCCCCTAGTGAGACTGAAGGGAGAGACCCCCTATTGAGACTGAAGTGAGAGACCACCTAGTGAAACTGAAGTCAGAGACCCCCCTAGTGAGACAGAAGTGAGAGACCTCCCTAGTGAGACTGAAGTGAGAGACCTCCCTAGTGAGACTGAAGTGAGGAACCCCCCTAGTGAGACTGAAGTGAGAGACCCCATAGTGAGACTGTAGTGGGAGACCCCCATAGTGAGACTGAAGTGAGAGACCTCCCTAGTGAGACTGAAGTGAGAGACCCTCCTAGTGAGAATGAAGTGAGAGACCCCCCTAGTGAGACTGAAGTGAGGGACCCCCCTAGTGAGACTGAAGTGAGAGACCACCTAGTGAGACTGAAGTGAGAGACCCCCTAGTGAGACTGAAGTGAGAGACCCCCCTAGTGAGACTGAAGTGAGAGACCCCCCTAGTGAGACTGAAGTGAGAGACCCCCCTAGTGAGACTGAAGTGAGAGACCCCCTAGTGAGACTGAGGTGAGAGACCCCCCTAGTGAGACTGAATGAGAGACCCCCCTAGTGAGACTGAAGTGAGAGACACCCCTAGTGAGACTGAAGTGATGGACCCCCCTAGTGAGACTGAAGTGAGAGACCCCCCTAGTGAGACTGAAGTGAGAGACCCCCCTAGTGAGACTGAAGTGAGAGACCCCCTAGTGAGACTGAGGTGAGAGACCCCCCTAGTGAGACTGAAGTGAGAGACCCCCCTAGTGAGACTGAAGTGAGAGACACCCCTAGTGAGACTGAAGTGATGGACCCCCCTAGTGAGACTGAAGTGAGAGACCCCTAGTGAGACTGAAGTGAGAGATCACCCTAGTGAGACTGAAGTGAGAGACCCCCTAGTGAGACTGAGGTGAGGGACCCCCCTAGTGAGGCTGAAGTGAGAGACTCCCCTAGTGAGACTGAAGTGAGAGACCCCCTAGTGAGACTGAAGTGAGAGACCCCCTAGTGAGACTGAAGTGAGAGACCCCCTAGTGAGACTGAAGTGAGAGACCCCCCTAGTGAGACTGAAGTGAGAGACTCCCTAGTGAGACTGAGGTGAGAGAACCCCCTAGTGAGGCTGAGGTGAGAGAACCCCTAGTGAGACTGAGGTGAGAGACCCCCCTAGTGAGACTGAGGTGAGAGTACCCCCTAGTGAGACTTTAGTGAGAGACCCCCTATTGAGACTGAAGTGATAGACCCCTTAGTGAGACTGAATTGAGATACCCCCTATTGAGACTGAAGTGAGAGACCTCCCTAGTGAGACTGAAGTGAGAGACCCCCCTAGTGAGACTGAAGTGAGAGACCTCCCTAGTGAGACTGAAGTGAGAGACCCCCCTAGTGAGACTGAAGTGAGAGACCTCCCTAGTGAGACTGAAGTGAGAGACCCCCCTAGTGAGACTGAAGTGAGAGACCTCCCTAGTGAGACTGAAGTGAGACACCCCCTAGTGAAACTGAAGTGAGAGACCCCCTAGTTAGGCTGAGGAGAGAGACCCCCTAGTGAGACTGAGGTGAGAGACCCCCCTAGTGAGACTGAGGTGAGAGAACCCCCTAGTGAGACTGAAGTGAGAGACCCCCTATTGAGACTGAAGTGAGAGACCCCTTAGTGAGACTGAATTGAGATACCCCCTATTGAGACTGAAGTGAGAGACCTCCCTAGTGAGACTGAAGTGAGAGACCCCCCTAGTGAGACTGAAGTGAGAGACCTCCCTAGTGAGACTGAAGTGAGAGACCCCCCTAGTGAGACTGAAGTGAGAGACCTCCCTAGTGAGACTGAATGAGAGACCCCCCTAGTGAGACTGAAGTGAGAGACCCCCTAGTGAAACTGAAGTTAGAGACCCCCCTAGTGAAACTGAAGTTAGAGACCCCCCTAGTGAGACTGAAATGAGAGACCCCCATAGTGAGACTGAAGTGAGAGACCCCCCTAGTGAGACTGAAGTGAGAGACCCCCTAGTGAGACTGAGGTGAGAGACCCCCCTAGTGAGACTGAAGTGAGAGACCCCCCTTGTGAGACTGAAGTGAGAGACCCCCCTAGTGAGACTGAAGTGAGAGACCCCCCTAGTGAGACTGAAGTGAGAGACCCCCTAGTGAGACTGAGGTGAGAGACCCCCCTAGTGAGACTGAAGTGAGAGACCCCCCTAGTGAGACTGAAGTGAGAGACACCCTAGTGAGACTGAAGTGAGAGACCTCCCTAGTGAGACTGAGGTGAGAGAACCCCCTAGTGAGGCTGAGGTGAGAGAACCCCTAGTGAGACTGAGGTGAGAGACCCCCCTAGTGAGACTGAGGTGAGAGAACCCCCTAGTGAGACTGAGGTGAGAGACCCCCTATTGAGACTGAAGTGATAGACCCCTTAGTGAGACTGAATTGAGATACCCCCTATTGAGACTGAAGTGAGAGACCTCCCTAGTGAGACTGAAGTGAGAGACCCCCCTAGTGAGACTGAAGTGAGAGACCTCCCTAGTGAGACTGAAGTGAGAGACCCCCCTAGTGAGACTGAAGTGAGAGACCCCCCTAGTGAGACTGAAGTGAGAGACCCCCTAGTGAAACTGAAGTGAGAGACCCCCTAGTTAGGCTGAGGAGAGAGACCCCCTAGTGAGACTGAGGTGAGAGACCCCCCTAGTGAGACTGAGGTGAGAGAACCCCCTAGTGAGACTGAAGTGAGAGACCCCCTATTGAGACTGAAGTGAGAGACCCCCTATTGAGACTGAAGTGAGATACCCCCTATTGAGACTGAAGTGAGAGACCTCCCTAGTGAGACTGAAGTGAGAGACCCCCCTAGTGAGACTGAAGTGAGAGACCTCCCTAGTGAGACTGAAGTGAGAGACCCCCCTAGTGAGACTGAAGTGAGAGACCTCCCTAGTGAGACTGAAGTGAGAGACCCCCTAGTGAAACTGAAGTGAGAGACCTCCTAGTGAGACTGAAGTGAGAGACCCCCCTAGTGAGACTGAAGTGAGAGACCCCCCTAGTGAGACTGAAGTGAGAGACCCCCTAGTGAAACTGAAGTTAGAAACCCCCCTAGTGAAACTGAAGTTAGAGACCCCCCTAGTGAGACTGAAATGAGAGACCCCCATAGTTAGACTGAAGTGAGAGACCCCCCTAGTGAGACTGAAGTGAGAGACCCCCCTAGTGAGACTGAGGTGAGAGACCCCCCTAGTGAGACTGAAGTGAGAGACCCCCCTAGTGAGACTGAAGTGAGAGACCCCCCTTGTGAGACTTAAGTGAGAGACCCCCCTAGTGAGACTGAAGTGAGAGACCCCCCTAGTGAGACTGAAGTGAGAGACCCCCTAGTGAGACTGAGGTGAGAGACCCCCCTAGTGAGACTGAAGTGAGAGACCCCCCTAGTGAGACTGAAGTGAGAGACACCCTAGTGAGACTGAAGTGAGAGACCTCCCTAGTGAGACTGAAGTGAGAGACACCCTAGTGAAACTGAAATGAGAGACCTCCCTAGTGGGACTGAAGTGAGAGACCCCCCTAGTGAGACTGAAGTGAGAGACCCCCTAGTGAGAATGATGTGAGAGACCCCCTAGTGAGACTGAAGTGAGAGACCACCCTAGTGAGACTGAAGTGAGAGACCCCCTAGTGAGACTGAAGTGAGAGACTCCCCTAGTGAGACTGAAGTGAGAGACCCCCTAGTGAGACTGAAGTGAGAGACCCCCTAGTGAGACTGAAGTGAGAGACCCCCACAGTGAGACTGAAGTGAGAGACCTCCCTAGTGAGACTGAAGTGAGAGACCCCCTAGTGAGACTGAAGTGAGAGACCTCCCTAGTGAGACTGAGATGAGAGACCCCCTAGTGAGACTGAAGTGAGAGACCTCCCTAGTGAGACTGAAGTGAGAGACTCCCCTAGTGAGACTGAAGTGAGAGACCCCCTAGTGAAACTGAAGTTAGAGACCCCCCTAGTGAGACTGAAATGAGAGACCCCCATAGTGAGACTGAAGTGAGAGACCCCCTAGTGAGACTGAAGTGAGGGACCCCCCTAGTGAGACTGAAGTGAGAGACCCCCCTAGTGAGACTGAAGTGAGAGACTCCCTAGTGAGACTGAAGTGAGAGACCCCCCTAGTGAGACTGAAGTGAGAGACTCCCTAGTGAGACTGAGGTGAGAGAACCCCCTAGTGAGGCAGAGGTGAGAGACCCCCTAGTGAGACTGAGGTGAGAGACCCCCCTAGTGAGACTGAGGTGAGAGAACCCCCTAGTGAGACTGAAGTGAGAGACCCACTATTGAGACTGAAGTGAGAGACCCCTTAGTGAGACTGAATTGAGATACCCCCTATTGAGACTGAAGTGAGAGACCTCCCTAGTGAGACTGAAGTGAGAGACCCCCCTAGTGAGACTGAAGTGAGAGACCTCCCTAGTGAGACTGAAGTGAGAGACCCCCCTAGTGAGACTGAAGTGAGAGACCTCCCTAGTGATTCTGAAGTGAGAGACCCCCTAGTGAAACAGAAGTGAGAGACCCCCTAGTGAGACTGAAGTGAGAGACCCCCCTAGGGAGACTGAAGTGAGAGACCCTCCTAGTGAGAATGAAGTGAGAGACCCCCCTAGTGAGACTGAAGTGAGGGACCCCACTAGTGAGACTGAGGTGAGAGACCCCCTTAGTGAGACTGAAGTGAGAGACCCCCTAGTGAGACTGAAGTGAGAGACCCCCCTAGTGAGACTGAAGTGAGAGACCCCCTAGTGAGACTGTAGTGAGAGACCCTTTAGTGAGACTGTAGTGGGAGACCCCCATTGTGAGACTGAAGTGAGAGATCCCCCTATTGAGACTGAAGTGAGAGACCCCCCTAGTGAGACTGAAGTGAGAGACCCCCCTAGTGAGACTGAGGTGAGAGACTCCCCTAGTGAGACTGAGGTGAGAGACCCCCCTAGTGAGACTGAAGTGAGAGACCCCTCCCTAGTGAGACTGAAGAGAGAGACCCCCTATTGAGACTGAAGTGAGAGACCCCCTTGTGAGACTGAAGTCAGAGACCCCCCTAGTGAGACAGAAGTGAGAGACCTCCATAGCGAGACTGAAGTGAGAGACCTCCATAGTGAGACTGAAGTGAGGAACCCCCCTAGTGAGACTGAAGTGAGAGACCCCATAGTGATACTGTAGTGGGAGACCCCCATAGTGAGACTGAAGTGAGAGACCTCCCTAGTGACACTGAAGTGAGAGACCCTCCTAGTGAGAATGAAGTGAGAGACCCCCCTAGTGAGACTGAAGTGAGGGACCCCACTAGTGAGACTGAAGTGAGAGACCCCTTAGTGAGACTGAAGTGAGAGACCCCCTAGTGAGACTGAAGTGAGAGACCCCCCTAGTGAGACTGAAGTGAGAGACCCCCTAGTGAGACTGAAGTGAGAGACCCCCTAGTGAGACTGAAGTGAGAGACCCCCCTAGTGAGACTGAAGTGAGAGACCCCCTAGTGAGACTGAAGTGAGAGACCCCCCTAGTGAGACTGAAGTGAGAGACAACCCTAGTGAGACTGAAGTGAGAGACCCCCCTAGTGAGACTGAAGTGAGAGACCCCCTAGTGAGACTGAGGTGAGAGACCCCCCTAGTGAGACTGAAGTGAGAGACACCCTAGTGAGACTGAAGTAAGAGACCTCCCTAGTGAGACTGAAGTGAGAGACACCCTAGTGAGACTGAAATAAGAGACCTCCCTAGTGAGACTGAAGTGAGAGACCCCCCTAGTGAGACTGAAGTGAGAGACCCTCCTAGTGAGAATGAAGTGAGAGACCCCCCTAGTGAGACTGAAGTGAGGGACCCCCCTAGTGAGACTGAAGTGAGAGACCCCCTAGTGAGACTGAAGTGAGAGACCCCCTAGTGAGACTGAAGTGAGAGACCCCCCTAGTGAGACTGAGGTGAGAGACCCCCTAGTGAGACTGAGGTGAGAGACCCCCCTAGTGAGACTGAAGTGAGAGACCCCCCTAGTGAGACTGAAGTGAGAGACCACCCTAGTGAGACTGAAGTGAGAGACCCCCCTAGTGAGACTGAAGTGAAAGACCTCCCTAGTGAGACTGAAGTGAGAGACCCCCTAGTGAAACAGAAGTGAGAGACCCCCTAGTGAGACTGAAGTGAGAGACCCCCCTAGTGAGACTGAAGTGAGAGACCCCCCTAGTGAGACTGAAGTGAGAGACCCCCTTGTGAGACTGAAGTGAGAGACCCCCCTAGTGAGACTGAGGTGAGAGACCCCCCTAGTGAGACTGAAATGAGAGACCTCCATAGTGAGACTGAAGTTAGAGACCCCCCTAGTGAGACTGAAATGAGAAACCCCCATAGTGAGACTGAAGTGAGAGACCCCCCTAGTGAGACTGAAGTGAGAGACCCCCTAGTGAGACTGAGGTGAGAGACCCCCCTAGTGATACTGAAGTGAGAGACCCCCCGGGTGAGACTGAAGTGAGAGACCCCCCTGGTGAGACTGAAGTGAGAGACACCCTAGTGAGACTGAAGTGAGAGACCTCCCTAGTGAGATTGAAGTGAGAGACACCCTAGTGAGACTGAAGTGAGAGACCTCCCTAGTGAGACTGAAATGAGAGACCCCCCTAGTGAGACTGAAGTGAGAGACCCTCCTAGTGTGACTGAAGGGAGGGACCCCCCTAGTGAGACTGAAGTGAGAGACCCCCTAGTGAGAATGACGTGAGAGACCCCCCTAGTGAGACTGAAGTGAGAGACCCCCCTAGTGAGACTGAAGTGAGAGACCCCCTAGTGAGACTGAAGTGAGAGACCCACCTAGTGAGACTGAAGTGAGAGACCCCCCTAGTGAGACTGAAGTTAGGGACCCCTAGTGAGACTGAAGTGAGAGACCCCCTAGTGAGACTGAAGTGAGAGACCCCCCTAGTGAGACTGAAGTGAGAGACCTCCCTAGTGAGACTGAAGTGAGAGACCCCCTAGTGAGACTGAAGTGAGAGACCTCCCTAGTGAGACTGAAGTGAGAGACCCCCTAGTTAAACTGAAGTGAGAAACCCCCTAGTGAGACTGAAGTGAGAGACCCCCCTAGTGAGACTGAAGTGAGAGACCCCCTAGTGAGACTGAAGTGAGAGACCCCCCTAGTGAGACTGAAGTGAGAGACCCCCTAGTGAGACTGAAGTGAGAGATCCCCCTAGTGAGACTGAAGTGAGAGACCCCCTTAAGTGAGACTGAAGTGAGAGACCCCCTAGTGGGACTTAAGTGAGAGACCCCCTAGTGAGACTGAAGTGAGAGACCCCCTAAGTGAGACTGAAGTGAGAGACCCCTTAGTGAGACTGAAGTGAGAGACCCCCCTAGTGAGACTGAAGTGAGAGACTCCCCTAGTGAAACTGAAGTGAGAGACCCCCCTAGTGAGACTGAAGTGAGAGACCCCCCTAGTGAGACTGAAGTGAGAGACCCCCCCCTAGTGAGACTGAAGTGAGAGACCCCCCTACTGAGACTGAAGTGAGAGACCCCCCCCCTAGTGAGACTGATTTGAGAGACCCCCTAGTGAGATTGAAGTGAGAGACCCCCTAGTGAGACTGAAGTGAGTGACCCCCTAGTGAGACTGAAGTGAGAGACCCCATAGTGAGATTGAAGTGAGAGACCCCCTAGTGAGATTGAAGTGAGAGACCCCCCTAGTGAGACTGAAGTGAGAGACCCCCTAGATAGACTGAAGGGAGGGACCCCCCTAGTGAGACTGAAGTGAGAGACCCCCTAGTGAGAATGACGTGAGAGACCCCTCTAGTGAGACTGAAGTGAGAGACCCCCTAGTGAGACTGAAGTGAGAGACCCCCTATTGAGACTGAGGTGAGAGACCCCCCTTGTGAGACTGAAGTGAGAGACCCCCCTAGTGAGACTGAGGTGAGAGACCCCATAGTGAGACTGAAGTGAGAGACCCCCCCAATAGTGAGACTGAAGTGAGAGACCTCCCTAGTGAGACTGAAGTGAGAGACCCCCCCTAGTGAGACTGAAGTGAGAGACCCCCTAGTGAGATTGAAGTGAGAGACCCCCCTAGTGAGACTGAAGTGAGAGACCCCCTTAGTGAATCTGAAGTGAGAGACCCCCTTGTGGGACTGAAGTGAGAGTGCCCCTAGTGAGACTGAAGTGAGAGACCCCCTTAGTGAGATTGAAGTGAGAGACCCCTTAGTGAGACTGAAGTGAGAGACCACCCTAGTGAGACTGAAGTGAGAGACCCCCCTAGTGAGACTGAAGTGAGAGACCCCCTAGTGAGACTGAAGTGAGAGACCTCCCTAGTGAGACTGAAGTGAGAGACCCCCCCTAGTGAGACTGAAGTGAGAGACCCCCTAGTGAGATTGAAGTGAGAGACCCCCCTAGTGAGACTGAAGTGAGAGACCCACTAGTGAGACTGAAGTGAGAGACCCCCCTAGTGAGACTGAAGTGAGAGTCCTCCCTATGGAGACTGAAGTGAGAGACCCCCTAGTGAAACTGAAGTGAGAGACCCCCTAGTGAGACTGAAGTGAGAGACGCCCTAGTGAGACTGAAGTGAGAGACCCCCCTAGTGAGACTGAAGTGAGAGACCCCCCTAGTGAGACTGAAGTGAGAGACCCCCTAGTGAAACTGAAGTTAGAGACCCCCCTAGTGAGACTGAAGTGAGAGACCCCCCTAGTGAGACTGAAGTGAGAGACACCCTAGTGAGACTGAGGTGAGAGACCCCCCTAGTGAGACTGAAGTGAGAGACCCCCTAGTGAGACTGAAGTGAGAGACCCCCTAGTGAGATTGAAGTGAGAGACTCCCTAGTGAGACTGAAGTGAGAGACTCCCTAGTGAGACTGAAGTGAGAGACCCCCTAGTGAGACTGAAGTGAGAGACCCCCCTAGTGAGACTGAAGTGAGAGACCCCCCTAGTGAGACTGAAGTGAGAGACCCCCCTAGTGAGACTGAAGGGAGAGACCCCCCTAGTGAGACTGAAGTGAGAGACCCCCTAGTGAGACTGAAGTGAGAGACCCCCTAGTGAGACTGAAGTGAGAGACCCCCTAAGTGAGACTGAAGTGAGAGACCCCTTAGTGAGACTGAAGTGAGAGACCCCCCTAGTGAGACTGAAGTGAGAGACTCCCCTAGTGAAACTGAAGTGAGAGACCCCCCTAGTGAGACTGAAGTGAGAGACCCCCCTAGTGAGACTGAAGTGAGAGACCCCCCCCTAGTGAGACTGAAGTGAGAGACCCCCCTACTGAGACTGAAGTGAGAGACCCCCCCCCTAGTGAGACTGAATTGAGAGACCCCCTAGTGAGATTGAAGTGAGAGACCCCCTAGTGAGACTGAAGTGAGTGACCCCCTAGTGAGACTGAAGTGAGAGACCCCATAGTGAGATTGAAGTGAGAGACCCCCTAGTGAGATTGAAGTGAGAGACCCCCCTAGTGAGACTGAAGTGAGAGACCCCCTAGATAGACTGAAGGGAGGGACCCCCCTAGTGAGACTGAAGTGAGAGACCCCCTAGTGAGAATGACGTGAGAGACCCCTCTAGTGAGACTGAAGTGAGAGACCCCCTAGTGAGACTGAAGTGAGAGACCCCCTATTGAGACTGAGGTGAGAGACCCCCCTTGTGAGACTGAAGTGAGAGACCCCCCTAGTGAGACTGAGGTGAGAGACCCCATAGTGAGACTGAAGTGAGAGACCCCCCCAATAGTGAGACTGAAGTGAGAGACCTCCCTAGTGAGACTGAAGTGAGAGACCCCCCCTAGTGAGACTGAAGTGAGAGACCCCCTAGTGAGATTGAAGTGAGAGACCCCCCTAGTGAGACTGAAGTGAGAGACCCCCTTAGTGAAACTGAAGTGAGAGACCCCCTTGTGGGACTGAAGTGAGAGTGCCCCTAGTGAGACTGAAGTGAGAGACCCCCTTAGTGAGATTGAAGTGAGAGACCCCTTAGTGAGACTGAAGTGAGAGACCACCCTAGTGAGACTGAAGTGAGAGACCCCCCTAGTGAGACTGAAGTGAGAGACCCCCTAGTGAGACTGAAGTGAGAGACCTCCCTAGTGAGACTGAAGTGAGAGACCCCCCCTAGTGAGACTGAAGTGAGAGACCCCCTAGTGAGATTGAAGTGAGAGACCCCCCTAGTGAGACTGAAGTGAGAGACCCACTAGTGAGACTGAAGTGAGAGACCCCCCTAGTGAGACTGAAGTGAGAGTCCTCCCTATGGAGACTGAAGTGAGAGACCCCCTAGTGAAACTGAAGTGAGAGACCCCCTAGTGAGACTGAAGTGAGAGACCCCCTAGTGAGACTGAAGTGAGAGACCCCCCTAGTGAGACTGAAGTGAGAGACCCCCCTAGTGAGACTGAAGTGAGAGACCCCCTAGTGAAACTGAAGTTAGAGACCCCCCTAGTGAGACTGAAGTGAGAGACCCCCCTAGTGAGACTGAAGTGAGAGACACCCTAGTGAGACTGAGGTGAGAGACCCCCCTAGTGAGACTGAAGTGAGAGACCCCCTAGTGAGACTGAAGTGAGAGACCCCCTAGTGAGATTGAAGTGAGAGACTCCCTAGTGAGACTGAAGTGAGAGACTCCCTAGTGAGACTGAAGTGAGAGACCCCCTAGTGAGACTGAAGTGAGAGACCCCCCTAGTGAGACTGAAGTGAGAGACCCCCCTAGTGAGACTGAAGTGAGAGACCCCCCTAGTGAGACTGAAGGGAGGGTCCCCCCTAGTGAGACTGAAGTTAGAGACCCCCCTAGTGAGACTGAAGTGAGAGACCCCCTAGTGAGACTGAAGTGAGAGACCCCCCTAGTGAGACTGATGTGAGAGACCCCATAGTGAGACTGTAGTGGGTAACCCCCATAGTGAGACTGATGTGAGAGACCCCCTAGTGAGACTGAAGTGAGAGACCCCGAGTGAGACTGAAGTGAGAGACCCCCCAAGTGAGACTGATGTGAGAGACCCCCTAGTGGGACTGAACACGCGCAGGGGACAAGGGGGGGGAGAAACACAGCAGGGATGTGGGGGGAACAAGCACCGGGGACGGGGGACAAATCGACTTTGACTCCCCCCACCTCACCACCGCCTCACCCCCCACCTCACCACCGCCTCACCCTTACCTCACCACTGCCTCTCCCAAGATTCACACCCACCCAAGATTCACAACACAAGATTCACAACCCAAGATTCACAATTCCAATATTTGTTCTAGAACACACTTGATGACTGTAGATGCGAACAGCTCCCTACATTCTAAAAGTAACCACCTGAAAAAGGGGAAATCAAACATTCCATACGGATAGTTTTTACAAATATGAAGAAATTGCAAGAAAGACGCAGATTTTGAGCAAGCACTTTTATTGAAGAAAAAGTTGGAAGAGAAGGGATATAGAAAAGAGGAAGTAGAAAGGTCCCTTATTAGTGTCGGAAACCTAAATAGGAACACACTCATCAATAAAAATAACAAAAAGGGAAGTACCAAATGAAGACAAAATAGAAAAAAAGTCCCTATTCATTACAAAATATAATAAGTCGTCCGAAACCATTGAGAACATTATAAACAAACATTGGGGCATACTGTTACATGATCAAATCCTGAATGAGGAACTGGAGGAGAGACCCTCCGTCATTTTTAAAAGAGCAAAATCTCTTAAAAACATAATTGCACCAAGTGTACTGCGGAAGAAAGGAAACATGCCAGAAATAACACTCAGGACATATGGTTACCTGTCCGTCCATCTGGTTGCTACAAGTGTGGAGGGAATAGATGCCCCACTTGTCAAAATATCAGTAACAAAGAAAATAAATTTAGATCTAGGGCCATGCAAGAAGAGTTCAAAATTAAACAGTTCATCAATTGTAATACCACTGGTGTGATTTATCTTCTCACCTGCACCTGCGGGCTACAGTATGTAGGGCGCACCAAAAGGAAGCTGCGGGAAAGGTTCCTAGAACACAAGCAAAATATTTCCGAAGGGTTCACGGGACACGGAGTATCCAGGCATTTTGCCCTCAAAAATTATCAGGATCCACAAGGTTTAAATGTACTGGGGATTGAGAGTATCAGCATGGGGACTGCCAGAGGAGGTAGATTCCAGAAACTCAGGCAGAGAGAATCCTATTGGATATTCAAGCTAGAGACCATGCTACCAGAAGGTCTGAATGAGGAACTGGACCTGCTGGCATTCTAGCAATGCACCAACATTAGCTAGCACTCATACAAAGAATCAGACCTTGCAGTCAGCCGATCCGTACACTAGCAACGACACCATCGATGGATATGTACCACGTGAGTACAGCATTCCAGTAGTATAGGACCAACTATTCCAGTGTGTTCGCCAATACATTGGGTGGTCCAGTCTTATTGCAACAATCAACCTAGGTCAGTAATTACTGGACAAGCGTGGGCCCCTTGAATTCTTGGAACCTCTATGACCCCCAGGTAGCGTACGCTCTCACATTCACAGGAAGACCATGGAGAAAAACCATTACAAGGTGTAGGATATCCTTTGTTCATCTGTCTTGGACTGATTGCAGGCTTTCGTGCAAACATTGGAGCACCGGTAATTGTATGTTTTTTCTATTTTTGAGGTGTGCAGCATCACTCTATTTGTTCAAGGTGTAGGATATGGCACATCGTTATGGCCCTTTTTTTTTAGCATGTAATCCATTAGTGTTCACCCGATCAGGAGCATGTCACCCATACTTGTAATAGACAAGCAGTTACTGATATTTAGTGGGTTGATCTAATCCATTGCTTTTGATTTTAAAAGTTTTTTTTTTAATAAAAGTTGTATTAAGTTTTTTTTATATATTAATCTATTATGATATATGTGGTTAATATTACACCTGTTGAAATGACAAGAACCATCAATTATCATGAAACACTGCTCAATCCAGGTTAAACACAAAGAACAGAAGGCAGAGCACATCGGTGTGCTCTGTCTTCTGTACTTTATGTTTAATTATAGAGAGAAACCTAGAGTCTCTCTTTCTACACACAAGCTCCCATCTGATTAATTTTTGACTGCCCTATGACTGGCTTTCAGTCCAGCAAGTGGGATACTGATCTGTGGAATGGTGAGGCAAAAAATGTGTTCACTACAGAACATATCTATGTAAATACTACGGATCCAGATAACACACAGGATTACTTTAAAGAGCTATCTAAGATGTTCAAATCCCAGATTCAGACATGGTGGGAAGTTACTAGTCTGCAAACATACAGCTTGAGCGCAAGACAGCTTTTTATCCTTTGCTAGAATGAAACGTGTTGAGGGGGAGCTTGTGGTGTGGCCTGTGTCCATGTGTGTCCTTGTGTGCTGCCAATAAAGATTTCAAGTTCCAAACCGGAAGTGCCTTCGTTTAGTTACTGGCTGTGGCGCCGGACCTTTCTCCCTGCATGCAAACATATGAAACTGAAAATATGATCCCAAGAGGACTAAGAATAAATTTAGCTCCAGCATATCGCATCACAGAAACTGAGTTCATTAAAAAATGGGAAAAGATTCTCTCTGACTGCTCAAATCAACTCATTAATCTGCTAATAGAATCTCAACAAATTCGATTGGCAACAGTTGATAGTGATCTCACATCACAACTTAAAAAAATTGAGAAATTTCAACCACAAGCAGAATTTGTTGAATTAGAATCTAGATTACACAAAGATGTATTAAAATTTAAAAACGAAATTAAAGAAAGGAAACATCGGAAGTATCAAAGAGACAGTCAGGATTATAGCCAGGACAAAGTTTATAGCTATAAGCAATTCTGCAGGATTTGACCTAAAACCATAAACTACTCATCATCAGAAGTAGAGAACTCAGAGTCTGACTCAGGGTGAAGTGAGCAGCTTGAATTAGGAACAGCACAATCCTTAATCAGCACAAGACTGCAACCTATGTCTGATAGAGACGTTTTTTTAGAACACACTCAAACAAAAGATCTGCAAGAAGGGGAAAAAAGAAAGTTAAGAGAGAGAAGAGGGAGGTCACGAAGGATAAGGCAATACCAATAGCTTCAGATAAACTGAAAATATTCAATTTATCAGATTTAGTCCTATCACCCGTGCACATATCAATATTGGAAAAGGGTTTGTCATTCTCACCCTCCACTGATTTTAAACTCTTTGAATGGATAAAAGATCTTAACCTCTTCTCGCGTAAATTGTTATTACATAAATTTAATGTAAAAAACAAGAGACGACAACTTGAAACAAGGGATATAACAGTACAAGATCAGGACCTTGTAACATTACTTAATGACAATGAACAAACAAATACATCTATGGAAGGCCCTTTCACAAATTTAAAACCACGCAGTAGATTTACGCCCTTGATGAATGTATGCCCTCAAGTAGAAGTGTTTACAGAGCTAGTATCAAAAGATCTAGAAAAAATGAAACCATGGTATCCAAAAAATAGTAACATTAGGAAAGGTGAGAAAAAAGCGTTGAAAGAACTGATGGAGAACGATCAGATAACAATAAAACCCTCAGATAAAGGAGGAAATATCGTAATTCTAAATACCATTGACTATGTTAAAGAAAATAAACGTATTCTGAAAGATAAGCAAACTTATCAACTTCTAGACAGGGATCCAACTAATAAATTTAAACTAGAGCTGTATGCAATTTTAAGGGATGGTCTTGATCACAAACTTATTGGCAAGAAGGAATATGAATTTATGCATATCAAAATACCAACAACAGCCACATTCTACACACTCCCCAAAATACATAAAAATAAGGAAAGATCTCTGGGGAGACCCACGGTTTCTGGTAATAACAATCTTCCAGAAAACACCAGCAAATACCTTGATAAAATACTACGGCCATTTGTCTTGGCACTGCCGTCCTATATTAAAGACACAAGGACACTCTACTAAGACTAAATGGCATAACTACAGACAGTGATACATGGTTAGAGACACCGTATGTAGAATTATTATACACAAGTATATTACATACAAATGGGTTGAAAGCTTGTGAACACTTTCTACCAACCAGACACTGTGGATATGTAGAACACAATAAGTTTGTGCTGAACCTCCTGAGATTTGTGCTAACGCACAATTATTTTCTATTTGATGGCCTATTTTACCACCAGACCCAGGGTACAGCAATGGGGACATCCTGTGACCCAACCTATGTGAACTTGTACCTGGGCTGGTGGGAGGCGATCACTGTCTTTACAGAAGAGAACGTCAAATACACTGAGCACATAGATTTATGGCTCAGATTTATTGACGACATTCTCCTGATTTGGAGTGGCCCTGAAAATTTATTGTTTGAATTCATTGGTAAATTGAATATAAATACTCTCAATTTACGCTTAACTTCAGAACAAAGTCAATCAATGGTTACATTTTTGGATTTAAATATAATAAAAGATTCATCAAATGAGATCCAAACAACAGTATTTAGAAAACCCACCTCCACCAACAACTTGTTACTAGATAAGAGTCAACATCTAGACTCTATAATACGGGGGATACCGACTGGTCAATATCTGCGTCTACGACGCAACTGCTGTACACTACAAGACTTTAAAATACAATCTAAGGACCTAAAAAATAGGTTCCTTGATAGAGGTTACTCTTTGAAAAATCTACAGAGGGCATACACCTTCGCTGCATTGGGCAGGAACTGCATTAGGCAGTGAGGCATTTAAAGTGAGGTTTTTAAGTGATAAAAACAGTTAGACTACAGTTAATATATATATATAGTTAATATACTCACTTTCTTCATGCAAGACCAATAACCTCAGCTGATATGACATGGATCTAATTGCATTCTCTTCACAGGTATGTTCCTGATGTTGAAACCCTGTGTATAAGACTGAATCTGGCCTTGTTGAATTGATATATAAGTATGTTCCTGATGTTGAAACCCTCTGTATAAGACTGAATCTGGCCTTGTTGAATTGATATATAAGTATGTTCCTGATGTTGAAACCCTCTGTATAAGACTGAATCTGGCCTTGTTGAATTGATATAGAGAGAGAAAGGGGGAGCACAGGTTGAAGAATTTGGGGTGTCTGGAGTATCTAATTAGATATTTGTGGGTGTGTTTGAAAGATATAATAAATCACTTACACGGCCTTGTGTAAATGCTCTCACAGCAAGGTTTACTTGTCTTGGTGTTCCCTCGGTCGGTTGCCTTCTTCTTTTCTGGACTTGGTTTTCTTTCTGGATATCTTCAGTGGACCTTGCTGTGAGAGCATTTACACAAGGCCGTGTAAGTGATTTATTATATCTTTCAAACACACCCACAAATATCTAATTAGATACTCCAGACACCCCAAATTCTTCAACCTGTGCTCCCCCTTTCTCTCTCTATATCCCTGTACTAATAAGGATCCTGGATAAGGACCCTATTGGGGTCTGAGCCATAGGACAAGAAGACGAACCAGAGGGGACCTTTGTTTATAAGGTTGTAAATTCCATTGTTACATTGACCCTGTTCTTAAGAACTTAATCAGGGAGCGCCCGGGCTTTTCTTTGTTTCATAGTCTCTTGTTGAATTGATATATAAGTATGTTCCTGATGTTGAAACCCTCTGTATAAGACTGAATCTGGCCTTGTTGAATTGATATATAAGTTAGTATGTTTGAATGTAAAAAGTGTTTTTTTTTTTCCTCTTAACTCTGTGCTGTTAATTGACCAAATGGAACAAGATGACTGATTGGGGAGGGGGAGGGTCATGTGACTTTTTTTTGTGTATAATACTAACACCTTCGCTGCATTGGGCAGGAACTGCTTTAGGCAGTGAGGCATTTAAAGTGAGGTTTTTAAGTGATAAAAACAGTTAGACTACAGTTTGACTAGAGGTGACTGGGGACTGGATCTACTGCACACTCTTTTACTCAAGACAACAAACGGTAAGCTATTCAGATCACACTATGATCCCATGCTTGTTAGCCTGCATACTTTAACCCCCACCCCTTTACAACTTCTTTCACTGCAGCCTCTCCCAAAACTGACTGCACAAAACACTGAAACCCTGAATTGACTCTAGCATTGCAATGCAGCAAAACACTTGAAAAGGTACAGGCCCACCCCTGCTGTTTAGTCTGCACACACTCACTCTGCTCACAACAGCTCCTTGCAGCACTGCCTACCTCTGGCATCATGAAACTGCTATGTCTTCTAACTTTTTTCTTTCTCCTGGCCTCATGGAGATGTTACTCCCTCTATCCACTACAAACTCCTCCATCCTGGCCCACACCCAACATCACCATACACCCTGGACTACTCAAAAGCCTTGCACTATCTACTGAATGTTGGTGGAGAACTCTAAAAACCAGCACACCAACTGCTCACTCTAATGGAAAACACCACAAATTTACAACTTGCAAACAACTACCCAAATTTCTACTCATACTATTACTCTCTCTAGCAGGTGATATTGAAACTAACCCAGGTCCTCCCATTTCAGCTCTGTCCCATGCCCCTGAGAATTCCACCTTTAAATTCCAAAAAGGGCTATCTGTCACCCATATAAACATCCGGAGCCTGCTGCCCAAACTGGATGAACTAAGGGCATGGAGCCTTATGCATAAACCCAAAGCCATCGTTCTTACAGAAACATGGCTATCCTCTAAAACCCCTGATGTAAATATCGCCATTCAGGGATACTCCATTTTTAGGAGAGATAGGTCAAAGAGAGGAGGAGGGGTGTTATTTTATATTGCAGACACCTTACAATTTACACTGTTAAATTGCCCACCAAGTCCACCCTCTTTTGAAACTCTAGTTGGCAAAATCTGCCTCCCCTTTTCTAAGCCCATCTTGCTTGCTGGCATCTACCGCCCCCCTAAAGCCCCTCTACAATCCTTGACTGATATCACCCAATTTCTTGCCTCCATTTCCTCTCTGAATGAGAAGAGTGAGCTGCTAGTTCTAGGGGATTTCAACTTCAATTGGCTTGACCCTAAAAACCACAAAATCCAGATACAACTCAAGTCACTTAACCTATCGCAACTCATTTCCCAACCCACACGAATAAACCTGAAGTCGCATAACCATTCCTTGCTAGACTGGATTCTCTCCTCAAACCCCAGCAGAATCCAATCCTCTGGCATCCTTCCTGATATTTTCAGTGACCATGCAATAGTGTACTGTGTAAGGAAAATTAAACCGCCCCATTCAAGCCCTAAAGTTCTCCTCACTAGAACATTTAAAAACTTTAACCCACAACAGTTTCTGGATGACCTTACCAACTGCCCATGGCACAGAATCGATTTAATTCCCGACCCTGACTCTGCGCTCGACTATTTCCAATCCGAGTTCTTAAAACTCTGCGATACCCATGCTCCACTACGCAAAATAAGGGTACGGGGGGCCCACCTTCCATGGGTTACACCTGACCTTATAGCACTCTACCAGTTCAGGGATGCCTTGTGGAAAAGCTACAAAGTAACTGGCACTACCAAGGATCTCAATCACTACAGATGCCTGCGGAACGTGTGCACAAGGCAAACAAGGTATGCAAAAGCTCAATATTACTCTGACAATCTCCACCAAAATACATCAAACCCAGCTAACTTCTGGAAGGTTATCAACAATATATTCCAGCCTCCTAACCATCAACAACCAAGTAATATCACTAAGGGGGATATTACTCTGACAAACCCCACTGACATTTCAAATGCATTCAATGATTACTTTGTGGGGTGTGCCACTAACTTATTAGCGAAACACAGCACAAACCCCAAACCTGAATCTCATCCTGGGAGTACCCCCATAGTCCCACCCCCTCCCAACACTGCCCACAATTTTCAATTTAGCCCAGTATCTGAAGAGGAGATTACACAAGTGCTCCTCAAACTAAAACTAAGCAGCCAATGTGGACCCGACTTACTACAATCTAGGTTCCTACGACTTGGTGCCCCAGCCATTGCCAAACCAATTGCGTCCATAGTCAACTCTATCCTGTCTGCAGGCCATATCCCTAAGACCTGGAAAACTGCCAGAGTTGTCCCAATCTTCAAAAGTGGGGAAAAAAACACTGTCTCAAACTACAGGCCAATCTCACTTCTCCCAATTCTATCCAAAGTTATGGAAAAATGTGTCCACTCCCAATTAAGCGATTTCTACACCAAGACAAATTTCCCTAGCCAATTCCAGTCTGGGTTTCGTCCCAAACACTCCACCGTAACTACCCTGCTAAAAGTTTGCAATGAAATCCAGTGCGGAATGGAACGGGGACAACTCACTGGTGCAGTATTCCTAGATTTTGCAAAGGCTTTTGACACAGTTGATCATGTTATCCTGCTTAACAAACTCCAGAGCTCTGGAATAGGGAAACATGCTTTAAACTGGTTTCAGTCCTACCTATCAGGAAGATCCCAACATGTGTCCATCTCAGGCTCTAACTCCAACCCCCTGGATATCACCTGTGGTGTCCCGCAAGGCTCTGTTCTGGGGCCCCTACTCTTCTCAGTGTTCATTAATGATCTTCCCACAGCTTGTAAGGAAGCCTCAATACACATGTATGCAGATGACACAATCCTGTATGCACACAGCCATAGCCTCTCTGACCTTCAACACATACTTCAGTCTGACTTTTTGAGACTCGAAAACTGGATTTCCCAAAACAAACTGTTTTTAAACACTGACAAGACGGTAACAATGGTATTTGGGACCAAGACTAAATTTGTAAAGCTTCCAGTGACTGAGCTCCTGATTAGAACCAACGCTAAAACCACTCTAACACCTGTCACTAGTTTTAAATACCTGGGCTTATGGTTTGACTCCCACTTAACATTCGGGATGCACATTGATACCCTGACAACCAAGACCTATGCCAAACTAGGGGTACTTTACAGGAACAAATCCTCCCTAAGTCTCCTGGTCAGAAAGCGTATTGCACAGCAGATGCTAATGCCAATTATTGACTATGGAGACATAGTATATGGCTCGGCTCCTCAAACCCACCTTAGCAAACTTGACACCCTCTACAATTCAATTTGTCGTTTTGTTCTCCAATGCAACTACAACACACATCACTGCGAAATGCTCAAAGAACTAGATTGGTCATCACTAGAGTCTAGGCGCAAAGTTCACCTTTCCTGTCTCACCCTCAAATACTTTCTGGGCAAGCTACCCAGCTACCTGAACAAGCTCCTCACCCCTACCACATGCAGTACCTATCACCTGAGATCAGACTCCAAAAGACTATTCATGGTCCCAAGACTCAACAAAGTATCCGGACGTTCCTCCTTCTCCTTCCGTGCACCCCAAAACTGGAACAACCTACCAGAGACTCTCATATCCACCACCAGCTTAAGTTCTTTCAAATCTAAGGCTGTCTCACACTTTAATCTGGTCTGTAACTGTTCCATACGCTCATAATATATATTTTTCTTTAACTGTGCATGCAATGTCTTGTATATAATGTATACCTTGTTCATTTATGTAACTGTATTTGTAACCATGTATTATTTTGTTTTACTCTGTGCCCAGGACATACTTGAAAACGAGAGGTAACTCTCAATGTATTACTTCCTGGTAAAATATTTTTATAAATAAAATAAATAAATAAATACAACAGGGCATTAAATTGTGAAAGGGATACTTTATTAGTTCCCAATGTAAACGCAAGGGACACTCAATTTAGATGCATAGGGACTTACACTGGCGACACACTTTATTTGAGCTTGGCTAGTCCCACGAATTCGGGTATACCCGGGTGTATTGAGGTTTGTGACTGTTTTCTGCCCGAGTGCATTGAGTTATTTTCCAAGCAGGGATTGAAGCATTTTATTCCCGCTGGCTGCAATACTGCACAGTATATATATATATATATACTGCATTACAATTCATGAATTTATGCCATCTGGTAGACACGAGAAGCATTGCAGCCTGTTAAATCCTAATCATTATCATTTAACAGATCAGCCGCCCATCAGCCAGGCATGAACCCAGGCTGGGAAGGCAAATGCAACGGGGCTTGTCAGAGGTGAGGAGTGGCGCATTCCAGGTATCTGCCAGGTACATACCGGGTATTTGCTCGAATAAAGTGTGTCGGTGCAGTATAGTCACAGATGGCAAGATATCAAGAAAATATTTTCTAAATACTGGCACATTTTAAGATCGGATAGTGACCTAGCTTCAGTACTTAATGAGACACCAAGCATTACGAGTAGGAGATCAAAAAATCTTAAAGATGACCTTGTTCATAGTCACCATCAAAAAAAGACACCCAAGTCATGGCTACCTAATCCACCGAAAGGCTGCTTTACCTGTGGTAGCTGAAGGCAGTTCAATATATGCAGACCACTAAAACGTTTGACAATGATGACCATTCAAATTTTTTTGAGATAAAGCATTTTATGAATTATAAAAGCTTTAATGGGATCTATCTCATCAATTGTGCATGCGGCCTAAGGTATGTAGGCAAAACCGTACGTGAGTTACGAAGACGCCTGTTGGAGCATGTAAATTCTGTTATCAACAAAGCAGACACACCGGTAGCACGCCATGTAAATTCTGTTATCAACAAAGCAGACACACCGGTAGCACGCCATGTAAATTCTGTTATCAACAAAGCAGACACACCGGTAGCACGCCATGTAAATTCTGTTATCAACAAAGCAGACACACCGGTAGCACGCCATGTAAATTCGGTACATACTGGTAACCCAAGATGTCTTCAATTCTTGGGTATTGACCTTTTGAAGAATACAATACGAGGGGGTGACATTGCTCAAAAACTCCTACGACGTGAAGCAGAGTGGATATATCGTTTGAAAACTTTATATCCACATGATCTAAATGAGGGATTTACATTTACTCCCTTCATTTAATTGCCCACAAAACCCATTCTGTGTGACTATGAGTCCATATTGACATTGTCATGTGACATTATTCTAATGTATGTATATATTCCGCCCGTGTAAATATTTCCTCTCAGATGCAGGATAGTTGCTGATTGGCAAACTGCTATGATAACGTTTCTCTGTATACTGTTGTTGCCCCACCTTTTCACACATTGGACCACTAAATCTGGCCAGAATGTGTCCAGCAGATGTATTATACTTACAATTTAGTATAGTGCTGTCTATATTTATTAGTAACAATAATATGATGTATTGATTTAAAACAAATTATTTAACAATATTATAACAAAAGTGGATATAATTCACAGTGTAATACCGATAGCGTTAATACACACACATGGTCCCATCATTCAGTTAAGGGTTAATATTGAGAACTTGTCACAGAGACATGTATACAAACTCTTGTACTTGACCCCTTCTGAGCGATAGAAACATAAGTAGCAGTTAATCTGCAGGAGCTGCTTATACTTATTCAATCAAAAATGGTATAAATATGCAGCTAAGTGGTGTTTCCCGGTATCCACCTGCCCCTGACGAAGCTCCGCCTGGAGAGAAACGCGTTGGGCGTGGCCGTAGTGAAGCGGTGACGTCACGTGGTGCCTCTGATCCTCAGACTGCCGATGCCAGTTCTGCACAAACATGAGCTGTGCATGAACACCAATGAAGGAATTCGCAGAGAGGCTACAAACTAGCCAAGTATATCTGTGACATTGTTACACAGTAGCGTGGTTGTTGCCAGCTATTGGAGACATTAAGATGCTTGTATATCGCTTTTACTAGTGTGAGGTGTTCCCAAGTAAAACCTGACAGCGATGTTGGAGCTGTGCTGTTACAGAGCAAACAGCGTTCATATGTGAGCTTAGCTGTATAGGGACGCCCCAGTTACAGCATCATTGTGTAAACACCTAGAGACGGGCAGTTCCAAGTAAAACGTGACAGCGATGTTGGCGCTGTGCTGTTTTATAGTAAGCAGCGTTCATATGTGAGCTTAGCTGCTTAACAATTTCCTTGCAACAACACCTCTGTGCACACACCTATCATCAACATAATTACTGTTATTAAGCAGAGGGTAACTTTAACCCATACCAACCCTGATATATGTATGTTGTTTTCTAAAGGCTATAGTCAAATTTGATGTTCTGAAACGATTTGTTGCCATTTGAACTGTGTATTTTGGCTATGTGATGAGCAGTGGCATCTATAGATGCGTTCAATTGCTATAAGACTTCATTACCTACATCTGTGGATATAATTTTACATCTGAACCCAATTTGCAAGAGCAAGCAGGAGGGCATAATATCATCAGCACTATGATACATGTGTGTGCATATCTCACAGCTATGAAGTATTGACAGCCATTGTTATATTTCAAGGCAGCAGTAATCAGAGAACACAGCACCACGTGTTAGCTTTTATTATATATTTTATTTTTCACATTATCGTCACGGTTTTTTCACTGTATATATTCACATAAAAATTAAACAAAATTAGTGTGGTGTGCACCACAAATGTACTTTCTGTGAATGACTTTGTGACGAAGTCACAATTTTCATTCAATTGATAAAGGTTAAACACACCCAAGTGGTGTGAAAACAATGTAGAAATCCTTAAGTGATTGTATGGACGTGTGGCCAGCAATCAGTAATTAACGCACCAACCAGTGAGAGAACAGACTCATATCTTTATCGCAGACATAAAAAGAGGATTTGCATTGCTTCATCATATCCCTGAGGAAGGCGCAGCAGCGCGAAACGCGTAGGATTCTTTATTCTAAACCAAACTGACATTCTCTGGTCTGCAGCAGTGGACAGCGAGTCAGTAAAACAAATGTTTTGCAAACCGGCAGCCTGAGAGGAATCTGCTTCTTACTGTGTTGGCCATACAAGTGTCCAGCTGCAGGCAGCCCCCGCTGCAAGGGGAACACCCTACCAGGGACACCAGAATCCCTGAGAGACCGCGTCACATCCGGTGACGTGGGAGAGCAAGCCGGAGAGACCCAGGGCGCCAGCCGCAGCACGGAGAAACTCCAGGCGGAGACGAGACACCCCCTGAGTGCGAGCAACCCAGAGGACAAGCGCCGAAGCAGGAGGAAGCAGCGCAGCGGTACCACACCGGCTCCAGAGGCGGCACCAGCGCCAGGGACCCGGAGGGAAGCAGCCAAATGTTATCCAACGAGTGGCCAACACTACCCACAATCCCCCCTTCCAACCGGGCTGAGCCTCACACAGGCAGTTTCCTGTTTTATATGTTTTATTCTAACATCACTGCAATACCAAGTTTGTTGTAATATATTTATTCTCCAATACACCACCACAATAATGCCACACGTGCACCCATAAAAGAACACACAATGTGTACCTGGCTAAATATATCGGTGTATAAACAATGTAAATAAATATATAAAGGTATCCCAGTAACATTAATACATATATCATCCATATTAGAGAATGTAAACCCCCTATGGAATATAAGTGCCATGATAATATTACATCGTAGTGATCCCATCCTCCATATAACCGGCAAAGAAAAATACCAAACAAGCATTCAAACTCTGAGATCTGGGTGCCAGGGGGTAACGGATAAGGCACATTTTATTTCAAGAAGGGAACCAGTTCTATAACTACAATATAACGATAGCTTAATATAATCGCAGGCGCATTATCTCGCTGTAACTGGCCGGCGTTTAAGCGGGCAGCCCCAGGCGCGCAGGTAAGAGGTCTGACCTGCCCAAAATGACCTGTATCAGAGGGAGTGATGGATTTGGCGCAGTAATCGGAAGCCCCCCACACGTGGAAAACATATAACAACGCATGGCAGCGGTGGTGAGCAATGACATAACATATAACACACAGGGAGGGCACCCAGCGCTCACACGGAATAATGAGAGCAAGTCGGGATGTCAAAAGAAGCGAATTTTCTAGAGTGTAGCCACAAGATACCGGGGCGTGTAGCGCACTGTTACTCAGAGGGTGTAAATAGCAAAAAGGCCGTTATCAGATTTAGGGCCTCATGCAGAGAGCATAGAATTTTAAAAATGGCGAATTTCATAAAAAGTAGCTTTTTTGGAGAGTTTTATTCTCCATATGCAGAAAAGTGCGAATTCTGCTATGTTTAACATGGATGCGTGTGGCGAGTTTAAATTGGCGAGATGCGCGCTTCAGAAACGTGTAAAAACAAATTCGCGCCTTTTTTTTCCCCTTTACTATAGGCGGCGAGCGCCATCTTGCCATATTTTCGTGGCGCGGCAAAAATGCGAGAATCGCGCCTTTTTTTGGCGCGAACAGCCGCTACTTGCCGTTCGCACCTCTCTGCATTCGGAGAGTTTTAAAAATGGCGCGATGGAGGTTCTCGCCAGCCGCGAGGCGAGTTTTAAACATAGAAATAAAAAAATGGCGCGTTTTTCGCAACTCGCCATTTTATGCCGTTTTCTGAGGGAAATTGAACAAAAAATGGCGAGTTTTGAAATAACGATGCTCTCTGCATGAGGCCCATAGGGCCTCATGCAGAGAGCAGCGAATTTTAAAATTGGCGAATTTAATAAAAAGGAGCTTTTTTGGAGAGTTTTAATCTCCATATGCAGAAAAGTGCGAATTCTGCTATGTTTAACATGGATGCGTCTGGCGAGTTTAAATTGGCGAGATGCGCGCTTCAGAAATGTGTTAAAACAAATTCGCGCCTTTTTTTTCCCCTTTGCAATGGCCGCGATTTTTTTTTTGGCGAGGCAAAACGGAGACAATCGCGCCATTTTATTGGCGCGAACAGCCGCTAGATGCCGTTCGCGCCTCTCTGCATACGGATATTTTTTAAACTGGCGAGATTGCGGTTCTCGCCAGCCGCGAGGCGAGTTTTACAAATAGAAAAGAAAAATTGGCGCGTTTTTCGGAACTCTCCATTTTCTGCTGTTTTCTGCGCGATTATCTCCAAAAAATGGCGAATTTCGAAAATTCGCAGCTCTCTGCATAGGCCCCATAGTAGAAATACGGAGTAACCTGTTGCTGTTGCTGAGGCTTGATCCTGGGCTACGTGGGAAGGCCAGGGGTTCACTATTTGTGTATGTGAGTTCATTTTTTGGATTTTGTTAAATTAATGTCACTTTTTAACCCAAACTGAAATCGTGCCTCACTTGTCCCCCTTCACTGCGGTATCGGGGACAGACCTTGCTGGATACCAAAAACCGGGAAGTGAGTTCCTGGTGAAGTCTCGCTTGAGGGCAGTCTCCCACGTCCGGTCAATACATGTGGATGGGTTAACCCCAAATATACCTACCCTCCACAATTACTCACACTGGGCCGTGTGAGTATATATACGTTATTATACTCCATTGATTCATTTATACCAGCGCTTGGAAGGGCTAGAACTTATCTACCAAAGATACTGATTATTATTTTTGCTTACACATGGCCGTGTAAGTATATTATTATCCTGTGAACTTTGCCCCTTGTCCACCACACCAGAAAATTGTCAGCTGCATACCGTCTGTATTTATATTGCACATCTTTCTAATCCCATGCTCCCCCTATTTTGTCTGTTTTTTGCATCTGTGTAAGCCTCTGGATTACCCCTGTATTGGGGTTGAAGCAGAAGGGATCTAAGGGCTGTCTCTAAGCACCTGAAAGAGAGCCATTGTTGGTTATATTGCTGTATTGTAAGCACCTATTGATCTGATACTCAAGGTAAGCGCCTGGTTGTTTTTTCCTGTATAGTAGAAATATACAATTAATGTGCACAAAGTGGGATGGGAGAACAAACGGGAAGGGAGGAGGAAAAGACAAGGGGGGGGAGGGAACAAGACAAAGATGAGGGGGGCAATGTTTCGGGGCGTAATGCCCCTTCTTCTGGCCCGTTCCCCAAGATCACAACGATCACAAGTACTTCTCTTATGTCCTATAAGGACAGGGTCACAGGTTGGTGTGTGGGGTGAGTCCCCAGTAAGTGGCCTTATTGGGGCCTCCGGATGGCGGAACTGTCAGGCCAGTCATCGTAGGGACACCACGAATACCCAAAACGAGGCTCCACCCAATGCGGTGGGCAACAGATACCGGTCCCCTGAAAAGATTGTGCGGGCCGGAGGTGCCGACGCAGGCAGTCGGACGCTGTACCTCTGGCACAAGTCTTAGGAAGCTGGGCTCTATCCTATGATGGTAGGCCCAGGCGGCCAAGAAAAGGGGGACCTAGGGTGAGCGTATGACGGGGCAGTTTGGAGATGTCTCCCGCAGGACGGTAGATTAGGGCGGTTTGGAGAAGGGCTCCCGGTTTGGAGAAGGGCTTCCGCTGGACGGTAAATTAGGGTGGTTTGAAGATGGGTTCCCGCCAGACGATAGATTAGGGTGGTTTGGAAATTGGTTCCCACAGGACGGTAGATTAGGGCGGTTTGGAGATGTCTCCCACCGGACGGTAGATTAGGGTGGTTTGGAGAAGGTCTCCCGCCGAATGGTAGATTACGGCGGTTTGGAGATGGGTTCCCACAGGACGGTAGATTAGTGCTGTTTGGAGATGTCTCCCGCCGGACGGTAGATTAGGGCTGTTTGGAGATGTCTCCCACCAGATCGTTGATTTGGGCGGTTTGGAGATGTCTCCCGCCGGACGGTAGATTAGGGCAGTTTGGAGAAGGGCTCCCGCCGGACGGTAGATTAGGGCGGTTTGGAGAAGGGCTCCCGCCGGACGGTAGATTAGGGCGGTTTGGAGATGGGTTCCCGTCGGACGATAGATTAGGGCGGTTTGGAGAAGGGCTCCCGATTTGGAGAAGGGCTTTCACTGGACGACAGATTAGGGTGGTTTGGAGAAGGGCTCCCGCCAGATGGTACATTAGGGCGGTTTGGAGAAGGGCTCCCGCCGGAAGGTAGATTAGGGTGGTTTGTTGGGGTTGCCGCTGGACGGCAGATTAGGGTGGTTTGGAGAAGGATTCCCGCCGGACGGTAGATTAGGGTGGTTTGGAGATGGGTTCCCACCAGACGGTAGATTAGGGCGGTTTGGAGATGTCTCCCGCCGGACGGTAGATTAGGGTGGTTTGGAGAAGGGCTCCCGCCAGACGGTAGATTAGGGCGGTTTGGAGATGGATTCCCGCCGGATGGTAGATTAGGGTGGTTTGGAGATGGGTTCCCGCCGGACGGTAGAAGAGGGTGGTTTGGAGATGGGTTCCCACAGACGGTAGATTAGGGCGGTTTGGAGATGTCTCCCGCCGGACGGTAGATTAGGGTGGTTTGGAGAAGGGCTCCCGCCTGTCGGTAGATTAGGGCGGTTTGGAGATGGGTTCCCACACGAATGTAGATTAGGGGGCGGTTTCTAGATGTCTCCTGCCGGCGGTAAATTAGGGCGGTTTGAAGAAGGGCTCCCGATGGACGGTAGATTAGGGCGGTTTGGAGAAGGGCTCCTGATGGACGGTAGATTAGGATGGTTTGGAGAAGGGCTCCCGCCGGACGGAAGATTAGGGCGGTTTGGAGAAGGGCTCCAGTCGGATGGTAGATTAGGGCGGTTTGGAGAAGGGCTCCCGCCGGATGGTACATTAGGGCGGTTTGGAGAAGGACTCCCGCCGGACGGTAGATTAGTTCGGTTTGGAGAAGGGCTCCCGCCGGACGGTAGATTATGGCGGTTTGGAGATGGGTTCCCGTCGGACGATAGATTAGGGCGGTTTGGAGAAGGCTCCCGGTTTGGAGAAGGGCTTTCGCTGGACGACAGATTAGGGTGGTTTGGAGATGTCTCCCGCTGGATGGTAGATTAGGGTGGTTTGGAGGGCTCCAGCCGGACGGTAGATTAGGGCGGTTTGGAGAAAGGCTCCCGCCGGACGGTAGATTAGGGCGGTTTGGAGATGGGTTCCCGCCAGACGGTAGATTAGGGCGGTTTGGAGATGTCTCCCGCCGGACGGTAGATTAGGGTGGTTTGGAGAAGGGCTCCCGCCGAACGGTAGATTAGGGCAGTTTGGAGATGGGTTCCCACAGGAAGGTAGATTAGGGCGGTTTGGAGATGTCTCCCACCGGATGGTAGATTAGGGCGGTTTGAAGAAGGGCTCCCGCCGGACGGTAGATTAGGGCGGTTTGGAGAAGGGCTCCCGCCGGACAGTAGATTAGGGCGGTTTGGGGAAGGGCTCCCGCCGGACAATAAATTAGGGCGGTTTGGAATAGGGCTCCCGCCGGACGGTAGATTAGGGCGGTTTGGAGAAGGGCTCCCGCCGGATGGTACATTAGGGCGGTTTGGAGAAGGGCTCCTGCCGGACGGTAGATTAGGGTGGTTTGTTGGGGTTCCCGTCGGACGATAGATTAGGGCAGTTTGGAGAAGGGCTCCCGGTTTGGAGAAGGGCATCCGCTGGACGGCAGATTAGGGTGGTTTGGAGAAGGATTCCCGCCGGACGGTTGATTAGGGTGGTTTGGAGATGGGTTCCCACCAGACGGTAGATTAGGGCGGTTTGGAGATGTCTCCCGCCGGATGGTAGATTAGGGTGGTTTGGAGAAGGGCTCCCGCCAGACGGTAGATTAGGGCGGTTTGGAGATGGGTTCCCGCCGGATGGTAGATTAGGGTGGTTTGGAGATGGGTTCCCGCCGGACGGTAGATTAGGGTGGTTTGGAGATGGGTTCCCACAGGAAGGTAGATTAGGGCGGTTTGGAGATGTCTCCCACCGGATGGTAGATTAGGGCGGTTTGAAGAAGGGCTCCCGTTGGACGGTAGATTAGGGCGGTTTGGAGAAGGGCTCCCGCCGGACAGTAGATTAGGGTGGTTTGGGGAAGGGCTCCCGCCGGACAATAAATTAGGGCGGTTTGGAATAGGGCTCCCGCCGGACGGTAGATTAGGGCGGTTTGGAGAAGGGCTCCCGCCGGATGGTACATTAGGGCGGTTTGGAGAAGGGCTCCTGCCGGACGGTAGATTAGGGTGGTTTGTTGGGGTTCCCGTCGGACGATAGATTAGGGCAGTTTGGAGAAGGGCTCCCGGTTTGGAGAAGGGCATCCGCTGGACGGCAGATTAGGGTGGTTTGGAGAAGGATTCCCGCCGGACGGTTGATTAGGGTGGTTTGGAGATGGGTTCCCACCAGACGGTAGATTAGGGCGGTTTGGAGATGTCTCCCGCCGGATGGTAGATTAGGGTGGTTTGGAGAAGGGCTCCCGCCAGACGGTAGATTAGGGCGGTTTGGAGATGGGTTCCCGCCGGATGGTAGATTAGGGTGGTTTGGAGATGGGTTCCCGCCGGACGGTAGATTAGGGTGGTTTGGAGATGGGTTCCCACAGGATGGTAGATTAGGGCGGTTTGGAGATGTCTCCCATCGGACGGTAGATTAGGGCGGTTTGAAGAAGGGCTCCCGCCGGACGGTAGATTAGGGTGGTTTGGAGAAGGGCTCCCGCCGGACGGTAGATTAGGGCGGTTTGGGGAAGGGCTCCCGCCAGATGGTACATTAGGGCGGTTTGGAGAAGGGCTCCTGCCGGACGGTAGATTACGGTGGTTTGTTGGGGTTCCCGTCGGACGATAGATTAGGGCGGTTTGGAGAAGGGCTCCCGGTTTGGAGAAGGGCATCCGCTGGACGGCAGATTAGGGTGGTTTGGAGAAGGACTCCCGCCGGACGGTAGATTAGGGTGGTTTGGAGATGGGTTCCCACCAGACGGTAGATTAGGGCGGTTTGGAGACGTCTCCCGCCGGACGGTAGATTAGGGTGGTTTGGAGAAGGGCTCCCGCCAGACGGTAGATTAGGGTGGTTTGGAGATGGGTTCCCGCCGGACGGTAGATTAGGGCGGTTTGGAGATGGGTTCCCACAGACGGTAGATTAGGGCGGTTTGGAGATGGGTTCCCACACGAATGTATATTAGGGGGTGGTTTTTAGATGTCTCCCGCCGGACGGTAGATTAGGGCGGTTTGGAGATGTCTCCTGCCGGCGGTAGATTAGGGCGGTTTGAAGAAGGGCTCCCGACGGACGGTAGATTAGGGCAGTTTGGAGAAGGGCTCCCGATGGACGGTAGATTAGGGCGGTTTGGAGAAGGGCTCCCGCCGGACGGAAGATTAGGGCGGTTTGGAGAAGGGCTCCAGTCGGATGGTAGATTAGGGCGGTTTAGAGAAGGGCTCCCGCCGGATGGTACATTAGGGCGGTTTGGAGAAGGACTCCCGCCGGACGATAGAATAGGGCGGTTTGGAGATGGGTTCCCGTCGGACGATAGATTAGGGCGATTTGGAGAAGGGCTCCCGGTTTGGAGAAGAGCATCCGATGGACGGCAGATTAGGGTGGTATGGAGATGTCTCCCGCTGGATGGTAGATTGGGGCGGTTTGGAGAAGGGCTCCCGCCAGACGGTAGATTAGGGTGGTTTGGAGATGGGTTCCCGCCAGACGGTAGATTAGGGTGGTTTGGAGAAGGGCTCCCGCCGGATGGTACATTAGGGCGGTTTGGAGAAGGGCTCCTGCCGGACGGTAGATTAGGGTGGTTTGTTGGGGTTCCCGTCGGACGATAGATTAGGGCAGTTTGGAGAAGGGCTCCCGGTTTGGAGAAGGGCATCCGCTGGACGGCAGATTAGGGTGGTTTGGAGAAGGATTCCCGCCGGACGGTTGATTAGGGTGGTTTGGAGATGGGTTCCCACCAGACGGTAGATTAGGGCGGTTTGGAGATGTCTCCCGCCGGATGGTAGATTAGGGTGGTTTGGAGAAGGGCTCCCGCCAGACGGTAGATTAGGGCGGTTTGGAGATGGGTTCCCGCCGGATGGTAGATTAGGGTGGTTTGGAGATGGGTTCCCGCCGGACGGTAGATTAGGGTGGTTTGGAGATGGGTTCCCACAGGATGGTAGATTAGGGCGGTTTGGAGATGTCTCCCATCGGACGGTAGATTAGGGCGGTTTGAAGAAGGGCTCCCGCCGGACGGTAGATTAGGGTGGTTTGGAGAAGGGCTCCCGCCGGACGGTAGATTAGGGCGGTTTGGGGAAGGGCTCCCGCCAGATGGTACATTAGGGCGGTTTGGAGAAGGGCTCCTGCCGGACGGTAGATTACGGTGGTTTGTTGGGGTTCCCGTCGGACGATAGATTAGGGCGGTTTGGAGAAGGGCTCCCGGTTTGGAGAAGGGCATCCGCTGGACGGCAGATTAGGGTGGTTTGGAGAAGGACTCCCGCCGGACGGTAGATTAGGGTGGTTTGGAGATGGGTTCCCACCAGACGGTAGATTAGGGCGGTTTGGAGACGTCTCCCGCCGGACGGTAGATTAGGGTGGTTTGGAGAAGGGCTCCCGCCAGACGGTAGATTAGGGTGGTTTGGAGATGGGTTCCCGCCGGACGGTAGATTAGGGCGGTTTGGAGATGGGTTCCCACAGACGGTAGATTAGGGCGGTTTGGAGATGGGTTCCCACACGAATGTATATTAGGGGGTGGTTTTTAGATGTCTCCCGCCGGACGGTAGATTAGGGCGGTTTGGAGATGTCTCCTGCCGGCGGTAGATTAGGGCGGTTTGAAGAAGGGCTCCCGACGGACGGTAGATTAGGGCAGTTTGGAGAAGGGCTCCCGATGGACGGAAGATTAGGGCGGTTTGGAGAAGGGCTCCAGTCGGATGGTAGATTAGGGCGGTTTAGAGAAGGGCTCCCGCCGGATGGTACTGCACCGACACACTTTATTCGAGCAAATAGCCAGTATGTACCTGGCAGATACCTGGAATGCGCCGCTCCTCACCTCTGGCAAGCCCCGTTGCGTTTGCCTTCCCAGCCTGGGTTCATGCCTGGCTGACGGGCGGCTAATCTGTTAAATGATAATGATTAGGATTTAATAGGCTGCAATGCTTCGCGTGTCTACCAGATGGCATAAATTCATAAATTGTAATGCAGTATATATATATATACTGTGCAGTATTGCAGCCAGCGGGAATAAAATGCTTCAATCCCTGCTTGGAAAATACCTCAATGCACTCGGGCAGAAAACAGTCACAAACCTCAATACACCCGGGTATACCCGAATTCGTGGGACTAGCCGAGCTCGAATAAAGTGTGTCGCCAGTGTACATTAGGGCGGTTTGGAGAAGGACTCCCGCCGGACGATAGAATAGGGCGGTTTGGAGATGGGTTCCCGTCGGACGATAGATTAGGGCGATTTGGAGAAGGGCTCCCGGTTTGGAGAAGAGCATCCGATGGACGGCAGATTAGGGTGGTATGGAGATGTCTCCCGCTGGATGGTAGATTGGGGCGGTTTGGAGAAGGGCTCCCGCCAGACGGTAGATTAGGGTGGTTTGGAGATGGGTTCCCGCCAGACGGTAGATTAGGGTGGTTTGGAGATGTCTCCCGTCGAACGGTAGATTAGGGTGCTTTGAAGAAGGGCACCCGCCGGATGGTAGATTAGGGCGGTTTGGAGATGTCTCCCGTCGGATGGTAGATTAGGGCCGTTTGGAGAAGGGCTCCCGCCGGACGGTAGATTAGGGCGGTTTGGATAAGGGCTACCGCCAGGCGTTAGATTAGGGCGGTTTGGATATGGGTTCCCGCCAGACGGTAGATTAGGGTGGTTTGGAGATGTCTCCCGTCGAACGGTAGATTAGGGTGCTTTGAAGAAGGGCACCCGCCGGATGGTAGATTAGGGCGGTTTGGAGATGTCTCCCGTCGGATGGTAGATTAGGGCCGTTTGGAGAAGGGCTCCCGCCGGACGGTAGATTAGGGCCGTTTGGATAAGGGCTACCGCCAGGCGTTAGATTAGGGCGGTTTGGATATGGGTTCCCGCCGGATGATACTGTAGATTATGAAGGTTTGGAGATGTCTCCCATCGGACGGCAGATAAGGGTGGTTTGGAGAAGGGCTCCTGCCGGATGGGAGATTAGGGCGGTTTGTTGTGGCTCCCGCCGGACGGGTGATTAGGGCGGTTTGTTGGGGCTCACGCCGGAGGGCAGATAAGGGCGGTTTGGAAATGTCTCCCGCTGGACGGGACATTAGGGAGGTTTGGAGAAGGGCTGCGGCCAGACGGGAGATTAGGAAGGTTTGTTGGGGCTCCCGCCGGATGGTAGATTAGGACGGTTTGGAGATGTCTCCCGCCGGATGGGAGATTTGGGCGGTTTGGAGATGTCTCCCGCTGGATGGTAGATTAGGGCGGTTTGGAGAAGGGCTCCCGCCAGACGGTAGATTAGGGTGGTTTGGAGATGGGTTCCCGCCAGACGGTAGATTAGGGCGGTTTGGAGATGTCTCCCGTCGGACGGTAGATTAGGGTGCTTTGGAGAAGGGCTCCCGCCGGATGGTAGATTAGGGCCTTTTGGAGATGTCTCCCGTCGGACGGTAGATTAGGGCGGTTTGGAGAAGGGCTCCCGCCGGACGGTAGATTAGGGCGGTTTGGATAAGGGCTCCCGCCAGGCGTTAGATTAGGGCGGTTTGGAGATGGGTTCCCGCCGGATGATACTGTAGATTAGGAAGGTTTGGAGATGTCTCCCACCGGACGGCAGATAAGGGTGGTTTGGAGAAGGGCTCCTGCCGGACGGGAGATTAGGGCGGTTTGTTGTGGCTCCCGCTGGACGGGTGATTAGGGCGGTTTGTTGGGGCTCCCGCCGGACGGTAGATTAGGGCGGTTTGGAGATGTCTCCCACCGGACGGGAGATTAGGGCGGTTTGGAGATGTCTCCCACCGGACGGGAGATTAGGGCGGTTTGGAGAAGGGCTCCCGCCAGAGGGCAGATTAGGGAGGTTTGGAGATGTCTCCCGCTGGAAGATACCGAGAATGGGGCTGACGACAAATGACCAGCGACAGACTGACAGTTATTTACAAGTATTGATAAGGCAATTAAGCTGTGACCAATTATTATTTCCACAGATATGTGTGTTCTCAGAGTGTAAGTGGGGGGTAAGTTACCCTCGCGGGACCACACGGAGCCTTTAGAGGAGGGGAAGGGAAGAGAGGGAGGTAAAGAGAGGGGAAGAGAGGAAGGGGAATGTATATTAATGGCGCTATATAAATAAAGACATACATGTTTGTCTAATAATAATTATTATTGCACATGTTACAGTTTATAGTTTATTCACTTACATGTTTTAACGAGACCTCTTCTCTACCAGTGACCAACTTGCAGCGACTCTATGTCTCTCTCTCTGTCTCCATCTCTCTGTCTCTCTCTCTCTGCCTCTCTCTCTCTATCTCTCTCTCTCTGCCTCTCTATCTCTTTCTCTCTGTCTCTCTCTCTCTCTCTGTCTCTCTCTTTCTCTCTCTCTCTGTCTCTCTCTCTCTCTGTCTCTCTCTCTCTGTCTCTCTCTCTGTCTCTCTCTCTGTCTCTCTCTCTCTGTCTCTCACGGTCGCAGATAATTATTTAATTCGGATATAAATATAAGGGGCGAGAGTGTCTCTCACGGCGGAGAGTGTGTCTCCCGGATGACGGTAGAATAGGGCGGGCGGAGGAGGGCTCCTCCCGCCGGAAGATACCGAGAATAGGGATGACAAAGGACTAAGTTTATGGCTGACAGTTATTTGATAGTATTGTTAAACAACAAAGCTGTGACCATTTTTACTTCCACAAAAAACTGTGTCGTCTCAGTTGGTAGGGTGGGGTAAGTAAACCACGTGGGAGGCACACTAAGCCGTTAATATCTCATTGAACCGGATACCGCGGCGCTTGTGGTTAAGCGCAGCGCTTCCTGTAACCCATTTCTGCAGCTGCTGTAACCCTCCATCTGTTCGTCTGACAATCTGACCGGGCCGGTTCATTTAGGAAAATAAATCATATTCCTTTTTTTATAGGGACATCATATTCCCTACAAATGATAAGACTATCCGTGGCGCTCCTCGCCAAGTGTTAGTGACACGAAATAATAATAATAATTAAAATACAGTGCTAAAAATGGATAAATACACGTGTTCACACAAACGGATAAAGTGACAGGGCGATAACAGAATGCAGACAGACACATATACTCAGCGGGAGCTTTATAAATAATTCCCCCTCCGCTCCGGGTAGAAGCAAAGTCCAAATACGTTTAGAAATCGCGGGTTCCTCGCTGGTGCGAACGCCAAGCAGACGAACGCGCATATATCACGGATAAAAAGAAGGAGAAATGAGAACCAATAATGCAGTATGTCTGATGTGATGTCAGAGACACTATTGGAGGTTATAGTTACACAGTACTTACATAGTAGTTACATAGTAGTTACACAGTCACAAAGTTACATAGTAGTTATACAGCCACATAGTTACACAGTAGTCACACATAGTTACACAGTTACATATTTACATTGTAGTTACATAGTTACATTGTGGTTACATAGTCACATAGTAGTTGCATAGTTACGTAGTTACATAATAGTTACATAGTTACATAGTAGATGTGGTTGAAAAAAGACATATGTCCATCTAGTTCAACCTATGCTAAATTTAGACAACAGATACTTTATCCTATATCTATACTTACTTATTGATCCAGAGGAAGGCAAACAGAGAACCCCAGTGTCATATCATCCAATGATATCTCATAAGGGGAAAAATACATTCCTTCCTGACTCCAAGAAGTGGCAATCGGATTACTCCCTGGATCAACATCCTTCCCATGTTTACTTATTTGGTATATCCCTGTATACCTTTCCTTTCTACAAAGATGTCCAACCTTTTTTTTTAACCAATCAATTGTATATGCCCTCCCAGCCTCCTTGGTAGTGAGTCCCACAGTGTAACTGCCCTCCAAGCCTCCTTGGGTAGTGAGCCCCACACTGTATCTGCCCTCCCTGCCTCCCTGGGTAGTGAGTCCCACAGTGTAACTACCCTCCCAGCCTCCTTGGGTAGTGAGTCCCACACTGTAACTGCCCTCCCAGCCTCCCTAGGTAGTGAGTCCCACAGTGTTACTGCCCTCCCAGCCTCCCTGGGTAGTGAGACCCACACTATAACTGCCCTCCCAGCCTCCCTGAGTAGTGAGTCCCACACTGTAACTGCCCTCCCAGGGTAGTGAGTCCCACAGTGTAACTGCCCTCCCAGCCTCCCTGGGTAGTGAGTCCCAAATTGTAACTGCCCTCCCAGCCTCCCTTGGTAGTGAGTCCCACAGTGTAATTCCCCTCCCAGCCTCCCTGGGTAGTGAGTCCCACAGTGTTACTGCCCTCCCTGCCTCACTGGGTAGTGAGTCCCACAGTGTAACTACAATCCCAGCCTCTCTGGGTAGTGAGTCCCACAGTGTAATTGCCCTCCCAGCCTCCCTGGGTAGTGAGTCCCACACTGTAGCTGCCCTCCCAGCCTCCCTGGGTAGTGAGTCCCACACTGTAACTGCCCTCCCAGCCTCCCTGGGTAGTGAGTCCCACACTGTATCAGCCCTCCCAGCCTCCCTGGGTAGTGAGTACCACAGTGTAACTGCCCCCCCCAGCCTCCCTGGGTAGTGAGTCCCACAGTGTAACTGCCCTCCCAGCCTCCCTGGGTAGTGAGCCCCACACTGTATCTGCCCTCCCAGCCTCCCTGGGTAGTGAGTCCCACAGTGTAACTACCCTCCCAGCCTCCTTGGGTAGTGAGTCCCACACTGTAACTGCCCTCCCAGCCTCCCTGGGTAGTGAGTCCCACACTGTAACTGCCCTCCCAGCCTCCCTGAGTAGTGAGTCCCACACTGTAACTGCCCTCCCAGGGTAGTGAGTCCCACAGTGTAACTGCCCTCCCAGCCTCCCTGGGTAGTGAGTCCCAAACTGTAACTGCCGTCCCAGCCTCCCTGGGTAGTGAGTCCCACAGTGTTACTGCCCTCCCTGCCTCCCTGGATAGTGAGTCCCACAGTGTAACTACAATCCCAGCCTCCCTGGGTAGTGAGTCCCACAGTGTAATTGCCCTCCCAGCCTCCCTGGGTAGTGAGTCCCACACTGTAGCTGCCCTCCCAGCCTCCCTGGGTAGTGAGTCCCACACTGTAACTGCTCTCCCAGCCTCCCTGGGTAGTGAGTCCCACACTGTATCAGCCCTCCCAGCCTCCCTGGGTAGTGAGTCCCACAGTGTAACTGCCCCCCCCAGCCTCCCTGGGTAGTGAGTCCCACAGTGTAATTGCCCTCCCAGCCTCCCTGGGTTGTGAGTCCCACAGTGTAACTGCCCCCCAGCCTCCCTGGGTAGTGAGTCCCACATTGTAACTGCCCCCCCCAGCCTCCCTGGGTAGTGATACCCACAGTGTAACTGCCCCCCCAGCCTCCCTGGGTAGTGAGTCCCACAGTGTATCTGCCCTCCCAGCCTCCCTGGGTAGTGAGTCCCACAGTGTAACTGCCCTCCCAGCCTCCCTGGGTAGTGAGTACCACACTGTAACTGCCCTCCCAGCCTCCCTGGGTAGTGAGTCCCACAGTGTTACTGCCCTCCCTGCCTCCCTGGGTAGTGAGTCCCACAGTGCAACTACCCTCCCAGCCTCCCTGGGTAGTGAGTCCCACAGTGTAACTGCCCTCCCAGCCTCCCTGGGTAGTGAGTCTCACACTGTAACTGCCCTCCCAGCCTCCCTGGGTAGTGAGTCCCACACTGTAACTGCCCTCCCAGCCTCCCTGGGTAGGGAGTCCCACACTGTAATTGCCCCCCCAGCCTCCCTGGGTAGTGAGTCCCACAGTGTAACTGCCCTCCCAGCCTCTCTGGGTAGTGTGTCCCACACTGTAACTGCCCCCCCCCCCAGCCTCCCTGGGTAGTGAGTTACACACTGTAACTGCCCTCCCAGCCTCCCTGGGTAGTGTGTCCAACAGTGTAACTGGCCTCCCAGCCTCCCTGGGTAGTGTGTCCAACAGTGTAACTGGCCTCCCAGCCTCCCTGGGTAGTGAGTCCCACAGTGTAACTGCCCTCCCAGTATCATGGGGTCAGTTATGCCATACCTCTTTCTCCCAGGTAACGTCTTGCGATACATTATTTTCTGCTCTAAGCAAAAGCACTGTATCACAATTTCTTATCCTGCAGAAAAATGGCCTCACACCCTTTATGTTAGGGTATTGTGAGGATATTTTTAGGAGAGGTCACTCAGAGTTTGTATAAGATAAGACTCATGTTTATTGAGATACAACATGATAATAAGAAACAATAAGCAAAATTGTTAATAAACCAATACTTATGCTAATCTATCTATGCAGAGATTATTTACTGGGTATGCTGTCACACTCACAAACCAACTAGGTATTACGATATATCATGCCCGTCTCGGTAGGTCTCGTCTGCTTTGTCTCGCCACCCAATTCTGTTCTAATTTAGCCTCACACAAACCTCTATTGCCCTTTTCATACATCATGATTATCTATGTGAAAAACAAGGGAAATAACCCAAAAAGTAGCAAAGTTTCCTAACTCATTTCTACCTGCGTAGCAAATTAACCACAGGGTGTTTGTTGTCTTACATCCGTTCCATTTATCGTAAGCTCATGCATTGAGAAGGCGTGAACACCCGCTCTGCTAAGATTTCCTATCTCACCAGCACAAATTCTGTTTGCAAACTTCAGACATCTTATGTACTTATTCCAAAGCAACGAACTAGTGAATATGCGACAGTATGCTCAAAGCTGTACTAAGACACATGCTAGATACATGCTATGTATGAACCTGTGCTACCTGTGCTACCTGTGCTACCTGTAATCCATAACACCAGCCACCCTGGGTAGGGAGTCCCACAGTGTAACTGCCCTCCCAGCCTCCCTGGATAGTGAGTCCCACAGTGTAACTGCCCTCCCAGCCTCCCTGGGTAGTGAGTCCCACACTGTAACTGCCCTCCCAGCCTCCCTGGGTAGTGAGTCCCACAGTGTAACTGCCCTCCCTGCCTCCCTGGGTAGTGAGTCCCACAGTGTAACTGCCCTCCCAGCCTGCCTGGGTAGTGAGTCCCACACTGTATCTGCCCTCCCAGCCTCCCTGGGTGGTGAGTCCCACACTGTAACTGCCCTCCCAGCCTCCCTGGGTAGTGAGTCCCACACTGTAACTGCTCCCCCAGCCTCCCTAGGTAATGAGTCCCACAGTGCAACTGCCCTCCCAGCCTCCCTGGGTAGTGAGTCCCACACTGTAACTGCCCTCCCAGCCTCCCTGGGTAGTGAGTCCCACAGTGTAACTGCCCTCCCATCTTCCCTGGGTAGTGAGTTCCACACTGTAACTGCCCTCCCAGCCTCCCTTGGTAGTGAGTCCCACACTGTAACTGCCCTCCTAGCCTCCCTGGGTAGTGAGTCCCACAGTGTAACTGCCCTCCCAGTCTCCCTGGGTAGTGAGTCCCACAGTGTGACTGCCCTCCCAGCCTCCCTGGGTAGTGAGTCCCATACTGTAATTGCCCTCCCAGCCTCCCTGGGTAGTGAGTCCCACAGTGTTACTGCCCTCCCTGCTTCCCTGGGTAGTGAGTCCCACAGTGTAACTGCCCTCCCAGCCTCCCTGGGTAGTGAGTCCCACACTGTAACTGCCCTCCCAGCCTCCTTGGGTAGTGAGCCCCACACTGTAGCTGCCCTCCCAGCCTCCCTGGGTAGTGAGTCCCACAATGTAACTGCCCTCCCAACCTCCCTGGGTAGTGATTCCCACACTGTAACTGCCCTCCCAGCCTCCCTGGGTAGTGAGTCCCACAAAGTAACTGCCCCCCCCCCCCCAGCCTCCCTGGGTAGTGAGTCCCACAGTGTAACTGCCCTCCCAGCCTCCCTGGGTTGTGAGTCCCACAGTGTAACTGCCATCCCAGCCTCCCTGGGTTGTGAGTCCCACAGTGTAACTACCCTCCCAGCCTCCCTGGGTAGTGAGTCCCACACTGTAACTGCCCCCCCCCAACCTCCCTGGGTAGTGAGACCCACAGTGTAACTGCCCCCCAGCCTCCCTGGGTAGTGAGTCCCACACTGTAACTGCCCTCCCAGCCTCCCTGGGTAGTGAGTCCCACACTGTATCTGCCCTCCCAGCCTCCCTGGGTGGTGAGTCCCACACTGTAACTGCCCTCCCAGCCTCCCTGGGTAGTGAGTCCCACACTGTAACTGCCCCCCCAGCCTACCTGGGTAGTGAGTCCCACAGTGTAACTGGCCTCCCAGCCTCCCTGGGTAGTGAGTCCCACACTGTAACTGCCCTCCCAGCCTCCCTGGGTAGTGAGTCCCACACTGTATCTGCCCTCCCAGCCTCCCTGGGTGGTGAGTCCCACACTGTAACTGCCCTCCCAGCCTCCCTGGGTAGTGAGTCCCACACTGTAACTGCCCCCCCAGCCTCCCTGGGTAGTGAGTCCCACAGTGTAAGTGCCCCCCCAACCTCCCTGGGTGGTGAGTCCCACAGTGTATCTGCCCTCCCAGCCTCCCTGGGTAGTGAGTCCCACAGTGTAACTGCCCTCCCAGCCTACCTGGGTAGTGAGTCCCACAGTGTAACTGCCCTCCCAGCCTACCTGGGTAGTGAGTCCCACAGTGTAACTGCCCTCCCAGCCTCCCTGGGTAGTGTGTCCCACACTGTAACTGCCCCCCCCCAGCCTCCCTGGGTAGTGAGTTACAAACTGTAACTGCCCTCCCAGCCTCCCTGGGTAGTGAGTCCCACAGTGTAACTGCCCTCCCAGTATCATGGGGTCAGTTATGCCATACCTGTTTCTCCCAGGTAATTCTTGCGATACAGTGCTTTTGCTTAGAGCAGAAAATAATGTATCACAATTTCTTATCCTGCAGAAAAATGGCCTCACACCCTTTATGTTAGGGTATTGTGAGGATATTTTTAAGAGAGGTCACTCAGAGTTTGTATAAGATAAGACTCATGTTTATTGAGATACAACATGATAATAAGAAACAATAAGCAAAATTGTTAATAATCCAATACTTATGCTAATCTATCTATGCAGAGATTATTTACTGGGTATGCTGTCACACTCACAAACCAACTAGGTATTACGATATATCATGCCAGTCTCGGTAGGTCTCGTCTGCTGTGGCTCGCCACCCAATTCTGTTCTAATTTAGCCTCACACAAACCTCTTTTGCCCTTTTCATACATCATGATTATCTATGTGAAAAACAAGGGAAATAACCCAAAAAGTAGCAAAGTTTCCTAACTCATTTCTACCTGCGTAGCAAATTAACCACAGGGTGTTTGTTGTCTTACATCCGTTCCATTTATCGTAAGCTCATGCATTGAGAAGGCGTGAACACCCGCTCTGCTAAGATTTCCTATCTCACCAGCACAAATTCTGTTTGCAAACTTCAGACATCTTATGTACTTATTCCAAAGCAACGAACTAGTGAATATGCGACAGTATGCTCAAAGCTGTACTAAGACACATGCTAGATACATGCTATGTATGAACCTGTGCTACCTGTGCTACCTGTAATCCATAACACCAGCCACCCTGGGTAGGGAGTCCCACAGTGTAACTGCCCTCCCAGCCTCCCTGGATAGTGAGTCCCACAGTGTAACTGCCCTCCCAGCCTCCCTGGGTAGTGAGTCCCACACTGTAACTGCCCTCCCAGCCTCCCTGGGTAGTGAGTCCCACACTGTATCTGCCCTCCCAGCCTCCCTGGGTGGTGAGTCCCACACTGTAACTGCCCTCCCAGCCTCCCTGGGTAGTGAGTCCCACACTGTAACTGCTCCCCCAGCCTCCCTAGGTAATGAGTCCCACAGTGTAACTGCCCTCCCAGCCTCCCTGGGTAGTGAGTCCCACAGTGTATCTGCCCTCCCAGCCTCCCTGGGTAGTGAGTCCCACAGTGCAACTGCCCTCCCAGCCTCCCTGGGTAGTGAGTCCCACACTGTAACTGCCCTCCCAGCCTTCCTGGGTAGTGAGTCCCACAGTGTTACTGCCCTCCCAGCTTCCCTGGGTAGTGAGTCCCACACTGTAACTGCCCTCCCAGCCTCCCTTGGTAGTGAGTCCCACACTGTAACTGCCCTCCTAGCCTCCCTGGGTAGTGAGTCCCACAGTGTAACTGCCCTCCCAGTCTCCCTGGGTAGTGAGTCCCACAGTGTGACTGCCCTCCCAGCCTCCCTGGGTAGTGAGTCCCATACTGTAATTGCCCTCCCAGCCTCCCTGGGTAGTGAGTCCCACAGTGTTACTGCCCTCCCTGCCTCCCTGGGTAGTGAGTCCCACAGTGTAACTGCCCTCCCAGCCTCCCTGGGTAGTGAGTCCCACACTGTATCTGCCCTCCCAGCCTCCCTGGGTGGTGAGTCCCACACTGTAACTGCCCTCCCAGCCTCCCTGGGTAGTGAGTCCCACACTGTAACTGCTCCCCCAGCCTCCCTAGGTAATGTGTCCCACAGTGCAACTGCCCTCCCAGCCTCCCTGGGTAGTGAGTCCCACACTGTAACTGCCCTCCCAGCCTCCCTGGGTAGTGAGTCTCACAGTGTTACTGCCCTCCCAGCTTCCCTGGGTAGTGAGTTCCACACTGTAACTGCCCTCCCAGCCTCCCTTGGTAGTGAGTCCCACACTGTAACTGCCCTCCTAGCCTCCCTGGGTAGTGAGTCCCACAGTGTAACTGCCCTCCCAGTCTCCCTGGGTAGTGAGTCCCACAGTGTGACTGCCCTCCCAGCCTCCCTGGGTAGTGAGTCCCATACTGTAATTGCCCTCCCAGCCTCCCTGGGTAGTGAGTCCCACAGTGTTACTGCCCTCCCTGCCTCCCTGGGTAGTGAGTCCCACAGTGTAACTGCCCTCCCAGCCTCCCTGGGTAGTGAGTCCCACACTGTAACTGCCCTCCCAGCCTCCTTGGGTAGTGAGTCCCACACTGTAGCTGCCCTCCCAGCCTCCCTGGGTAGTGAGTCCCACAATGTAACTGCCCTCCCAACCTCCCTGGGTAGTGATTCCCACACTGTAACTGCCCACCCAGCCTCCCTGGGTAGTGAGTCCCACAGTGTAACTGCCCCCCCCCCCAGCCTCCCTGGGTAGTGAGTCCCACAGTGTAACTGCCCTCCCAGCCTCCCTGGGTTGTGAGTCCCACAGTGTAACTGCCATCCCAGCCTCCCTGGGTTGTGAGTCCCACAGTGTAACTACCCTCCCAGCCTCCCTGGGTAGTGAGTCCCACACTGTAACTGCCCTCCCCCAGCCTCCCTGGGTAGTGAGACCCACAGTGTAACTGCCCCCCAGCCTCCCTAGGTAGTGAGTCCCACACTGTATCTGCCCTCCCAGCCTCCCTGGGTAGTGAGTCCCACAGTGCAACTGCCCTCCCAGCCTCCCTGGGTAGTGAGTCCCACACTGTAACTGCCCTCCCAGCCTTCCTGGGTAGTGAGTCCCACAGTGTTACTGCCCTCCCAGCTTCCCTGGGTAGTGAGTCCCACACTGTAACTGCCCTCCCAGCCTCCCTTGGTAGTGAGTCCCACACTGTAACTGCCCTCCTAGCCTCCCTGGGTAGTGAGTCCCACAGTGTAACTGCCCCCCCCCCCAGCCTCCCTGGGTAGTGAGTCACACAGTGTAACTGCCCTCCCAGCCTCCCTGGGTTGTGAGTCCCACAGTGTAACTGCCATCCCAGCCTCCCTGGGTTGTGAGTCCCACAGTGTAACTACCCTCCCAGCCTCCCTGGGTAGTGAGTCCCACACTGTAACTGCCCCCCCCAGCCTCCCTGGGTAGTGAGACCCACAGTGTAACTGCCCCCCAGCCTCCCTGGGTAGTGAGTCCCACAGTGTATCTGCCCTCCCAGCCTCCCTGGGTAGTGAGTCTCACAGTGTAACTGCCCTCCCAGCCTCCCTGGGTAGTGAGTACCACACTGTAACTGCCCTCCCAGCCTCCCTGGGTAGTGAGTCCCACAGTGTGACTGCCCTCCCTGCCTCCCTGGGTAGTGAGTCCCACAGTGCAACTACCCTCCCAGCCTCCCTGGGTAGTAAGTCCCACAGTGTAACTGCCCTCCCAGCCTCCCTGGGTAGTGAGTCCCACACTGTAACTGCCCTCCCAGCCTCCCTGGGTAGTGAGTCCCACACTGTAACTGCCCTCCCAGCCTCCCTGGGTAGTGAGTCCCACACTGTAACTGCCCCCCCAGCCTCCCTGGGTATGACTCCCACAGTGTTACTGCCCCCCAGCCTCCCTGTGTAGTGAGTCCCACACTGTAACTGCCCCCCCAGCCTCCCTGGGTAGTGAGTCCCACAGTGTAAGTGCCCCCCCAGCCTCCCTGGGTAGTGAGTCCCACAGTGTATCTGCCCTCCCAGCCTCCCTGGGTAGTGAGTACCGCAGTGTAACTGCCCTCCCAGCCTCCCTGGGTAGTGAGTCCCACAGTGTAACTACCCTCCCAGCCTCCTTGGGTAGCGAGTCCCACACTGTATCTGCCCTCCCAACCTACCTAGGTAGTGAGTCCCACAGTGTAACTACCCTCCCAGCCTCCTTGGGTAGTGAGTCTCACACTGTAACTGCCCTCCCAGCCTCCCTGGGTAGTGAGTCCCACAGTGTAACTGCCCTCCCAGTCTCCCTGGGTAGTGAGTCCCACAGTGTATCTGCCCTCCCAGCCTCCCTGGGTAGTGAGTCCCACAGTGCAACTGCCCTCCCAGCCTCCCTGGGTAGTGAGTCCCACACTGTAACTGCCCTCCCAGCCTCCCTGGGTAGTGAGTCCCACAGTGTTACTGCCCTCCCAGCTTCCCTGGGTAGTGAGTTCCACACTGTAACTGCCCTCCCAGCCTCCCTTGGTAGTGAGTCCCACACTGTAACTGCCCTCCTAGCCTCCCTGGGTAGTGAGTCCCACACTGTAACTGCCCTCCCAGTCTCCCTGGGTAGTGAGTCCCACAGTGTAACTGTCCTCCCAGCCTCCCTAGGTAGTGAGTCCCAGAGTGTAACTGCCCTCCCAGCCTCTCTGGGTAGTGAGTCCCACAGTGTGACTGCCCTCCCAGGCTCCCTGGGTAGTGAGTCCCATACTGTAATTGCCCTCCCAGCCTCCCTGGGTAGTGAGTCCCACAGTGTTACTGCCCTCCCTGCCTCCCTGGGTAGTGAGTCCCACAGTGTAACTGCCCTCCCAGCCTCCCTGGGTAGTGAGTCCCACACTGTAACTGCCCTCCCAGCCTCCCTGGGTAGTGAGTCCCACACTGTATCTGCCCTCCCAGCCTCCCTGGGTGGTGAGTCCCACAGTGTGACTGCCCTCCCAGCCTCCCTGGGTAGTGAGTCCCATACTGTAATTGCCCTCCCAGCCTCCCTGGGTAGTGAGTCCCACAGTGTTACTGCCCTTCCTGCCTCCCTGGGTAGTGAGTCCCACAGTGTAACTGCCCTCCCAGCCTCCCTGGGTAGTGAGTCCCACACTGTAACTGCCCTCCCAGCCTCCCTGGGTAGTGAGTCCCACACTGTATCTGCCCTCCCAGCCTCCCTGGGTAGTGAGTCCCACAGTGTTACTGCCCTCCCTGCCTCCCTGGGTAGTGAGTCCCACAGTGTAACTGCCCTCCCAGCCTCCCTGGGTAGTGAGTTCCACACTGTAACTGCCCTCCCAGCCTCCCTGGGTAGTGAGTCCCACACTGTAACTGCTCCCCCAGCCTCCCTAGGTAATGAGTCCCACAGTGTAACTGCCCTTCCAGCCTCCCTGGGTATTGAGTCCCACAGTGTTACTGCCCTCCCAGCCTCCCTGGGTAGTGAGTCCCACACTGTAACTGCCCCCACCCCCCCCCCCAGCCTCCCTAGGTAGTGAGTCCCATAGTGTAACTGCCCTCCCAGCCTCCCTGGGTAGTGAGTCCCACACTGTATCTGCCCTCCCATCCTCCCTGGGTAGTGAGTCTCACACTGTAACTACCCTCCCAGCCTCCTTGGGTAGTGAGTCTCACACTGTAACTGCCCTCCCAGCCTCCCTGGGTAGTGAGTCCCACAGTGTAACTGCCCTCCCAGTCTCCCTGGGTAGTGAGTCCCACAGTGTATCTGCCCTCCCAGCCTCCCTGGGTAGTGAGTCCCACAGTGCAACTGCCCTCCCAGCCTCCCTGGGTAGTGAGTCCCACACTGTAACTGCCCTCCCAGCCTCCCTGGGTAGTGAGTCCCACAGTGTTACTGCCCTCCCAGCTTCCCTGGGTAGTGAGTTCCACACTGTAACTGCCCTCCCAGCCTCCCTTGGTAGTGAGTCCCACACTGTAACTGCCCTCCTAGCCTCCCTGGGTAGTGAGTCCCACACTGTAACTGCCCTCCCAGTCTCCCTGGGTAGTGAGTCCCACAGTGTAACTGTCCTCCCAGCCTCCCTAGGTAGTGAGTCCCAGAGTGTAACTGCCCTCCCAGCCTCTCTGGGTAGTGAGTCCCACAGTGTGACTGCCCTCCCAGGCTCCCTGGGTAGTGAGTCCCATACTGTAATTGCCCTCCCAGCCTCCCTGGGTAGTGAGTCCCACAGTGTTACTGCCCTCCCTGCCTCCCTGGGTAGTGAGTCCCACAGTGTAACTGCCCTCCCAGCCTCCCTGGGTAGTGAGTCCCACACTGTAACTGCCCTCCCAGCCTCCCTGGGTAGTGAGTCCCACACTGTATCTGCCCTCCCAGCCTCCCTGGGTGGTGAGTCCCACAGTGTGACTGCCCTCCCAGCCTCCCTGGGTAGTGAGTCCCATACTGTAATTGCCCTCCCAGCCTCCCTGGGTAGTGAGTCCCACAGTGTTACTGCCCTTCCTGCCTCCCTGGGTAGTGAGTCCCACAGTGTAACTGCCCTCCCAGCCTCCCTGGGTAGTGAGTCCCACACTGTAACTGCCCTCCCAGCCTCCCTGGGTAGTGAGTCCCACACTGTATCTGCCCTCCCAGCCTCCCTGGGTAGTGAGTCCCACAGTGTTACTGCCCTCCCTGCCTCCCTGGGTAGTGAGTCCCACAGTGTAACTGCCCTCCCAGCCTCCCTGGGTAGTGAGTTCCACACTGTAACTGCCCTCCCAGCCTCCCTGGGTAGTGAGTCCCACACTGTAACTGCTCCCCCAGCCTCCCTAGGTAATGAGTCCCACAGTGTAACTGCCCTTCCAGCCTCCCTGGGTAGTGAGTCCCACAGTGTTACTGCCCTCCCAGCCTCCCTGGGTAGTGAGTCCCACACTGTAACTGCCCCCACCCCCCCCCCCCAGCCTCCCTAGGTAGTGAGTCCCATAGTGTAACTGCCCTCCCAGCCTCCCTGGGTAGTGAGTCCCACACTGTATCTGCCCTCCCATCCTCCCTGGGTAGTGAGTCTCACACTGTAACTGCCCTCCCAGCCTCCCTGGGTAGTGAGTCCCACAGTGTAACTGCCCTCCCAGCCTACCTGGGTAGTGAGTCCCACAGTGTAACTGGCCTCCCAGCCTCCCTGGGTAGTGAGTCCCACACTGTAACTGCCCTCCCAGCCTCCCTGGGTAGTGAGTCCCACACTGTATCTGCCCTCCCAGCCTCCCTGGGTGGTGAGTCCCACACTGTAACTGCCCTCCCAGCCTCCCTGGGTAGTGAGTCCCACACTGTAACTGCTCCCCCAGCCTCCCTAGGTAATGAGTCCCACAGTGTAACTGCCCTTCCAGCCTCCCTGGGTAGTGAGTCCCACAGTGTAACTGCCCTCCCAGCCTCCCTGGGTAGTGAGTCCCACACTGTAACTGCCCCCCCCCAGCCTCCCTAGGTAGTGAGTCCCATAGTGTAACTGCCCTCCCAGCCTCCCTGGGTAGTGAGTCCCACACTGTATCTGCCCTCCCATCCTCCCTGGGTAGTGAGTCTCACACTGTAACTGCCCTCCCAGCCTCCCTGGGTAGTGAGTCCCACAGTGTAACTGCCCTCCCAGCCTACCTGGGTAGTGAGTCCCACAGTGTAACTGCCCTCCCAGCCTACCTGGGTAGTGAGTCCCACACTGTATCTGCCCTCCCATCCTCCCTGGGTAGTGAGTCTCACACTGTAACTGCCCTCCCAGCCTCCCTGGGTAGTGAGTCCCACAGTGTAACTGCCCTCCCAGCCTACCTGGGTAGTGAGTCCCACAGTGTAACTGGCCTCCCAGCCTCCCTGGGTAGTGAGTCCCACACTGTAACTGCCCTCCCAGCCTCCCTGGGTAGTGAGTCCCACACTGTATCTGCCCTCCCAGCCTCCCTGGGTGGTGAGTCCCACACTGTAACTGCCCTCCCAGCCTCCCTGGGTAGTGAGTCCCACACTGTAACTGCTCCCCCAGCCTCCCTAGGTAATGAGTCCCACAGTGTAACTGCCCTTCCAGCCTCCCTGGGTAGTGAGTCCCACAGTGTAACTGCCCTCCCAGCCTCCCTGGGTAGTGAGTCCCACACTGTAACTGCCCCCCCCCCAGCCTCCCTAGGTAGTGAGTCCCATAGTGTAACTGCCCTCCCAGCCTCCCTGGGTAGTGAGTCCCACACTGTATCTGCCCTCCCATCCTCCCTGGGTAGTGAGTCTCACACTGTAACTGCCCTCCCAGCCTCCCTGGGTAGTGAGTCCCACAGTGTAACTGCCCTCCCAGCCTACCTGGGTAGTGAGTCCCACAGTGTAACTGCCCTCCCAGCCTACCTGGGTAGTGAGTCCCACACTGTATCTGCCCTCCCATCCTCCCTGGGTAGTGAGTCTCACACTGTAACTGCCCTCCCAGCCTCCCTGGGTAGTGAGTCCCACAGTGTAACTGCCCTCCCAGCCTACCTGGGTAGTGAGTCCCACAGTGTAACTGGCCTCCCAGCCTCCCTGGGTAGTGAGTCCCACACTGTAACTGCCCTCCCAGCCTCCCTGGGTAGTGAGTCCCACACTGTATCTGCCCTCCCAGCCTCCCTGGGTGGTGAGTCCCACACTGTAACTGCCCTCCCAGCCTCCCTGGGTAGTGAGTCCCACACTGTAACTGCTCCCCCAGCCTCCCTAGGTAATGAGTCCCACAGTGTAACTGCCCTTCCAGCCTCCCTGGGTAGTGAGTCCCACAGTGTAACTGCCCTCCCAGCCTCCCTGGGTAGTGAGTCCCACACTGTAACTGCCCCCCCCCCAGCCTCCCTAGGTAGTGAGTCCCATAGTGTAACTGCCCTCCCAGCCTCCCTGGGTAGTGAGTCCCACACTGTATCTGCCCTCCCATCCTCCCTGGGTAGTGAGTCTCACACTGTAACTGCCCTCCCAGCCTCCCTGGGTAGTGAGTCCCACAGTGTAACTGCCCTCCCAGCCTACCTGGGTAGTGAGTCCCACAGTGTAACTGCCCTCCCAGCCTACCTGGGTAGTGAGTCCCACAGTGTAACTGCCCTCCCAGCCTCCCTGGGTAGTGTGTCCCACACTGTAACTGCCCCCCCCCCAGCCTCCCTGGGTAGTGAGTTACAAACTGTAACTGCCCTCCCAGCCTCCCTGGGTAGTGAGTCCCACAGTGTTACTGCCCTCCCTGCCTCCCTGGGTAGTGAGTCCCACAGTGTAACTGCCCTCCCAGTATCATGGGGTCAGTTATGCCATACCTCTTTCTCCCAGGTAATTCTTGCGATACAGTGCTTTTGCTTAGAGCAGAAAATAATGTATCACAATTTCTTATCCTGCAGAAAAATGTCCTCACACCCTTTATGTTAGGGTATTGTGAGGATATTTTTAGGAGAGGTCACTCAGAGTTTGTATAAGATAAGACTCATGTTTATTGAGATACAACATGATAATAAGAAACAATAAGCAAAATTGTTAATAATCCAATACTTATGCTAATCTATCTATGCAGAGATTATTTACTGGGTATGCTGTCACACTCACAAACCAACTAGGTATTACGATATATCATGCCCGTCTCGGTAGGTCTCGTCTGCTTTGTCTCGCCACCCAATTCTGTTCTAATTTAGCCTCACACAAACCTCTATTGCCCTTTTCATACATCATGATTATCTATGTGAAAAACAAGGGAAATAACCCAAAAAGTAGCAAAGTTTCCTAACTCATTTCTACCTGCGTAGCAAATTAACCACAGGGTGTTTGTTGTCTTACATCCGTGCCATTTATCGTAAGCTCATGCATTGAGAAGGCGTGAACACCGGCTCTGCTAAGATTTCCTATCTCACCAGCACAAATTCTGTTTGCAAACTTCAGACATCTTATGTACTTATTCCAAAGCAACGAACTAGTGAATATGCGACAGTATGCTCAAAGCTGTACTAAGACACATGCTAGATACATGCTATGTATGAACCTGTGCTACCTGTGCTACCTGTGCTACCTGTAATCCATAACACCAGCCACCCTGGGTAGTGAGTCCCACAGTGTAACTGCCCTCCCAGCCTCCCTGGGTAGTGAGTCCAACAGTGTAACTGCCCTCCCAGCCTCCCTGGGTAGTGAGTCCCACAGTGTAACTGCCCTCCCAGCCTCCCTGGATAGTGAGTCCCACACTGTATCTGCCCTCCCAGCCTCCCTGGGTAGTGAGTCCAACAGTGTAACTGCCCTCCCAGCCTCCCTGGGTGGTGAGTCCCACAGTGTAACTGCCCTCCCAGCCTCCCTGGATAGTGAGTCTCACAGTCTAACTGCCCTCCCAGCCTCCCTGGGTAGTGTGTCCCACACAGTAACTGCCCCTCCCCAGCCTCCCTGGTTAGTGAGTCCCACAGTGTAACTGCCCTTATGCCATTATATTTTTTACAGTACACATATTGGACTTTTGGTTCTTTTTTTCGTCTGCTTCTTCAATGAACGTTTTCACCTATTCTCCGTTTGGTGCTCTCTCGTATACAGAAACATGTTTTGTTGGCACACGGGCACACACTCACCCCCTGGCACCGCCGTAGCCTTGGGTGGTAGCAGGTGTGAGGAATCTGATCTTGGATCACCGCCAACCACAGCATGGGACAATTGGTCACGGCCGTTTCGCCTCGAGCAAATGACGGCCGGCAATGTGCCGTGACTCACCCCATTGCCGGAACCTGCCGCCGGCCACTTCCCCACTAAGTGCCTAATCCCCATACCCAAAGCCCTAACCCTAAAAAACCCTTTCCTTAAGCCCTTACCTTAAGCCCCGACCTTAAACCCTTACACTAAGCCCTTACCCTAAACACCTTAAATTAACCCCCTACCCTAACCACTAAAAAAAAACTTAAATGAGCCCCCTATCTTAACTGCTTAAATCCCTTAAATAAACCCCCTACCCTAAGCACTAAAACCCCTTAAATTAACCCCAAACGGTCATGCCCGAATCAATAACCGAATGCCCAGGCCAAAATCAGACACATGAGCAATGCTTTATATTACGGAACATGCGCAGGGAGGGCAGAGTGAGGACGTGTCAGAGGCTCGGGCTCCAGTTATTAGTGATACAGAAGCAGAATATACATGACACAGTCATTATACGGAGTGAAAGGGTTAAAACAATATGTACGTTTATACGTCTTATATGATCTGGTTTATGCTCTAGTTTTCTGTAACAAAAACGAAACTTAGAGTTTCTAAGAGAAACGAAACTTGAGGTTTATAGCTGTCTCGCCCTTAGAAATGTACAGATCTGTAATCCAGCCCCCGTTCCTCCTGTTCCTGTATAATTATTCTGTGTGTGCTAGAATAACCTGACGTTGGAAAGCAGGGACTCCTGTGTTTCTGTGCTCCTGCTTCCCGGGCTCGTGCCGCCAAATCCGAGAGGGAGAGAATATTCAGTGCTGTGCCAAAATCTCCCCGGTTCAATCAAGTGTGGTTGTGCCGCCCTACGGGGCGATTAGACAGATCCGCCCCAGGACCTAACACAGAGTAATCAATGCAATGCCCATATAAAGAGTATTGCTCACAAGATATATGTTTCTATAATATTATATTACAGTGACCCCCCCTAACTTTCCCTAATCTGCGTAATACACATTTATTACAGTGACCCCCACTAACTTTCCCTAATCTGCGTAATACACATTTATTACAGTGACCCCCTAATTTCCCTAATCTGCTGAATACACATTTATTACAGTGACCCCCCTAACTTCCCCTAATCTGCTGAATACACATTTATTACAGTGACCTCCCCCCCTAACTTCCACTAATCTGCATAATACACATTTATTACAGTGACCCCCTAACTTTCCCTAATCTGCGTAATACACATTTATTACAGTGACCCCCCTAACTTTCCCTAATCTGCTTAATACACATTTATTACAGTCACCCCCCTAACTTTCCCTAATCTGCTGAATACACATTTATTACAGTGACCCCCCTAACTTTCCCTAATCTGCGTAATACACATTTATTACAGTGACCCCCCTAACTTTCCCTAATCTGCTGAATACACATTTATTACTGTGACCCCCCCTAACTTTCCCTAATCTGTTTAATACACATTTATTACAGTCACCCCCCTAACTTTCCCTAATCTGCTGAATACACATTTATTACAGTGATCCCCCTAACTTTCCCTAATCTACGTAATACACATTTATTACAGTGACCCCCCTAACTTTCCCTAATCTGCGTAATACACATTTATTACAGTGACCCCCCTAACTTTCCCTAATCTGCTGAATACACATTTATTACAGTGACCCCCTAACTTTCCCTAATCTTCTTAATACACATTTATTATAGCGACCCCCCTAACTTTCCCTAATCTGCGTAATACACATTTATTACAGTGACCCCCATAACTTTCCCTAATCTGCTGAATACACATTTATTACAGTGACCCCCCTAACTTTCCCTAATCTGCTGAATACACATTTATTACAGTAGCCCCCTAATTTTCCCTAATCTGCGTAATACACATTTATTATAGCGACCCCCCTAACTTTCCCTAATCTGCGTAATACACATTTATTACAGTGACCCCCCTAACTTTCCCTAATCTGCTGAATACACATTTATTACAGTGACCCCCCTAACTTTCCCTAATCTGCTGAATACACATTTATTACAGTAGCCCCCTAATTTTCCCTAATCTGCGTAATACACATTTATTACAGTGACCCCCCTAACTTCCCCTAATCTGCATAATACACATTTATTACAGTGACCCCCCTAACTTCCCCTAATCTGCGTAATACACATTTATTACAGTCACCCCCCCTAACTTTCCCTAATCTGCTGAATACAAATTTATTACAGTCACCCCCCCTAACTTTCCCTAAACTGCTGAATACACATTTATTACAGTGACCCCCCTAACTTCCCCTAATCTACGTAATACACATTTATTATAGTGACCCCCTAACTTTCCCTAATCTGCGTAATACACATTTATTACAGTGACCCCCTAACTTTCCCTAATCTTCTGAATACACATTTATTACAGTGACCCCCCTAACTTCCCCTAATCTGCTGAATACACATTTATTACAGTGACCCCCCTAACTTTCCCTAATCTGCTGAATACACATTTATTACAGTGACCCCCCTAACTTTCCCTAATCTGCTGGATACACATTTATTACAGTGACCCCCCTAACTTTCCCTAATCTGCGTAATACACATTTATTACAGTGACCCCCCTAACATTCCCTAATCTGCTGAATACACATTTATTACAGTGATCCCCCTAACTTTCCCTAATCTGCGTAATACACATTTATTACAGTGACCTCCCCCCCCTAACTTTCCCTAATCTGCTTAATACACATTTATTACAGTGACCCCCCTAACTTTCCCTAATCTGCGTAATACACATTTATTACAGTGACCCCCCTAACATTCCCTAATCTGCTGAATACACATTTATTACAGTGATCCCCCTAACTTTCCCTAATCTGCGTAATACACAGTTATTACAGTGACCCCCCTAACTTTCCCTAATATGCGTAATACACATTTATTACAGTGACCCCCCTAACTTCCCCTAATCTGCGTAATACACATTTATTACAGTGACCCCCCTAACTTTCCCTAATCTGCGTAATACACATTTATTACAGTGACCCCCCTAACTTTCCCTAATCTGCGTAATACACATTTATTACAGTGACCCCCTAACTTTCCCTAATCTGCGTAATACACATTTATTACAGTGACCCCCCTAACTTTCCCTAATCTGCGTAATACACATTTATTACAGTGACCCCCCTAACTTTCCCTAATCTGCGTAATACACATTTATTACAGTGACCCCCCTAACTTTCCCTAATCTGCGTAATACACATTTATTACAGTGACCCCCCTAACTTTCCCTAATCTGTTTAATACACATTTATTACAGTGACCCCCCCTAACTTTCCCTAATCTGCGTAATACACATTTATTACAGTGACCCCCCTAACTTTCCCTAATCTGCTGAATACACATTTATTACAGTGACCCCCCTAACTTCCCCTAATCTGCGTAATACACATTTATTACAGTGACCCCCCTAACTTTCCCTAATCTGCGTAATACACATTTATTACAGTGACCCCCCTAACTTCCCCATATCTGCTGAATACACATTTATTACAGTGACCCCCCTAACTTCCCCTAATCTGCGTAATACACATTTATTACAGTGACCCCCCTAACTTTCCCTAATCTGCGTAATACACATTTATTACAGTGACCCCCCTAACTTTCCCTAATCTGCGTAATACACATTTATTACAGTGATCCCCCTAACTTTCCCTAATCTGCGTAATACACATTTATTACAGTGACCCCCCTAACTTTCCCTAATCTGCGTAATACACATTTATTACAGTGACCCCCCTAACTTTCCCTAATCTGCGTAATACACATTTATTACAGTGACCCCCCCTAACTTTCCCTAATCTGCTGAATACACATTTATTACAGTGACCCCCCTAACTTTCCCTAATCTGCGTAATACACATTTATTACAGTGACCCCCCTAACTTCCCCTAATCTGCGTAATACACATTTATTACAGTGACCCCCCTAACTTCCCCTAATCTGCTTAATACACATTTATTACAGTGACCCCCCTAACTTTCCCTAATCTGCGTAATACACATTTATTACAGTGACCCCCCTAACTTTCCCTAATCTGCTGAATACACATTTATTACAGTGACCCCCCTAACTTTCCCTAATCTGCTGAATACACATTTATTACAGTGACCCCCCTAACTTCCCCTAATCTGCGTAATACACATTTATTACAGTGACCCCCCTAACTTTCCCTAATCTGCGTAATACACATTTATTACAGTGACCCCCCCTAACTTTCCCTAATCTGCTGAATACACATTTATTACAGTAGCCCCCTAATTTTCCCTAATCTGCGTAATACACATTTATTACAGTGACCCCCCTAACTTTCCCTAATCTGCGTAATACACATTTATTACAGTGACCCCCCCTAACTTTCCCTAATCTGCTGAATACACATTTATTACAGTAGCCCCCTAATTTTCCCTAATCTGCGTAATACACATTTATTACAGTGACCCCCCTAACTTTCCCTAATCTGCTTAATACACATTTATTACAGTGACCCCCCTAACTTTCCCTAATCTGCGTATTACACATTTATTACAGTGACCCCCCTAACTTTCCCTAATCTGCGTAATACACATTTATTACAGTGACCCCCCTAACTTTCCCTAATCTGCTGAATACACATTTATTACAGTGACCCCCCTAACTTCCCCTAATCTGCTGAATACACATTTATTACAGTGACCCCCCTAACTTTCCCTAATCTGCTGAATACACATTTATTACTGTGACCCCCTAACTTTCCCTAATCTGCGTAATACACATTTATTACAGTGACCCCCCTAACTTTCCCTAATCTGCTTAATACACATTTATTACAGTGACCCCCCTAACTTTCCCTAATCTGCGTAATACACATTTATTACAGTGACCCCCCTAACTTCCCCTAATCTGCGTAATACACATTTATTACAGTGACCCCCCTAACTTTCCCTAATCTGCGTAATACACATTTATTACAGTGATTCCCCTAACTTTCCCTAATCTTCTTAATACACATTTATTACAGTGACCCCCCTAACTTCCCCTAATCTGCTGAATACACATTTATTACAGTGACCCCCCTAACTTTCCCTAATCTGCTGAATACACATTTATTACAGTGACCCCCCTAACTTCCCCTAATCTGCTGAATACACATTTATTACAGTGACCCCCCTAACTTTCCCTAATCTGCTGAATACACATTTATTACAGTGACCCCCCTAACTTCCCCTAATCTGCGTAATACACATTTATTACAGTGACCCCCCTAACTTTCCCTAATCTGCGTAATACACATTTATTACAGTGACCCCCTAACTTTCCCTAATCTGCGTAATACACATTTATTACAGTGACTCCCCCTAACTTTCCCTAATCTGCTGAATACACATTTATTACAGTGACCCCCCTAACTTTCCCTAATCTGCGTAATACACATTTATTACAGTGACCCCCCTAACTTTCCCTAATCTGTTTAATACACATTTATTACAGTGACCCCCCTAACTTTCCCTAATCTGCGTAATACACATTTATTACAGTGACCCCCTAACTTTCCCTAATCTGTTTAATACACATTTATTACAGTGACCCCCCTAACTTCCCTAATCTGCTGAAAACACATTTATTACAGTGACCCCCCTAACTTCCCCTAATCTGCTGAATACACATTTATTACAGTGACCCCCTAACTTTCCCTAATCTGTTTAATACACATTTATTACAGTGACCCCCCTAACTTCCCTAATCTGCTGAAAACACATTTATTACAGTGACCCCCCTAACTTTCCCTAATCTGCGTAATACACATTTATTACAGTGACCCCCTAACTTTCCCTAATCTGCTGAATACACATTTATTACAGTGACCCCCCTAACTTTCCCTAATCTGCTGAATACACATTTATTACAGTGACCCCCCTAACTTTCCCTAATCTGCTGAATACACATTTATTACAGTGACCCCCCTAACTTTCCCTAATCTGCTTAATACACATTTATTACAGTGACCCCCCTAACTTTCCCTAATCTGCGTAATACACATTTATTACAGTGACCCCCCTAACTTCCCCTAATCTGCGTAATACACATTTATTACAGTGACCCCCCTAACTTTCCCTAATCTGCGTAATACACATTTATTACAGTGACCCCCCCTAACTTCCCAAAATCTGCTGAATACACATTTATTACAGTGACCCCCCTAACTTCCCCTAATCTGCGTAATACACATTTATTACAGTGACCCCCCTAACTTTCCCTAATCTGCTGAATACACATTTATTACAGTGACCCCCCTAACTTTCCCTAATCTGCTGAATACACATTTATTACAGTGACCCCCCTAACTTTCCCTAATCTGCGTAATACACATTTATTACAGTGACCCCCCTAACTTTCCCTAATCTGCGTAATACACATTTATTACAGTGACCCCCCCTAACTTTCCCTAATCTGCTGAATACACATTTATTACAGTGACCCCCCCTAACTTTCCCTAATCTGCGTAATACACATTTATTACAGTGACCCCCCCTAACTTCCCCTAATCTGCGTAATACACATTTATTACAGTGATCCCCCTAACTTTCCCTAATCTGTGTAATACACATTTATTACAGTGACCCCCCTAACTTTCCCTAATCTGTGTAATACACATTTATTACAGTGACCCCCCTAACTTCCCTAATCTGTGTAATACACATTTATTACAGTGACCCCCCTAACTTCCCCTAATCTGCGTAATACACATTTATTACAGTGACCCCCTAACTTTCCCTAATCTGCGTAATACACATTTATTACAGTGACCCCCCTAACTTTCCCTAATCTGTGTAATACACATTTATTACAGTGACCCCCCTAACTTCCCCTAATCTGCGTAATACACATTTATTACAGTGACCCCCTAACTTTCCCTAATCTGTGTAATACACATTTATTACAGTGACCCCCCTAACTTCCCTATATCTGCTGAATACACATTTATTACAGTGACCCCCCTAACTTCCCCTAATCTGCGTAATACACATTTATTACAGTGACCCCCCTAACTTCCCCTAATCTGCGTAATACACATTTATTACAGTGACCCCCCCTAACTTTCCCTAATCTGCGTAATACACATTTATTACAGTGACCCCCCTAACTTTCCCTAATCTGCGTAATACACATTTATTACAGTGACCCCCCTAACTTCCCCTAATCTGCGTAATACACATTTATTACAGTGACCCCCCTAACTTTCCCTAATCTGCGTAATACACATTTATTACAGTGACCCCCCTAACTTTCCCTAATCTGCTGAATACACATTTATTACAGTGACCCCCCCTAACTTTCCCTAATCTGCTGAATACACATTTATTACAGTGACCCCCCTAACTTTCCCTAATCTGCGTAATACACATTTATTACAGTGACCCCCCCCTAACTTTCCCTAATCTGCTGAATACACATTTATTACAGTGACCCCCCTAACTTTCCCTAATCTGCTGAATACACATTTATTACAGTGACCCCCCTAACTTTCCCTAATCTGCGTAATACACATTTATTACAGTGACCCCCCCCTAACTTCCCCTAATCTGCGTAATACACATTTATTACAGTGACCCCCCTAACTTTCCCTAATCTGCGTAATACACATTTATTACAGTGACCCCCCTAACTTTCCCTAATCTGCTGAATACACATTTATTACAGTGACTCCCCCTAACTTTCCCTAATCTGCTGAAAACACATTTATTACAGTGACCCCCCTAACTTTCCCTAATCTGCGTAATACACATTTATTACAGTGACCCCCCTAACTTCCCCTAATCTGCTTAATACACATTTATTACAGTGACCCCCCTAACTTCCCCTAATCTGCTTAATACACATTTATTACAGTGACCCCCCTAACTTCCCCTAATCTGCTTAATACACATTTATTACAGTGACCCCCCTAACTTTCCCTAATCTGCGTAATACACATTTATTACAGTGACCCCCCTAACTTCCCCTAATCTGCTTAATACACATTTATTACTGTGACCCCCTAACTTTCCCTAATCTGCGTAATACACATTTATTACAGTGACCCCCCTAACTTCCCCTAATCTGCTTAATACACATTTATTACTGTGACCCCCTAACTTTCCCTAATCTGCTGAATACACATTTATTACAGTGACTCCCCCTAACTTTCCCTAATCTGCTGAAAACACATTTATTACAGTGACCCCCCTAACTTTCCCTAATCTGCGTAATACACATTTATTACAGTGACCCCCCTAACTTTCCCTAATCTGCTGAAAACACATTTATTACAGTGACCCCCCTAACTTTCCCTAATCTGCGTAATACACATTTATTACAGTGACCCCCCTAACTTCCCCTAATCTGCTTAATACACATTTATTACTGTGACCCCCTAATTTTCCCTAATCTGCGTATTACACATTTATTACAGTGACCCCCCTAACTTTCCCTAATCTGCATAATACACATTTATTACAGTGACCCCCTAACTTCCCCTAATCTGCGTAATACACATTTATTACAGTGACCCCCCTAACTTCCCCTAATCTGCTGAATACACATTTATTACAGTGACCCCCCCGTAACTTTCCCTAATCTGCTGAATACACATTTATTACAGTGACCCCCCTAACTTTCCCTAATCTGCGTAATACACATTTATTACAGTGACCCCCCTAACTTTCCCTAATCTGCTTAATACACATTTATTACAGTGACCCCCCTAACTTTCCCTAATCTGCGTAATACACATTTATTACAGTCACCCCCCTAACTTCCCCTAATCTGCGTAATACACATTTATTACAGTGACCCCCCTAACTTTCCCTAATCTGCTGAATACACATTTATTACAGTGACCCCCCTAACTTCCCCTAATCTGCGTAATACACATTTATTACAGTGACCCCCCTAACTTCCCTAATCTGCGCAATACACATTTATTACAGTGACCCCCATAACTTCCCCTAATCTGCTGAATACACATTTATTACAGTGACCCCCTAACTTTCCCTAATCTGCGTAATACACATTTATTACAGTGACCCCCTAACTTTCCCTAATCTGCGTAATACACATTTATTACAGTGACCCCCTAACTTTCCCTAATCTGCGTAATACACATTTATTACAGTGACCCCCCTAACTTTCCCTAATCTGCGTAATACACATTTATTACAGTGACCCCACTAACTTTCCTTAATCTGCGTATTACACATTTATTACAGTGACCCCCCTAACTTCCCCTAATCTGCGTAATACACATTTATTACAGTGACCCCCCTAACTTCCCCTAATCTGCGTAATACACATTTATTACAGTGACCCCCCTAACTTTCCCTAATCTGCGTAATACACATTTATTACAGTGACCCCCCTAACTTCCCCTAATCTGCGTAATACACATTTATTACAGTGACCCCCCTAACTTTCCCTAATCTGCGTAATACACATTTATTACAGTGACCCCCTAATTTTCCCTAATCTGCGTAATACACATTTATTACAGTGACCCCCTAACTTTCCCTAATCTGCGTAATACACATTTATTACAGTGACCCCCTAACTTTCCCTAATCTGCGTAATACACATTTATTACAGTGACCCCCCTAACTTTCCCTAATCTGCGTAATACACATTTATTACAGTGATCCCCCTAACTTTCCCTAATCTGCTGAATACACATTTATTACAGTGACCCCCCTAACTTTCCCTAATCTGCGTAATACACATTTATTACAGTGACCCCCTAACTTTCCCTAATCTGCGTAATACACATTTATTACAGTGACCCCCCCTAACTTCCCCTAATCTGCTGAATACACATTTATTACAGTGACCCCCCTAACTTTCCCTAATCTGCTGAATACACATTTATTACAGTGACCCCCCCTAATTTCCCCTAATCTGCTTAATACACATTTATTACAGTGACCCCCCTAACTTTCCCTAATCTGCGTAATACACATTTATTACAGTGACCCCCCCTAACTTTCCCTAATCTGCGTAATACACATTTATTACAGTGACCCCCTAACTTTCCCTAATCTGCGTAATACACATTTATTACAGTGACCCCCCTAACTTTCCCTAATCTGCGTAATACACATTTATTACAGTGACCCCCTAACTTTCCCTAATCTGGGTAATACACATTTATTACAGTGACCCCCCTAACTTTCCCTAATCTACGTAATACACATTTATTACAGTGACCCCCCTAACTTTCCCTAATCTGCGTAATACACATTTATTACAGTGACCCCCTAACTTCCCCTAATCTGCGTAATACACATTTATTACAGTGACCCCCCTAACTTCCCCTAATCTGATTAATACACATTTATTACAGTGACCCCCCCTAACTTCCCCTAATCTGCTTAATACACATTTATTACAGTGACCCCCCTAACTTTCCCTAATCTGCTGAATACACATTTATTACAGTGACCCCCCTAACTTTCCCTAATCTGCGTAATACACATTTATTACAGTGACCCCCCTAACTTCCCCTAATCTGCGTAATACACATTTATTACAGTGACCCCCTAACTTTCCCTAATCTGCGTAATACACATTTATTACAGTGACCCCCCTAATTTCCCCTAATCTGCGTAATACACATTTATTACAGTTACCCCCCTAACTTTCCCTAATCTGCGTAATACACATTTATTACAGTGATCCCCCTAACTTTCCCTAATCTGCTTAATACACATTTATTACAGTGACCCCCCCTAACTTTCCCTAATCTGCGTAATACACATTTATTACAGTGACCCCCCTAATTTCCCCTAATCTGCGTAATACAAATTTATTACAGTGATCCCCCTAACTTTCCCTAATCTGCGTAATACACATTTATTACTGTGACCCCCCTAACTTTCCCTAATATGCGTAATACACATTTATTACAGTGACCCCCCTAACTTTCCCTAATCTGCGTAATACACATTTATTACAGTGACCCCCCTAATTTCCCCTAATCTGCGTAATACAAATTTATTACAGTGACCCCCCTAACTTTCCCTAATCTGCGTAATACACATTTATTACAGTGACCCCCCTAACTTTCCCTAATCTGCGTAATACACATTTATTACAGTGACCCCCCTAACTTTCCCTAATCTGTTTAATACACATTTATTACAGTGACCCCCCTAACTTTCCCTCATCTGCGTAATACACATTTATTACAGTGACCCCCCTAACTTCCCCTAATCTGCGTAAAACACATTTATTACAGTGACCCCCTAACTTTCCCTAATCTGCGTAATACACATTTATTACAGTGACCCCCCCTTACTTTCCCTAATCTGCTGAATACACATTTATTACAGTGACCCCCCTAACTTTCCCTAATCTGCTGAATACACATTTATTACAGTGACCCCCCTAACTTCCCCTAATCTGCGTAAAACACATTTATTACAGTGACCCCCTAACTTTCCCTAATCTGCGTAATACACATTTATTACAGTGACCCCCCCTTACTTTCCCTAATCTGCTGAATACACATTTATTACAGTGACCCCCCTAACTTTCCCTAATCTGCTGAATACACATTTATTACAGTGACCCCCCTAACTTCCCCTAATCTGCGTAATACACATTTATTACAGTGACCCCCCTAACTTTCCCTAATCTGCGTAATACACATTTATTACAGTGACCCCCTAACTTCCCCTAATCTACGTAATACACATTTATTACAGTGACCCCCTAACTTCCCCTAATCTACGTAATACACATTTATTACAGTGACCCCCTAACTTCCCCTAATCTACGTAATACACATTTATTACAGTGACCCCCTAACTTCCCCTAATCTACGTAATACACATTTATTACAGTGACCCCCCTAACTTCCCCTAATCTGCGTAATACACATTTATTACAGTGACCCCCTAACTTTCCCTAATCTGCTAAATACACATTTATTACAGTGACCCCCTAACTTTCCCTAATCTGCTAAATACACATTTATTACAGTGACCCCCTAACTTTCCCTAATCTGCTAAATACACATTTTATACAGTGACCCCCCTTACTTTCCCTAATCTGCTGAATACACATTTATTACAGTGACCCCCCTAACTTTCCCTAATCTGCTGAATACACATTTATTACAGTGACCCCCCTAACTTTCCCTAATCTGCGTAATACACATTTATTACAGTGACCCCCTAACTTCCCCTAATCTACGTAATACACATTTATTACAGTGACCCCCCTAACTTCCCCTAATCTACGTAATACACATTTATTACAGTGACCCCCCTAACTTTCCCTAATCTGCTGAATACACATTTATTACAGTGACCCCCTAACTTCCCCTAATCTACGTAATACACATTTATTACAGTGACCCCCCTAACTTTCCCTAATCTGCGTATTACACATTTATTACAGTGACCCCCCTAACTTTCCCTAATCTGCGTATTACACATTTATTACAGTGACCCCCCTAACTTCCCCTAATCTGCTGAATACACATTTATTACAGTGACCCCCCTAACTTCCCCTAATCTGCGTAATACACATTTATTATAGTCACCCCCCTAACTTTCCCTAATCTGCATAATACACGTTTATTACAGTGACCCCCCTAACTTTCCCTAATCTGCTGAATACACATTTATTACAGTGACCCCCCTAACTTTCCCTAATCTGCGTAATACACATTTATTACAGTGACCCCCCTAACTTTCCCTAATCTGCGTAATACACATTTATTACAGTGACCCCCCTAACTTTCCCTAATCTGCGTAATACACATTTATTACAGTGACCCCCCTAACTTCCCCTAATCTGCTGAATACACATTTATTACAGTGACCCCCCTAACTTTCCCTAATCTGCGTAATACACATTTATTACAGTGACCCCCCTAACTTCCCCTAATCTGCTGAATACACATTTATTACAGTGACCCCCCTAACTTTCCCTAATCTGCGTAATACACATTTATTACAGTGACCCCCTAACTTTCCCTAATCTGTTTAATACACATTTATTACAGTGACCCCCCTAACTTCCCCTAATCTGCGTATTACACATTTATTACAGTGACCCCCCCTAACTTCCCCTAATCTGCGTAATACACATTTATTACAGTGACCCCCCCTAACTTCCCCTAATCTGCGTAATACACATTTATTACAGTGACCCCCCTAACTTTCCCTAATCTGCGTAATACACATTTATTACAGTGACCCCCCTAACTTTCCCTAATCTGCGTAATACACATTTATTACAGTGACCCCCCTAACTTCCCCTAATCTGCTGAATACACATTTATTACAGTGACCCCCCTAACTTTCCCTAATCTGCGTAATACACATTTATTACAGTGACCCCCCTAACTTCCCCTAATCTGCTGAATACACATTTATTACAGTGACCCCCCTAACTTTCCCTAATCTGTTTAATACACATTTATTGCAGTGACCCCCCTAACTTTCCCTAATCTGCGTAATACACATTTATTACAGTGACCCCCTAACTGTCCCTAATCTGCTTAATACACATTTATTACAGTGACCCCCCTAACTTTCCCTTATCTGCTTAATACACATTTATTACAGTGACCCCCCTAACTTCCCCTAATCTGCTTAATACACATTTATTACAGTGACCCCCCTAACTTCCCCTAATCTGCGTAATACACATTTATTACAGTGACCCCCTAACTTCCCCTAATCTGTTTAATACACATTTATTACAGTGACCCCCTAACTTCCCCTAATCTGTTTAATACACATTTATTACAGTGACCCCCCTAACTTCCCCTAATCTGCTGAATACACATTTATTACAGTGACCCCCCTAACTTTCCCTAATCTGCGTAATACACATTTATTACAGTGACCCCCCTAACTTCCCCTAATCTGCTGAATACACATTTATTACAGTGACCCCCCTAACTTTCCCTAATCTGTTTAATACACATTTATTGCAGTGACCCCCCTAACTTTCCCTAATCTGCGTAATACACATTTATTACAGTGACCCCCTAACTGTCCCTAATCTGCTTAATACACATTTATTACAGTGACCCCCCTAACTTTCCCTTATCTGCTTAATACACATTTATTACAGTGACCCCCCTAACTTCCCCTAATCTGCTTAATACACATTTATTACAGTGACCCCCCTAACTTCCCCTAATCTGCGTAATACACATTTATTACAGTGACCCCCTAACTTTCCCTAATCTGCGTAATACACATTTATTACAGTGACCCCCTAACTGTCCCTAATCTGCTTAATACACATTTATTACAGTGACCCCCCTAACTTTCCCTTATCTGCTTAATACACATTTATTACAGTGACCCCCCCCTAACTTTCCCTAATCTGCGTAATACACATTTATTACAGTGACCCCCCTAACTTCCCCTAATCTGCTTAATACACATTTATTACAGTGACCCCCCTAACTTTCCCTAATCTGCGTAATACACATTTATTACAGTGACCCCCTAACTTTCCCTAATCTGCTGAATACACATTTATTACAGTGACCCCCCTAACTTCCCCTAATCTGCTGAATACACATTTATTACAGTGACCCCCCTAACTTCCCCTAATCTGCTTAATACACATTTATTACAGTGACCCCCCTAACTTTCCCTAATCTGCGTAATACACATTTATTACAGTGACCCCCCTAACTTTCCCTAATCTGCGTAATACACATTTATTACAGTGACCCCCCTAACTTCCCCTAATCTGCTTAATACACATTTATTACAGTGACCCCCTAACTTCCCCTAATCTGTTTAATACACATTTATTACAGTGACCCCCTAACTTCCCCTAATCTGTTTAATACACATTTATTACAGTGACCCCCCTAACTTTCCCTAATCTGCGTAATACACATTTATTACAGTGACCCCCTAACTTCCCCTAATCTGCGTAATACACATTTATTACAGTCACCCCCTAACTTCCCCTAATCTGCGTATTACACATTTATTACAGTGACCCCCCTAACTTTCCCTTATCTGCTTAATACACATTTATTACAGTGACCCCCCTAACTTTCCCTAATCTGCTTAATACACATTTATTACAGTGACCCCCTAACTTCCCCTAATCTGTTTAATACACATTTATTGCAGTGACCCCCCTAACTTTCCCTAATCTGCTGAATACACATTTATTACAGTGACCCCCCTAACATTCCCTAATCTGCTGAATACAAATTTATTACAGTGACCCCCTAACTTTCCCTAATCTGTGTAATACACATTTATTACAGTCACCCCCCTAACTTTCCCTAATCTGCGTAATACACATTTATTACAGTGACCCCCCTAACTTTCCCTAATCTGCGTAATACACATTTATTACAGTCACCCCCCTAACTTTCCCTAATCTGATGAATACACATTTATTACAGTGACCCCCCTAACTTCCCCTAATCTGCGTAATACACATTTATTACAGTGACCCCCCTAACTTCCCCTAATCTGCGTAATACACATTTATTACAGTGACCCCCCTAACTTTCCCTAATCTGCGTAATACACATTTATTACAGTGACCCCCTAACTTTCCCTAATCTTCTTAATACACATTTATTACAGTGACCCCCCCTAACTTTCCCTAATCTGCGTAATACACATTTATTACAGTGATCCCCCTAACTTTCCCTAATCTGCTGAATACACATTTATTACAGTGACCCCCCTAACTTTCCCTAATCTGCGTAATACACATTTATTACAGTGACCCCCCTAACTTTCCCTAATCTGCGTAATACACATTTATTACAGTCACCCCCCTAACTTTCCCTAATCTGCGTAATACACATTTATTACAGTGATCCCCCTAACTTTCCCTAATCTGCTGAATACACATTTATTACAGTGACCCCCCTAACTTCCCCTAATCTGTTTAATACACATTTATTACAGTGACCCCCCTAACTTTCCCTAATCTGCTGAATACACATTTATTACAGTGACCCCCCTAACTTTCACTAATCTGCGTAATACACATTTATTACAGTGACCCCCCTAACTTTCACTAATCTGCGTAATACACATTTATTACAGTGACCCCCCTAACTTCCCCTAATCTGCGTAATACACATTTATTACAGTGACCCCCCTAACTTCCCCTAATCTGCGTAATACACATTTATTACAGTGACCCCCCTAACTTTCCCTAATCTGCGTAATACACATTTATTACAGTGACCCCCCTAACTTTCCCTAATCTGCGTAATACACATTTATTGCAGTGACCCCCCTAACTTTCCCTAATCTGCGTAATACACATTTATTACAGTGACCCCCCTAACTTTCCCTAATCTGCGTAATACACATTTATTACAGTGACCCCCCTAACTTTCCCTAATCTGCTTAATACACATTTATTACAGTGACCCCCCTAACTTTCCCTAATCTGCGTAATACACATTTATTACAGTGACCCCCTAACTTTCCCTAATCTGCGTAATACACATTTATTACAGTGACCCCCCTAACTTTCCCTAATCTGCGTAATACACATTTATTACAGTGACCCCCCTAATTTTCCCTAATCTGCGTAATACACATTTATTACAGTGACCCCCCTAACTGTCCCTAATCTGCTTAATACACATTTATTACAGTGACCCCCCTAACTTCCCCTAATCTGCGTAATACACATTTATTACAGTGACCCCCCTAACTTCCCCTAATCTGCGTAATACACATTTATTACAGTGACCCCCCTAACTTTCCCTTATCTGCTGAATACACATTTATTACAGTCACCCCCCCTAACTTTCCCTAATCTGCGTATTACACATTTATTACAGTCACCCCCCTAACTTTCCCTAATCTGCGTAATACACATTTATTACAGTGACCCCCCTAACTTTCCCTAATCTGCTGAATACACATTTATTACAGTGATCCCCCTAACTTTCCCTAATCTGCGTATTACACATTTATTACAGTGACCCCCCTAACTTTCCCTAATCTGCTTAATACACATTTATTACAGTGACCCCCCTAACTTCCCCTAATCTGCGTAATACACATTTATTACAGTGACCCCCCTAACTTTCCCTAATCTGCGTAATACACATTTATTACAGTGACCCCCCTAACTTTCCCTAATCTGCGTAATACACATTTATTACAGTGACCCCCCTAACTTCCCCTAATCTGCGTAATACACATTTATTACAGTGACCCCCCTAACTTTCCCTAATCTGCGTAATACACATTTATTACAGTGACCCCCCTAACTTTCCCTAATCTGCGTAATACACATTTATTACAGTGACCCCCTAACTTTCCCTAATCTGCGTAATACACATTTATTACAGTGACCCCCTAACTTTCCCTAATCTGCGTAATACACATTTATTACAGTGACCCCCTAACTTTCCCTAATCTGCGTAATACACATTTATTACAGTGACCCCCTAACTTTCCCTAATCTGCGTAATACACATTTATTACAGTGACCCCCTAACTTTCCCTAATCTGCGTAATACACATTTATTACAGTGACCCCCTAACTTTCCCTAATCTGCGTAATACACATTTATTACAGTGACCCCCTAACTTTCCCTAATCTGCGTAATACACATTTATTACAGTGACCCCCCTAACTTTCCCTAATCTGCGTAATACACATTTATTACAGTGACCCCCCTAACTTTCCATAATCTGCTGAATACACATTTATTACAGTGACCCCCCTAACTTTCCATAATCTGCGTAATACACATTTATTACAGTGACCCCCTAACTTTCCCTAATCTGCTGAATACACATTTATTACAGTGACCCCCCTAACTTTCCCTAATCTGCGTAATACACATTTATTACAGTCACCCCACTAACTTTCCCTAATCTGCTGAATACACATTTATTACAGTGACCCCCCTAACTTTCCCTAATCTGCGTAATACACATTTATTACAGTGACTTCCCCCCCTAACTTCCACTAATCTGCGTAATACACATTTATTACAGTGACCCCCCCTAACTTCCCCTAATCTGCTGAATACACATTTATTACAGTGATCCCCCTAACTTTCCCTAATCTACGTAATACACATTTATTACAGTGACCCCCCTAACTTCCCCTAATCTGCTGAATACACATTTATTTCAGTGACCCCCCCTAACTTCCCCTAATCTGCTGAATACACATTTATTACAGTGATCCCCCTAACTTTCCCTAATCTACGTAATACACATTTATTACAGTGACCCCCCTAACTTCCCCTAATCTGCTGAATACACATTTATTACAGTGATCCCCCTAACTTTCCCTAATCTGCGTAATACACATTTATTACAGTCACCCCCCTAACTTCCCCTAATCTGCGTTATACACATTTATTACAGTGATCCCCCTAACTTTCCCTAATCTGCTTAATACACATTTATTACAGTGACCCCCCTAACTTTCCCTAATCTGCGTAATACACATTTATTACAGTCACCCCCCTAACTTCCCCTAATCTGCTGAATACACATTTATTACAGTGATCCCCCTAACTTTCCCTAATCTACGTAATACACATTTATTACAGTGACTCCCCCTAACTTTCCCTAATCTGCTGAAAACACATTTATTACAGTGACCCCCTAACTTTCCCTAATCTGCTGAATACACATTTATTACAGTGACCCCCCCTAACTTTCCCTAATCTGCGTAATACACATTTATTACAGTGACCCCCCCTAACTTCCCCTAATCTGCGTAATACACATTTATTACAGTGACCCCCCTAACTTTCCCTAATCTGCTGAATACACATTTATTACAGTGACCCCCCTAACTTTCCCTAATCTGCGTAATACACATTTATTACAGTGACCCCCCTAACTTCCCCTAATCTGCGTAATACACATTTATTACAGTGACCCCCCTAACTTTCCCTAATCTGCTGAAAACACATTTATTACAGTGACCCCCCTAACTTTCCCTAATCTGCTGAAAACACATTTATTACAGTGACCCCCCTAACTGTCCCTAATCTGCTTAATACACATTTATTACAGTGACCCCCCTAACTTCCCCTAATCTGCGTAATACACATTTATTACAGTGACCCCCCTAACTTCCCCTAATCTGCGTAATACACATTTATTACAGTGACCCCCCTAACTTTCCCTTATCTGCTGAATACACATTTATTACAGTCACCCCCCCTAACTTTCCCTAATCTGCGTATTACACATTTATTACAGTCACCCCCCTAACTTTCCCTAATCTGCGTAATACACATTTATTACAGTGACCCCCCTAACTTTCCCTAATCTGCTGAATACACATTTATTACAGTGATCCCCCTAACTTTCCCTAATCTGCGTATTACACATTTATTACAGTGACCCCCCTAACTTCCCCTAATCTGCGTAATACACATTTATTACAGTGACCCCCCTAACTTCCCCTAATCTGCGTAATACACATTTATTACAGTGACCCCCCTAACTTCCCCTAATCTGCGTAATACACATTTATTACAGTGACCCCCCCTAACTTCCCCTAATCTGCGTAATACACATTTATTACAGTGACCCCCCTAACTTTCCCTAATCTGCTGAAAACACATTTATTACAGTGACTCCCCTAACTTTCCCTAATCTGCGTAATACACATTTATTACAGTGACCCCCCTAACTTTCCCTAATCTGCTGAAAACACATTTATTACAGTGACCCCTCTAACTTTCCCTAATCTGCGTAATACACATTTATTACAGTGACCCCCCCTAACTTCCCCTAATCTGCGTAATACACATTTATTACAGTGACCCCCCTAACTTTCCCTAATCTGCTTAATACACATTTATTACAGTGACCCCCCTAACTTCCCCTAATCTGCTGAATACACATTTATTACAGTGACCCCCTAACTTTCCCTAATCTGCGTAATACACATTTATTACAGTGACCCCCCCTAACTTTCCCTAATCTGCGTAATTCACATTTATTACAGTGACCCCCCTAACTTCCCCTAATCTGCTGAATACACATTTATTACAGTGACCCCCTAACTTCCCCTAATCTGCGTAATACACATTTATTACAGTGACCCCCCTAACTTCCCCTAATCTGCTGAATACACATTTATTACAGTGACCCCCCTAACTGTCCCTAATCTGCGTAATACACATTTATTACAGTGACCCCCCTAACTTTCCCTAATCTGCTGAATACACATTTATTACAGTGACCCCCCTAACTTTCCCTAATCTGCGTAATACACATTTATTACAGTGACCCCCTAACTTTCCCTAATCTGCGTAATACACATTTATTACAGTGACCCCCCTAACTTTCCCTAATCTGCGTAATACACATTTATTACAGTGACCCCCCTAACTTTCCCTAATCTGCTGAATACACATTTATTACAGTGACCCCCCCCTAACTTTCCCTAATCTGCGTAATACACATTTATTACAGTGACCCCACTAACTTTCCTTAATCTGCGTATTACACATTTATTACAGTGACCCCCCTAACTTCCCCTAATCTGCGTAATACACATTTATTACAGTGACCCCCCTAACTTCCCCTAATCTGCGTAATACACATTTATTACAGTGATCCCCCTAACTTTCCCTAATCTGCTGAATACACATTTATTACAGTGACCCCCTAACTTCCCCTAATCTGCGTATTACACATTTATTATAGTGACCCCCTAACTTTCCCTAATCTGCTTAATACACATTTATTACAGTTACCTCCCTAACTTCCCCTAATCTTCTTAATACACATTCATTACAGTGACCCCCTAACTTTCCCTAATCTGCTTAATACACATTTATTACAGTGACCCCCCAAACTTTCCCTAATCTGTGTAATACACATTTATTACAGTGACCCCCCTAACTTCCCCTAATCTGCGTAATACACATTTATTACAGTGACCCCCCTAACTTCCCCTAATCTGCGTAATACACATTTATTACAGTGACCCCCCCTAACTTTCCCTAATCTGCTGAATACACATTTATTACAGTGACCCCCCCTAACTTTCCCTAATCTGCGTAATACACATTTATTACAGTGACCCCCCTAACTTTCCCTAATCTGCTGAATACACATTTATTACAGTGACCCCCCCTAACTTTCCCTAATCTGCGTAATACACATTTATTAGAGTGACCCCCCTAATTTTCCCTAATCTGCATAATACACATTTATTACAGTGACCCCCCTAACTTTCCCTAATCTGTTTAATACACATTTATTACAGTGACCCCCTAACTTTCCCTAATCTGCTTAATACACATTTATTACAGTGACCCCCCTAACTTTCCCTAATCTGCGTAATACACATTTATTACAGTCACCCCACTAACTTTCCCTAATCTGCTTAATACACATTTATTACAGTGACCCCCCCTAATTTTACCTAATCTTCTTAATACACATTTATTACAGTGACCCCCCTAACTTCCCCTAATCTGTTTAATACACATTTATTAGAGTGACCCCCCTAATTTTCCCTAATCTGCATAATACACATTTATTACAGTGACCCCCCTAACTTTCCCTAATCTGTTTAATACACATTTATTACAGTGACCCCCCTAACTTCCCCTAATCTGCGTAATACACATTTATTACAGTGACCCCCCTAACTTCCCCTAATCTTCTTAATACACATTTATTACAGTGACCCCCCTAACTTTCCCTAATCTGCTGAATACACATTTATTACAGTGACCCCCCTAACTTTCCCTAATCTGCTTAATACACATTTATAACAGTGACCCCCCTAACTTTCCCTAATCTGCTTAATACACATTTATTACAGTGACCCCCCTAACTTTCCCTAATCTGTTTAATACACATTTATTACAGTGACCCCCCTAACATTCCCTAATCTGCTTAATACACATTTATTACAGTGACCCCCCCTAATTTTACCTAATCTTCTTAATACACATTTATTACAGTGACCCCCCTAACTTCCCCTAATCTGTTTAATACACATTTATTAGAGTGACCCCCCTAATTTTCCCTAATCTGCATAATACACATTTATTACAGTGACCCCCCTAACTTTCCCTAATCTGTTTAATACACATTTATTACAGTGACCCCCCTAACTTCCCCTAATCTGCGTAATACACATTTATTACAGTGACCCCCCTAACTTCCCCTAATCTTCTTAATACACATTTATTACAGTGACCCCCTAACTTCCCCTAATCTGCGTAATACACATTTATTACAGTGACCCCCTAACTTTCCCTAATCTGCTGAATACACATTTATTACAGTGACCCCCTAACTTTCCCTAATCTGCGTAATACACATTTATTACAGTGACCCCCCTAACTTTCCCTAATCTGCTTAATACACATTTATTACGGTGACCCCCCTAAATTCCCCTAATCTGCTTAATACACATTTATTACAGTGACCCCCCCTAACTGCCCCTAATCTTCTTAATACACATTTATTACAGTGACCCCCCTAACTTTCCCTAATCTGCTGAATACACATTTATTACAGTGACCCCCCTAATTTCCCCTAATCTTCTTAATACACATTTATTACAGTGACCCCCCTAATTTCCCCTAATCTTCTTAATACACATTTATTACAGTGACCCCCCTTACTTTCCCTAATCTTCTTAATACACATTTATTACAGTGACCCCCTTAACATTCCTCTAATCTGCTTAATACACATTTATTACAGTGACCCCCCTAACTTTCCCTAATCTGCGTAATACACATTTATTACAGTGACCCCCCTAACTTTCCCTAATCTGCGTAATACACATTTATTACAGTGACCCCCCTAACTTCCCCTAATCTGCGTAATACACATTTATTACAGTGACCCCCTAACTTTCCCTAATCTGCTGAATACACATTTATTACAGTGACCCCCCTAACTTCCCCTAATCTGCGTAATACACATTTATTACAGTGACCCCCTTACTTTCCCTAATCTTCTTAATACACATTTATTACAGTGACCCCCTTAACATTCCTCTAATCTGCTTAATACACATTTATTACAGTGACCCCCCTAACTTTCCCTAATCTGCGTAATACACATTTATTACAGTGACCCCCCTAACTTTCCCTAATCTGCGTAATACACATTTATTACAGTGACCCCCCTAACTTTCCCTAATCTGCGTAATACACATTTATTACAGTGACCCCCCTAACTTTCCCTAATCTGCGTAATACACATTTATTACAGTGACCCCCCTAACTTCCCCTAATCTGCGTAATACACATTTATTACAGTGACCCCCCTAACTTCCCCTAATCTTCTTAATACACATTTATTACAGTGACCCCCCTAACTTTCCCTAATCTGCTTAATACACATTTATTACAGTGACCCCCCTAATTTTCCCTAATCTGCGTAATACACATTTATTACAGTGACCCCCCAAACTTTCCCTAATCTGTTGAATACACATTTATTACAGTGACCCCCCTAATTTTCCCTAATCTGCGTAATACACATTTATTACAGTGACCCCCCTAACTTCCCCTAATCTGCGTAATACACATTTATTACAATGACCCCTAACTTTCCCTAATCTGCTGAATACACATTTATTACAGTGACCCCCCCTAACTTTCCCTAATCTGCGTAATACACATTTATTACAGTGACCCCCCTAACTTTCCCTAATCTGCATAATACACATTTATTACAGTGACCCCCCTAACTTTCCCTAATCTGTTTAATACACATTTATTACAGTGACCCCCCTAACTTCCCCTAATCTGCGTAATACACATTTATTACAGTGACCCCCCCTAACTTTCCCTAATCTGCGTAATACACATTTATTAAAGTGACCCCCCTAACTTTCCCTAATCTGCGTAATACACATTTATTACAGTGACCCCTAACTTTCCCTAATCTGCGTAATACACATTTATTACAGTGACCCCCCTAACTTTCCCTAATCTGCGTAATACACATTTATTACAGTGACCCCTAACTTTCCCTAATCTGCGTATTACACATTTATTACAGTGACCCCCCTAACTTTCCCTAATCTGCGTAATACACATTTATTACAGTGACCCCCCTAATTTCCCCTAATCTGCGTAATACACATTTATTACAGTGACCCCCCTAACTTTCCCTAATCTGCGTAATACACATTTATTACAGTGACCCCCCTAACTTCCCCTAATCTGTTTAATACACATTTATTACAGTGACCCCCCTAACTTCCCCTAATCTGCGTAATACACATTTAATACAGTGACCCCTAACTTTCCCTAATCTGCTGAATACACATTTATTACAGTGACCCCCCCTAACTTTCCCTAATCTTCTTAATACACATTTATTACAGTAGCCCCCTAATTTTCACTAATCTGCGTAATACACATTTATTACAGTGACCCCCCTAATTTCCCCTAATCTGCTTAATACACATTTATTACAGTGACCCCCCCTAACTTCCCCTAATCTTCTTAATACACATTTATTACAGTGACCCCCTAACTTTCCCTAATCTTCTTAATACACATTTATTACAGTGACCCCCCTAACTTTCCCTAATCTGCTGAATACACATTTATTACAGTGACCCCCCTAACTTTCCCTAATCTGCTTAATACACATTTATTACAGTGACCCCCCTAACTTCCCCTAATCTGCGTAATACACATTTATTACAGTGACCCCCCTAACTTTCCCTAATCTGCTTAATACACATTTATTACAGTGACCCCCCTAACTTTCCCTAATCTGCGTAATACACATTTATTACAGTGACCCCCTAACTTTCCCTAATCTGCTGAATACACATTTATTACAGTGACCCCCCTAACTTTCCCTAATCTGCTTAATACACGTTTATTACGGTGACCCCCCTAACTTTCCCTAATCTGCTTAATACACATTTATTACAGTGACCCCCCCTAACTGCCCCTAATCTTCTTAATACACATTTATTACAGTGACCCCCTAACTTCCCCTAATCTTCTTAATACACATTTATTACAGTGACCCCCCTAACTTCCCCTAATCTTCTTAATACACATTTATTACAGTGACCCCCTAACTTCCCCTAATCTGCGTAATACACATTTATTACAGTGACCCCCTAACTTTCCCTAATCTGCTGAATACACATTTATTACAGTGACCCCCCTAACTTTCCCTAATCTGCGTAATACACATTTATTACAGTCACCCCCCTAACTTTCCCTAATCTGCGTAATACACATTTATTACAGTGACCCCCCTTAACTTTCCCTAATCTGCTTAATACACATTTATTACAGTGACCCCCCTTAACTTTCCCTAATCTGCGTAATACACATTTATTACAGTGACCCCCCTAACTTCCCCTAATCTGCGTAATACACATTTATTACAGTGACCCCCCTAACTTTCCCTAATCTGCGTAATACACATTTATTACAGTGACCCCCCTAACTTTCCCTAATCTGCGTAATACACATTTATTACAGTGACCCCTCTTAACTTCCCCTAATCTGCGTAATACACATTTATTACAGTGACCCCCCTTAACTTTCCCTAATCTTCTGAATACACATTTATTACAGTGACCCCCCTAACTTCCCCTAATCTGCGTAATACACATTTATTACAGTGACCTACTAACTTCCCCTAATCTTCTTAATCCACATTTATTACAGTGACCCCCCAAACTTTCCCTAATCTGTTGAATACACATTTATTACAGTGACCCCCCTAATTTTCCCTAATCTGCGTAATACACATTTATTACAGTGACCCCCCTAACTTCCCCTAATCTGCGTAATACACATTTATTACAGTGACCCCTAACTTTCCCTAATCTGCTGAATACACATTTATTACAGTGACCCCCCTAACTTCCCCTAATCTGTTTAATACACATTTATTAGAGTGAACCCCCTAATTTTCCCTAATCTGCATAATACACATTTATTACAGTGACCCCCCTAACTTTCCCTAATCTGTTTAATACACATTTATTACAGTGACCCCCTAACTTTCCCTAATCTGCTTAATACACATTTATTACAGTGACCCCCCTAACATTCCCTAATCTGCTTAATACACATTTATTACAGTGACCCCCCTAACATTCCCTAATCTGCTTAATACACATTTATTACAGTGACCCCCCTAACTTCCCATAATCTATTTAATACACATTTATTAGAGTGACCCCCCTAATTTTCCCTAATCTGCATAATACACATTTATTACTGTGACCCCCCTAACTTTCCCTAATCTGTTTAATACACATTTATTACAGTGACCCCCCTAACTTCCCCTAATCTGCGTAATACACATTTATTACAGTGACCCCCCCTAACTTTCCCTAATCTGCGTAATACACATTTATTACAGTGACCCCCCTAACTTTCCCTAATCTGCGTAATACACAGTTATTACAGTGACCCCCTAACTTTCCCTAATCTGCTTAATACACATTTATTACAGTGACCCCCCTAACATTCCCTAATCTGCGTAATACACATTTATTACAGTGACCCCCCTAACTTTCCCTAATCTGCGTAATACACATTTATTACAGTGACCCCCCTAACATTCCCTAATCTTCTTAATACACATTTATTACAGTGACCCCCCTAACTTCCCCTAATCTTCTTAATACACATTTATTACAGTGACACCCCTAACATTCCCTAATCTTCTTAATACACATTTATTACAGTGACCCCCCTAGCTTCCCCTAATCTGTTTAATACACATTTATTAGAGTGACCCCCCTAATTTTCCCTAATCTGCATAATACACATTTATTACTGTGACCCCCCTAACTTTCCCTAATCTGTTTAATACACATTTATTACAGTGACCCCCCTAACTTCCCCTAATCTGCGTAATACACATTTATTACAGTGACCCCCCCTAACTTTCCCTAATCTGCGTAATACACATTTATTACAGTGACCCCCCTAACTTTCCCTAATCTGCGTAATACACAGTTATTACAGTGACCCCCTAACTTTCCCTAATCTGCTTAATACACATTTATTACAGTGACCCCCCTAACATTCCCTAATCTGCGTAATACACATTTATTACAGTGACCCCCCTAACTTTCCCTAATCTGCTTAATACACATTTATTACAGTGACCCCCCTAACATTCCCTAATCTTCTTAATACACATTTATTACAGTGACCCCCCTAGCTTCCCCTAATCTGTTTAATACACATTTATTAGAGTGACCCCCCTAATTTTCCCTAATCTGCATAATACACATTTATTACAGTGACCCCCCTAACTTTCCCTAATCTGCGTAATACACATTTATTACAGTGACCCCCTAACTTTCCCTAATCTGCTTAATACACATTTATTACAGTGACCCCCCTAACTTTCCCTAATCTGCGTAATACACATTTATTACAGTGACCCCCCTAACTTTCCCTAATCTGCGTAATACACATTTATTACAGTGACCCCCCTAACTTTCCCTAATCTGCGTAATACACATTTATTACAGTGACCCCCCTAACTTCCCCTAATCTGCGTAATACACATTTATTACAGTGACCCCTAACTTTCCCTAATCTGCGTAATACACATTTATTACAGTGACCTCCCCCCCCTAACTTTCCCTAATCTGCTTAATACACATTTATTACAGTGACCCCCCTAACTTCCCCTAATCTGCGTAATACACATTTATTACAGTGACCCCCTAACTTTCCCTAATCTGCGTAATACACATTTATTACAGTGATCCCCCTAACTTCCCCTAATCTGCGTAATACACATTTATTACAGTGACCCCCTAACTTTCTCTAATCTGCGTAATACACATTTATTACAGTGATCCCCCTAACTTCCCCTAATCTGCGTAATACACATTTATTACAGTGACCCCCTAACTTTCCCTAATCTGCGTAATACACATTTATTACAGTGACCCCCCTAACTTCCCCTAATCTGCGTAATACACATTTATTACAGTGACCCCCCTAACTTCCCCTAATCTGCGTAATACACATTTATTACAGTGACCCCCTAACTTTCCCTAATCTGCGTATTACACATTTATTACAGTGACCCCCCTAACTTTCCCTAATCTGTTTAATACACATTTATTACAGTGACCCCCCTAACTTTCCCTAATCTGCGTAATACACATTTATTACAGTGACCCCCCTAACTTCCCCTAATCTGTGTAATACACATTACTTACAGTGACCCCCTAACTTTCCCTAATCTGCGTAATACACATTTATTACAGTGACCCCCTAACTTTCCCTAATCTGCGTAATACACATTTATTACAGTGACCCCCCCTAACTTCCCCTAATCTGCGTAATACACATTTATTACAGTGACCCCCCTAACTTTCCCTAATCTGCTGAATACACATTTATTACAGTGACCCCCTAACTTTCCCTAATCTGCGTAATACACATTTATTACAGTGACCCCCCTAACTTTCCCTAATCTGCTTAATACACATTTATTACAGTGACCCCCTAACTTTCCCTAATCTGCGTAATACACATTTATTACAGTGACCCCCCCTAACTTCCCCTAATCTGCGTAATACACATGTATTACAGTGACCCCCTAACTTTCCCTAATCTGCTGAATACACATTTATTACAGTGACCCCCTAACTTTCCCTAATCTGCGTAATACACATTTATTACAGTGACCCCCCCTAACTTCCCCTAATCTGCGTAATACACATTTATTACAGTGACCCCCCTAACTTCCCCTAATCTGCTGAATACACATTTATTACAGTGACCCCCTAACTTTCCCTAATCTGCTGAATACACATTTATTACAGTGACCCCCCTAACTTTCCCTAATCTGCTGAATACACATTTATTACAGTCACCCCCCTAACTTCCCCTAATCTGCGTAATACACATTTATTATAGTGACCCCCTAACTTTCCCTAATCTGCTGAATACACATTTATTACAGTGACCCCCTAACTTTCCCTAATCTGCTGAATACACATTTATTACAGTGACCCCCCTAACTTTCCCTAATCTGCGTAATACACATTTATTACAGTGACCCCCCTAACTTTCCCTAATCTGCGTAATACACATTTATTACAGTGACCCCCTAACTTTCCCTAATCTGCTGAATACACATTTATTACAGTGACCCCCCTAACTTTCCCTAATCTGCTGAATACACATTTATTACAGTCACCCCCCTAACTTCCCCTAATCTGCTGAATACACATTTATTACAGTGACCCCCCTAACTTTCCCTAATCTGCTGAATACACATTTATTACAGTCACCCCCCTAACTTCCCCTAATCTGCGTAATACACATTTATTATAGTGACCCCCTAACTTTCCCTAATCTGCTGAATACACATTTATTACAGTGACCCCCTAACTTTCCCTAATCTGCTGAATACACATTTATTACAGTGACCCCCTAACTTTCCCTAATCTGCGTAATACACATTTATTAGAGTGACCCCCCTAACTTTCCCTAATCTTCTTAATACACATTTATTACAGTGACCCCCCCTAACTTTCCCTAATCTGCTGAATACACATTTATTACAGTGACCCCCCTAACTTTCCCTAATCTGCTGAATACATATTTTTTACAGTGACCCCCTAACTTTCCCTAATCTGCGTAATACACATTTATTACAGTGACCCCCCTAACTTTCCCTAATCTGCGTATTACACATTTATTACAGTGACCCCCCTAACTTTCCCTAATCTGCTGAATACACATTTATTACAGTGACCCCCCTAACTTCCCCTAATCTGCGTAATACACATTTATTACAGTGACCCCCCTAACTTTCCCTAATCTGCGTAATACACATTTATTACAGTGACCCCCCTAACTTTCCCTAATCTGCGTATTACACATTTATTACAGTGACCCCCCTAACTTTCCCTAATCTGCGTAATACACATTTATTACAGTGACCCCCCTAACTTTCCCTAATCTGTTTAATACACATTTATTACAGTGACCCCCCTAACTTTCCCTAATCTGCGTAATACACATTTATTACAGTGACCCCCCTAACTTCCCCTAATCTGTGTAATACACATTACTTACAGTGACCCCCTAACTTCCCCTAATCTGCTTAATACACATTTATTACAGTGACCCCCCTAACATTCCCTAATCTGCGTAATACACATTTATTACAGTGACCCCCCTAACTTTCCCTAATCTGCTTAATACACATTTATTACAGTGACCCCCCTAACATTCCCTAATCTTCTTAATACACATTTATTACAGTGACCCCCCTAGCTTCCCCTAATCTGTTTAATACACATTTATTAGAGTGACCCCCCTAATTTTCCCTAATCTGCATAATACACATTTATTACAGTGACCCCCCTAACTTTCCCTAATCTGCGTAATACACATTTATTACAGTGACCCCCTAACTTTCCCTAATCTGCTTAATACACATTTATTACAGTGACCCCCCTAACTTTCCCTAATCTGCGTAATACACATTTATTACAGTGACCCCCCTAACTTTCCCTAATCTGCGTAATACACATTTATTACAGTGACCCCCCTAACTTTCCCTAATCTGCGTAATACACATTTATTACAGTGACCCCCCTAACTTCCCCTAATCTGCGTAATACACATTTATTACAGTGACCCCTAACTTTCCCTAATCTGCGTAATACACATTTATTACAGTGACCTCCCCCCCCTAACTTTCCCTAATCTGCTTAATACACATTTATTACAGTGACCCCCCTAACTTCCCCTAATCTGCGTAATACACATTTATTACAGTGACCCCCTAACTTTCCCTAATCTGCGTAATACACATTTATTACAGTGATCCCCCTAACTTCCCCTAATCTGCGTAATACACATTTATTACAGTGACCCCCTAACTTTCTCTAATCTGCGTAATACACATTTATTACAGTGATCCCCCTAACTTCCCCTAATCTGCGTAATACACATTTATTACAGTGACCCCCTAACTTTCCCTAATCTGCGTAATACACATTTATTACAGTGACCCCCCTAACTTCCCCTAATCTGCGTAATACACATTTATTACAGTGACCCCCCTAACTTCCCCTAATCTGCGTAATACACATTTATTACAGTGACCCCCTAACTTTCCCTAATCTGCGTATTACACATTTATTACAGTGACCCCCCTAACTTTCCCTAATCTGTTTAATACACATTTATTACAGTGACCCCCCTAACTTTCCCTAATCTGCGTAATACACATTTATTACAGTGACCCCCCTAACTTCCCCTAATCTGTGTAATACACATTACTTACAGTGACCCCCTAACTTTCCCTAATCTGCGTAATACACATTTATTACAGTGACCCCCTAACTTTCCCTAATCTGCGTAATACACATTTATTACAGTGACCCCCCCTAACTTCCCCTAATCTGCGTAATACACATTTATTACAGTGACCCCCCTAACTTTCCCTAATCTGCTGAATACACATTTATTACAGTGACCCCCTAACTTTCCCTAATCTGCGTAATACACATTTATTACAGTGACCCCCCTAACTTTCCCTAATCTGCTTAATACACATTTATTACAGTGACCCCCTAACTTTCCCTAATCTGCGTAATACACATTTATTACAGTGACCCCCCCTAACTTCCCCTAATCTGCGTAATACACATGTATTACAGTGACCCCCTAACTTTCCCTAATCTGCTGAATACACATTTATTACAGTGACCCCCTAACTTTCCCTAATCTGCGTAATACACATTTATTACAGTGACCCCCCCTAACTTCCCCTAATCTGCGTAATACACATTTATTACAGTGACCCCCCTAACTTCCCCTAATCTGCTGAATACACATTTATTACAGTGACCCCCTAACTTTCCCTAATCTGCTGAATACACATTTATTACAGTGACCCCCCTAACTTTCCCTAATCTGCTGAATACACATTTATTACAGTCACCCCCCTAACTTCCCCTAATCTGCGTAATACACATTTATTATAGTGACCCCCTAACTTTCCCTAATCTGCTGAATACACATTTATTACAGTGACCCCCTAACTTTCCCTAATCTGCTGAATACACATTTATTACAGTGACCCCCCTAACTTTCCCTAATCTGCGTAATACACATTTATTACAGTGACCCCCCTAACTTTCCCTAATCTGCGTAATACACATTTATTACAGTGACCCCCTAACTTTCCCTAATCTGCTGAATACACATTTATTACAGTGACCCCCCTAACTTTCCCTAATCTGCTGAATACACATTTATTACAGTCACCCCCCTAACTTCCCCTAATCTGCTGAATACACATTTATTACAGTGACCCCCCTAACTTTCCCTAATCTGCTGAATACACATTTATTACAGTCACCCCCCTAACTTCCCCTAATCTGCGTAATACACATTTATTATAGTGACCCCCTAACTTTCCCTAATCTGCTGAATACACATTTATTACAGTGACCCCCTAACTTTCCCTAATCTGCTGAATACACATTTATTACAGTGACCCCCTAACTTTCCCTAATCTGCGTAATACACATTTATTAGAGTGACCCCCCTAACTTTCCCTAATCTTCTTAATACACATTTATTACAGTGACCCCCCCTAACTTTCCCTAATCTGCTGAATACACATTTATTACAGTGACCCCCCTAACTTTCCCTAATCTGCTGAATACATATTTTTTACAGTGACCCCCTAACTTTCCCTAATCTGCGTAATACACATTTATTACAGTGACCCCCCTAACTTTCCCTAATCTGCGTATTACACATTTATTACAGTGACCCCCCTAACTTTCCCTAATCTGCTGAATACACATTTATTACAGTGACCCCCCTAACTTCCCCTAATCTGCGTAATACACATTTATTACAGTGACCCCCCTAACTTTCCCTAATCTGCGTAATACACATTTATTACAGTGACCCCCCTAACTTTCCCTAATCTGCGTATTACACATTTATTACAGTGACCCCCCTAACTTTCCCTAATCTGCGTAATACACATTTATTACAGTGACCCCCCTAACTTTCCCTAATCTGTTTAATACACATTTATTACAGTGACCCCCCTAACTTTCCCTAATCTGCGTAATACACATTTATTACAGTGACCCCCCTAACTTCCCCTAATCTGTGTAATACACATTACTTACAGTGACCCCCTAACTTCCCCTAATCTGCGTAATACACATTTATTACAGTGACCCCCTAACTTTCCCTAATCTGCTGAATACACATTTATTACAGTGACCCCCCTAACTTTCCCTAATCTGCATAATACACATTTATTACAGTGACCCCCCTAACTTTCCCTAATCTGCGTAATACACACTTATTACAGTGACCCCCCCTAACTTCCCCTAATCTGCGTAATACACATTTATTACAGTGACCCCCCCTAACTTTCCCTAATCTGCGTAATACACATTTATTACAGTGACCCCCCTAACTTTCCCTAATCTGCTGAATACACATTTATTACAGTGACCCCCTAACTTTCCCTAATCTGCGTAATACACATTTATTACAGTGACCCCCTAACTTTCCCTAATCTGCTGAATACACATTTATTACAGTGACCCCCCCCTAACTTTCCCTAATCTTCTTAATTCACATTTATTACAGTGACCCCCTAACTTTCCCTAATCTGCTGAATACACATTTATTACAGTGACCCCCCTAACTTTCCCTAATCTGCTGAATACACATTTATTACAGTGACCCCCCTAACTTCCCCTAATCTGCTTAATTCACATTTATTACAGTGACCCCCTAACTTCCCCTAATCTGCGTAATACACATTTATTACAGTGACCCCCCTAACTTTCCCTAATCTGCTGAATACACATTTATTACAGTGACCCCCCTAACTTTCCCTAATCTGCGTAATACACATTTATTACAGTGACTCCCCTAACTTTCCCTAATCTGCTTAATTCACATTTATTACAGTGACCCCCTAACTTCCCCTAATCTGCGTAATACACATTTATTACAGTGACCCCCCTAACTTTCCCTAATCTGCTGAATACACATTTATTACAGTGACCCCCCCTAACTTCCCCTAATCTGCTGAATACACATTTATTACAGTGACCCCCCTAACTTTCCCTAATCTGCGTAATACACATTTATTACAGTGACCCCCCTAACTTTCCCTAATCTGCGTAATACACATTTATTAAAGTGACCCCCCCTAACTTTCCCTAATCTGCGTAATACACATTTATTACAGTGACCCCCCTAACTTTCCCTAATCTGCGTAATACACATTTATTAAAGTGACCCCCCCTAACTTCCCCTAATCTGCGTAATACACATTTATTACAGTGACCCCCTAACTTTCCCTAATCTGCTGAATACACATTTATTACAGTGACCCCCCTAACTTTCCCTAATCTGCGTAATACACATTTATTACAGTGACCCCCCTAACTTTCCCTAATCTGCGTAATACACATTTATTACAGTGACCCCCTAACTTTCCCTAATCTGCTGAATACACATTTATTACAGTGACCCCCCTAACTTTCCCTAATCTGCGTAATACACATTTATTACAGTGACCCCCTAACTTTCCCTAATCTGCTGAATACACATTTATTACAGTGACCCCCCTAACTTTCCCTAATCTGCGTAATACACATTTATTACAGTGACCCCCCTAACTTTCCCTAATCTGCGTAATACACATTTATTACAGTGACCCCCTAACTTTCCCTAATCTGCTGAATACACATTTATTACAGTGACCCCCCTAACTTTCCCTAATCTGCGTAATACACATTTATTACAGTGACCCCCCTAACTTCCCCTAATCTGCGTAATACACATTTATTACAGTGACCCCCTAACTTCCCCTAATCTGCGTAATACACATTTATTACAGTGACCCCCCTAACTTCCCCTAATCTGCGTAATACACATTTATTACAGTGACCCCCCTAACTTCCCCTAATCTGCGTAATACACATTTATTACAGTGACCCCCCTAACTTTCCCTAATCTGCTGAATACACATTTATTACAGTGACCCCCTAACTTTCCCTAATCTGCTGAATACACATTTATTACAGTGACCCCCTAACTTTCCCTAATCTGCGTAATACACATTTATTACAGTGACCCCCCTAACTTTCCCTAATCTGCGTAATACACATTTATTACAGTGACCCCCCTTACTATCCCTAATCTTCTTAATACACATTTATTACAGTGACCCCCCCTAATTTCCCCTAATCTGTGTAATACACATTTATTACAGTGACCCCCTAACTTTCCCTAATCTGCGTAATACACATTTATTACAGTGACCCCCTAACTTCCCTAATCTGCTTAATACACATTTATTACAGTGACCCCCCTAACTTTCCCTAATCTGCTGAATACACATTTATTACAGTGACCCCCCTAACTTTCCCTAATCTGCGTAATACACATTTATTACAGTGACCCCCCCTAACTTCCCCTAATCTGCTTAATACACATTTATTATAGTGACCCCCTAACTTCCCCTAATCTGCTTAATGCACATTTATTACAGTGACCCCCCTAACTTTCCCTAATCTGCGTAATACACATTTATTACAGTGACCCCCCTAACTTCCCCTAATCTGCGTAATACACATTTATTACAGTGACCCCCCTAACTTCCCCTAATCTGCGTAATACACATTTATTACAGTGACCCCCCTAACTTCCCTAATCTGCTTAATACACATTTATTACAGTGACCCCCCTAACTTTCCCTAATCTGCTGAATACACATTTATTACAGTGACCCCCCTAACTTCCCCTAATCTGCGTAATACACATTTATTACAGTGACCCCCTAACTTTCCCTAATCTGCGTAATACACATTTATTACAGTGACCCCCCTAACTTCCCCTAATCTGCATAATACACTTTTATTACAGTGACCCCCCTAACATCCCCTAATCTGTGTAATACACATTTATTACAGTGACCCCCCCCTAACTTTCCCTAATCTGCGTAATACACATTTATTACAGTGACCCCCCTAACTTTCTCTAATCTGCGTAATACACATTTATTACAGTGACCCCATAACTTTCCCTAATCTGCATAATACACATTTATGACAATGACCCCCCTAACTTTACCTAATCTTCTTAATACACATTTATTACAGTGACCCCCCTAACTTTCCCTAATCTGCGTAATACACTTTTATTACAGTGACCCCCCTAACATCCCCTAATCTGTGTAATACACATTTATTACAGTGACCCCATAACTTTCCCTAATCTGCGTAATACACATTTATTACAGTGACCCCCCTAACTTTCCCTAATCTGTTTAATACACATTTATTACAGTGATCCCCCTAACTTTCCCTAATCTGCGTAATACACATTTATTACAGTGATCCCCCTAACTTCCCCTAATCTGCTGAATACACATTTATTACAGTGACCTCCCCCCCCTAACTTTCCCTTATCTGCTTAATACATATTTATTACAGTGACCCCCCTAACTTTCCCTAATCTGTTTAATACACATTTATTACAGTGACCCCCCTAACTTTCCCTAATCTGCGTAATACACATTTATTACAGTGACCCCCCTAACTTTCCCTAATCTGCGTAATACACATTTATTACAGTGACCCCCCTAACTTTCCCTAATCTGCGTAATACACATTTATTACAGTGACCCCCCTAACTTTCCCTAATCTGCGTAATACACATTTATTACAGTGACCCCCCTAACTTTCCCTAATCTGCGTAATACACATTTATTACAGTGACCCCCCTAACTTTCCCTAATCTGCGTAATACACATTTATTACAGTGATCCCCCTAACTTTCCCTAATCTGCGTAATACACATTTATTACAGTGACCCCCCTAACTTCCCCTAATCTGCTGAATACACATTTATTACAGTGACCCCCCTAACTTTCCCTAATCTGCGTAATACACATTTATTACAGTGACCCCCCTAACTTCCCCTAATCTGCTGAATACACATTTATTACAGTGACCCCCCTAACTTCCCCTAATCTGCGTAATACACATTTATTACAGTGACCCCCCTAACTTTCCCTAATCTGCTTAATACACATTTATTACAGTGACCTACTAATTTCCCCTAATCTTCTTAATCCACATTTATTACAGTGACCCCCCAAACTTTCCCTAATCTGTGTAATACACATTTATTACAGTGACCCCCCTAACTTCCCCTAATCTGCGTAATACACATTTATTACAGTGACCCCTAACTTTCCCTAATCTGCTGAATACACATTTATTACAGTGACCCCCCCTAACTTTCCCTAATCTGCGTAATACACATTTATTAGAGTGACCCCCCTAATTTTCCCTAATCTGCATAATACACATTTATTACAGTGACCCCCCTAACTTTCCCTAATCTGTTTAATACACATTTATTACAGTGACCCCCTAACTTTCCCTAATCTGCTTAATACACATTTATTACAGTGACCCCCCTAACATTCCCTAATCTGCTTAATACACATTTATTACAGTGACCCCCCCTAATTTTACCTAATCTTCTTAATACACATTTATTACAGTGACCCCCCTAACTTCCCCTAATCTGTTTAATACACATTTATTAGAGTGACCCCCCTAATTTTCCCTAATCTGCATAATACACATTTATTACAGTGACCCCCCTAACTTTCCCTAATCTGTTTAATACACATTTATTACAGTGACCCCCCTAACTTCCCCTAATCTGCGTAATACACATTTATTACAGTGACCCCCCTAACTTCCCCTAATCTTCTTAATACACATTTATTACAGTGACCCCCCTAACTTTCCCTAATCTGCTTAATACACATTTATTACAGTGACCCCCTAACTTTCCCTAATCTTCTTAATACACATTTATTACAGTGACCCCCCTAACTTTCCCTAATCTGCTGAATACACATTTATTACAGTGACCCCCCTAACTTTCCCTAATCTGCTTAATACACATTTATAACAGTGACCCCCCTAACTTTCCCTAATCTGCTTAATACACATTTATTACAGTGACCCCCCTAACTTTCCCTAATCTGCTGAATACACATTTATTACAGTGACCCCCTAACTTCCCCTAATCTGCTTAATACACATTTATTACAGTGACCCCCCTAACTTTCCCTAATCTGCTTAATACACATTTATTACAGTGACCCCCCTAACTTTCCCTAATCTGCTTAATACACATTTATTACGGTGACCCCCCTAACTTTCCCTAATCTGCTGAATACACATTTATTACAGTGACCCCCCTAATTTCCCCTAATCTTCTTAATACACATTTATTACAGTGACCCCCCTTACTTTCCCTAATCTTCTTAATACACATTTATTACAGTGACCCCCTTAACATTCCTCTAATCTGCTTAATACACATTTATTACAGTGACCCCCCTAACTTTCCCTAATCTGCGTAATACACATTTATTACAGTGACCCCCCTAACTTCCCCTAATCTGCGTAATACACATTTATTACAGTGACCCCCCTAACTTTCCCTAATCTGCGTAATACACATTTATTACAGTGACCCCCCTAACTTTCCCTAATCTGCGTAATACACATTTATTACAGTGACCCCCCTAACTTTCCCTAATCTGCGTAATACACATTTATTACAGTGACCCCCCTAACTTCCCCTAATCTGCGTAATACACATTTATTACAGTGACCCCCCTAACTTCCCCTAATCTTCTTAATACACATTTATTACAGTGACCCCCCTAACTTTCCCTAATCTGCTTAATACACATTTATTACAGTGACCCCCCTAATTTTCCCTAATCTGCGTAATACACATTTATTACAGTGACCCCCCAAACTTTCCCTAATCTGTTGAATACACATTTATTACAGTGACCCCCCTAATTTTCCCTAATCTGCGTAATACACATTTATTACAGTGACCCCCCTAACTTCCCCTAATCTGCGTAATACACATTTATTACAATGACCCCTAACTTTCCCTAATCTGCTGAATACACATTTATTACAGTAGCCCCCTAACTTTCCCTAATCTGCGTAATACACATTTATTACAGTGACCCCCCTAACTTTCCCTAATCTGCATAATACACATTTATTACAGTGACCCCCCTAACTTTCCCTAATCTGTTTAATACACATTTATTACAGTGACCCCCCTAACTTCCCCTAATCTGCGTAATACACATTTATTACAGTGACCCCCCCTAACTTTCCCTAATCTGCGTAATACACATTTATTAAAGTGACCCCCCTAACTTTCCCTAATCTGCGTAATACACATTTATTACAGTGACCCCTAACTTTCCCTAATCTGCGTAATACACATTTATTACAGTGACCCCCCTAACTTTCCCTAATCTGCGTAATACACATTTATTACAGTGACCCCTAACTTTCCCTAATCTGCGTATTACACATTTATTACAGTGACCCCCCTAACTTTCCCTAATCTGCGTAATACACATTTATTACAGTGACCCCCCTAATTTCCCCTAATCTGCGTAATACACATTTATTACAGTGACCCCCCTAACTTTCCCTAATCTGCGTAATACACATTTATTACAGTGACCCCCCTAACTTCCCCTAATCTGTTTAATACACATTTATTACAGTGACCCCCCTAACTTCCCCTAATCTGCGTAATACACATTTAATACAGTGACCCCTAACTTTCCCTAATCTGCTGAATACACATTTATTACAGTGATCCCCTAACTTTCCCTAATCTTCTTAATACACATTTATTACAGTAGCCCCCTAATTTTCACTAATCTGCGTAATACACATTTATTACAGTGACCCCCCTAATTTCCCCTAATCTGCTTAATACACATTTATTACAGTGACCCCCCCTAACTTCCCCTAATCTTCTTAATACACATTTATTACAGTGACCCCCTAACTTTCCCTAATCTTCTTAATACACATTTATTACAGTGACCCCCCTAACTTTCCCTAATCTGCTGAATACACATTTATTACAGTGACCCCCCTAACTTTCCCTAATCTGCTTAATACACATTTATTACAGGTGACCCCCCTAACTTTCCCTAATCTGCTGAATACACATTTATTACAGTGACCCCCCTAACTTTCCCTAATCTGCGTAATACACATTTATTACAGTGACCCCCTAACTTTCCCTAATCTGCTGAATACACATTTATTACAGTGACCCCCCTAACTTTCCCTAATCTGCTTAATACACGTTTATTACGGTGACCCCCCTAACTTTCCCTAATCTGCTTAATACACATTTATTACAGTGACCCCCCCTAACTGCCCCTAATCTGCGTAATACACATTTATTACAGTGACCCCCCTAACTTTCCCTAATCTGCGTAATACACATTTATTACAGTGACCACCCTAACTTCCCCTAATCTTCTTAATACACATTTATTACAGTGACCCCCTAACTTCCCCTAATCTGCGTAATACACATTTATTACAGTGACCCCCTAACTTTCCCTAATCTGCTGAATACACATTTATTACAGTGACCCCCCTACCTTTCCCTAATCTGCGTAATACACATTTATTACAGTCACCCCCCTAACTTTCCCTAATCTGCGTAATACACATTTATTACAGTGACCCCCCTTAACTTCCCCTAATCTGCGTAATACACATTTATTACAGTTACCTCCCTAACTTCCCCTAATCTTCTTAATACACATTTATTACAGTGACCCCCCTAACTTCCCCTAATCTTCTTAATCCACATTTATTACAGTGACCCCCCAAACTTTCCCTAATCTGTTGAATACACATTTATTACAGTGACCCCCCTAATTTTCCCTAATCTGCGTAATACACATTTATTACAGTGACCCCCCTAACTTCCCCTAATCTGCGTAATACACATTTATTACAGTGACCCCCTAACTTTCCCTAATCTGCTGAATACACATTTATTACAGTGACCCCCCTAACTTTCCCTAATCTGCGTAATACACATTTATTACAGTGACCCCCCTAACTTTCCCTAATCTGCTGAATACACATTTATTACAGTGACCCCCCTAACTTTCCCTAAGCTTCTTAATACACATTTATTACAGTAGCCCCCTAACTTTCCCTAATCTGCGTAATACACATTTATTACAGTGACCCCCCTAACTTTCCCTAATCTGCTGAATACACATTTATTACAGTGACCCCCTAACTTTCCCTAAGCTTCTTAATACACATTTATTACAGTAGCCCCCTAACTTTCCCTAATCTGCGTAATACACATTTATTACAGTGACCCCCCTAACTTTCCCTAATCTGCCGAATATACATTTATTACAGTGACCCCCCCTAACTTTCCCTAATCTGCATTATATACATTTATTACAGTGACCCCCCCTAACTTTACCTAATCTTCTTAATACACATTTATTACAGTGACCCCCCTAACTTCCCCTAATCTGTTTAATACACATTTATTAGAGTGAACCCCCTAATTTTCCCTAATCTGCATAATACACATTTATTACAGTGACCCCCCTAACTTTCCCTAATCTGTTTAATACACATTTATTACAGTGACCCCCTAACTTTCCCTAATCTGCTTAATACACATTTATTACAGTGACCCCCCTAACATTCCCTAATCTGCTTAATACACATTTATTACAGTGACCCCCCTAACATTCCCTAATCTGCTTAATACACATTTATTACAGTGACCCCCCTAACTTCCCATAATCTATTTAATACACATTTATTACAGTGACCCCCCTAACTTCCCCTAATCTATTTAATACACATTTATTACAGTGACCCCCTAACTTTCCCTAATCTGCTTAATACACATTTATTACAGTGACCCCCCTAACATTCCCTAATCTGCTTAATACACATTTATTACAGTGACCCCCCTAACTTCCCATAATCTATTTAATACACATTTATTACAGTGACCCCCCTAACTTCCCCTAATCTGCGTAATACACATTTATTACAGTGACCCCCCCTAACTTTCCCTAATCTGCGTAATACACATTTATTACAGTGACCCCCCTAACTTTCCCTAATCTGCGTAATACACAGTTATTACAGTGACCCCCTAACTTTCCCTAATCTGCTTAATACACATTTATTACAGTGACCCCCCTAACTTTCCCTAATCTGCGTAATACACATTTATTACAGTGACCCCCCTAACATTCCCTAATCTGCTTAATACACATTTATTACAGTGACCCCCCTAACATTCCCTAATCTTCTTAATACACATTTATTACAGTGACCCCCCTAACTTCCCCTAATCTGTTTAATACACATTTATTAGAGTGACCCCCCTAATTTTCCCTAATCTGCATAATACACATTTATTACAGTGACCCCCTAACTTTCCCTAATCTGCTTAATACACATTTATTACAGTGACCCCCTAACTTTCCCTAATCTGCTTAATGCACATTTATTACAGTGACCCCCCTAGCTTCCCCTAATCTGCTTAATACACATTTATTACAGTGACCCCCTAACTTTCCCTAATCTGCGTAATACACATTTATTACAGTGACCCCCCTAATTTTCCCTAATCTGCATAATACACATTTATTACAGTGACCCCCTAATTTTCCCTAATCTGCTTAATACACATTTATTACAGTGACCCCCCTAACTTTCCCTAATCTGCGTAATACACATTTATTACAGTGACCCCCCTAACTTTCCCTAATCTGCGTAATACACATTTATTACAGTGACCCCCCTAACTTCCCCTAATCTGCGTATTACACATTTATTACAGTGACCCCTAACATTCCCTAATCTTCTTAATACACATTTATTACAGTGACCCCCCTAACATTCCCTAATCTGTTTAATACACATTTATTACAGTGACCCCCCCTAACTTTACCTAATCTTCTTAATACACATTTATTACAGTGACCCCCCTAACTTCCCCTAATCTGTTTAATACACATTACTTAGAGTGACCCCCCTAATTTTCCCTAATCTGCATAATACACATTTATTACAGTGACCCCCCTAACTTTCCCTAATCTGTTTAATACACATTTATTACAGTGACCCCCTAATTTTCCCTAATCTGCGTAATACACATTTATTACAGTGACCCCCCTAACTTCCCCTAATCTGCATAATACACATTTATTACAGTGACCCCCTAACTTTCCCTAATCTGCGTAATACACATTTATTACAGTGACACCCCCTAATTTTCCCTAATCTGCTGAATTCACATTTATTACAGTGACCCCCCTAACTTTCCCTAATCTGCTTAATACACATTTATTACAGTGACCCCCCTAACTTTCCCTAATCTGCGTAATACACATTTATTACAGTGACCCCCCTAACTTTCCCTAATCTTCTTAATACACATTTATTACAGTGACCCCCCTAACTTCCCCTAATCTGTTTAATACACATTACTTAGAGTGACCCCCCTAATTTTCCCTAATCTGCATAATACACATTTATTACAGTGACCCCCCTAACTTTCCCTAATCTGTTTAATACACATTTATTACAGTGACCCCCTAATTTTCCCTAATCTGCGTAATACACATTTATTACAGTGACCCCCCTAACTTTCCCTAATCTGCTGAATACACATTTATTACAGTGACCCCCCTAACTTTCCCTAATCTGCTGAATACACATTTATTACAGTGACCCCCCTAACTTTCCCTAATCTGCGTAATACACATTTATTACAGTGACCCCCCTAACTTTCCCTAATCTGCGTAATACACATTTATTACAGTGACCTCCCCCCCCTAACTTTCCCTAATCTGTTTAATACACATATATTACAGTGACCCCCCTAACTTCCCCTAATCTGCGTAATACACATTTATTACAGTGACCCCCTAACTTTCCCTAATCTGCGTAATACACATTTATTACAGTGACCCCCCCTAACTTTCCCTAATCTGCGTAATACACATTTATTACAGTGACCCCCCTAACTTCCCCTAATCTGCGTAATACACATTTATTACAGTGACCCCTAACTTTCCCTAATCTGCATAATACACATTTATTACAGTGACCTCCCCCCCCTAACTTTCCCTAATCTGCTTAATACACATTTATTACAGTGACCCCCCTAACTTCCCCTAATCTGCGTAATACACATTTATTACAGTGACCCCCTAACTTTCCCTAATCTGCGTAATACACATTTATTACAGTGATCCCCCTAACTTCCCCTAATCTGCGTAATACACATTTATTACAGTGACCCCCTAACTTTCTCTAATCTGCGTAATACACATTTATTACAGTGATCCCCCTAACTTCCCCTAATCTGCGTAATACACATTTATTACAGTGACCCCCTAACTTTCCCTAATCTGCGTAATACACATTTATTACAGTGACCCCCTAACTTTCCCTAATCTGCGTAATACACATTTATTACAGTGACCCCCCTAACTTCCCCTAATCTGCGTAATACACATTTATTACAGTGACCCCCCTAACTTCCCCTAATCTGCGTAATACACATTTATTACAGTGACCCCCTAACTTTCCCTAATCTGCGTATTACACATTTATTACAGTGACCCCCCTAACTTTCCCTAATCTGTTTAATACACATTTATTACAGTGACCCCCCTAACTTTCCCTAATCTGCGTAATACACATTTATTACAGTGACCCCCCTAACTTCCCCTAATCTGTGTAATACACATTACTTACAGTGACCCCCTAACTTTCCCTAATCTGCGTAATACACATTTATTACAGTGACCCCCTAACTTTCCCTAATCTGCGTAATACACATTTATTACAGTGACCCCCCCTAACTTCCCCTAATCTGCGTAATACACATTTATTACAGTGACCCCCCTAACTTTCCCTAATCTGCTGAATACACATTTATTACAGTGACCCCCTAACTTTCCCTAATCTGCGTAATACACATGTATTACAGTGACCCCCTAACTTTCCCTAATCTGCTGAATACACATTTATTACAGTGACCCCCTAACTTTCCCTAATCTGCGTAATACACATTTATTACAGTGACCCCCCCTAACTTCCCCTAATCTGCGTAATACACATGTATTACAGTGACCCCCTAACTTTCCCTAATCTGCTGAATACACATTTATTACAGTGACCCCCTAACTTTCCCTAATCTGCGTAATACACATTTATTACAGTGACCCCCCCTAACTTCCCCTAATCTGCGTAATACACATTTATTACAGTGACCCCCCTAACTTCCCCTAATCTGCTGAATACACATTTATTACAGTGACCCCCTAACTTTCCCTAATCTGCTGAATACACATTTATTACAGTGACCCCCCTAACTTTCCCTAATCTGCTGAATACACATTTATTACAGTCACCCCCCTAACTTCCCCTAATCTGCGTAATACACATTTATTATAGTGACCCCCTAACTTTCCCTAATCTGCTGAATACACATTTATTACAGTGACCCCCTAACTTTCCCTAATCTGCTGAATACACATTTATTACAGTGACCCCCTAACTTTCCCTAATCTGCGTAATACACATTTATTACAGTGACCCCCTAACTTTCCCTAATCTGCTTAATACACATTTATTACAGTGACCCCCTAACTTTCCCTAATCTGCTGAATACACATTTATTACAGTGACCCCCCTAACTTTCCCTAATCTGCTGAATACACATTTATTACAGTCACCCCCCTAACTTCCCCTAATCTGCTGAATACACATTTATTACAGTGACCCCCCTAACTTTCCCTAATCTGCTGAATACACATTTATTACAGTGACCCCTAACTTCCCCTAATCTGCGTAATACACATTTATTACAGTGACCCCCCTAACTTCCCCTAATCTGCGTAATACACATTTATTATAGTGACCCCCTAACTTTCCCTAATCTGCTGAATACACATTTATTACAGTGACCCCCTAACTTTCCCTAATCTGCTGAATACACATTTATTACAGTGACCCCCTAACTTTCCCTAATCTGCGTAATACACATTTATTAGAGTGACCCCCCTAACTTTCCCTAATCTTCTTAATACACATTTATTACAGTGACCCCCCCTAATTTCCCCTAATCTGCGTAATACACATTTATTACAGTGACCTCCTAACTTTCCCTAATCTGCTGAATACACATTTATTACAGTGACCCCCCTAACTTTCCCTAATCTGCTGAATACATATTTTTTACAGTGACCCCCTAACTTTCCCTAATCTGCGTAATACACATTTATTACAGTGACCCCCCTAACTTTCCCTAATCTGCGTATTACACATTTATTACAGTGACCCCCCTAACTTTCCCTAATCTGCTGAATACACATTTATTACAGTGACCCCCCTAACTTCCCCTAATCTGCGTAATACACATTTATTACAGTGACCCCCCTAACTTTCCCTAATCTGCGTAATACACATTTATTACAGTGACCCCCCTAACTTTCCCTAATCTGCGTATTACACATTTATTACAGTGACCCCCCTAACTTTCCCTAATCTGCGTAATACACATTTATTACAGTGACTCCCCTAACTTTCCCTAATCTGCGTAATACACATTTATTACAGTGACCCCCCCTAACTTCCCCTAATCTGCGTAATACACATTTATTACAGTGACCCCCCTAACTTTCCCTAATCTGCTTAATACACATTTATTACAGTGACCCCCCTAACTTTCCCTAATCTGCTTAATACACATTTATTACAGTGACCCCCCTAACTTTCCCTAATCTGCTTAATACACATTTATTACAGTGACCCCCCTAACTTTCCCTAATCTGCTTAATACACATTTATTACAGTGACCCCCCTAACTTTCCCTAATCTGCTTAATACACATTTATTACAGTGACCCCCCCTAACTTTCCCTAATCTGCTTAATACACATTTATTACAGTGACCCCCCTAACTTTCCCTAATCTGTTTAATACACATTTATTACAGTGACCCCCCTAACTTTCCCTAATCTGCGTAATACACATTTATTACAGTGACCCCCCTAACTTCCCCTAATCTGTGTAATACACATTACTTACAGTGACCCCCTAACTTCCCCTAATCTGCGTAATACACATTTATTACAGTGACCCCCTAACTTTCCCTAATCTGCTGAATACACATTTATTACAGTGACCCCCCCTAACTTCCCCTAATCTGCGTAATACACATTTATTACAGTGACCCCCCCTAACTTTCCCTAATCTGCGTAATACACATTTATTACAGTGACCCCCTAACTTTCCCTAATCTGCTGAATACACATTTATTACAGTGACCCCCTAACTTTCCCTAATCTGCTGAATACACATTTATTACAGTGACCCCCCTAACTTTCCCTAATCTGCGTAATACACATTTATTACAGTGACCCCCCCCTAACTTTCCCTAATCTTCTTAATACACATTTATTACAGTGACCCCCCTAACTTTCCCTAATCTGCGTAATACACATTTATTACAGTGACCCCCTAACTTTCCCTAATCTGCTGAATACACATTTATTACAGTGACCCCCCTAACTTCCCCTAATCTGCTTAATTCACATTTATTACAGTGACCCCCTAACTTCCCCTAATCTGCGTAATACACATTTATTACAGTGACCCCCCTAACTTTCCCTAATCTGCTGAATACACATTTATTACAGTGACCCCCCTAACTTTCCCTAATCTGCGTAATACACATTTATTACAGTGACTCCCCTAACTTTCCCTAATCTTCTTAATTCACATTTATTACAGTGACCCCCTAACTTTCCCTAATCTTCTTAATACACATTTATTACAGTGACCCCCCCTAACTTTCCCTAATCTGCGTAATACACATTTATTACAGTGACCCCCCTAACTTTCCCTAATCTGCGTAATACACATTTATTAAAGTGACCCCCCCTAACTTCCCCTAATCTGCGTAATACACATTTATTACAGTGACCCCCTAACTTTCCCTAATCTGCTGAATACACATTTATTACAGTGACCCCCCTAACTTTCCCTAATCTGCGTAATACACATTTATTACAGTGACCCCCCTAACTTTCCCTAATCTGCGTAATACACATTTATTACAGTGACCCCCCTAACTTCCCCTAATCTGCGTAATACACATTTATTACAGTGACCCCCTAACTTTCCCTAATCTGCTGAATACACATTTATTACAGTGACCCCCCTAACTTTCCCTAATCTGCTGAATACGCATTTATTACAGTGACCCCCCCTAACTTCCCCTAATCTGCGTAATACACATTTATTACAGTGACTCCCCTAACTTTCCCTAATCTTCTTAATTCACATTTATTACAGTGACCCCCTAACTTTCCCTAATCTTCTTAATACACATTTATTACAGTGACCCCCCCTAACTTTCCCTAATCTGCGTAATACACATTTATTACAGTGACCCCCCTAACTTTCCCTAATCTGCGTAATACACATTTATTAAAGTGACCCCCCCTAACTTCCCCTAATCTGCGTAATACACATTTATTACAGTGACCCCCTAACTTTCCCTAATCTGCTGAATACACATTTATTACAGTGACCCCCCTAACTTTCCCTAATCTGCGTAATACACATTTATTACAGTGACCCCCCTAACTTCCCCTAATCTGCGTAATACACATTTATTACAGTGACCCCCTAACTTTCCCTAATCTGCGTAATACACATTTATTACAGTGACCCCCCTAACTTTCCCTAATCTGCTGAATACGCATTTATTACAGTGACCCCCCCTAACTTCCCCTAATCTGCGTAATACACATTTATTACAGTGACCCCCCCTAACTTTCCCTAATCTGCGTAATACACATTTATTACAGTGACCCCCCTTACTATCCCTAATCTTCTTAATACACATTTATTACAGTGACCCCCCCTAATTTCCCCTAATCTGCGTAATACACATTTATTACAGTGACCTCCTAACTTTCCCTAATCTGCTGAATACACATTTATTACAGTGACCCCCCTAACTTTCCCTAATCTGCGTAATACACATTTATTACAGTGACCCCCCTAACTTTCCCTAATCTGCTGAATACACATTTATTACAGTGACCCCCCTAACTTTCCCTAATCTGCGTAATACACATTTATTACAGTGACCCCCCTAACTTTCCCTAATCTGCGTAATACACATTTATTACAGTGACCCCCCCTAATTTCCCCTAATCTGCGTAATACACATTTATTACAGTGACCTCCTAACTTTCCCTAATCTGCTGAATACACATTTATTACAGTGACCCCCCTAACTTTCCCTAATCTGCGTAATACACATTTATTACAGTGACCCCCCTAACTTTCCCTAATCTGCTGAATACACATTTATTACAGTGACCCCCCTAACTTTCCCTAATCTGCTGAATACACATTTATTACAGTGACCCCCTAACTTTCCCTAATCTGCGTAATACACATTTATTACAGTGACCCCCCTAACTTTCCCTAATCTGCTGAATACGCATTTATTACAGTGACCCCCCCTAACTTCCCCTAATCTGCGTAATACACATTTATTACAGTGACCCCCCTAACTTTCCCTAATCTGCTGAATACGCATTTATTACAGTGACCCCCCCTAACTTCCCCTAATCTGCTGAATACACATTTATTACAGTGACCCCCCTAACTTTCCCTAATCTGCGTAATACACATTTATTACAGTGACCCCCCCTAATTTCCCCTAATCTGCGTAATACACATTTATTACAGTGACCTCCTAACTTTCCCTAATCTGCGTAATACACATTTATTACAGTGACCCCCTAACTTTCCCTAATCTGCGTAATACACATTTATTACAGTGACCCCCTAACTTCCCTAATCTGCTTAATACACATTTATTACAGTGACCCCCCTAACTTTCCCTAATCTGCTGAATACACATTTATTACAGTGACCCCCCTAACTTTCCCTAATCTGCGTAATACACATTTATTACAGTGACCCCCCCTAACTTCCCCTAATCTGCGTAATACACATTTATTATAGTGACCCCCTAACTTCCCCTAATCTGCTTAATGCACATTTATTACAGTGACCCCCCTAACTTTCCCTAATCTGCGTAATACACATTTATTACAGTGACCCCCCTAACTTCCCCTAATCTGCGTAATACACATTTATTACAGTGACCCCCCTAACTTCCCCTAATCTGCGTAATACACATTTATTACAGTGACCCCCCTAACTTCCCTAATCTGCTTAATACACATTTATTACAGTGACCCCCCTAACTTTCCCTAATCTGCTGAATACACATTTATTACAGTCACCCCCCTAACTTCCCCTAATCTGCGTAATACACATTTATTACAGTGACCCCCTAACTTTCCCTAATCTGCGTAATACACATTTATTACAGTGACCCCCCTAACTTCCCCTAATCTGCATAATACACTTTTATTACAGTGACCCCCCTAACATCCCCTAATCTGTGTAATACACATTTATTACAGTGACCCCCCTAACTTTCCCTAATCTGCGTAATACACATTTATTACAGTGACCCCCCTAACTTTCTCTAATCTGCGTAATACACATTTATTACAGTGACCCCATAACTTTCCCTAATCTGCATAATACACATTTATGACAATGACCCCCCCTAACTTTCCCTAATCTGCGTAATACACATTTATTACAGTGACCCCCCTAACTTTACCTAATCTTCTTAATACACATTTATTACAGTGACCCCCCTAACTTTCCCTAATCTGCGTAATACACTTTTATTACAGTGACCCCCCTAACATCCCCTAATCTGTGTAATACACATTTATTACAGTGACCCCATAACTTTCCCTAATCTGCGTAATACACATTTATTACAGTGACCCCCCTAACTTTCCCTAATCTGCGTAATACACATTTATTACAGTGATCCCCCTAACTTTCCCTAATCTGCGTAATACACATTTATTACAGTGATCCCCCTAACTTCCCCTAATCTGCTGAATACACATTTATTACAGTGACCCCCCTAACTTTCCCTAATCTGCTGAATACACATTTATTACAGTCACCCCCCTAACTTCCCTAATCTGCGTAATACACATTTATTATAGTGACCCCCCCTAACTTTCCCTTATCTGCTTAATACATATTTATTACAGTGACCCCCCTAACTTTCCCTAATCTGTTTAATACACATTTATTACAGTGACCCCCCTAACTTTCCCTAATCTGCGTAATACACATTTATTACAGTGACCCCCCTAACTTTCCCTAATCTGCGTAATACACATTTATTACAGTGACCCCCCTAACTTTCCCTAATCTGCGTAATACACATTTATTACAGTGACCCCCCTAACTTTCCCTAATCTGCGTAATACACATTTATTACAGTGATCCCCCTAACTTTCCCTAATCTGCGTAATACACATTTATTACAGTGACCCCCTAACTTCCCCTATTCTGCTGAATACACATTTATTACAGTGACCCCCCTAACTTCCCCTAATCTGCGTAATACACATTTATTACAGTGACCCCCCTAACTTTCCCTAATCTGTTTAATACACATTTATTACAGTGACCCCCCTAACTTTCCCTAATCTGCGTAATACACATTTATTACAGTGACCCCCCTAACTTTCCCTAATCTGCGTAATACACATTTATTACAGTGACCCCCCTAACTTTCCCTAATCTGCGTAATACACATTTATTACAGTGACCCCCCTAACTTTCCCTAATCTGCGTAATACACATTTATTACAGTGATCCCCCTAACTTTCCCTAATCTGCGTAATACACATTTATTACAGTGACCCCCTAACTTCCCCTATTCTGCTGAATACACATTTATTACAGTGACCCCCTAACTTCCCCTAATCTGCGTAATACACATTTATTACAGTGACCCCCTAACTTCCCCTAATCTGCTGAATACACATTTATTACAGTGACCCCCCTAACTTTCCCTAATCTGCGTAATACACATTTATTACAGTGACCCCCCTAACTTCCCCTAATCTGCGTAATACACATTTATTACAGTGACCCCCTAACTTCCCCTAATCTGCGTAATACACATTTATTACAGTGACCCCCCTAACTTTCCCTAATCTGCGTAATACACATTTATTACAGTGACCCCCACTAACTTTCCCTAATCTGCGTAATACACATTTATTACAGTGACCCCCCTAACTTTCCCTAATCTGCGTAATACACATTTATTACAGTGACCCCCTAACTTTCCCTAATCTGCTGAATACACATTTATTACAGTGACCCCCCTAACTTCCCCTAATCTGCGTAATACACATTTATTACAGTGACCCCCCTAACTTTCCCTAATCTGCGTAATACACATTTATTACAGTGACCCCCCTAACTTCCCCTAATCTGCGTAATACACATTTATTACAGTGACCCCCCTAACTTTCCCTAATCTGCGTAATACACATTTATTACAGTGACCCCCCTAACTTTCCCTAATCTTCTTAATACACATTTATTACAGTGACCCCCCTAACTTTCCCTAATCTGCGTAATACACATTTATTACAGTGACCCCCCTAACTTTCCCTAATCTGCTGAATACACATTTATTACAGTGACCCCCCTAACTTTCCCTAATCTGCTGAATACACATTTTTTACAGTGACCCCCTAACTTTCCCTAATCTGCGTAATACACATTTATTACAGTGACCCCCCTAACTTTCCCTAATCTGCGTATTACACATTTATTACAGTGACCCCCCTAACTTTCCCTAATCTGCTGAATACACATTTATTACAGTGACCCCCCTAACTTCCCCTAATCTGCGTAATACACATTTATTACAGTGACCCCCCTAACTTTCCCTAATCTGCGTAATACACATTTATTACAGTGACCCCCCTAACTTTCCCTAATCTGCGTAATACACATTTATTACAGTGACCCCCCTAACTTTCCCTAATCTGTTTAATACACATTTATTACAGTGACCCCCCTAACTTTCCCTAATCTGCGTAATACACATTTATTACAGTGACCCCCCTAACTTCCCCTAATCTGTGTAATACACATTACTTACAGTGACCCCCTAACTTTCCCTAATCTGCGTAATACACATTTATTACAGTGACCCCCTAACTTTCCCTAATCTGCGTAATACACATTTATTACAGTGACCCCCCCTAACTTCCCCTAATCTGCGTAATACACATTTATTACAGTGACCCCCTAACTTTCCCTAATCTGCGTAATACACACTTATTACAGTGACCCCCCCTAACTTCCCCTAATCTGCTGAATACACATTTATTACAGTGACCCCCTAACTTTCCCTAATCTTCTTAATACACATTTATTACAGTGACCCCCTAACTTTCCCTAATCTGCTGAATACACATTTATTACAGTGACCCCTAACTTTCCCTAATCTGCGTAATACACATTTATTACAGTGACCCCCCTAACTTTCCCTAATCTGCGTAATACACATTTATTACAGTGACCCCCCTTACTTTCCCTAATCTTCTTAATACACATTTATTACAGTGACCCCCCCTAATTTCCCCTAATCTGCGTAATACACATTTATTATAGTGACCCCCTAACTTTCCCTAATCTGCTGAATACACATTTATTACAGTGACCCCCCTAACTTTCCCTAATCTGCTGAATACATATTTTTTACAGTGACCCCCTAACTTTCCCTAATCTGCGTAATACACATTTATTACAGTGACCCCCCTAACTTCCCCTAATCTGCGTAATACACATTTATTACAGTGACCCCCCTAACTTCCCTAATCTGCTTAATACACATTTATTACAGTGACCCCCCTAACTTTCCCTAATCTGCTGAATACACATTTATTACAGTGACCCCCCTAACTTTCCCTAATCTGCGTAATACACATTTATTACAGTGACCCCCCTAACTTTCCCTAATCTGCGTAATACACATTTATTACAGTGACCCCCCTAACTTTCCCTAATCTGCGTAATACACATTTATTACAGTGACCCCCCCTAATTTCCCCTAATCTGCGTAATACACATTTATTACAGTGACCCCCCTAACTTTCCCTAATCTGCGTAATACACATTTATTACAGTGACCCCCCTAACTTTCCCTAATCTGCGTAATACACATTTATTACAGTGACCCCCCTAACTTTCCCTAATCTGCGTAATACACATTTATTACAGTGACCCCCCTAACTTTCCCTAATCTGCGTAATACACATTTATTACAGTGACCCCCCTAACTTCCCCTAATCTGCGTAATACACATTTATTACAGTGACTCCCCTAACTTCCCCTAATCTGCTGAATACACATTTATTACAGTGACCCCCCTAACTTCCCCTAATCTGCGTAATACACATTTATTACAGTGACCCCCTAATTTCCCCTAATCTGCGTAATACACATTTATTACAGTGACCCCCCCTAACTTTCCCTAATCTGCTGAATACACATTTACTACAGTGACCCCCCTAACTTCCCTAATCTGCGTAATACACATTTATTACAGTGACCCCCCTAACTTTCCCTAATCTGCGTAATACACATTTATTACAGTGACCCCCCTAACTTTCCCTAATCTGCTGAATACACATTTTTTACAGTGACCCCCCTAACTTTCCCTAATCTGCGTATTACACATTTATTACAGTGACCCCCCTAACTTCCCCTAATCTGCTTAATACACATTTATTACAGTGACCCCCCTAACTTTCCCTAATTTGCGTAATACACATTTATTACAGTGACCCCCTAACTTTACCTAATCTTCTTAATACACATTTATTACAGTCACCCCCCTAACTTTCCCTAATCTGCATAATACACATTTATTACAGTGACCCCCCTAACTTTCCCTAATCTGTTTAATACACATTTATTACAGTGACCCCCCTAACTTTCCCTAATCTGTTTAATACACATTTATTACAGTGACCCCCCTAACTTTCCCTAATCTGCGTAATACACATTTATTACAGTGACCCCCCTAACTTTCCCTAATCTGCGTAATACACATTTATTACAGTGACCCCCCTAATTTTCCCTAATCTGCGTAATACACATTTATTACAGTGACCCCCCTAACTTTCCCTAATCTGCGTAATACACATTTATTACTGTGACCCCCCTAACTTTCCCTAATCTGCGTAATACACATTTATTACAGTGACCCCCCTAACTTTCCCTAATCTGCGTAATACACATTTATTACTGTGACCCCCCTAACTTTCCCTAATCTGCGTAATACACATTTATTACAGTGACCCCCTAACTTTCCCTAATCTGCTGAATACACATTTATTACTGTGACCCCCCTAACTTTCCCTAATCTGCGTAATACACATTTATTACTGTGACCCCCCTAACTTTCCCTAATCTGCGTAATACACATTTATTACAGTGATCCCCCTAACATTCCCTAATCTGCGTAATACACATTTATTACAGTGACCCCCCTAACTTTCCCTAATCTGCTGAATACACATTTATTACAGTGACCCCCCCTAACTTTCCCTAATCTGCGTAATACACATTTATTACAGTGACCCCCCTAACTTTCCCTAATCTGCTGAATACACATTTATTACAGTGACCCCCCTAACTTCCCCTAATCTGCTGAATACACATTTATTACAGTGACCCCCTAACTTCCCCTATTCTGCTGAATACACATTTATTACAGTGACCCCCTAACTTCCCCTAATCTGCTGAATACACATTTATTACAGTGACCCCCCTAACTTCCCCTAATCTGCGTAATACACATTTATTACAGTGACTCCCCTAACTTCCCCTAATCTGCTGAATACACATTTATTACAGTGACCCCCCTAACTTCCCCTAATCTGCGTAATACACATTTATTACAGTGACCCCCTAATTTCCCCTAATCTGCGTAATACACATTTATTACAGTGACCCCCCCTAACTTTCCCTAATCTGCTGAATACACATTTACTACAGTGACCCCCCTAACTTCCCTAATCTGCGTAATACACATTTATTACAGTGACCCCCCTAACTTTCCCTAATCTGCGTAATACACATTTATTACAGTGACCCCCCTAACTTTCCCTAATCTGCTGAATACACATTTTTTACAGTGACCCCCCTAACTTTCCCTAATCTGCGTATTACACATTTATTACAGTGACCCCCCTAACTTCCCCTAATCTGCTTAATACACATTTATTACAGTGACCCCCCTAACTTTCCCTAATTTGCGTAATACACATTTATTACAGTGACCCCCTAACTTTACCTAATCTTCTTAATACACATTTATTACAGTCACCCCCCTAACTTTCCCTAATCTGCATAATACACATTTATTACAGTGACCCCCCTAACTTTCCCTAATCTGTTTAATACACATTTATTACAGTGACCCCCCTAACTTTCCCTAATCTGTTTAATACACATTTATTACAGTGACCCCCCTAACTTTCCCTAATCTGCGTAATACACATTTATTACAGTGACCCCCCTAACTTTCCCTAATCTGCGTAATACACATTTATTACAGTGACCCCCCTAATTTTCCCTAATCTGCGTAATACACATTTATTACAGTGACCCCCCTAACTTTCCCTAATCTGCGTAATACACATTTATTACTGTGACCCCCCTAACTTTCCCTAATCTGCGTAATACACATTTATTACAGTGACCCCCCTAACTTTCCCTAATCTGCGTAATACACATTTATTACTGTGACCCCCCTAACTTTCCCTAATCTGCGTAATACACATTTATTACAGTGACCCCCTAACTTTCCCTAATCTGCTGAATACACATTTATTACTGTGACCCCCCTAACTTTCCCTAATCTGCGTAATACACATTTATTACTGTGACCCCCCTAACTTTCCCTAATCTGCGTAATACACATTTATTACAGTGATCCCCCTAACATTCCCTAATCTGCGTAATACACATTTATTACAGTGACCCCCCTAACTTTCCCTAATCTGCTGAATACACATTTATTACAGTGACCCCCCCTAACTTTCCCTAATCTGCGTAATACACATTTATTACAGTGACCCCCCTAACTTTCCCTAATCTGCTGAATACACATTTATTACAGTGACCCCCCTAACTTCCCCTAATCTGCTGAATACACATTTATTACAGTGACCCCCTAACTTCCCCTATTCTGCTGAATACACATTTATTACAGTGACCCCCTAACTTCCCCTAATCTGCTGAATACACATTTATTACAGTGACCCCCCTAACTTTCCCTAATCTGCGTAATACACATTTATTACAGTGACCCCCTAACTTCCCCTAATCTGCGTAATACACATTTATTACAGTGACACCCCATAAATTCCCCTAATCTGCTGAATACACATTTATTACAGTGACCCCCTAACTTCCCCTATTCTGCTGAATACACATTTATTACAGTGACCCCCCTAACTTTCCCTAATCTGCGTAATACACATTTATTACAGTGACCCCCCCTAACTTCCCCTATTCTGCTGAATACACATTTATTACAGTGACCCCCCTAACTTTCCCTAATCTGCGTAATACACATTTATTACAGTGACCCCCCTAACTTCCCCTAATCTGCGTAATACACATTTATTACAGTGACCCCCCTAACTTTCCCTAATCTGCGTAATACACATTTATTACAGTGACCCCCCCTAACTTCCCCTATTCTGCTGAATACACATTTATTACAGTAACCCCCCTAACTTTCCCTAATCTGCGTAATACACATTTATTACAGTGACCCCCCTAACTTCCCCTAATCTGCGTAATACACATTTATTACAGTGACCCCCCTAACTTTCCCTAATCTGCGTAATACACATTTATTACAGTGACCCCCCTAACTTCCCCTAATCTGCTTTGGTCACCAGGCTGCCGGGATACAATCTTCCTGTCACTTCCCCATTCCTCCCCTGCATTCATTCTGCGAGCCTAGCGCAAACTGATTAACCCCTTGTCACGTACGACCCCCTGCTAGCACGCGACCTGCATGCGGGACAAGGGTTAATACTGACGCTCGCAAGCGCACCCACTCTTCACCTCCGCAAAGGTCCGTCAAATGGACAGTATCCCCTCTTACAGGATCAAGGATCAATACACAACCCGCAAGCTGCCCCACTCTTAACCCCCTCAAGGGTCCCTCAAATGGGTTGTATCTCTCCTCAAGCCGTCCCAATATACCACTGCCACGAACAGCACACAAGTGAGCACGTGACTTTAGATATGTGTAGCCCTCTTTCCTACGCTCTAGAGTGACTATGGGTACTACATACACACACCTGTGGCTCCAGGAGATCTGAGCCTCCGCTAACTGGGAGCCTGGGATAACAATTATCTTATTGTCAGCACCTCCACTTACCCAGGATCCCGATCGTGTAAGATTCCCCTGGGCAAGAACAATAGCAACACACACATGATGGAAAATGTTTATTGTAACGCATAAATGAACCCTTATAACACTATCATAGCAATATGTATTGTATGTCTTTATTTATATAGCGCCATAAATGTACATAGCGCTTCACAGTAGTAATACATATCATATAAATAACAAATAATATAAATAACAGATCATGGGAATAAGTGCTTCAGACATACTGTAAAAGTAACATTACGGAAGGAGTCCCTGCTCCGAGGAGCTTACAATCTAATTGGTAGGTAGGGAGAACGTACAGAGACAGTAGGAGGGAATACTAGTAAGTGCGTCTGCAGGGGCCAAACTTTATGTGTCATGTGTCCATGATTATCCAGTGCTACTCATATGCTTCTTTAAGCAGATTTGTCTTCAGGTGAGTCTTAAAGGTGGATAGCGAGGGTGCTAGTCGGGTATTGAGGGGAAGGGCATTCCAGAGGTGTGGGGCAGTCAGTGAGAAAGGTTTAAGGCGGGAGACAGCTTTAGATACAAAGGGGGTAGAAAGAAGACATCCTTGAGAAGAACGCAAGAGTCGGGATGGTGCATAGCGAGAAATTAGGGCTGAGATGTAAGGAGGGGCAGAAGAATGTAAAGCTTTAAAAGTGAGCAGGAGAATTGAGTGTGAGATACGTGATTTAATCGGAAGCTAGGAGAGGGATTTCAGGAGGGGAGATGCGGAGACAGATTTAGGAAAGAGTAGAGTGATTCTGGCAGCAGCGTTTAGGATAGATTGTAGGGGAGACAGGTGAGAGGTAGGAAGGCCGGACAGCAGGAGGTTACAGTAATCGAGACGTGAGAGAATGAGGTCCTGAGTCAGAGTTTTAGCAGTTGAGTAACAGAGGAAAGGGCGTATCTGTGTGATATTGCGGAGGAAAAAGCGACAAGTTTTCGAAACGTTTTGAATATGAGAGGAGAATGAGAGAGAGGAATCAAGTGTAACCCCTAGGCAGCGTGCTTGGGCTACTGGGTGAATGATCGTATTTCCAATAGCAATGTGGAAGGAGGTAGTAGGGCCAGGTTTGGGAGGAAGTATAAGGAGCTCTGTTTTTGCCATGTTAAGTTTTAGTCGGTGGATGGCCATCCAGGATGATATTCCAGAGAGGCATTCAGAAACTTTGGTCTGTATAGCAGGTGTAAGGTCAGGGGTTGAAAGGTAAATTTGTGTGTCGTCAGCATAGAGGTGATATTTAAACCCAAAAGATGTGATTAGGTCACCTAGAGAGAGTGTGTACAGAGAAAAGAGAAGGGGTCCCAGGACAGAGCCCTGGGGTACCCCCACAGGGAGATCAATAGAGGAGGAGTAGGTGTTGGCAAAAGAGACACTGAAGGTACGATGGGAGAGTTAAGAGGAGATCCAGGATAAAGCTTTATTCCGAATACCAAGAGTATGGAGAATGTGAAGGAGAAGAGGGTGGTCCACGGTGTCGAATGCTGCAGAGAGGTCGAGTAATATGAGCAGAGTGTAATGACCTCTGTCTTTGGCAGCGTGGAGGTCGTCAGTTATTTTAGTGAGGGCTGTTTCAGTAGAGTGAGCAGTGCGGAAGCCAGATTGTAGAGGGTCTAGGACAGAATAGGTGTTCAGAAAGTGTAGCAATCGAGAGAATACAAGATGTTCAAGGAGTTTGGAGGCTTATACTATCCTTATAACTCTAGTGGCTCGGCCACTCTCCTAATGAGTAATGTCACTGTCCCGTCACCGCGTGCCCCCACACCGTATCCATGTACTGTATTTGTATATAGGCTCAGTCCTTTGGCCACTCCACTTAGTGTCCCCAAAGAGTGTTCCCTAAGGCGGGATCAGCGCCTGTTGACCGGTGTTGGTGCACTTTATTAAATACCTTCCGGTCACTGCGGTGACCGGTGACAACTTCAAAAAGGATCCGCCGATCCAGCGTAGTCTGTCCGATGTCACGATGCACAGCAACCTGGTCCCAGATGACTAGCAGCAATTGCAAATCTGCACACTTTGTCCCTATCTACTATACAGTAAGGGATGATGACGCTAGCACTACAGGGCGTCCCTGCAGCACCACAACCTACGGTGACTCAGGGAATCTCTTAGGGCCCTCAGGGAAGATCTAACCTATGCAGGTGGGTCACGGACCCCCTGCACGCACACTACCTCTTCCCTTGCTCCTCCGGTGCCCTCTGACTAGCATGGTCTCTCCCCCATGCTTCCCTTTCCTGCCTCCCACGAATACAGCCCTCCTATTGGCTCCCTAGCGTCAGGTGACTCCGCTAAGGCTCCTGGGAGTTGTAGTTACTGGCTGAGCCTCTATCTTACTGGCCAGCCGTTCGCGCGCTTGCATGGCGCATGCGCGACCTCTCTGTTCTGACAGTGCCCTTGCTGTTGCGCAATCAACATGGCAGCGCCCTATACTGTCGGGCTGCCGTGGAACCTTACACCACTCCCTCCGGAGACGCACTGCAGCAGCAGAAGGCAACCTAACTCATCCCTACATATGCAACCAGGGTAAAAACACACGGCTACTCTAGCCAACCCCCCTTTCTCCTCTGCAAGGAACCAGCGAGTTAGTATTAACCCCCTACTCAATTGCACATCATAACCATCCACTGCCACCACCTGAGGTTATGCAGATATGATAAAAGATCTTAGACTAAAATATCCGCCAGGGCTTCAGGTCCCTGTTTATTATAGGAAAAACTATGCACTTTAACACAAAATCAGTTGTAGTAACATGTGCCCGAATCCGTAAGTTATTGTCTCCAGAGTGCGCATTACCATTCAGAGCCCAAAGCATTACTTATTAAATGTTTTAATATATATAAAAATACAGTGCTTAGATTACAGAAAATGTATTACAAAATAAACATACAATTACAATATAAGGCAGAACAGCTTCTTAAAATAAAATGATAAACATAAAAGAAAATCTATACTTCACCACATGACATAGATTTTCCCCAGAGAGGTCGCTGGTAAGAAACATTGAAATATCCCGTATCTGGTCTCAAATACTCCTCTGTAGATATCTACCCCCCACCACACTTGCTCAGCCTTAAATACAGTTATTTCCCATGGAACACAACCTAAACCCAGCCCCTGGCATAAATCAGTGGTGAGGTTGACAGTCTTACCCCAGAGTAAAACTCCTCCCACCCCAGGACGTTTAAAAACTGCTTTTCCTATCTAAATGTATTAATAACTTCAGTTCTGTAATACTTACTGGCACGCGAGACGTATTAATACATTCCGGCACGCATGACGCTCCCAATGAGACTAGATATCACCGTGTAATACTAAAATTAAGAGAGATATTAATATCTGTCTCTTAGGACCTGCTAGACATCATGTGTCTTTAATCGTTATTTGCGGCTCGGTACCCCGGTTACACATATGTAATTTTTAGCATGTTCAGCCGAGGACATCTCATGATATTCTTATATTTAATAAGGTCACTCATTCTGATATCTCCTTCTGTAGCCGCACCCCTGGCCCCCATAAAACCCCTTGTCAAGAAATGCTTTGAAGCTGAGCCTCCTGTGTAGAGAGCGTTTGTCACAGGTGCTATATTTCACACCAAATGTTCAAGACATGGGCCTAGCTGTCTCTACCAGCAATATACACTTGGCCTGCAAATTAGGTATTAACATACACCAAACCCCCTCTGTACTTTTCACACCCAACTTCAATCAAGCCTTTTGAAGCCCAGATATTTCTGAAAAGACACCATACATATTTGTATTTTCCTAAAACTGTAGCTCATTAAACCCTTAAGCCCCAGAGGGATTAAAAATACCCACTATCTCATGACATTAAAGGAAACAGGTAAAGATCGATATCAATCCGCTCCGTGAAAAAAAAATAGGAACTCACCAGCAAAGAAGTTAAAAACTAATTTATTAAACTACATTAAAACAAAAAAAACAAACAGTACAAATTACTCTCCCACGCGTTACACGCATACTGTGGCGCTTTCTCAAGGAGTAGTGAGATGGGGGAGGTCCTGGGTATTTAACACACAACCCCGTCATACAAGATACTCTTTGAAATAATTAATAAATCTTGTCTTGCAGAAAGAATAGAAACGAAACACAGAAAGGTAAGAAAGAAAGAAAACTTCCCTGCAGAAGAACAAAAAACAGGAATGACATGTGTGACAATAAAAGAATGAAATAAATGAATAAATCAAATGAAATAAACAAATAATATGCTTAACAATAATTGAAACTGGTGTTAGAAAAAGGATGGCAATTTGAGATGATGACACAGACTCGTCCAATGAACATTAATCAGATGTAACAAAAAACAAAAAAAAATTACATCAAAATATGGACCAATGTGCCTCAAATATAAATTAGATAGAAAAAATGCCATCCTAAATCCTACATATAAACTAATCTAAATAATTAAAGAAGATAAGGCAATAATAATTGAATAGCATATAAACCATGCCAACAATAATAGCAATATTAAAACATCAAGTACTGGCGAGAAATATATATATCCAACTAAATTGGAATCTATGAAGGACACCATGGATGAAAAACACAGGTTAAGAGGTGGGGAAAATACATCGATTGGGATAGACCAGAAAAATAAAAATAACTAAAAATAAATCAATTTATATAAATTAATTAACCCTCAATGGTCAGCATAGAAATAAATGAATCCTGTAATATCAACAATATATAACAATTAAATTTGATACATTTTGTTTAATGTATATAATATGAAATAATAAAAAGTATAATAATTACTAAATTTCATAAGAAATATACAAGGTTCAGAAAAAACTATAAAAAACTCTTTAACTCCCAATCAATGTTTAACCCATTGGGTACCAAGGTATTAAGTGTAAATATCCAAAATGCTTCACGCCTGTGAAGCAAATTGGCTCTATTCCCCCCCTCTAAAGTGTGGCTTCACAGATTCCAAAGCAACACATTTAAAGTTGGTCAGACTTCCTTTCTGGCAAATATCAAAATGCTTTGACACTGGGTGTAGCTGATCTTTCTTAGTGATCAGTCTCATATGCTCAAGTATGCGTTGCTTCAAAGGCCTTGTGGTAAGACCCACATACCGTTTGTCACAACCACACATGAGCATATAGATAACATGATCCGTATTACAAGTTATGCATGACAAGATATTAAATACCCTAGTACCATCAGAGCCTGAAACAGTTTTGGTCTTAATCAAATATCTACACATTTTGCAGCGATGACAGGGGTAGCAACCAGTAAGATTTGGAAAAAATCCTTTATTAGGTTTTAAAGTCAATTGGTTTATTCTGGCCACAGACCCCTTTCTCAAAGACATGGTGACCTACTGTATGATCCAAGAATAGTTTTTCAAAGATCTATAACAATGGGCAATTTATTATCACCGAGTGTGCCTAAATTGACTTTATAACCTAATAAAGGATTTTTTCCAAATCTTACTGGTTGCTACCCCTGTCATCGCTGCAAAATGTGTAGATATTTGATTAAGACCAAAACTGTTTCAGGCTCTGATGGTACTAGGGTATTTAATATCTTGTCATGCATAACTTGTAATACGGATCATGTTATCTATATGCTCATGTGTGGTTGTGACAAACGGTATGTGAGTCTTACCACAAGGCCTTTGAAGCAACGCATACTTGAGCATATGAGACTGATCACTAAGAAAGATCAGCTACACCCAGTGTCAAAGCATTTTGATATTTGCCAGAAAGGAAGTCTGACCAACTTTAAATGTGTTGCTTTGGAATCTGTGAAGCCACACTTTAGAGGGGGGGAATAGAGCCAATTTGCTTCACAGGCGTGAAGCATTTTGGATATTTACACTTAATACCTTGGTACCCTTTGGGCTAAACATTGATTGGGATTTAAAGAGTTTTTATAGTTTTTTCTGAACCTTGTATATTTCTTATGAAATTTAGTAATTATTATACTTTTTTATTATTTCATATTATATACATTAAACAAAATCTATCAAATTTAATTGTTATATATTGTTGATATTACAGGATTCATTTATTTCTATGCTGACCATTGAGGGTTAATTAATTTATATAAATTGATTTATTTTTATTTATTTTTATTTTTCTGGTCTATCCCAATCGATGTATTTTCCCCACCTCTTAACCTCTGTTTTTCATCCATGGTGTCCTTCATAGATTCCAATTTAGTTGGATATATATATTTCTCGCCAGTACTTGATGTTTTAATATTGCTATTATTGTTGGCATGGTTTATATGCCATCCAATTATTATTGCCTTATCTTCTTTAATTATTTAGATTAGTTTATATGTAGGATTTAGGATGGCATTTTTTCTATCTAATTTATATTTGAGGCACATTGGTCCATATTTTGATGTAACATTTTTTTGTTTTTTGTTACATCTGATTAATGTTCATTGGACGAGTCTGTGTCATCATCTCAAATTGCCATCCTTTTTCTAACACCAGTTTCAATTATTGTTAAGCATATTATTTGTTTATTTCATTTGATTTATTCATTTATTTCATTCTTTTATTGTCACACATGTCATTCCTGTTGTTTGTTCTTCTGCAGGGAAGTTTTCTTTCTTTTTTTCTTACCTTTCTGTGTCTCGTTTCTATTCTTTCTGCAAGACAAGATTAATTAATTATTTCAAACAGCTGTCTTGTACGACGGGGTTGTGTGTTAAATACCCAGGACCTCCCCCATCTTACTACTCCTTGAGAAAGCGCCACAGTGGGCGTGAAACGCGCGAGAGAGTACTTTGCACTGTTTTTTTTTTTTTAATGTAGTTTAATAAATTAGTTTTTAACTTCTTTGCTGGTGAGTTCCTATTATTTTTTCACGGAGCGGATGGATATCGATCTTTACCTGTTTCCTTTGTTACCGCGAGAGGATCTGCATTCACCACCGAATGTTACAGGGAGACGCTTCTGAGCGTCAGGGCTGTATTTGGATTTCTGGGGAGCCAGGCAGTGGTTGATCGTGAGTAGTTCTTACTCCACACCGGGCATAGCCGGGGTCAACCGAGGGAGACTGAGTGAGTTACCATCTCATATATTGTCCCCAGTGTGTAAAGCCCTCCTTGCTGCCCCTGTCATTCTATATTGACTGTTTACCCTTTAAACCCGCATGTTCCGGTGTCAACTCCTTGAAATGAATGAAGATTTATTACATATAACTGCCTTTTTTTAAGCAGCACTGACCGTCACTCTTGGAGCTTTTACATGTTTTTTTCCAAGTTATCTCATGACATTATCCTGACACCCCTCATCACCCCGGTCCAGCCTTAGCTTAGACCATCATGTGTCTCAGAGACCCCGCACCACATTCCAACTGCCGGAGACGCCTGTCACTGGGACCAGAACTTTAACCCCGAAACCACCGGGATCACCGTCACCGGACAGGACACTGAATTACCAAAAGTTTATTCTGGCAAGCCGGCAAACACACAAAATACACAATCACAGTGAAACACTCACCAACTGGGAGTCTGGGGGGAAGTCTCTAACCTCAACTGGGTGCCGGGAAGGCACCTCAATGTCTGCGGGGATCAAAGGCGCTGCCCCGCTGAGAGCCCATCCCCGGACCTGGTAATTAGAACTTCCCCGCTCACCATTTGTCACGGCACCTAGCTGCTCCCAGCCTTTGTCACGACCCAGCATTTCTCTGCAGGCAGCCAAGATAAGTGAGTTACTGGGTCTGCATACAGAGAAATGCTAAAACACATACATTACAGTGCTGGCTTTCTGACTAACTGTATGGGGAACATGCTACAGTCTAACATCTATATCTATAAGTCTCAAATAATGTTTGTGTGTGTATGTCTTCCCCCTGTGTGATTGGCCCTGTGTTCTCCCTGTGTCATTGGCCACGGCACAACCCCCACACCCCCCTCACCCCACCCCTCACATTGCAAGGACCATCTTACTTGCAGTTGGAACCTAAGGAGAACAACTTGGCGAACCCACACTCCTCACCCCCCACACACCTCCGCCGCTCCTCGGCGCAGGCCTCACCTCTCCCCCACCAACAACCCCCCAGCCTCCGGTCACTCCACTCCCACCTGCCGCTCCTCGGTGCAGGCCTCACCTCTCCCCCACCACCAACTCCCCTCCCTCCGGTCACTCCACTCCCACACGCCGCTCCTCGGCGCCGTCCTCACCTCACCCCCACCAACCCCCCCCCCCTCCGGTCACTCCACTCCCACCCGCCGCTCCTCGGCGCCGTCCTCACCTCGCCCCCACCAACCCCCCTCCCTCCGGTTACTCCACTAACAGACGCTGCAGCCACCACTCCAAGGCGACACCTCACACTACATCACTGCCACTACCAGGTAAGAACAGTCATCTAACTATGCTGACATGACGTTTCATGACCTACTACACAAACAACTTGTGTGTGGGGGGGGGGGTAATGTGTGTGTGTGGGGAAATGTGTGTGTGGGGGGGGGACAGTGTGTGTGTGGGGGGGACACAGTGTGTGTGGCGGGAAGGACGACAGTGTGTGTGTGTGGGGGGAAATGTGTGTGTGGGGGGGACACACTGTGTGTGGCGGGAAGGACGACAGTGTGTGTGTGTGTGTGGGGGGGGGGGACAGTGTGTGTGTATGTGGGGGGACGACAGTGTGTTGGGAACCCTGTGTGTGTGTGTGTGTAACGGGTATTCCCCCACCCGATCGTAGATAGAGTGTAGATGCGGAGAGCTTAATGTTACGAGGTGTGGTGCTTCACCTGCTAGGCTCACAGGAGGGCTGAGCTTCCGCCACGGGGAACCTGGGGCACGTATACTACTATGAATAACCTCGTACTCTGTGCAGCGCCTCCACCTGAGATGGCTCCCACCAGAGGGGGAGTGGTTCCTCGCAGGACAATATATATATATACAGGCATACCCCGCTTTAAGTACACTCACTTTAAGTATACTCGCGAGTAAGTACACATCGCCCAATAGGCAAACGGCAGCTCACGCATGCGCCTGTCAGCACGTCCTGAACAGCAATACCGGCTCCCTACCTGTGCCGAAGCTGTGCGCAAGTGGGGAGACTATAGAGCCTGTTACAAATTCGTTATTTACATTAGTTATGCACGTATATGACGATTGCTGAACAGTACATGCATCGATAAGTGGGGAAAAGTTAGTGCTTCACTTTAAGTACATTTTCGCTTTACATACATGCTCCGGTCCCATTGCGTACGTTAATGTGGGGTATGCCTGTATATATCACCACACACAGCATGTAAACCAACCAATGACTTTACTATTGCAAACGTACTTGTGCATATGATAAACAGATAGAGGAGACACTAACTACTGCGTCTCGCAGGACGCAACCTCCTTCCATTGGGTGATCCCACCCCGTGTCCAGTAACCCCACACAATGTGTCCCTTCAAGTGATATAGATGTGTGTGACTGCACAGCTACTAGTCCCGTGTGAGTACTCTGTTGGTGCACTTTACAACGATACCTGCCCTGGCTCCAGCCACGGGTGCGCCATACCACTGGGGTTGGATCCACCGTGATGTCCTCCTACGCGTGGGGTGAATTCCGGTGTGGATAATATCACCGTAGCTCCGCACCGTCTGTACCTTTGCGGGGGTCCGTCTGCCGCCAGCAGGCCGCAGTCATTGTTTGGCAGGGCCCCCGGGAAGATAGTCTTTACCTATAATATATGTGGGGGTCTGAACCCAGACCTCTGGGGACGTGCAGAGTCCGCTGTGTCCCTAACTAACTGCTGAATAATAATAAGGGGGCAGGATCCCTAACCTGGGGACCGTCCCTTAAACAACACAACACTACCTCCTTCCCTAGCTGCTCCAGTCGCCAACTGCCTAACGTGCTCAGAGCCCGCGAAATGTATCAATCCCTCTGTGCAGGGAGATACTGTAGCCTTATTGGCTCCCTGGGGTCATGTGGGGCACTACTAAGGCTCATGGGAGTTGTAGTCCCTCTCTAGAGCCCTCTCTCTATTGGCCAGCGTTTGGGCGGTTTATCTGCGCATGCGCAATGTCCCTGGCTGGCCGCCGCATGCAGGGACTCACTGCACATGCGCGAAGTTGTGCAACATGGCGGTGCCCTGCTCGGGAGCTGCCGGGGACCTCCGGAGCACCGGAGTGCTCCCTGCTCAGCCCCCCCCCCCCCCTTCAGAAGTGCCGACGGGTCTGTCGAGTGACCCCCGGCAGCGGAGGTAAGAGGAGGGGGGGTCGCGGCACAAAAGGGGATCTGGCTACATCCTCCCCCTGGTAAAAACCCCAACGGCCTCGCTTGGGATACATAACTCAACCATGTACAGAAATTATATAATAAAAATGCAGTTCAATCATATAACTTAGCACATTCGCATTGACTTTATACGATATTGCACAATTCTGTGAGCATCACAATCACAGATTGGATTTTGCTCCGAGACCACTGCTGAGCCTCATAATGGGGTGCCCCAATTTGATCATAGGTTACCCGATTTGGAGGGTACCTGACTCTTTGGCTCCTTCTGAGCTGTTCTTCTGCAACTCCCTTGGGGGAGTAATAAACACAGTCGTGAGGCTCAGCCTCTTCCCTTGAGGGGAGAAATGTCTCTGAACAGTCTCTGTTCGGCACAAAGCATGGGCTTTGTGGATCCAAAGGCTGGCCCGCTGGGGCCACCTTAGTAGGTGTTGGCCTATGGGGCCCTTTACCCGTAGCTCCTCCGGTAGATGCCCCTTCTGCGGAATAGTCCCTTTGAGAGGGTCCTTCCATAGGGTCTTCAGGAGTTTCAGAGTGGGTTTCGTTATTTACAGTCTCTTGACCCATCTCTGCTAAGTCTGACTCACCGTTGAGCGGCCTGGCCAGTATCTCTGCTTCCTCATCTCCCACTTGTGGAATGGGGAGAAGGTGGTTACGGTGCCATACCTTTACCCGGCCTTCAGTGTCTTTGATGCGATAGACCGGGAGGCCAGGCATCTGAGACTCTATTTCATATACACCGTCTCTCCATCGGTCGGCCAATTTGTGTTTTCCGGGGACTCCCAGATTTCGAAGCAACACAGCATCTCCAGGACGAAGCTCCCGATATTTGACCTTATGATCGTGTCGCCTTTTATTGTCAGCATTCAGCTTAGCTGTAGACTTCTTGGCCTGTTGATATGCCTGCTGCAAGCTGTCTTTAAGTCTTTGCACGTATTTGAAATGGGTAGCATTGTGTATCCCATCCGTCAAGACTTGAAGGCGTACATCTACTGGCAGTCTCGGCTCTCGTCCAAACATGAGGAAGTATGGGGAGAATCCAGTTGACTAGTTTCGAGTGCAATTGTACGCATGCACCAAGGCCTCCACGTGTCAACTCCATTCAGTCTTCTCAGCTCAGTTTAAAGTTCCAAGCATGTCCAGTAAGGTCCGATTAAATTGTTCTGGCAAAGCGCCTCCCTCAGGATGGTACGGGGTCGTTCGTGATTTGGCAATGTTCAGCATTTTGAGCAATTCTCGGATTAGAGTGCTCTCAAATCCCGACCTTGGTCTGACTGGAGGCGGTTTGGAAGACCGTAGTGAACGAAGTACTTTCCCCATAATATCTTCGCCACCGTGATAGCTTTCTGGTCTTTAGTGGGGAAGGCCTGGGCATACCGGGTGTAATGGTCCGTGATGACCAGCACATTGCATATTCCTCGGCTATCAGGCTCAATGCACAGAAAGTCCATACACACAAGGTCCATTGGGCCAGAACTTTTCAGATGACACATATGCACTGCTCTGGTAGGCAGGGTCTTGCTTTGGACACACTGCGAACAATGGCGACAATGGCGTTCTACGGCCTCTCGCATCTTGGGTCAGAAAAAGCAGTCTCGGACCAACCCAAAGGTCTTCTCCACACCGAGATGTCCATGTTCATCATGTAGGGACTTTAACACCAGGTATTGCAAGTTCTTAGGGAGGACTAGTTGTCGTCCTTGGTTGTGGTATTGCACCACCCGATAGAGTAGCACTTTGTCATGAGTTATGTTCATCCCTTTTGGATCGCAGTAGGCGGCTGGGACAGCCTGCGACTGGCATCCCAAAGAATCCGCAACCCGTAATTCTGAGAAGGCCTCTTGATCATTGACGATGGCGGCAGTGCTACACATAACTCGCACCTCTGGTCCTGGGAGTTCTTCCCATTCCTCATCATCTTGAGTAGCACTTAGCCCTGGCCGTCGGGAGAGGGCGTCAGCCCCGACATTCAAGGGTCCCGGCTTATACTTCAGGGAGAATTGGTAATTGTTTAGAGCTGCCAACCATCGGTGCCCTGCTGCATCCAATTTGGCCGAGGTATTGATGTACGTGAGGGGATTGTTATCCGTCCTTACCTCAAACGTAACACCGTACAGGTAGTCGTGGAGTTTTTCCATGGTGGCCCATTTGAGAGCCAGGAACTCCAACTTGTGGACGGGGTATTTATATTCACTGGGTGTCAGACTGCGACTGATGTAAGCCACAGGGCGAAGGCCCTCGGGGTGCTTCTGGTGCAAGACGGCGCCCAAGCCATTTAGACTGGCATCCACATGCAGAACGTATGGTTGTTCTGGGTCAGCATACGCAAGCACAGGCGCTTCGGTCAGACTTTTCTTCAACTTCAGGAAGGCCTGTTCACACTCAGGCGTCCATTTATCGCCAAACGGTTGACGGGCTGACGTGGCCTTCCTTCCTGTATCTTTGGGGTATATCTTCAACAGATTGTTCAGGGGTTTAGCTCGACTAGAGTACCCTTCCACGAAGCGACGGTAATACCCGCAGAAACCCAGGAAGGATCGCAGCTCCGTAACATTCTCGGGATGAGGACAGTTCACGACCGCTTCGACTTTGGCTGGGTCAGTGGCGATTCCTTGAGCTGACACGATATGTCCCACGTAAGTCACCGAGGTGTGACAGAAGCGACACTTGTCGAGGGACAATTTCAACCCTTCTTTCCCAAGATGGTCTATCACTTTCAGCAATCTCTCTTCGTGCTCTTCCAGAGTCCTTCCGAAGACAATGATGTCGTCCAGGTAGACTAGACACTCCCGAGGGTTCATGTCTCCGATAGTCTTCTCCATTAGTCGTTGGAAGGTAGCAGGGGCCCCACATATACCTTGGGGCATACGAGTAAATTGGTAGAACCCCAAGGGACAGACGAAGGCTGTTTTCTCCTGATCCTCTGCATTCATGGGTACCTCATAGTACCCGGATCGTAGATCAAGCACACTGAACCACTGGCTTCCGTTCAGAGCATTCAGAATCTCTTCAATGCGAGGAAGGTTGTACTGGTCTGGTATCGTACGGTTGTTCAGAGTCCGATAGTCGACACACAGCCGCACTGACCCATTCTTTTTCCTCACTACCACTATGGGAGAGGCGTAAGGGCTCCGAGACTCTGTCAATATCCCAGCGGTCCCCATTTATTGCAAGACGTTCCTTACATCGTCCACATCCCTAGGGGCGATGCGATGAGCACGTTCACGGAACGGAGTAGCGTCATTCAGTCTAATGGTATGTTGAGCGCTGTGACTGCACCCCACATCCATCTCACTCGTTGAGAACACCATCCTTCGTTTATTCAACTGGGCTGTCAGCCGCTCTTTCCACTCAGTTGTCAACGTCGACTCGCCGAAGTTGAAGTCCAAATCGACTAACCGCTCATTTGCTGCCGCCACATTCACCTGGGGAGTGGTTTCCACAGGGCTGACCGGATATATGCTAGCAGCCATGCTTGTAAGCAGATATGCTTTTAAGTAGAAATGTTTCAAGTAGAATATGAAGTTTAAAAAGGAAGGAAGACTATTGAATCACTCACTCATCTCATCTCTTCTCTTTCCTCAGGTAAAAACATATTCCAATTGTCTGTCTATCCTGATATCCTCCCCTGCTGTGTATTTAGTTCTATCTAGGTAAAAACATATTCCAATTGTCTGTCTATCCTGATATCCTCCCCTGCTGTGTATTTAGTTCTATCTAGGTAAAAACATATTCCAATTGTCTGTCTATCCTGATATCCTCCCCTGCTGTGTATTTAGTTCTATCTAGGTAAAAACATATTCCAATTGTCTGTCTATCCTGATATCCTCCCCTGCTCTGTATTTAGTTTTATCTAGGTAAAAACATATTCCAATTGTCTGTCTATCCTGATATCCTCCCCTGCTGTGTATTTAGTTCTATCTAGGTAAAAACATATTCCAATTGTCTGTCTATCCTGATATCCTCAAAATATACTGGACACCTAACAAGCTCCTATTGAACCCCCAAAATAACCACAACATATATATAAGCATATGAGTGTCACAGAGGAGTGCTACTGAGCATGGCAATATATATTTAAAACCAGAGACAGCACATAAAACACAGACAAAGCTCAGTTTTTTAGCACATCCAGTGAAAATCATACATGGTACAGTGCCTAAATATATATGTATAAATATCTATTAAGTAAAATGGTCTTTTAGTTTGACATTTTTGGCCAAAATTGTTATAAGCCCCTGAGCCAACGTCACGGCAGACCACAATTCAGGGGTCCCTAACGCTAATATAAATTCTTAATAACCTGTGTAATAACAGGAAGAATGATTTATAGTAAATCTGTCAATATTAGTTGCAAAGTTCTAAGTCTGATTGAAGCCTTTATTAACCTGTACATTACCAGGAAAAGCACTCTGAATTAGAGTTGTCACAACCATCCTGCAAGCAAACAAGTTCCCCTGTGTGGAAGCTGCTATGGAGTGAGCCCTTAACCATTTAAATGTGGGAGGGGGGTGAGCTTAAATTAAGTAGGAGGTTGCCAACCTCCAATCAGCCAGGACTAGCTGAAACACAATTGTAAAATATACTGGACACCTAACAAGCTCCTATTGAACCCCCAAAATAACCACAACATATATATAAGCATATGAGTGTCACAGAGGAGTGCTACTGAGCATGGCAATATATATTTAAAACCAGAGACAGCACATAAAACACAGACAAAGCTCAGTTTTTTAGCACATCCAGTGAAAATCATACACGGTCCAGTGCCTAAATATATATGTATAAATATCTATTAAGTAAAATGGTCTTTTAGTTTGACATGCCGTGACGTTGGCTCAGGGGCTTACAACAATTTTGGCCAAAAATGTCAAACTAAAAGACCATTTTACTTAATAGATATTTATACATATATATTTAGGCACTGTACCGTGTATGATTTTCACTGGATGTGCTAAAAAACTGAGCTTTGTCTGTGTTTTATGTGCTGTCTCTGGTTTTAAATTAACTATCCTGATATCCTCCCATGCTGTGTATTTAGTTCTATCTAGGTAAAAACATATTCCAATTGTCTGTCTATCCTGATATTCTCCCCTGCTGTGTATTTAGTTCTATCTAGGTAAAAACATATTCCAATTGTCTGTCTGTAAATCATCCCCCTACTGTCTTAATTTAATTCAGCTTTCACACTTGTGCAAGGCAAGGCAACACCCACCTTAGAAAAACCATTTGCTTTAACTACCCTCACATGTGCTAATTAAGTTTGTTGTGCCAACCAGGTGACTTTCTAAAAGTATATAAGTAAACTCCTAACAGCCATTGCTGCCTGCAGCCATGCTTGTAAGCAGATATGCTTTTAAGTAGAAATGTTTCAAGTAGAATATGAAGTTTAAAAAGGAAGTAGAAATGTTTCAAGTAGAATATGAAGTTTAAAAGGAAGTAGAAATGTTTCAAGTAGAATATGAAGTTTAAAAAGGAAGTTCAAAAAGAACTGGAAAAGTGGACATCACCTACTGCTTCTGATTCCTGCTTTTGATCTACGTTGGAAAAGAGGATATCATCCCAGACTGCACATCTCAACACTTAACTATTGCTGTGATGCTGCCTTTATTTTTTATATTTGCTGCAACCTCACTTATTTTCAAATTATGCACTTCCTTCCACCAGTCTCCTTATGTCTCTAACTCTATTCATATATCTCCATCTCTCCTTTCTTCCCCACTTCTCAGTTCACATGAACTCCTTTCTTACCTGCGTCCTCTGTCACCACACAACTATACACCCTGCACTAAAACAAACCCCTATAAATCATCCGCACACATTCTCTTTCTATCCATGCTTCTCCTCCTTGCTTCTGGGGATATCTCTCCCAATCCTGGTCCCTGCCTTATTCCTACATGCTCTCGTCCTCGCCTCCCACATACAACCTCTACTCCTTCTGGTGTTAACCCCTCCAACCTCATACCCATCCCCTGCCACCCTCCCTCCTCTCTCCCTTTCTCCTGTGCCCTTTGGAATGCTCGCTCCCTCTCTAACAAGTTCCTCTCTGTGCATGACTTCTTTCTCTCTCACTCCCTGCTTCTCTTTGCTATAACTGAGACCTGGCTCACTCAGTCTGACTCTGCTCTGGAGGCTGCCCTCTCTTAAGGTGGCCTTTCCTTCTCCCACACTCCGCACCCTGATGGCAGGGGTGGAGGTGTGGGACTCCTGCTCTCCTCTCTCTGCCGTTACCGAACTCTTCCTATTCCCCCCTCTCTTGCCTTTCCCTCCTTTGAGGTTCACACTGTCCAGATCTTCTCTCCTCTCCCTGTTCATCTATCGCCCACCTACCTCTACTCACTCCCCTTCTGCCTTTCTCTCTCACTTTGAATCCTGGCTCTCTTTCTTTCTCTCCTCAGACTCCCCTGTTCTTCTCCTTGGGGACTTCAATTGCCACATTGATGACCCCTCTCTCCCTTGGGCTTCCCGCTTTCTTTCTCTAACCTCTTCTTTTGGCCTTCAACAGTGGACTGCAGCCAGCACCCACAAGGATGGCCACTACTTAGACCTGGTTTTCACTAAAAACTTCTCTCTCTCTGATTTCTCCATTTCCCCTTTTCCTCTCTCTGACCATCACCTCATCTCATTCTCTCTATATCGCTTCTCCCCTTCTCCACCCCCATCTACCCCCCGGTTCTGCAGAAACCTGCGCTCTATTCACTTACCTGACTTTGAGTCCATGTTACGCTCCTCCCTCTCCTCTCTAAGCTCTGCTACAGACCCTGACAAACTGGTCAGGAACTACAACTCTGTCTTGTCCTCCTCTCTTGATCTACATGCACCGCTTTCTCTCTGCCGCACTCGCCCTTTTAACCCTAGACCCTGGTTAAATTCCCATACGCGCATGCTGCGTTCCTCCACTCGTTCCAATGAACGCCTCTGGAGGAAATCTCATACTCTCACAGACTTCCTTCACTACAAATTTATGCTATCCTGTTTCAACTCTGCCCTCTCGCAAGCTAAACAAGCCTACTTTTCTTCACTAATCAACATGCACAAGTCTAACCCACGCTGACTGTTCTCTGTCTTTGATACTCTACTCAAACCACCCTCAGCTGCCTCTCCTTCCTCCATCTTCGCTCAGGACTTTGCTGACTATTTTAAGGAAAAGGTGGAATCCATACGGCAGAACATCCCCTCTGTTTCTTCCTCCCATCCTACACCTCTTCCTAACTCTCCTCCTGCCTTCCTTGACTCTTTTTCCACTGTCTCAGAGGAGGATGTGTCGATGTTGATCGCCTCTTCTCCCTCTACCACTTGCCCTCTTGACCCCATTCCCTCCCATCTCCTAAAACCTCTTGCTCCTACTATAATCCCTACGCTCACGCACATTTTTAACTCCTCCCTCTGCTCTGGAACCTTTCCATCCTCCTTTAAACATGCAACAGTCATACCATTACTCAAAAACAGCAAGCTTGACCCTACCTGTCTTTCTAACTATCGGCCTGTCTCCCTCCTGCCTTTTGCCTCTAAACTCCTTGAACGTCTTGTATTCTCTCGCTTGCTACATTTTCTCAACACCTATTCTCTCCTAGACCCTCTACAATCTGGCTTCCGCACTGCTCACTCCACGGAAACAGCCCTCACTAAAATAACTGACGACCTCCATGCTGCCAAAGACAGAGGTCATTACACTCTGCTCATATTACTCGACCTCTCTGCAGCATTTGACACCGTGGACCACCCTCTTCTCCTTCACATTATCCATACTCTTGGCATTCGGAACAAAGCTCTATCCTGGATCTCATCCTACCTCTCCCATCGTACTTTCAGTGTCTCTTCTGCTAATACCTCCTCCTCCTCTATTGATCTCTCTGTGGGGGTACCCCAGGGCTCTGTCCTGGGACCTCTTCTCTTTTCTCTGTATACACTCTCTCTAGGTGACCTAATAACATCTTTTGGGTTTAATTATCACCTCTATGCTGACGACACACAAATATATTTCTCAACACCCGACCTTACACCTGCTGTACAAACCAAAGTGCTGACGACACACAAATATATTTCTCAACACCCGACCTTACACCTGCTGTACAAACCAAAGTTTCTGAATGTCTCTCTGCTATATCATCCTGGATGGCCCTCCGCCGCCTTAAACTCAACATGGCTAAAACAGAGCTCCTCATACTTCCTCCCAAACCTGGCCCTACTACCTCCTTCCACATTACTGTTGGAACTACGATCATTCACCCAGTAGCCCAAGCACGCTGCCTTGGGGTCACACTCGACTCCTCTCTCACATTTGCCCCTCACATTCAAAACATTTCTAAAACCTGTCGCTTTTTCCTCCGCAATATAACGAAGATACGCCCTTTCCTCTGTTGCTCGACTGCTAAAACTCTGACTCAGGCCCTCATTCTCTTTCGTCTTGATTACTGTAATCTCCTGCTGTCCGGCCTTCCTGCCTCTCACCTGTCTCCCCTACAATGTATCCTAAATGCTGCTGCCAAAATCACTCTTCTCTTTCCTAGATCTGTCTCAGCGTCTCCCCTCATGAAATCCCTCTCCTGGCTTCCGATCAAATCCCGCATCTCGCACTCCATTCTTCTCCTCACTTTTAAAGCTTTACACTCTTCTGCCCCTCCTTACATCTCAGCCCTAATTTCTCGTTATGCACCATCCAGACTCTTGCGTTCTTCTCAAGGATGTCTTCTTTCTACCCCCTTTGTATCTAAAGCCCTCTCCCGCCTTAAACCTTTTTCATTGACTGCCCCTCACCTCTGGAATGCCCTTCCCCTCAGTACCGACTAGCACCCTCTCTATCCACCTTTAAGACCCACCTTAAGACACACTTGCTTAAAGAAGCATATGAATAGCACTGTGAATATTCTGAACACATGATACATAAAGCTTGGCCCGCTGCAGACGTACTTACCAGAACTCCCTCCTACTGTCTCTGTATGTTCTCCCTACCTACCAATTAGACTGTAAGCTCCTCGGAGCAGGGACTCCTCTTCCTTAATGTCTAAAGCACTTATTCCCATGATTTGTTATTTATATTATCTGTTATTTATTGGATTACCACATGTATTATTGCTGTGAAGCGCTATGTACATTAATGGCGCTATATAAATAAAGACATACAATACAATACAATATGCAACCCAGACTCTGTCCGGCATCAAGTTCCATCGGGAATGGAGAGATGTTCTGCACATACACGTAAGTTCGTGGAGGAATTTTAGTCGTCCATTCCCTCACTTCGGGTAGTACCCTATACCCTCTCTGAACTTCTTCCTCAGGGGTACTCTCCAGAGAGAAGAGCTGATCGTCCTCCTCTCGTTCGGGGAAACAGCACCAGACGGCCATTCTTTGCACTCCCCCTGGTAATATGGTCGTCAGTCCGCGTTGACGATTGTAGAGATCCCCGTGACGCTCCAAGGCATATACCCGTTTGCACTCTTCTCGTAAGACTGGATCTAGAAGCGAATTGGCCAGCGGCAACTCATTGGTCTCTTTCAAGTAAGCTCTGATTACAGCTTGTACTATATCAGTGTTGGTTCCCAAGATGATTGGATACTTGCACTGGTCTTGTGTCTCCGGGCATACCATTGCCGCCACGTGCATGGGGTGTTTCTTGCCGGTGTTCAGTTGGAGTATTTCCAGTTGAACCCTTACAATCCCATCGATGGGGTAATCTTCATTACTTAACCCCCTAACCTTCATATGTTCGGCCGACCTCAGGGGGCAGTGTTTAAGGTGCTGGTCATAGAACTTGCGGTATATTATGGTCACTTGTGACCCCGTGTCCAGTAGGACCGATGCGTAGATCCCCTCCAGTACAACAGGCACGATGGCCATGGGGCCTACTTGACTGTAAACTTCCCTTGGTGAGGCGTCATCACTGGGGCCGGAGTCAGAAGGGGCATCTTCGGTTCCAGAAGAAGGGGGTTCTGGGTCAGATTTTGCCATGTGTACGCGGCAGACCATTGACCGGGCCAATTTCCCTCTATCGGGAGGGTTTTCCTCTGGATGGCCCTCCATTTCTGGACAGTTACTGGCAAAGTGACCCTTCTTACCGCAAGTATAGCACACAACCTCACGCCGTTCCAGACGAACCTTAGACGGGGAAGGTGGCCTGTCGGTGGGTCTTGTCTTGTACCCCTTGGATGGGGTAGCAGACTCTTCCTTCTTCTCCATAGAGCCCTTTCCCTTTGAGATGGAGGGGCTCTTAGGTTTTGTGGTAGAGTGTAGCATAGCATGTGCTTCCTGTATTTTCACTTGGCGCAGCAACTCGGTGAACGTAGAGGGACCCCCGTCCATTATTTTGCTGTGGATCATATTGGCTATGGGGTGAGTGGGGCTTGATCCCCTTAGGTACTGCTTATGAAGCGCTTCATCCATCCCAGAGGCAGGAATCAGCTTACGATTGAGTAGGATTCCCAAGACCAGCTGCAGGTGGTGTATAAAGGCCGACAAGTCCTCTCCCTCCTTCTGATAAAGATTGAAGTACTTCATCCAGATCGCTCCTTCATCTTCTGCTAGCCCGTACGCTTCCAACAGGAACTCCACCATCTCAGCAGCACCTCCAAATGTAACGGGTATTCCTTCTGTCCCAATAACAGATACAGTGGGTGTGGGTGGAAACCTATGTGGTACCAGGTGTGGTGCATATATCTGTAGGTTCACAAGAGACCTGAGCCTCCGCTTGTTGGGAACCTGGGGTGAGTCCGTCAGCTCGATCTGATTTACAGCACCTCCACCTGTGCAGGGTTCTAGAAATGTAGAAGGTTGCCTACACAGGACCCACATATACAATAAGTACATACACGAGGATCTATATAACCAGTTTATATATATGCAGCAAGTAACACACTCTTAATAACATACACTACTAACACTCCCCCTAGGGGGTAACTCCACCATGTAACTCAGTCCTCACAGTGTCTCTCACTCCACTAGGAGTGTACCTACCCCCCACTGTGTATACCCACACCGTGTCCAGAGCCTAACCCCTTTGTCCCGTGGTCAGCGCTGCCACTATGTGTAAGGATAATGAGTATGGTATACGTTGGTGCACTTATGGGGGTACCTACCGAGCGCTCCTGCACTCGGACCTGCAAGCAACTTCGCAAAGGATCTGTCGCTTGGTGATTCTGTCTGATCCTGTGTTTCCTCGCACGGAGTCCGCCAGGGGCGATCCTACTCTGGAGATAGTCTCTGTCTCTGGGGGCACGGACTTGAGCCCAAGTCTCTTTTCAGGAAGCGCTGCGTCCGCTGTGTCCCTATCTATCACAAGTACTACTGTGACAGGGTCCCTAACCTAGGGCCTGTCCCTGTAGCACCACAAGCTGGGGAGTGAGAACCTATCTGGGGCTTAGGGGGTTATCTGGCCTAATGCAGTGGGTCACAAACCCCTGCCCTCACCTCCTTCCCCTAGCTCTCCTGGTTCAGCACTGACTAGCGTGGGCTCAGCGCGCGAAAATGTATCAAGTAAGCCTATCTGCAGGGAGATCCTAAGCCCTATTGGCTCCCTGGCATCACGTGGGGTGCACAGAGGCTTATGGGACTCGTAGTCCCTGCTTATAGCCTTCCCTGGTAGGCTAGGGTTTCGCGGGCTCTCCTCGCGCTTTCCTCGCGCATACGCAACTCGTCTGGACCGCCCGAGCACTCACTGCGCATGCGCGAACTCATTCGCAATGGCGGCGCCCTGCACGGGAGCCACAGGGAACCTCCAGAGTGCAGAAGCACTCCCTGCATGGCCCCCACCCTCCAGAAGTGCCGCCAGGTCTGCCGAGTGACCCCCGGCAGCAGAGGTAACGAGGAGGGGGGTCGCGGGACAGAGGGGACCTGGCTACATATATATGTTGTGGTTATTTTGGGGGTTCAATATGAGCTTGTAGTTGTTCTGTATGTTTTACAATTCTTGTTCAGCTAGTCTTAGCTGATTGGAGGGTGGCAACCTCCTACCTAATTGAAGCTCACTCCCTCCCACATTTAAATGGTTAAAAGCTCACTCCATAGCATCTCCCACTCTCAGGGGAACTTGCTTACAGTGTGATTGTGACAAATCTATTACAGAGTGCTTTTCTGGTAATGTACAGGTTAATAAAGCTTCAATCAGACTTAGAACTTTGCAACTAATTTTGACAGATTTACTATAAATCATTCTTCCTGGTAATACACAGGTTATTAAGAATCTATATTAGTAAGTTGGTCGCACATGAGGGAGACAGTAGCCCCGCCACACAAGGTCATTAAGGAGGGTTAGATAACCTCCTCCCCACTACCCGGTGCCACGTAGAAGAGGATGGGCGCGATCCTAGATCAGCTGAATAGGAGCGGAGAATATCGAACGCTAGAGATACATCCTCTGCACCCCCCCTCCCACCCCCCACCCTCCCACCCCCCCTTCCTACCCCCATACCTTCCTGTCTTCCCTCCCCTATGTCTGTATGAATGGTGTATGTCCCACGGAACGCTTTTTACGGCACTCATGTGACAATTGTATGTTATATTCTGAAAAAACAATAAACAGAATGTTGAAAAAAGAAAAAAAAAAGAATCTATATTAGTGTTAGGGACCCTTGAAATGTGGTCTGCCGTGCAGTTGGCTCAAGGGCTTACAACAATTTGACCAAAATGTTAAACTAAAAGACCATTTTATTTAATAGTTATCTATACATGTATATTTAGGCACTTTACCGTGTATAAGTTTTACTGGATGTGCACTGAGCTTTGTCTGTGTTTTATGTTATGTCTCTGGTTTTAAATCTAAATTCCTACTTACCTCCTCAAAGAAACAAATAAGGTTAGTTTGGCAAGATCTATCCTTCATAAATCCATGCTGACTATTACTAATAATTTTGTTTTCCATTACAGTAGGTATTCCTGAATATTATCCCGTATTAAACCTTCAAGTAGTTTCCCTACTATTGAAGTCTGGCTTACAGGTCTGTAATTTCCCGGTTGTGATCTAGCTCCCTTTTTTAAATATAGGCACCACATCTGCTTTACGCCAATCTTGTGGTACTGAGCCTGTGGAAATGGAGTCCTTGAATATTAAATATAATGGTTTTGCTATTACTGAGCTTAACTCCCTGAGAACTCTTGGATTTATGCCATCGGGGCCAGGTGCCTTATTTACTTTAATTTTTTCAAGTCGCTTATGAACTTCGTCCTCGGTTAACCAATTGTTCATTAATATGGAGGTTGTGGCTTCCTCCTGCGGCACTACTGTACTATTGAACTTGATTTTTCCCTGGTAAACACAGAGGCAAAGAATTTGTTTAATACCTCAGCTTTTTCCTTATCACCAATAATCTGCCTACCCATCTCACACGGAAAGGGTCCTATATTTTCTTTTCTCATTTTTTTGTTATTAAGGTACTTAAAGAACTTTTTAGGGTTGACCTTACTTTCTATTGCAATCCTTTTTTCATTATCCATTTTTGCTAATTTGATTGCCCTTTTGCAATTTTTGTTACATTCCTTATAATTCTCATATGATATCTCCGTCCCTTCTGGCTTAAAGAATCTAAACGCCTTCCTCTTCTTGTCCATTTCCTCCCCTACCTGTTTATTTAGCCACATTGGTTTTGACTTATTTCTTTTATACTTATTATACAAGGGTATACACTGATGAGTGTGCTTTTTCTAACAATGTTTTAAAGACTGCCCATTTATCTACTACATTTTTCCCTGCAAGAACATCATCCCATTGTATTACTGCTGGATTAGACCTCAGTTTATTAAAATCTGCCTTACTAAAGTTTAAGATCTTTGTTGAGCCCAAGAATTCTATTTTTTCATAATTTATTTCAAAAGAGACCATGTTAGGATCACTGTTACCCACATGTTCCAGGACTTGAATATTTGTTATTACTTCTACATTGTTTGATATGACCAAATCCAGGACTGCCCCTCTCCTGGTTGGTTCCTCAATAATTTGGGTCATATAATTGTCTTTAAGCACCCCAAAAACCTGTTTCCTGTTGTTGTAACGCTAACCTCATTGCCCCAGTCTATGCCTGGATAATTAAAATCCCCATTATGCAAACATGACCCATTTTTGATGCCTTCTCCATTTGTTTATCATTCTTATATTGCCCCATCAGCACCTACACCCATCATTATTAATTCACTATTGCAAGCAGTAGCGGGGGTTTCTCTACAGTTTATTTGCTATACTGAGGTACAAACTTTCTGTAATTGCCGGCGGTACCTGAAAATGCAAGGACCTGCTTTTTAATGAGGGCACCCTGACAGTCCACTATTGCCTCCACTTTGGCGGGCTCAGGCTTGAGATATCCTCTGCCTACCCGGTGGCCGAGGTACAATACCTCTGTGATGGGAGGGGGTAACCAGGCTATAAAATAAAGGTTTAAGCCCAAATGGTTACCCCTGAAACAGTGAGGTCCCTGGCAGCTACATAGCACCATAAGCCGGGGGCCAGGGATTATACATGTAAACATAAAGTGCCCCCTGCTTTTCCTGGTTACATGTCCCTGAAACGTGAAACTTCTTGTGTGTCAGTTTTAGGGAGGATATTTGGGTAGAAAAGCAATTATTTTGGTTGCAGGAGTTCGGGGGCCGAAGTTACCGGTAGTCCTTTAATTCTCCCCGGCAAGTAGGCATGATTTGCCGGTATGCGGGTTGAGTTACACTGGGGCTACCCAGTGTCCCCCAGACTTCTGAGTTTCTAGCCCAAATATCCCAAACCCATTTCCCTTATAAGTATAAGGTTCCCCAGAGTCCATACTTTATTAAAGGGTACTTTGTAATGTACGTTGTTATGACTATACAGTCAGCCAGGGCATCTGCATAGACGCCGGCGTGTCTGTATAGAGTCCGTAGTTCAAAGAGGAGAGGACCGTTTGGTGGGTGAGGAAGGGTGAATTGCCAGGTCCAGAGAACAAAGAGCACCCTGTGGGGACACCTTCTGTATCTGCCAGACTTGGTGGAGCCTGCCCAGCGGATGGCAATGTGTTAGCTGGGGGAGATACAGCTCGTAGGCGCTTCTCTCATTGGCTAAATCATATTTCCCGCTCACCTGGCTTTTCGAGCCAGCTTGACACGCCACCAGGGTCTTACCAAAGACAATAATATCGTCTAGGTAAACCAAACATTCCCGAGGATTCATGTCTCCAATGGTTTTCTCCATTAGGCGTTGGAATGTTGCTGGAGCCCCGCAGATGCCTTGGGGCATGCGCGTAAACTGGTAGAAGCCCAGGGGGCAGACGAAGGCAGTCTTTTCCTGGTCTTCTTTACTCATCGGTACCTGGTAGTACCCAGGTCGCAAGTCCATAACACTGAACCACTGGATCCCAGTTAGTGCGTTGAGAATCTGTAACGCTTGCGCGAGCCCACAAAAAGACCTGACCCCGGCACTGAGGTGGGAAGGACTATGCCACACACCCACAGTAGCGGGGGTGGGCCCAGATGGTGGTTTGTAGCGTGTTTGGGTATGTAGAAAACTGCCTAAATTCTACTGAAATTGAACCTTGGTAAGGTCTTATGCCTAGTACCTCAAACATGCCATTTTTTGATGCTTCGCCGATCGTTTACTGAGCTTCGAAAGCCGTATAAACCTTTGCGACGCATATAACGTGTTCTGCGCATGCGCGGGGACTTAGAAAGTATTGACTATTCTAACCAATCTGTATTGCGCATGCGCGAACCGATCGCAAAGACATTCAATGCGCAGAAGTGGGCTGATAGTCTCTAACAGCCACACTCATGCTGGTAACAAGCCTCCAAAGCTCATATAGCAGAAATATGAAAGATACTGGCCATGGAAAGGGGATAAAGGTATATGAGTCCTATATAACACATTATATACAAGCTAATTACACATACTAGATTAATCACCACCCCCCTTAAGTATGTGATGCTAAGCAATGTGCCAAGGTAAAATGCAGTGATGGACAGAAATCTTTAATGATTAAAAAGAAAACATAAATGTATACATGCAAGATGTTGATTGTCTATTCTCACATAATTATTTCATACAGCACGTATACACACATTACACATACAATAAACCCACAACGGGGTTTAGAGCTCCAGTATTATAGTCACTAGTTTATAAGAAAATAACAAATAATAATAATATAATACAGTATCTGTCAATACCAGACGCTGGTATATTATTATTATTTGTTATTTTCTTATAAACTAGTGACTATAATACTGGAGCTCTAAACCCAGTTTATTGTGATGTTTTGGGCGCGCGCGCAGTGCGCATGCGCAACAGCTGATATCTATTGATTTTGTAATCTAGGTACAGATAGGGTATAAAAGGGCTCAGTCCTCTCCCCCCCCCAGTAAATTTGTCCCTGAAGAAGCTCCTTAGCTGGAGGGAAACGCGCGTTGGACGCGCAATGGTGTTTTAATGTAGTGTTTTAATGTAGTGCTTGTAGTCTCCTGGCTCAGTGTGTATAGACCTTAGTACTCGGCTAATTCAGTCCAGGTCATACAGTCAGTGAGTTTTGTTGCTATCCCTCCTATCCATGTGATTAATGTGTCTTCACAGAGCTCATGCTGTGAACTCACCAACACTGATGCTGTGAGTGTTAGTTTTTCATTCACAGTACTTGCACCTCATAAAATTGATAATAAACTACTGAGGTGTTCAATGGTATATATTATATTAGGAGGATTGGATATTTATTCATTTATTTGTTCTCGCTGACCTGCATATACTCACCATCTGGTCTCACAGCAGATCCAGAGGGGTTAATACACTGACTTACAGCATCATATGTCTTCTTTATCCCACCAACATTAGCTGGTTAATAGGGATAGCTAAATCATATATTAGATGACATGGATGCCTGATTGTGTTGATTTAATTCATTTTTAATTCACGTTACACAATTCTTTGGTAATATATGTTTTAAGTAAATTTATTAAAAGTTATTTTTTTATACTTAGTGGTGTGCAGTTGAGTGAATTCTTTTAGGGGCACAATCATTTTGTGTTTCCCTTCCCCTTTTTCTGATTCACTTTTCAGTTCACAGTTTGCACCCACAATTTGATTACCTGATTTATGTATTCATTTATACAATTATTCAATTAGTATGGTTCTGTGATCACTCCCTATCCCTTTCCTGTTGTTTCTTGGTTCCCAGGATAATCGGGTACTTGGGCTGCACTTGGGGCTCGATACACACTAGGGCCTCCACATCCATAAGGTGCGACTTGCCTGTGTTCAACTGAATTATCTCCAGACGAACATTCACAATCCCGTCAATCCTCATTACTCAGCCCCCTCACTTCCATATGCTCCGCCGATTGCAAGGGACAGTGTTGTAAGTGTTGGTTATAGAAACCTCGGTAAACGATTGTCGCTCGGGACACAGTGTCCAACAACGCTGATGAGTATACACCGTCCATAACGACGCGTATGGTAGCGGCTGGTCCTACCCGACTGTAAGAGTCCAATGGTGGGGTTGAATCTTTGGGGCTTTGCTCGGGAGGGTCATCAGAGGGCGGGGAAGTGGTCTCGTCTGACAGGGCAGGGGCTTCGGTGGTATAAACCCTGCAAATCATTGTGTTAGGGTGGGAATTCTTAATTGGGGTTCTTTGTTGTTCTTCTTCTTTGGGACATTCATAGGCGAAGTGTCCCTTCTGACTACAGCTGTAGCAGATAAGGTCCCTGAGGGCGGTGCGGCCTTTATATGTAGCAGATACCCTCTCGGCCGGTTTGGACTTGGCGGCCGATGATTTTGATTGAGAGTCCTTCTCTATACTCTAGAGCTCCTTAAACTTTGGAGATGATGTTCCCTTGGGTTCACCCTTGAGGGGTCCTTTGGCCTCCTTAGGGCCATGGAAGTGCAGCTGGACTTCATGCTTCCTGACATGCCGCATTAAGTCCAGGTAGCTGAGAGGCACTGTGGTGACTGCAGCGGCTCGCATCACCAGTGCTATTGGGTGGGAAGGTAGTGATCCCTTCAATAGTTGCTTGAACCGGTACCGGTACCGGTCTAGTTCTGTAGCCAAAAGAATTCCCTTGGCAAGGAATGTCCCCAAGTATAGCTGGAGCCTGCGGACAAAGGCGGACAATTCCTCCTCCTCCTTCTGGCCGAGAGCGTTGAACTGGGCCATGAGCTCATCCTCGTCGTCTTCGCTCGTGTAGCACTGGGTCAGCAGTTCCACCAACTCACGAGCAGAGACTTCTCCTTCTGTGTCCCAATGCGTTCGTACCAATTGGGCAGCCGGGGGTTGGAGACACTCAACCAGCCTCTATCACTTAACGGCTTCAAAACATGACCACCCGTCTAGCACTTGGAGAGCATGTTCCCTCCAAGTCTCAAACCCTTCTTCTCCTAAGGTCGTTGGCACTATCCCGGAGAAGGCCTTGAGCTTTTGGTAATTCTGAGCCTGAGAGGACATTGTGAGAGCGTCAACTAGTTGGGGTAGAGTTACACCCAAGCCGGAGCGGCTCGTTGATAGGTGACAGTGATAGTCCTTTTTCGGGGTGGAAGTAGATAGTGGTTGTGGAGTTTCGGTTCTGGGGGGTATCGCTAGTGAGGCACTGGAAGTAAATGCCACCCGGCGTATGGGTGAACTTACTTCCGAAGTATTGCTCCTCCAAAGGGTGCAAGGGGTACTAAAGAGCTCGGCCCGGTAGGGTACCCCAGCGACGGGTCCGGGAGTAGAGGTCAATGGCAGGGAGGCCAGAGCTGGGTATATCACTGGGCAGCCCGTGGCTGGAGTGTCTGGTAAATACAGAGCCTTTGGAGCCCCTTCTTCACATAGGTCATGGTCAGCAACCACTAGAAATATGGTCAGTCAGAGCGTAGTGTCATACTTGCTCCCCAAAACCCGTGCTTTGGCTAGACCAGGGAGTTGGCGGAGGTATTGGAAAAGTTCATGCGCGGGGGTAGTGCTGGGAATATCTCCCACTGTGAGCACGTGGTGGGGGCTCATGTGTAGTCCCAATGCCCAGTCGCGGACCTCTTGTTTAGATGGTACAAACATGGTGTTCAGGTCTCAGTAATTTAACTGATGCATAGGTCACCCCAGGTCTGAGAATCTCAGCAGCGCCTCCAAATATAGTGCACTTTCCCCCACCCCCTTGGAGAATGTGTGGCTGCAGTGTGTGTGGTGCAATACCTGTGGCTCACAGGAGGTCTGAGCCTCCACTGCAGGGACCCTGGGGTGTATCCTGGTACGGTGTTCTTCAGCGCCTCCACCTGTAACGGATCCTACTGTGTGGAATACCCATTACAGGACTTATATACATATATATACTTATACAATAACCACAGACACACTGGGTAAAACATAAAATAACAACTTTACTACAGCACCATAGTATGGCTACTGGTTACAGCCTAACCACCAGGCCTCGCAGGGCAATAACCACCTGCCCACTGTCCCCCACACTTGTTCACAGTCCCCACAGTACCTGATGGGACCCTTGGGCACCCAACCACCCTAGTGTCCACAAGGATATAACCCCTCACTCTTATGTGGTCAGCGCTGCCTCTACTGTGTATATTGGTGCACTTGTGCGTGGGGTACCTGCCGGGTGCTTCCGCTCCCGGGCGCGCTGTGTCCTGCAATGGGGTACACGGACCCAACGATGATCTGCGTGGGATGCCCACCTCAACGACAATCTCTTCCATGGGGGTGGTATGGTCCCAGACCACCAAGAGCCAGGATGCCACTGTGTACTGTCTGTGTCCCCCACTACAAGCTACAGGGGCAGTTTCCCTATCTTCTGGGCCTGTCCCAGTAGCAGCCACAAACTGAGGGGAGTTGGGCCTAATTTGGGTCTATCAGAGTGTCTCTGGCCTAGTGCAGATGCCACAGGCACCTGCACACTCACACCCTACTCCTTTAGTATCCAGCTTCCAACTAACTGTCCCCTTAACTGTCAGAATCCTAACTGCCATACATCTCTCAGCCCTATTGGTTACCTGGCAACACGTCCTGCAGCCCCTGAAACGTGTAGTTCCCCTGCCGTGCTATACTCCTATGGAAAGGTAAGGGGATAAACAGGGGACCATGGTAGTCCTCTACGGCTCTGTTATATGTCCCCCACACCCCCCACCCTACTAGTTTCGCCATAGGCTTCGTCAGGGGAATATTCTATTCTTCCATAGTGACTTTTCTCCCCGGGGGAGAGGTGTGACCAGCTGCAGGGAGAGAGTCGTTAGTTTAGATATTATCCCTGTGTTTAATTGTTTGTCTTATTGAGAAAGCGTGGGATACAGATGTATTGCCCAGTGGGTGCAAAGGGAATATAATGCCAATAGCCCCTATACCCCAATCCCTGTGATATGCACATCGCCCGCTCATACTATTTCCCAGGAACCTGTATCCCCGAGATTCAGTACGTTATACAGGGCGCCATATCTGAGAGCCCCCTGCTGTGTATCCGTAGTGTGCTTAGTGTTTCAGTGTATATATGTGCCTATTCAGCCCCACTTATTCTACTTATTACTTATAATAAAGTGTTTTAATAATCCAATATTCCTAGTCAATAAACGAGGGGCAATTAATATGTTTACTTGTTGGGTCTACAATAGGTTCTGTCCCTGAACCAGTCCTGTTACACCTGACACATACGTTGACCACAGGAGGGGGCGCTGTAATGGGCTTTTAGGTCCTGTTCCTGCTTTGGTAACAATACCTAAATTCTCTGCTCCGATGACTCATGTAGAGACAGACGGGGATACTATAAGCTCACAGGTATATAGTCTAGTATAGAATTTATTACGTACGTTCCTCTCAATGCTCGTCTTATGTGTAACGTTTATAGGGCAATTCACACGGCAGCTTAAGCAATGGCACTGGTACGTATAAGAAGTGGGTACGATGTCTGTCTCATATTTTTATTCATATTGTCCTACTATTGCTATCTGTATTTTTATATCACTTTACAAATAATTGCCTGGTCTCCCGTGACATACAGGACTCTCATTCCTCATATTGTACACTGCAGCCAGGAACTTACAGGGTTAATAGTCTGCGTAACAAACTCCCCGCCCCCTGTGTGCTGAATAATAAGGGAATTTAAGTTTCCTTTCCTGTTGCTGCTTCCAAGCATGGCGTCTGCTGATCTGAGAGAGGAGCTAACCTGCCCTATCTGCCTGAGCATTTATACCCAGCCTGTAACGCTGAGATGTGGGCATAACTTCTGCCAGGGCTGTTTCTCTCCGAGTCTCTGATCTAATCCAGCAGCTGGAAATAAAGAAGGACGAGCTGTCCAGGAAGATGCTTCACATTGAGGAGCTGTGCAACATCACTGATCCAGTAACTGTCTTACAGGGACGGGAATCAGACAATGCTGAGGACAGAGAGAGAGAGGGTAATAAGGTCCCTGCTGTAGGGGATTTGGATGAGGTTCTGATCCCACTGACCTTACAGAGATTAGCTGATATTGTGACTGATCTAATAGCAAAGAGCGGGTTCTATGTGCAGGGGGATTCAGGCATATTACTGGATGTAAATACAGCTGCTAATAATGTATCTGTATCAGGTGACATGAAAACTGTATCCTGGTCAGAAAGAAACCAGTTACTGCACCGACACACTTTATTCGAGCAAATGCCTGGTTTGTACCTGGCAGAAACCTGGAATCCGCCACTGCTCACCTCTTGCATGCTTCGTTGCGCTTGCCTTCCCAGCCACGGTTCATGCCTGGCTGACGGGGGCCTGATCTTGTTAAATGATAATGAGAATGATTTACTAGGCTGCGATGTTTCGATTGTCCACCAGATGGCATAAACTCATGACTTAAGTAATGTGTGGCCTTTGCAAGTTGTTTCGTTTCCAAAAAAAGTTACTTTATCCCAGTACAGTATGCTATTGTGTAACTTGTCCTTGAGACTGAAGGAATAGTTGCAAAAAATGTATCAATTTAGGCTTTACATACAGTAATGTATTAAATAAAGACAAAGATCATTTTCACTTACACTATTCTACAGAGACATGAGTGAACAAGTGGAGCCCGTGTTCCAAAAACCTGACAGAAGTTATGCTTATTTGATATGGGCCGCTATAAATGCAACAGAGGATAAGATGGCAACAGTTGTTCAAATTTATCAGTATTTTATCGAAAATTATGACTTTTACAGATTTTCGCCAACTCCTCATTTGTGGAAGCATGCAATAAGGAAAAGGTTATGTAGTGACCCCTGTTTTCACCGTATTGAGCCCCAATTTGTTGGAGGGTATTGGTGTGTGTCACAGGGTTTTTCCCGTATCTATGATAATGGAGGCGGCAAAAGGCGAAGGGTCGTGTTAAAACGAAATAAGAAGCGACAGTCCCTGCCAAGCAATGCGCCAGAACCAGAACCAGAACCAGCAGCAGCACCAGCTTATCATCATGGTCCTGCCGTCGGTGACAAATCTGAGATGGATTTCGCAGCCAGTTTTGATGAAGCTTGCATGTACCTAAGCGATTTCCCGCTGACTACAGGTGGGCTAGTCCCTCTGCAAAATGATGAAAGCTGGACTGGAAGTGGGCCGGCGCCAGCGCAAGCTGAATGGGAAATTTAGTAATACTGTACTGTACAGTATGGTGAGTACTGTATTTTTGCCGTATTATTTTGGTGGGGCTGGCTGGGAACTTCTTTAGGGGGCTGACCATTACTGTACATTAAAACTTTTCATTTTGTTTTTCCTCAGAAAAGAAAACGGCTAATGGGGGGATTTCGATGGATTATATTGTACTGTATGCTGATGTTTTCCGGCCATACAGTATACTGTGTAATAAACCCGAATAAATAAAACTACTGTATGCATTTATTCTACAGTACATGTTCAGTAAATTACTGCACATACTGGGGGCGAGATGTGTTTGCAGCAGAGAGAGATTTAATAATATTGTACAGTGAGCAGGGGGTTCCCTGAGCCAGAAATTAATGCTCAGGGAACCCCCCTGCTCCTGATCAATATTATTAAAAATACGGAAAATGCTGCGTCATTACCATAGCGGATAGCCGCTAAGGCAATGAAGGGGTTAACCCACCGTGCCCGCTTTATTGTGTGTAGTGGGGATGGGTGAGGGGGGTATTTGGCCCTTGGTGTGAGTTTACGACTTGCGGGAGGGGGGGGGGGGTTGCGGGTGCACTTAACCCCTTCACGATCGTAGCAGTTAATACCGCTACGGTCATGAAGGGGTTAAGCCCTCCCGCTACCCCACCCCCCCCCCCCCGCAAGCCCTCCCCAACCATCGTTGGGGCGAATACCCCATTCACCCACCCTCCCGCTACCCACAATAAAAAAATACACACACACAGCAGCCGCCAAAAAATAAATAAATAAATGACAATAAATACATTGGAAATACATTTTTATTGATAGTGTAGATGTGCAGGGGGTCTCCGGAGCTGAACCGCGGTGGTTTTAGGTCTGGGGACCCCGTGCCCCCCGAGATACAGGCCCCTTTAGGGGGTGCCGGTAGCCCTCTGCTTGGTTTAAAGGTCCCGATCACGTGATCGCGGCCTGTAAACCAAGCAGAGCAGAGGGATACCGGCACCCCCTAAAGGGGCCTGTATCTCGGGGGGCACGGGGTCCCCAGACCTAAAACCACCGCGGTTCAGCTCCGGAGACCCCCTGCACATGTACACTATCAATAAAAATGTATTTCAAATGTATTTATTGTCATTTATTTATTTATTTATTTATATTTATTTATTAATTGTGCTGCTGCTGCTGCAAGTCGTAAACTCACACCAAGGGCCAAACACCCCCCTCAACCCCAATAAAAAAAATTCACGCACAGCAGCCCCACAATTAATAAATAAATCTAAATAAATAAATAAATAAAATCTATGTAAAACCCCCTCCCCCTATTCTCGCTTTTAAAACGCCCTGCCTTCTCTCTAATCTATGTAAAAAAAACCTCCCCCTATCCCCCTATCCCCCTATTGTGTGTGTGCGTTAAGCTTCCCTGCAAGCTATGTAAAAAAAACCTCCCCCTATTGTGTGTGTGTTTAAATCTGGCTGGCCTGTGTTTCTGAGTGCTGAGTGCTCTGCGTTTAACCAAGCAGAGCAGAGGGATACCGGCACCCCCTAAAGGGGCCTGTATCTCGGGGGGCACGGGGTCCCCAGACCTAAAACCACCGCGGTTCAGCTCCGGAGACCCCCTGCACATGTACACTATCAATAAAACACATACAATATACAGTATAAATAAACACTCGTTCTTTACCTTAGCGTCTATGCGCTATGGTAAAGAAGCATTATTTTAATAATATTGTAAAGTGAGCAGGGGGTTCCCTGAGCCAGAAATTAATGATTAATGCTCAGGGAACCCCCCCCCCCCCCTGCTCCTGATCAATATTATTAAAAATACGGAAAATGCTGCGTCATTACCATAGCGGATAGCCGCTAAGGCAATGAAGGGGTTAACCCACCGTGCCCGCTTTATTGTGTGTAGTGGGGATGGGTGAGGGGGGTATTTGGCCCTTGGTGTGAGTTTAGGACTTGCGGGAGGGGGGGGGGGTTGCGGGTGCACTTAACCCCTTCACGATCGTAGCAGTTAATACCGCTACGGTCATGAAGGGGTTAAGCCCTCCCGCTACCCCACCCCCCCCCCCCCCCCGCAAGCCCTCCCCAACCATCGTTGGGGCGAATACCCCATTCACCCACCCTCCCGCTACCCACAATAAAAAAATACACACACACAGCAGCCGCCAAAAAATAAATAAATAAATGACAATAAATACATTGGAAATACATTTTTATTGATAGTGTAGATGTGCAGGGGGTCTCCGGAGCTGAACCGCGGTGGTTTTAGGTCTGGGGACCCCGTGCCCCCCGAGATACAGGCCCCTTTAGGGGGTGCCGGTAGCCCTCTGCTTGGTTTAAAGGTCCCGATCACGTGATCGCGGCCTGTAAACCAAGCAGAGCAGAGGGATACCGGCACCCCCTAAAGGGGCCTGTATCTCGGGGGGCACGGGGTCCCCAGACCTAAAACCACCGCGGTTCAGCTCCGGAGACCCCCTGCACATGTACACTATCAATAAAAATGTATTTCAAATGTATTTATTGTCATTTATTTATTTATTTATTTATATTTATTTATTAATTGTGCTGCTGCTGCTGCAAGTCGTAAACTCACACCAAGGGCCAAACACCCCCCTCAACCCCAATAAAAAAAATTCACGCACAGCAGCCCCACAATTAATAAATAAATCTAAATAAATAAATAAATAAAATCTATGTAAAACCCCCTCCCCCTATTCTCGCTTTTAAAACGCCCTGCCTTCTCTCTAATCTATGTAAAAAAAACCTCCCCCTATCCCCCTATCCCCCTATTGTGTGTGTGCGTTAAGCTTCCCTGCAAGCTATGTAAAAAAAACCTCCCCCTATTGTGTGTGTGTTTAAATCTGGCTGGCCTGTGTTTCTGAGTGCTGAGTGCTCTGCGTTTAACCAAGCAGAGCAGAGGGATACCGGCACCCCCTAAAGGGGCCTGTATCTCGGGGGGCACGGGGTCCCCAGACCTGAAACCTGTGCGCTTCAGCTCCGGAGACCCCCTGCACATGTACACTATCAATAAAAATGTATTTCAAATGTATTTATTGTCATTTATTTATTTATTTATTTATATTTATTTATTAATTGTGCTGCTGCTGCTGCAAGTCGTAAACTCACACCAAGGGCCAAACACCCCCCTCACCCCCAATAAAAAAAATTCACGCACAGCAGCCCCACAATTAATAAATAAATCTAAATAAATAAATAAATAAAGACATGAAGAGAAATAAATACTGTATATACTGTACAGTATATACACTGTATATATATATATATATATATATATATATATATATATATATATATATATATATATATATATACAGTATACATATATACACTGTGTATATATACTGTATATATATATATATATATATATATATATATATATATATACATACTGTATGTGAGTGAAAAGAGAAAAAAGTAACCCGTATGGGAGCACTCAGGTATGCAATTGATATATTTGTTTATTTATTTGACACAGTGCAAAAAGGGATGAATAAACAGTACATGATTTAAAAACACTTAAAAAAGAGGCATGGACCCTTAAACACTAATGAACAGCACTAGGGAACGACACACACTGTCAACCCTAAACATGAAAAGGATAGTGACTCAAAAAACACTAGGGAGAATCAAAGTGAATCACAATACAGTAGGTTACTGGGTTTAAAGGCACCTACAGTATACAACGCTAAGGATAATGCACACTACAATACCAAAAAGTATTTTAACCAAGCAAGTAAACCAAAATCAATATATACTGTAAGTAACAACCAGAAAAGACAATTTAAAACCAAACTAACCCTTACAATACCAAGGATTACATCTATCTAATTGTAAAAAACCTTATACAGTACATTATACACAGCATTGTTTAAAAACCCCTTCCCCCCTAATGTTTGTGTTAAGCAGATTACACTGAAGGGAGAGAGATATAAAGGCCTAAAGCCCCTTCCCCCCCTAATGTTTCTGTTAAATAGATTACACTGAAGGGAGAGAGATATAAAGGCCTAAAGCCCCTTCCCCCCTAATGTTTCTGTTAAACAGATTACAGTACATTGAAGGGAGAGAGATTTTACAGAAACACACATTAGGGGGGAGGGGGCTTTAAACAGATTACAGTACATTGAAGGGAGAGAGATGTTTCTGTTACCAGTAAATCTCCCTCCCTGCATTGCTAACCACCCTCACCCCCTACCCACATACCGTTAACCCCCCCCCCCATCCTGGCCATGGCCCCTCCGCTTCTGCAAAACAGACACAAAAATTAAAACATACAAAGTAATGTCCCCTAACCCCTTAATCACCATAGCGGTTATTAACCGCTACAGTCATGAAGGGGTTAACCCACCCTCACCCACCCACCACTCGGGATGCCTACATACCCTCCCACACTAACCCCCCCCCCACCCGTGAGGCCTAACCACCCAATCAGTTCCCACAAGGGAGGCCTACCCACATACCGTTGGGGAAACACCCCACCCCCACCCCAGTACCCACAATAAAAACAGTACAATCACCCACAATAAACAGCATTCTATTTATTAAATACATTACCCACCCCCTGTGCCCCCCCCCCCCCATAAATACAAGATTTATTCTTTTACATTCAGGGTCCATAACGCAGCCCCACGCTAGTCCCCGGTGGGCTGGCAGGGCACCTGGACAGACCTACAGTTTACCAGCAGCATTCCACAGGTTCTGGAGGCCTGCTGGTGGATCCTGCCAGCACCATGGCGCCCAGGTGGTCTCCTTGGGTCACCGTGAGCCTCAATTGGGTCCACACGGTAGGCCCAAGGATGTCTGGGAGCCCCGGGTCAAACCCACAGGTGTCTGCGGGGCCTCGGGTGGTTCCCATGGGGGTCTGGGGAACTCACGGGTGCTCACTACGGGTCCGCGGTGCCCCCACAGAAGTGGGACCACACATCATCATCCCCGCACCTACGGCTCGGAGGTGCCCCCACAGAAGTGGGACCACACATCGTCATGCCCGCAGACTACGGGTCCGCGGTGCCCCCACAGAAGTGGGACCACACATCATCATCCCCGCATGTGTCACCCGTGGAACCACCAGCCTGCTACCCTTTAGGATACCCGAGGATTCCCCGCGGGTGGTCTCCAGAGGTCCCACGCAAAACCACGGAAGTAACCCTGAATGTAAAAAAAATAAACCTGGCCAATACATTCAATACATACACCCTCCCCCCCAACACCTACAGTACAATAATGTGCAAAATAACTATTATCCAGATATGGATAATAGATTAATTGCCCATTATTAAAAACATTAACTAGCATATACAAATAAATAAAGTACTACTGACCTCATCAATACGAAGTGTCCGATGCCAGCGCCTTCCTTCTCTTGCCCACACAAAACATAGCCAAAACCAAGCCAATACATTGCAATTACATTCAGATATCAATTAACCCCTTAAACACCTTATCGGATAATAACCGCAAAGGTAATTAAGGGGTTAAGCCACACAGGCACGATACCCACCCTTCACCCATGAATTTGTACTGTGGCTTCATCATGCAACTATATATATATATACTGTATATATATACAGACAGAGAGAAAGAGAGAGAGAGAGATATATACAGTATATATATATACACACGTTATATACACACCCATGATAAACCAAATATACAGTACAAATAAATGTAGAAGGGTTATCAAAACCATACTGTTCTACAACCAAACACTTCTCCATACAGATACTACATTAAAATCAATTTCCTTTAAAAATCCTAACTGATCTCACAATCTACTGTACTGTATATGATCACAAACCAATGAAAAAAAAGTCACATTCCAAAATGCATAAAATCTATGCACCATACTGTATACATTCTGCAAATTAATCAAACGTAAACAAAAATCAGTTAGCAATCATTATTTACACCCCTAAACATTTCACACTCAATCAAGAACAATGAGACCATTAACAGATTCACGCCTAGAGCAGAACAATTAAGCCTTTGAAAAAATATAAGTACCGACAAAAATACAACCTTTACAGTACAGTACAACCAAGGCTATCTATCCCTGACCTTCCTCAAACACACAATACAATACCAAGGAATAATACATCTATCTAATTTTAAAATACTTTAAACTCACAAAATAATTAAAAACACATCTAATCCAGCTTTTAAAACATCATCATTTCTTACCCTGAATGTATACTGTACTGTATATCTCTCTAGACATATATATTGTACATACATACATACAGTGGCAAGAAATGATATACCACAAAAAAATAAAAATACACAGGTTAAAAAACCTTTTGAAAAAATTAACAAGTTAAATAAAATACATTTCTTTACTGTAGTTCACTTACCATTACTTGCCCCCACCGACTCCCGTTGCCCAGCTTACTCACGAACCAATCCACGATCAGGAACCCATAAAATAATAAACCATTGAAAATAATAAACATTAAACTAAAAATCCAAACCAATCCACGGGTCTTCTACTTGTAATACACCTTCATCTGTATTCTTCTTTCTTCTATCTCCTTCCGGGCGGGGCAGGGCGTGGTCTTCTTTCCATCATCGGCCACGCCCTTGTCTTTTTCCTTCTCCGGAGGTCCTTCCTCCGCGGCGTCTGGCTGCAAAATGAGACGACATAGGCTTTTAAAGGCCTATGACGTCACATTTTGCGTCATGGTTCCCACGGTCCTGATTGGACCGTGAAAACCATGTGTGTTGGCCGATAATAAAAAAATGATGACGTCACTTAAAGGGAATGAAAGCACAGCCAATCAGAATGGCTTTGCTTCAATTGCCTTTAAGATGACGTCATGAAAAGGCACATGGCCGTGCACACATGGTACTAGAGCCAATCAGAGCGTGGGAACTTTATGCCTACTCTGATTGGCTCTGGTATACCATGTGTCAGGGGCTTGGGGGAGAAAGGATGTGACGTCAATGAAAACCTGTCACGTGGTACGGTAGCCAATCAGAGCGTGGGAACTTTATCCTTATTGACGTCACATCCTTTCTCCCCCAAGCCCCTGACACATGGTATACCAGAGCCAATCAGAGTAGGGATAAAGTTCCCACGCTCTGATTGGCTCTGGTATACCATGTGTCAGGGGCTTGGGGGAGAAAGGATGTGACGTCAATAAGGATAAAGTTCCCACGCTCTGATTGGCTACCGTACCACGTGACAGGTTTTCATTGACGTCACATCCTTTCTCCCCCAAGCCCCTGACACATGGTATACCAGAGCCAATCAGAGTAGGCATAAAGTTCCCACGCTCTGATTGGCTCTAGTACCATGTGTGCACGGCCATGTGCCTTTTCATGACGTCATCTTAAAGGCAATTGAAGCAAAGCCATTCTGATTGGCTGTGCTTTCATTCCCTTTAAGTGACGTCATCATTTTTTTATTATCGGCCAACACACATGGTTTTCACGGTCCAATCAGGACCGTGGGAACCATGACGCAAAATGTGACGTCATAGGCCTTTAAAAGCCTATGTCGTCTCATTTTGCAGCCAGACGCCGCGGAGGAAGGACCTCCGGAGAAGGAAAAAGACAAGGGCGTGGCCGATGATGGAAAGAAGACCACGCCCTGCCCCGCCCGGAAGGAGATAGAAGAAAGAAGAATACAGATGAAGGTGTATTACAAGTAGAAGACCCGTGGATTGGTTTGGATTTTTAGTTTAATGTTTATTATTTTCAATGGTTTATTATTTTATGGGTTCCTGATCGTGGATTGGTTCGTGAGTAAGCTGGGCAACGGGAGTCGGTGGGGGCAAGTAATGGTAAGTGAACTACAGTAAAGAAATGTATTTTATTTAACTTGTTAATTTTTTCAAAAGGTTTTTTAACCTGTGTATTTTTATTTTTTTGTGGTATATCATTTCTTGCCACTGTATGTATGTATGTACAATATATATGTCTAGAGAGATATACTGTACAGTATACATTCAGGGTAAGAAATGATGATGTTTTAAAAGCTGGATTAGATGTGTTTTTAATTATTTTGTGAGTTTAAAGTATTTTAAAATTAGATAGATGTATTATTCCTTGGTATTGTATTGTGTGTTTGAGGAAGGTCAGGGATACTGTAGGTACTGTAGGCTTGGTTTGGAAAGGTTGTATTTTTGTCGGTACTTATATTTTTTCAAAGGCTTAATTGTTCTGCTCTAGGCGTGAATCTGTTAATGGTTTCATTGTTCATGATTGAGTGTGAAATGTTTAGAGATCTAAATAATGATTGCTAATTGATTTTTGTTTACGTTGATTAATTTGCAGAATGTATACAGTATGGTGCATAGATTTTATGCATTTTGGAATGTGACTTTTTTCATTGGTTTGTGATCATATACAGTACAGTAGATTGTGAGATCAGTTAGGATTTTTAAAGGAAATTGATTTTAATGTAGTATCTGTATGGAGAAGTGTTTGGTTGTAGAACAGTATGGTTTTGATAACCCTTCTACATTTATTTGTACTGTATATTTGGTTTATCATGGGTGTGTATATAACGTGTGTATATATATATACTGTATATATCTCTCTCTCTCTCTTTCTCTCTGTCTCTCTGTATGTATATATATACAGTATATATATATATAGTTGCATGATGAAGCCACAGTACAAATTCATGGGTGAAGGGTGGGTATCGTGCCTGTGTGGCTTAACCCCTTAATTACCTTTGCGGTTATTATCCGATAAGGTGTTTAAGGGGTTAATTGATATCTGAATGTAATTGCAATGTATTGGCTTGGTTTTGGCTATGTTTTGTGTGGGCAAGAGAAGGAAGGCGCTGGCATCGGACACTTCGTATTGATGAGGTCAGTAGTACTTTATTTATTTGTATATGCTAGTTAATGTTTTTAATAATGGGCAATTAATCTATTATCCATATCTGGATAATAGTTATTTTGCACATTATTGTACTGTAGGTGTTGGGGGGGAGGGTGTATGTATTGAATGTATTGGCCAGGTTTATTTTTTTTACATTCAGGGTTACTTCCGTGGTTTTGCGTGGGACCTCTGGAGACCACCCGCGGGGAATCCTCGGGTATCCTAAAGGGTAGCAGGCTGGTGGTTCCACGGGTGACACATGCGGGGATGATGATGTGTGGTCCCACTTCTGTGGGGGCACCGCGGACCCGTAGTCTGCGGGCATGACGATGTGTGGTCCCACTTCTGTGGGGGCACCTCCGAGCCGTAGGTGCGGGGATGATGATGTGTGGTCCCACTTCTGTGGGGGCACCGCGGACCCGTAGTGAGCACCCGTGAGTTCCCCAGACCCCCATGGGAACCACCCGAGGCCCCGCAGACACCTGTGGGTTTGACCCGGGGCTCCCAGACATCCTTGGGCCTACCGTGTGGACCCAATTGAGGCTCACGGTGACCCAAGGAGACCACCTGGGCGCCATGGTGCTGGCAGGATCCACCAGCAGGCCTCCAGAACCTGTGGAATGCTGCTGGTAAACTGTAGGTCTGTCCAGGTGCCCTGCCAGCCCACCGGGGACTAGCGTGGGGCTGCGTTATGGACCCTGAATGTAAAAGAATAAATCTTGTATTTATGGGGGGGGGGGGCACAGGGGGTGGGTAATGTATTTAATAAATAGAATGCTGTTTATTGTGGGTGATTGTACTGTTTTTATTGTGGGTACTGGGGTGGGGGTGGGGTGTTTCCCCAACGGTATGTGGGTAGGCCTCCCTTGTGGGTAGTTAGTGGGTGAGGGTTGAGGGTGGTTAGGCCTCACGGGGTGGGGGGTTAGAGTGGGAGGGTATGTACAGTAGGCGTCCCAAGTGGTGGGTGAGGGCGGGTTAACCCCTTCATGACTGTAGCGGTTAATAACCGCTATGGTGATTAAGGGGTTAGGGGACATTACTTTGAAAGTGTTATTTTTTTTCTCTGTTTTACTGTACAGCAGCGGAGGTTGCCATGGGTAGTGGGTAGTGTATTGAATGTATTTATTGGTTATTATGCGTTAACCCCTTCATTACCTTAGCGGCTATACGCTATGCTAATGAAGCCTCGTTTCTGAACTTTTAATAATATTGTGCAGGAGCAGGGGGTCCCCTGAGATTAGATTTCTGTCTCAGGGAACCCCCTGCTCACTCTACAATATTATTAAAAAGACAGAAATGCTGCTTCTTTACCATAGCGCATAGCCGCTAAGCTAAAGAATGATTCTTTAATGATGTGTGTGTTTTATTCACAGTGTAGATGTTCTCCGGAGCTGAAGCGCACAGGTTTCAGGTCTGGGGACCCCGTGCCCCCCGAGATACAGGCCCCTTTAGGGGGTGCCGGTATCCCTCTGCTCTGCTTGGTTTACAGGCCGCGATCACGTGATCGGACCTTTAAACCAAGCAGAGGGCTACCGGCACCCCCTAAAGGGGCCTGTATCTCGGGGGGCACGGGGTCCCCAGACCTAAAACCTGTGCGGTTCAGCTCCAGAGACCCCCTGCACATCTACACTATCAATAAAAATGTATTTCCAATGTATTTATTGTCATTTATTTATTTATTTTTTGGCGGCTGCTGTGTGTGATTATTTTTTATTGTGTTTAGCGGGGGTGGGTGACGGGGTTTATAAATGTGAGTTTATAAATAAAATAAAGAATATTATTTATAGGGGCCTTAGAACAGAAGTTCCCACGCCAATTGCGCGCTCATTGCTCTTTTGTTACAATGTTGCTGGTCTTGCGGGTTTGCAGTCTGGCAGCAAAAAGCAGTTTGTACTGTAGTACTGTGTGTGAGATAAAGTAACCAGTTCTTTTATTGCTGAAGTCGCCACTAAAAACTTTTATTTACAAATACAGTACAAAAACCGTGCAACACACAACAACATTCAGTATCCTTTGTTTAAGTACAGCAGGTACTATAGGGTAAAACATGTACTGTACAGTACAGCACAACATTACAGTATGGTCTCACTGAAAGTCCTCCCCATTTTCCAGCCATGGCCGATGCCTTGCATGGCGCAAAACGCCATTAATGCAGTCTCTAACGCCTCTCATTACAGGATCTGTAACAGGGTAATAGCGCTGCATTTCTTCCACAATCTTTTTCCTTAAATTGGCAGGAAGGGCATTTTTTTGGCGATTCCCATCATAGTTCACTTTGAACACCCACTCGCAGTACAATGTGTAGGGAACATGGTGTTTAAATATGATCAAGGCATACTTGTGTGGTATACCAGCACTCCTCACCCTATACTTCTCCCTCAGCACCGGTGTCAGATCGCACAGGGAGATGTCGGGCACTGTTTGTATGCGAGCGGGTGTAGGAAGTCTTTTGGGAGCGGGTGTACTTGAGGCGATGGGCAATGGTAGGGTGTCTGGGAGGAAGCTTTCCTCCGGTAGTGGTCGCCGGGTTGTCTCCTGGCGTGGTCTAGATGGGGTTGTCATGTCCTCCTCAATAGCATAGTACACTGTATCTTCTGGTGGAGGGTGTGTGCTTGGTGATGGAAGGGGGTCGAAGGTACCATGCATCACATCCATGTCACCCCCCTGCTCCAGCATCGGGGAAACAGGGGCATTAACACCGAGCAAATAATGTATGCCCGCTATGTCTGCCTCTATCTTGTCCATCCGTTGATCCATCCGTTGCTCCATATGTAGCATCCGTTGATCCAGCCGTTGCTCCATATGTAGCACCGACTCCAGAAGCAGATCTAGCTTTGCCAGCACACTAGAATTCCCGGGGAGATCCACACTTAGCCCATTCAGGATCCGGTCCAACGAGCTGCTTGTGCATGGCATCTGGAGATCTGGGGGGATGGGTGCAACGGAGGATGAGATGGGGGTTCCCTGGAGAGAAGCGGCATCGATGGAGAGTGGAAGAGGTGACCTGGGGATGCCCGGTACAGGAGAAGCTGCAGCGTGGTGGAAGAGGGATGGAGAAGGTGACCGCTGGATTTCCGGGAGAGAAGCAGAGTCGTCCAAGAGCAAAGGAGACAGTGACCCGTTGATTTCAGAGGCAGCAGCATCTTCAGATGGAACCGGAGAAGATGGGGGTGGAGAAGCCGGGCTGAAGATTTCCGGGACAGCTACAGCAGAGTCGTCGAAGCATATGGGAGCAAGTGGTCTGCGGATTCGGTGAGTTGGCTGCCATGCGTCTTGCGAACCGAGCACAGTACCGTATTTCTTCTTCACATAATAAGGCTGACGTGTTTTAAAAGCCTTAGCCTTTGGGGTCAGCAGAAGGTTTTCTTTGTTGGCCTTAGCCTGTCGCTTTGCCTTTGGCTTGGGAACGGTAACTGCCTTTCTTTTTTTCAGTGTGGCAGGCACAGCAGAGGTGAGATGATTCTTTCTTCCATAGAACCGGGGATGCTCCATGTAAGCGGGAGGCACAATGCAGTATCTGGACAATGCCTCAGATAAAGATCAGCAAGTGGTGGGCTATGCAACGTGTACAACCTTTTATGCATGGTGGCCAGGTACAGGTGTTGAAAGTGGGTGGTCTGTTATGTGAGTCATTAACATATAAATACACCATCCATTTTGTGGATTCACTGCACATTGAATACACATCGACTAAACATCGAATACACATTCTTGTGTTTGTATTTCTTTCTACAGTACTCGCAGCAATGCCTGTTAAGAAGATTTCAAAGGATCTCAGCATGAGAATGAAGGAGATGTACACGAGCGGACAACGAATTGCAGATATCCAGCGCTGGTTAACTGCTTCTGGCCTCGTTGTGCCATCAAGCACTGTGTGCTATCATGCACAAGGAAAAAACAGAGACCGCAAAAAGGCACCAAGGGTAACAAATGCGTAAGTATACTGTATTTATAAAACTTAACCAAAAAAAATATAGAAAACTGTAGTGTACATCTACAGTATACCGTATTTATATAGTATATTTATTATATTACAACAGTATATACTGTAGTGTACTGTATGTGTGGTCAATTTATATTTTTTGTGCAGCAGTATACACTTTTGGTATATTGCAATTCATCTGACAACGGAATATACAGTATATGATGTGTATTTATTATGATATAACAACAGTATACCGTATTTATATAGTATATTTATTATATTACAACAGTATATACTGTAGTGTACTGTATGTGTGGTCAATTTATATTTTTTGTGCAGCAGTATACACTTTTGGTATATTGCAATTCATCTGACAACGGAATATACAGTATATGATGTGTATTTATTATGATATAACAACAGTATACCGTATTTATATAGTATATTTATTATATTACAACAGTATATACTGTAGTGTACTGTATGTGTGGTCAATTTATATTTTTTGTGCAGCAGTATACACTTTTGGTATATTGCAATTCATCTGACAACGGAATATACAGTATATGATGTGTATTTATTATGATATAACAACAGTATACCGTATTTATATAGTATATTTATTATATTACAACAGTATATACTGTAGTGTACTGTATGTGTGGTCAATTTATATTTTTTGTGCAGCAGTATACACTTTTGGTATATTGCAATTCATCTGACAACGGAATATACAGTATATGATGTGTATTTATTATGATATAACAACAGTATACCGTATTTATATAGTATATTTATTATATTACAACAGTATATACTGTAGTGTACTGTATGTGTGGTCAATTTATATTTTTTGTGCAGCAGTATACACTTTTGGTATATTGCAATTCATCTGACAACGGAATATACAGTATATGATGTGTATTTATTATGATATAACAACAGTATACCGTATTTATATAGTATATTTATTATATTACAACAGTATATACTGTAGTGTACTGTATGTGTGGTCAATTTATATTTTTTGTGCAGCAGTATACACTTTTGGTATATTGCAATTCATCTGACAACGGAATATTTATATAGTATATTTATATTACAACAGTACTGTATACTGTATATTTTGTCTATTTATATTTATAGTACAGCAGTATACATTTTTTGTATATTTATATTTACTGTATATTACAACATTACATGTACAGTATACAGTATACATTTTATATTGCTGCATATTAATAACACAATATAATTTCTTTGCATTGTAGGGAGACTACTCTTCTGGTGGACAGAATAAGTGAGGAGAATGATGAGAGGAGCGCATTAAGGGTTAAAAACACTCTTCAGGAAAACCACAATCTGACTGTATCCGAGAGCAGCATAAAGAAGATGAGACGCAGAATTGGATGGAAATATGGACGTGTGAGGTTAGTAGTGGACAGTACAGGAGGTACTGTACTGTAAAGTAAAAATGTTGTTTTGCAAACTGTACTGCGCTGTGACGCTAACATTTTTTATTCATTGTCATTACAGAGCGTACCCCATGATACGGGACGCAAACAAAATCAAAAGAGTGCTCCAGGCCCAGGCATGGATCGACAGCGGTGAGACTTTCCAGGATTGCATCTTCACTGATGAGTCTACTGTGTCGCTGGAGAGATTTGCAAGATTTGCGTTCCACAAAAAAGGCCGCATAACTTTGAAGCCACGGCCAAAACACCCTGTGAAGCTGCATGTGTGGGGTGCCATCTCTAGGCGTGGACCGGGATGCATTGTCGTCTTTGAAGGTACAATTTCTCAAATATAATGCCGCCTAATGCACTGTACTTGACTAGTGTTGCCTTACCGTATGCACTGTACTGTACTATTGAGCACTTTTCTTTTCTTGCTATAGGAATCATGAATAAAGATTTCTTCCAAGACAACATTGTGCCCGTGATAGTGCGATACATCACACAAGACTTTCCCAATGGTCATCGCTTTTACCAGGACAATGATCCCAAGCACACCGCGTCGACGGCGCATATCCTTGAGCGCGGCATCAACTGGGTGAAGACGCCAGCGGAGTAAGTGTAGTAGACCGTGTCCCATTTATATGTTCCCCACTGTTTTTACTGTGTACTGTATCTCTTAAACTAATTGTCCTTTCTTTCCAATCACAGATCACCAGACTTCAATCCGATCGAAATGGTCTGGCATCAGCTGAAGGACCACATCCGTAAAGTGGCGAAACCCTCCAAGAAGGACGAGTTGTATACAGCCATAATGAGTTTTTGGAACGATGTACTCACCGAGGAACGATGCAATAAATATATAGACCATATTGCCACTGTGTTGCCCATTGTCATCGCGCGCAATGGACAAGCATCAGGAAAGTAGTACAGTGCTGTAGTATTGTACAGTAGGTACACTATGATACAGGTAAGTATGGCACAGATTTTAGCTTTCCCAATAGTCAGAGTTTACAGTAGTTCCAGTATACAGTACAGTAGACTAGTTTGACATACTACAGTAACTGCCTACTAACTGCTCCATTTTTTCTTTCCAGAGAAAGCTGCACCAGCCACCTACTGTACAGTAGGTCTACCATAATACAGTACGCACATACAGTACAGTACAGTAACTGAACAAAGTTTTTGTTTTCTTGTCGTTCCAGGAAAAAGGGTGCACCAGAGGGGAGGGGGGGCCTTGTGTTCGTCAAATCTGCTTGTGCAGTCAAATGTACAGTATATAAACAGCAGTAATGATGTACACAAAACCTCTCCTCTCTCAATGAACTACTGTACCGCAGACACAATGAGGATACTGTTACAGTATGAAGGGAAAAAGAACAGGATGGGTTATTTAACATTACAGTATACTGTGCAATATTTATACTGTATATTTATATATACTGTATTTTTATTCTAAAGGTATTCGAGAATGTACTCTACTAGATGAGGACCTGGTGACTTTCAACACTCTCAGACACACAGAAAGGATTATTTCACATCACTGTATATTTATCCTGTATATTTTCAGTAATTTAGAAGCAGTGGCTGTTCTGAACAGCCCAGGGCCAGTTTAACAAAACAATGGCTTGGATTGGATTAGCCAGACGATTGATGCTTGGCCAGGGAGGGATTAAAAACTCTAAGGGAGGGGGTGGGTGGTGTAGCTGTACTGTAGGATTGTACTGTGTCAGTATTTCCAACGCCAGGTCACCCTAATAATTGCATTAATAAACCCCCAAAGACAAGGCCCAAATATACTAGTACAGTATACAGTACTGTAAAGTATGTATTATTGTGTGTTGATGTTTTGAATTGCTGTTAACTTGAAATGTTTCACCATTGTATTGTACTGTATTTGTAAATAAAAGTATTTTGTGGCGACTTCAGCAATAAAAGAACTGGTTAATTTATCTCACATAAAGTACGTGAATACGACCGCAATCACCATTGTACAGTAAATGGGTGCATAGGATGGAACGACAGGTGCTAAAGGGGTATAAATATGATACTGTATTTATCAGTATTGATCAAAGAGAATTGATCAGAAGGATTCCCCTTATAAAGTATACAGCACTCTATTGTCATTCATACAGTACAGTATACTGTAGTAAAAGGTAGACAACACATGGTCTTGCAGTACAGTATACTGTATTACTAAAAATCTGTCAGGTTGACCAGAATCACTGCGGATATCGGAAAATAATACAATTTTATTAATTCTACGTACTGTATATAAGGGGAATCCTTCTGATCAACTCTCTTTGAACAACACTGATAAATACAGTAATTTATCTCACACTCAGTACTACAAACTGCTTTTTGCTTGCAATAAACTAACAAACAGGGAAGCGCTACTGTATACTGTATGAGTTAGGATCAGGCCCAGCAGCCACTTTATGTTGAAAACCACATATGAAATGAGCATAAATTTGCATGAATAATTACACAAAAATATATAAAATAAATAGCACAAGTCTCTGACAGAGAGAAATTGTCCAGGTGGTGTGGATACAGGTTAATGCCCCTGTCTGATAGGACAGACTCGGGCAAGAATGGCCTGTGAGAGGTGAAAATCCAGAATGGTAGCTGGGATGGAAAGCGCTACCAACTGTGCAGGTATTGAAGTGTGTAGAAATGGGAAGGTGCCGTAGGCATCAAATGTGGAAAGCGCTCACCCAGACTTCATACACTGCGCTTTTTGCTTGCATACTGCAAAGCCGCAAGACCAGCAACATTGTAAAAAAAGAGCAAAAAAAAGAGCAATGAGCGCGAAATTGGCGTGGGAACTTCTGTTCTAGGGCCCCTAGAAATAATATTCTTTATTTTAGTTATAAACTCACATTTATATATAAAGTATATATTTATTTCTCTTCATGTACTGTATTTATTTAGATTTATTTATTAATTGTGGAGCTGCTGTGCGTGAGGGGCCATGGCCAGGATGGGGGGGGGGGGGGGTAACGGTACAGTATGTGGGTAGGGGGTGAGGGTGGTTAGACCTCACAGTACATTATGCACATTGGGCCCCCCTCCTCCCCACATTTACATACTGTACTGTACACTACACGACATCAATGCAGGGAGGGTTTACCAATGCAGGGAGGGTTTACCAATGCAGGTAAGGCTTTAGGCCTTTATATCTCTCTCCCTTCAGTGTAATCTACTTAACAGAAACATTAGGGGGGGAAGGGGCTTTAGGCCTTTATATCTCTCTCCCTTCAGTGTAATCTGCTTAACACAAACATTAGGGGGGAAGGGGCTTTAGGCCTTTATATCTCTCTCCCTTCAGTGTAATCTACTTAACAGAAACATTAGGGGGGGAAGGGGCTTTAGGCCTTTATATCTCTCTCCCTTCAGTGTAATCTGCTTAACACAAACATTAGGGGGGAAGGGGTTTTTAAACAATGCTGTGTATAATGTACTGTATAAGGTTTTTTACAATTAGATAGATGTAATCCTTGGTATTGTAAGGGTTAGTTTGGTTTTAAATTGTCTTTTCTGGTTGTTACTTACAGTATATATTGATTTTGGTTTACTTGCTTGGTTAAAATACTTTTTGGTATTGTAGTGTGCATTATCCTTAGCGTTGTATACTGTAGGTGCCTTTAAACCCAGTAACCTACTGTATTGTGATTCACTTTGATTCTCCCTAGTGTTTTTTGAGTCACTATCCTTTTCATGTTTAGGGTTGACAGTGTGTGTCGTTCCCTAGTGCTGTTCATTAGTGTTTAAGGGTCCATGCCTCTTTTTTAAGTGTTTTTAAATCATGTACTGTTTATTCATCCCTTTTTGCACTGTGTCAAATAAATAAACAAATATATCAATTGCATACCTGAGTGCTCCCATACGGGTTACTTTTTTCTCTTTTCACTCACATACAGTATGTATATATATATATATATATATATATATATATATATATATATATATATATATATATATATATACAGTATATATACACAGTGTATATATGTATACTGTATATATATATATATATATATATATATATATATATATATATATATATATATATACAGTGTATATACTGTACAGTATATACAGTATTTATTTCTCTTCATGTCTTTATTTATTTATTTATTTATTTAGATTTATTTATTAATTGTGGGGCTGCTGTGCGTGAATTTTTTTTATTGGGGGTGAGGGGGGTGTTTGGCCCTTGGTGTGAGTTTACGACTTGCAGCAGCAGCAGCACAATTAATAAATAAATATAAATAAATAAATAAATAAATGACAATAAATACATTTGAAATACATTTTTATTGATAGTGTACATGTGCAGGGGGTCTCCGGAGCTGAACCGCGGTGGTTTTAGGTCTGGGGACCCCGTGCCCCCCGAGATACAGGCCCCTTTAGGGGGTGCCGGTATCCCTCTGCTCTGCTTGGTTAAACGCAGAGCACTCAGCACTCAGAAACACAGGCCAGCCAGATTTAAACACACACACAATAGGGGGAGGTTTTTTTTACATAGCTTGCAGGGAAGCTTAACGCACACACACAATAGGGGGATAGGGGGATAGGGGGAGGTTTTTTTTACATAGATTAGAGAGAAGGCAGGGCGTTTTAAAAGCGAGAATAGGGGGAGGGGGTTTTACATAGATTTTATTTATTTATTTAGATTTATTTATTAATTGTGGGGCTGCTGTGCGTGAATTTTTTTTATTGGGGTTGAGGGGGGTGTTTGGCCCTTGGTGTGAGTTTACGACTTGCAGCAGCAGCAGCACAATTAATAAATAAATATAAATAAATAAATAAATAAATGACAATAAATACATTTGAAATACATTTTTATTGATAGTGTACATGTGCAGGGGGTCTCCGGAGCTGAACCGCGGTGGTTTTAGGTCTGGGGACCCCGTGCCCCCCGAGATACAGGCCCCTTTAGGGGGTGCCGGTATCCCTCTGCTCTGCTTGGTTAAACGCAGAGCACTCAGCACTCAGAAACACAGGCCAGCCAGATTTAAACACACACACAATAGGGGGAGGTTTTTTTTACATAGCTTGCAGGGAAGCTTAACGCACACACACAATAGGGGGATAGGGGGATAGGGGGAGGTTTTTTTTACATAGATTAGAGAGAAGGCAGGGCGTTTTAAAAGCGAGAATAGGGGGAGGGGGTTTTACATAGATTTTATTTATTTATTTATTTAGATTTATTTATTAATTGTGGGGCTGCTGTGCGTGAATTTTTTTTATTGGGGTTGAGGGGGGTGTTTGGCCCTTGGTGTGAGTTTACGACTTGCAGCAGCAGCAGCACAATTAATAAATAAATATAAATAAATAAATAAATAAATGACAATAAATACATTTGAAATACATTTTTATTGATAGTGTACATGTGCAGGGGGTCTCCGGAGCTGAACCGCGGTGGTTTTAGGTCTGGGGACCCCGTGCCCCCCGAGATACAGGCCCCTTTAGGGGGTGCCGGTATCCCTCTGCTCTGCTTGGTTTACAGGCCGCGATCACGTGATCGGGACCTTTAAACCAAGCAGAGGGCTACCGGCACCCCCTAAAGGGGCCTGTATCTCGGGGGGCACGGGGTCCCCAGACCTAAAACCACCGCGGTTCAGCTCCGGAGACCCCCTGCACATCTACACTATCAATAAAAATGTATTTCCAATGTATTTATTGTCATTTATTTATTTATTTTTTGGCGGCTGCTGTGTGTGTGTATTTTTTTATTGTGGGTAGCGGGAGGGTGGGTGAATGGGGTATTCGCCCCAACGATGGTTGGGGAGGGCTTGCGGGGGGGGGGGGGGGGGGTGGGGTAGCGGGAGGGCTTAACCCCTTCATGACCGTAGCGGTATTAACTGCTACGATCGTGAAGGGGTTAAGTGCACCCGCAACCCCCCCCCCCTCCCGCAAGTCGTAAACTCACACCAAGGGCCAAATACCCCCCTCACCCATCCCCACTACACACAATAAAGCGGGCACGGTGGGTTAACCCCTTCATTGCCTTAGCGGCTATCCGCTATGGTAATGACGCAGCATTTTCCGTATTTTTAATAATATTGATCAGGAGCAGGGGGGTTCCCTGAGCATTAATTTCTGGCTCAGGGAACCCCCTGCTCACTGTACAATATTATTAAAATACAGAAATGATGCTTCTTTACCATAGCGCATAGACGCTAAGGTAAAGAACGAGTGTTTATTTATACTGTATATTGTATGTGTTTTATTGATAGTGTACATGTGCAGGGGGTCTCCAGAGCAGAAGCGCACAGGTTTCAGGTCTGGGGACCCCGTGCCCCCCGAGATACAGGCCCCTTTAGGGGGTGCCGGTATCCCTCTGCTCTGCTTGGTTTACAGGCCGCGGTCACGTGATCGGGGCTTTTAACGCAGAGCTGGATACCGGCACCCCCTAAAGGGGCCTGTATCTCGGGGGGCACGGGGTCCCCAGACCTAAAACCACCGCGGTTCAGCTCCGGAGACCCCCTGCACATCTACACTATCAATAAAAATGTATTTCAAATAATTTTTAATGTGTGGATGTTTGCGCAGAGAGAGAGCAGCGGATCTCTCTCTGCTGCAAACACATCTCGCCCCCGCCGCCCATACAGTACTGTAGTATCATTTATGTATGTGCATATACAGTACAGTACAGTACTGTATGTTAGGGCTTACAGGGGTTGTTGTTATACAGTATATATATATATATATATATATATATATATATATATACTGCATTACAATTCATTATAGGGGACGGCTTCACAGAGAATAGCTCGCAAGCGCCACCATGTGTATTTTGACGGCATTGCAGTATTGTAACCAGCCGGAATAAAAAGCTTAAATTCCTGCCGGAAAATAACGCAATGCACTCTGGCTGAAAAATATCAGAAACCTGAATACACCCGAGTATACCCGAATTCGCGGGACTAGCCGTGCTCGAATAAAGTGTGTCGCCAGTGTACGTCCAAATACACCAGAGAGATTTGTGTATAATCAGGTTTTAAGCACTAGGAGTTTTTCCTCAGGACAACATTACTGGGAAGTGGAGATCAGTGAATCAGGGGTCAGGAGGGTAGGGATTTCCTATCCCAGTATAGTAAGTAAAGGAGATCAGTCCCGCATAGGAGAGAATAATAAGTCCTGGGGTTTGTACATGTGGGGTAATTATCATTCAGTGATACATGACTCAATAGAAACACAGATATATCCCGAGTCTCCCGTGCAGAGATTAGGAATATACCTGGACTATGAGGCTGGGCGGCTGTCCTTTTATCAGCTGTGTGACCCGATCAGACACTTACACACCGTCACTGCCACCTTCACTGAGCCTCTTCATGCTGCGTTCTGTGTATGTGAGAAAGGCTGGGTCAGAATCAGGAGCTAGGAGTACTGATCCCGGCCCAGCAAGGGAACCCATAGAAACAGTATATATAATATAGTACATAGAAATAAGAATATACTGGGAGGGAATCAGTGAGCGAGGGAGAGAACAGGGGAATATATCTCATGTATTAATCAGTTACCCAGAGGGCCCTTCAGCACTTTGCAATGTATATATATATCTCACATACCTGTCCTGGGGATATCTGAGGTAACACATGGTAAAGATACAATGTTACTGGGCCCAAAAGCTAACTCTCTTGGACCCTTATACACGGATCAGGAGTAACCAAAACCAGGCTTAACCTTTGTGAACCAGGTCACCCCCTCCCGTCACAACGGCCCCATCGGGGGCCTCTGCCTTTCTTAACACACACAGCTGACATTAAAAGGTTACTTAACACCTGAAGTGCTAAACCTCTGTCACATGTCACCAAACACCCCATGTGAGCACAGATAGGAGATATGCTGCAAATTCTTTTAAATACTCATTCCTCATATTGTATACTGCAGCCAGGAACTTACAGGGTTAATGGTCACACAGCTAAAGTCTGAGTAACAAACTCCCCGCCCCTGTGTGCTGAGAAGGGAAACGCCCCACTGGTTATATGAGACAAAGGAGAATTTCAGTTTCGTTTCCTGTTGCTGCTTCCAAGCATGGCGTCTGCTGGTCTGAGAGAGGAGCTAACCTGCCCCATCTGCCTGAGCATTTATACCCAGCCTGTAACGCTGAGATGTGGGCATAACTTCTGCCAGGGCTGTATTGGGAGTGTGTGGGATTCCCAGGGGGGATCTGGACTTTATACCTGTCCTGAATGCAGAGCAGAGTTTCAGGAGCGTCCTGCACTGCAGAGGAACCTGAAGCTGTGTAACATAGCGGAGCGTTTCCTTTCTACTCAGCCGGAGCAGGAGGAGGCTGTGATCTTCTGCACTTACTGTGTTACCTCCTCTGTACCTGCTGCTAAAACATGTCTGCTGTGTGACGCCTCCCTGTGTGATATTCACCTAGAGAGACACAGCAAGTCAGAGGAACACGTCTTATCTGAGCCAACCACCTCCTTAAAGAGCAGGAAATGTCCCGTCCACAAGGAGATCCTGAAGTATTACTGCACTGAGGATGCTGCCTGTATCTGTGTGTCCTGCTGTGTGTTTGGAGAGCACAGGGGACACCAGGTGGAGTCGCTGAATGAGGCCTCTGAGAAGAAGAAGGTGAAACTGAGACATGTTCTGGAGAAACTGACCTCAGTGAGAGAGGAGACTGAGAAAAGGGCCCAGAGTCTGCAGGGACAGAAGAGAGAAGTGCACGAGAAAGCAGCCGGGGTAACAGCCCGAGTCACTGCCCTGATTAGGGACATCAGGGCACAGCTGGAAGTCCTAGAGAAGCGAGTCCTGAGTGAGATCACCAGGTGGGAAGAGCAGGTTTCTCTCCGAATCTCTGATCTAATCCAGCAGCTGGAAATAAAGAAGGACGAGCTGTCCAGGAAGATGCTTCACATTGAGGAGCTGTGCAACATCACTGATCCACTAACTGTCTTACAGGGACGGGAATCAGACAATGCTGAGGACAGAGAGAGAGAGGGTAATAAGGTCCCTGCTGTAGGGGATTTGGATGAGGTTCTGATCCCACTGACCTTACAGAGATTAGCTGACATTGTGACTGATCTAATAGCAAAGAGCGGGTTCTGTGTGCAGGGGGATTCAGGCATATTACTGGATGTAAATACAGCTGGTAATAATGTATCTGTATCAGGTGACCTGAAAACTGCATCGTGGTCAGAAACAGACCAGTTACGCCCAAATACACCAGAGAGATTTGGGTATAATCAGGTTTTAAGCAGCAGGAGTTTTTCCTCAGGACAACATTACTGGGAAGTGGAGATCAGTGACTCAGGGAGCAGGAGGGTAGGGATTTCCTATCCCAGTATAGTAAGGGAAGGAGATCAGTCCTTCATAGGAGATAATAATAAGTCCTGGTGTTTGTACGTGTGCGATAATTATCATGCAGTGATACATAACTCAAAATATACACAGATATATCCCGAGTCTCCCTCGCAGAGATTAGGAATATACCTGGACTATGAGGCTGGGCGGCTGTCCTTTTATCAGCTGTGTGACCCGATGAGACACTTACACACCGTCACTGCCACCTTCACTGAGCCTCTTCATGCTGCGTTCTGTGTATGTGAGAAAGGCTGGGTCAGAACCAGGAGCTAGGAGTTCTGATCCCGGCCCAGCAGGGGAACCCATAGAAACAGTATATATAATATAGCACATAGAAATAAGAATATACTGGGAGGGAATCAGTGAGCGAGGGAGAGAACAGGGGAATATATCTCATGTATTAATCAGTTACCCAGAGGGGTCCTTCAGCACTTTGCAATGTGTATATATATATATATCTCACATACCTGTCCTGGGGATATCTGATTGCGTTAATCTTTGTTTAGTTCCTGTACTGGGAGCGAATGTATAGAAGTAATATAGGAGCGTATACCCATTACATATATATGTTTGTGCTGTGTCAGTAAATGGAAATGCTTTATAATATAAGAATTGTATGATGCAGAATAACATATTCCTGCTTCTCCCTGAGAATGTTTGTCAGACAAGTGTTTATCTCACCGCGTCTCTCATCTCATTTAATAAATGTTATCACAATATTTCTAGGTGTGTGATACTGTAAAGAGATGCGTCAGTTCCCCGGATATAACTCTGCCGCTGATTTATTTTGGCCCTAGGTGGGACGGCATCTTTAAAGGCGCGTGGGATAATAATATAATATCTGATAGTCTTATTAATCTTGTCACCTCCCAATGAGCGTTTATTCTATTCCTGTTATTCTGCTGTGTGCAGTGATTCCTGCCTTTCTTGTTATGCTGCAGCATATAATATGTAGTGGGGATATCTGCCAAACATTTACGTTTCATAGGGATAAAACCTGTCCTGTTCATAGGAAATAATGGGGTTTCTGCCCCATGATTTAATGTGTATATTATCTCCGGATAAATTAGGGAAAAAACCTCTCCTGCCCTGTAACATTCCCCTTTATCCCCTTTACTTGTTATTTACACACTCACAGTACCGCTGCTTGTTATTTACACACACACAGCACCGCTGCTTTTTATTTACACACAGTACCGCTGCTTGTTATTTACATACACACAGTACCGCTGCTTGTTATTTACACAACCACAGTACCGCTGCTTGTTATTTGCCCGCCCACAGTACAGCTGCTTGTTATTTACACACCCACAGAACAGCTGCTTGTTATTTACTCACACACACATGACCGCTGCATGTTATTTACACACACACACACACACACACAGTACCACTGCTTGTTATTTACACACACACACACAGCACCACTGCTTGCTATTTACACACACACAGTATCGCTGCTTGCTATTTACACACCCACAGTACCGCTGCTTGTTATTTACACATCCACAGTACCGCTGCTTGTTATTTACACACACACACACACACACACACACAGCACCGCTGCTTTTTTACTACACACCCACAGCACCACTGCTTGTTATTTACACGCCCACAGTACAGCTGCTTGTTATTTACACACACACAGAACAGCTGCTTGTTATTTACACACCCACAGTACCGATGCTTGTTATTTACACACCCACAGTACCGCTGCTTGTTATTTACACACCAACAGTACCGCTGCTTGTTATTTACACACCCACAGTACCGCTGCTTGTTATTTACACACACACACAGTACCGCTGCTTGTTATTTACACACACACAGTACCACTGCTTGTTATTTACACACATACAGAACCGCTGCTTGTTATTTACACAGCCACAGTACAGCTGCTTGTTATTTACACACACACCGAACCGCTGCTTGTGATTTACACACACACACACACACACACAGTACCACTGCTTGTTATTTACACACACACACCGCTGCTTGCTATTTACACACACACAGTACCGCTGCTTGCTATTTACACACCCACAGTACCGCTGCTTGCTATTTACACACCCACAGTACCACTGCTTGTTATTTACACACACACACACAGTACCACTGCTTTTTATTTGCACGCCCACAGTACAGCTGCTTGTTATTTACACACACACAGAACAGCTGCTTGTTATTTACACACCCACAGTACCGCTGCTTGTTATTTACACGCCCACAGTACAGCTGCTTGTTATTTACACACACACAGAACCGCTGCTTGTTATTTACACACCCACCCAAAGTACAGCTGTTTGTTATTTACACACCCACAGTACCGCTGCTTGTTATTTACACACCAACAGAACCGCTGCTTGTTATTTACACACCCACAGTACCGCTGCTTGTTATTTACACACACACACAGAACCGCTGCTTGTTATTTACACACACACCGAACCGCTGCTTGCTATTTACACACACACAGATTACCGCTGCTTGTTATTTATTTATTATTTGAATCCATGTGAAACCTGCAGCTAACAGGAGCCTGCATCCCCCATACAGGTGTAACGGGTTTTCTGAACTGGCCTGACCCACCCAATCTCACATTGGCCCCTGTGGTCTAACCAGTCCCCATTACATGGTAGTGTCTGGTGATGCACCTGTTGGCTACAGGACTCCTGAGTCTCCCTCATGATGGTGTGTGGGGATGACCCGTCCAGACAGGCAGCTGAGGTAGTGTGCTGAGTCCTACCTATATCCAGTGCAGCGCCTCCACCTCATCAGGATCCCTGCGTCCGCATGGGGATGGTCCTGGTGAGGAACTCCTCCGGGGTGCTCCTCTCTGTGCAATAACTCCACACTTGCACACGAGAGTGTTGGTAATCAGGAACATCTTTATTTGTACGGTGGGCCAGCTGCCCTCCACAATGGGGTGTATTCAGCCCTCCATCGTTCACCGTACTTCCCTTTGAAAGGTAATGTCCTCCTGAATTAGGGATTCCCTATCCCCGCAGGGATATCTATTCTGTGCCAGGTCCCTGGTCACAATCTCATTACTCAGCTCCTATAACATATTGCAAACTACTCCTTTGGCAACTCCTACAGAACCTAACTTTTGACACAGTGCTGTGCCTTATGTATCCTTTGGGGGCTGGCACAACTCTGACATCACTAACCACGGAGTCAGAACCTGTGACCACTCCCATCCATACATAGGGCACCTCACCAGGGTGTGAGGGCAAACCTCCATGATTACTGCTGGCATGCCCATAACTTACCAGGCCTTACTGTCAGCAGGAGAGATGACTGCAACCATTTTACAGCGTGGTTACATTCTCCCCCTGGTGAATCCCACCGGCCCCGGCTGGGACCTAAATTTGAAGTACCTTTCTCCAGGAAGCACTGTAAAATGGAACACACACATCATCAGTGAACATATAACATATTACATAATTGACATCCCATTGCGCCAAGCCCGCCCCGTCCAGCAGCTGCGAACTCGCACAACAATACGTCTAGTACCACCTAAAAATAGTGACTAGGGTCAGGCTTTTTAACCTCCCGACCACCCATGTCCAGGACAGTAACGTGGTAGTGGCGAGGCAATCCCCTCTCAGGTCTATATGTTACCCTGTGTTTGTGAATATTCCGGCCAATACTCCAAACCCTCATTAGGTGATCTATTCTATCCTCGGCCTTGTGCCCAGTTATCGCACCCCCCTTATTCACCATGTACATCTCGATAGTTTCCCGTAGCCACCTATCCCTATTCTCCTCAATCTCCTCCATAAGGGGTTCTGGGACATACGGGTACTCCAACCCGTGGGACGCCTTGTACTTGGCGACAATGGCCCTCTCAGCCTGGCTTATCCTGGTCAGCTCAGCATTCCCTGCCTGTCCAGGCAGCACCCATGATAGGGGTTCATCAGGGTCTACCGGGTCTGATATAATGTCAGGCCCCATTGGTTCTATTTCCCTGCGCTTGGTCTTAAACCACCTCTCTTGTAGTTCCCTATCCCTCTGCACAGGTGTGAATTCTCCTACTGCCCACCAATAATCTACCACGTCCTCCCTTCGGATGAGGAATCGCGTACGATCCATCCAGGCCACATAACCCTCGAATAAGGGGGCCCACCACCGGGTCTCCTTAAATTTGTCTGAGTCCATGGAGTTGCCTTCCTCCGCATCCCCCCATGAAAATACCCCCGATGTCCTTTCAGAGCGCGGTTTGGACCAACGAGATGACCCCGGTGCCTTTCCCTCTGATTTCTCGGGTACGTTAGGCACCCACCGGTCCACCGCGGCTTTACCCAGTTGCCCGCCACCCCTGGAAACACCCTCCGTAGCGCAACTGCTCAGTCTCTCCCCAGTCCTTTCATCATCCACCCCCAAGGACACCTCCACCACCTCCAAGTTAGGCGGGGAACCCCGGGGACAAGTGGCTGGGGCAATGGCCTTATCTAGGGCGTGGGGTTGGGCATAGGGGCAAGCGATCGGCCACCACGGGGTTACGACCCATTCCCGGCTGTCAGTTGACTGTTCATTATATGAGATCTCACCCTCCGCAGTCCGCTGCTCGGCCTTCCAGCTCCGTGTCCTTTTTGGTGATCGGGAACATCCACCCGATCGCCGAAGCGTTGATTCTCCCCTTCCGGCTGCTCCGCTGCTTCTGCCGGAAGTGACGTCCTCACCGGATCCGGATGTGCCGCCATCTTGGGTGGGACCCCCATGCGGGATCTCTTCCTCCACTATGACATCCGGAAGCTCTTCCGCCGTCTCCGCACGTGCTGCCCGGGCCTGGCACGGCCCCTCCTCCGTTACGCCTGCAACTGGAGCCAGATAAGTGCACGGACTGTCCTTACCACTCCGCTGGGGTGTAGGCGTACCTCGCCCATTGCCACTGAAGCCGCCGGTCCCTGGAACGGAAGGACTCCGCCTCTCCACTCGCCGGTCCACAGGCGACACCAACTTCTCCTTCCCGCTACTCACGGTAAGTGGCGTCTCTCTCCCTTTTTCCTTGCCGAAGGCCTCCTTGATCCCAGACCGGGACCTCGATAGTTCTCGGAGATCCTCGTCGGAGGAGTCTCCTTTCCCCGGCTTAGGGGTCAGCGATCGGGGCGACCGTCTTCTGCCTTCTCGGTCGGTGTATCGACCGACCGTTTCTTTCTCTTTTGACCCAGCCGATTGAATCGGCTCCGATCCCCGTTCTCCGGGACCTACACTGTTAAGCCACAGTGCACCAGGGGACTCGGCGGACAGCCTAGCCGTATCCCCCGGGGGGGTCGCTGAATTGAATTGGCACGAAAGTAGGCATCGGCCAAAGATATTGAGTCCCACATTGTGGACAGCGCGATGCCGTGCCCACAGTGCCTCCGGGCAATCTGCATTGTAAGCAGAGCCCCACCACAGTCTCAGTGTTGGCCACCCTGACCACCAGTACCCCGCCGGGCACCGCGTAGGGCTGTGTGGATACCATTGTGGTTACAGTCGAGGAGCAGGCCATGGTTTTAGTGGGAGCCACTCTTAGCACAGGTCTGTCCTTGGAGCTGGTTCCTCGGGAATGACCAACAGAAGTTGAAGGACCAGCCACTCCCTGGTTCGGCTCCTCCTTGCTCTGACACAGTTGAAACCCGCCCCCAATGGTAGCAATTATGGGCGGGTCCCATAAGGGAATAGGATGTCCTTCAATTAAGGCCGCGCCCTTCTCAGTCCTAGCGGGCGCGGTCAGAGTTTTCGCTCCCTTGTCCCCAACAGGGTGGGGTTCTTCTTTTGCCGCCAATTCCAGCCTTTTCCTTTCAGCTGCCTTGCGGGCAAAGTATCCCTCCTTTTTGCACACCACTTCCGCGGCCGGGACTACTTCAGGTAGTGGCGCCATCAGTGCATAAGTTCCTTGGCCCGCCAGATTCATGTCCACGGGGCATAGTCGGAAGCCACTCCCCCTGGTGGAAATCCGGGGAGGGTCCCACAGATTAAGCGGTTGGCTCAACACTGGCGCTGAGCTGGTCACTGTCCATGAAGGCGCGGCTGCAGCTTTCGCGCCATACCCCCCATCAGGGCGGGGTTTTCCTGTTGGCGCCGTTTCTGGCCAACTCTCTGTAAGTCCTGAACTAGCAGAATTTTCTGCAACTGTCCCACGCGGTCTCCCAGGGAAGCGGGAGCCGCCATTTTGTAAGTCCTGTTCCCCAGATACAATTATTATGTCCTTGCTACTATCATCCAGGGTAGCACCCCGCGATCCTAGGCAGGACAAAAATGGTGCAGCTACAGCTTTCGCTCCACTCCAGAGCAGGCTTGACAAAGACATTTCCGCAACAGTTTGCTCTTCAGTGGGGCACACGCCACGTGTGCTTTCCCCATCAGCCTCCGGTCGCCATTTTGGACTATCCGCACCGCGCGGATCCTCCATTCTTGGGGTCGACACCCATCAGCCTCCGGTCGCCATTTTGGACTATCCGCACCGCGCGGATCCTCCATTCTTGGGGTCGACATTCTCTCATAACAGTTATCGTACATGGGGGCTCCGTTCTGCGGGGCAGCCACCACACCGGTACATAAAGATTGCCCTGATGCACCACCTTGTGTACCTAATGTAGGCTGGACTCGTGTTGCACTACCTCAGGCTAGGCTCACTCTCTCAGTGTCTGCTGTGACTCCTTCCTCCCAGTCTGTGCTACCTTCGGTAAGTGGTCTGGAAAGGGCTAGAGTACTCTGGGGCTTCCATGCAGTACTGGGGCGTCTACCTGTCTTGGTCAGCCTAGCGCAGACCCTCTCCAGGATTCCTGACCACATTAACAGGCTATCCCTTTAGGCATCCTACCAAGTAGCACTGCCTCAAGGTGACTCGGTCAGCTATAGCCCGGTTCCAAACCCCTCACTCCTTTCAGGCCCCAAGGTCGTCCCTGCGAACCGACATGTTCCATCAGCCCCCTGACTACCCCTAGGTTCCGTCCCAACGCAGCACAAAGTGGCAGCAGACACTCCACCCTGTTTCCAAGTGACCTAGCAAAAGCCTGTCCTGTTGACAGGTCTGGCATCTCAGCAGCGCCTCCAAATGTAACGGGTTTTCTGAACTGGCCTGACCCACCCAATCTCACATTGGCCCCTGTGGTCTAACCAGTCCCCATTACATGGTAGTGTCTGGTGATGCACCTGTTGGCTACAGGACTCCTGAGTCTCCCGCATGATGGTGTGTGGGGATGACCCGTCCAGACAGGCAGCTGAGGTAGTGTGCTGAGTCCTACCTATATCCAGTGCAGCGCCTCCACCTCATCAGGATCCCTGCGTCCGCATGGGGATGGTCCTGGTGAGGAACTCCTCCGGGGTGCTCCTCTCTGTGCAATAACTCCACACTTGCACACGAGAGTGTTGGTAATCAGGAACATCTTTATTTGTACGGTGGGCCAGCTGCCCTCCACAATGGGGTGTATTCAGCCCTCCATCGTTCACCGTACTTCCCTTTGAAAGGTAATGTCCTCCTGAATTAGGGATTCCCTATCCCCGCAGGGATATCTATTCTGTGCCAGGTCCCTGGTCACAATCTCATTACTCAGCTCCTATAACATATTGCAAACTACTCCTTTGGCAACTCCTACAGAACCTAACTTTTGACACAGTGCTGTGCCTTATGTATCCTTTGGGGGCTGGCACAACTCTGACATCACTAACCATGGAGTCAGAACCTGTGACCACTCCCATCCATACATAGGGCACCTCACCAGGGTGTGAGGGCAAACCTCCATGATTACTGCTGGCATGCCCATAACTTACCAGGCCTTACTGTCAGCAGGAGAGATGACTGCAACCATTTTACAGCATGGTTACACAGGTATAGCTGAACCCCTCCACATAATAAGCACCTCACTCACCGGAGGAGACCCCCTAACCCCCACGGTGCCCTGAAGCACTAACTAGCGTGATCCTGCAGCAATAAATCCCTGCTACGTTACTTTTAGTGCATGGTGTGACACAAACTAGTGTAACACAGTGTAACCAGACAGTGACAGACCTCTGTGTGTAACCCGGCTCCTGACACACTGTGCCTGATTAGTGCTTTACCGCTCCCACCTACCCAACGTGCAGACACATATTAGCAGCAGCATGCCACAGGGGATCAGCACGCCAGGAGTTAATCTGGATCGCGCCGGCAGCCCATACCTGCGTCTTGTGACACTTACAGCTAAATGATCAGACCGGCGCTGCGCAGGATTTTATTCTTATTTTGCACTATTTTTGCCACATTCACATTTTTTAATTTCCCTATTAAAAGTGAAGTGATAAATAACTCACAAATAAACTCGGTTATCGGGAGCTTTTGTGCCATCGGCGGGGATTTCTTTCTCTAAAGTTTATGTCTATTACACTGGTAATGAGCATAAAGGGGAAGGGCAGTGGGAACAGCGCTAATGCAAAAAATACAAAAATTAGTGTCAATTAAAAACCTAATATATATGAATACACCCCTAAAATTGAGAAGCGAAGGCTGCCAGGAAAAATAGGTGACACAAACCAAAAAAAACACAATTAATACAAATGAACCGGCGCCAAAAAGAAATAAAAAATCTGACCAAATATAGTCCAATTCAAAAGGTTGGGATGAGTTCCATGGAAGTGTCCTCAATGTAATCTCAGACAAACAAACAAACATGTAAGACAACAACATAAAAGAGAAAAAAAAGATCATAGTGCAACTAAATACAAACAACAAATCACTGATATAGTATGCAAAATAAAACGGCAGTTTAATATAATGATTAAAATATAAACATAAAAACAACAAACAATTGCTTGTAGTGCAAGGAACACTAATAAAGCGATGGCATCCAGTGGGGCAAAAATTGGAACCCTACTTACAGCAATGCTGAGGTATTTACGCCTGTAGTGCAAACACACTTAACCCTCCGAGGCCTGGGTAGAAGATGTTTCAACTCCACCGTCCAGAGGCTTCTGCGCCACCGGGAAGCGTCACTCCTGTGGCTCCACGCCGCCAGCTGCCTCACTTGTCCACAAAAACGCGCGTCAGCTCTGAGATGGAGAACCGCCAGAGCTCAATGCCGCCGAGGCCTCACTAGGACAGTCACGCGGACCGAAGGTCTCGCGATAGTGAGTGACGTCACCGCTGTGAGCCGGGACAGGGGAAGGAAGCTCGCGAGTGCAAAGCCCTCAGACAGCCAGGGCCATGGGGGGAAGGGAAACAGGTTAACAGGAGAGGAAGCCAAATTGTCCTTGCCAGGGTGGACTATTTTTTGGCAAGGACAATTTGGCTTCCTCTCCTGTTAACCTGTTTCCCTTCCCCCCCGTGGCCCTGGCTGTCTGAGCGCTTTGCACTCGCGAAACTTGCACTTTCTGTGTCTCTCTCTCTCTCTCTCTCATACCTCTCCTCCGTGCTGCCTCTCTGTCTGCAGCGAGAGTGAGCAGGTACCATACCGAGGCTGGGGGCGGAGCTTCTCCGTGCTGCCTCTCTGTCTGCGGGAGTGAGCAGGCACCATAGCGAGGCTGAGGGCGGAGCTTCTCCTCCGTGCTGCTTCTCTGTCTGCAGCGGGAGTGAGCAGGCACCACAGCGAGGCTGGGGGCGGAGCTTCTCCTCCGTGCTGCCTCTCTGTCTGCAGCGAGAGTGAGCAGGCACCATAGCGAGGCTGGGGGCGGAGCTTCTCCTCCGTGCTGCCTCTCTGTCTGCAGCGGGAGTGAGCAGGCACCATAGCGAGGCTGGGGGCGGAGCTTCTCCTTCGTGCTGCCTCTCTCTGCCCACGGCTGGAGGATGCAGCAGCCGGCTCCTACTCTGGCCACTCTCTCCTCGGGGCCGGTCTGCGGGAGGTCCGGCGGTCAGATGCAGGAGGCTGGGCTGCTGTGAGCTGCTGGGATGTGCTGGGCAGCCCCCTGCTGCTGCTGCTGCTGCTGCTGCTGGGATGTGCTGGGCAGCCCCCTGCTGCTGCTGCTGCTGCTGCTGCTGCTGCTGCTGGGATGTGCTGGGCAGCTCCCTGCTGCTGCTGCTGCTGCTGCTGCTGCTGGGATGTGCTGGGCAGCTCCCTGCTGCTGCTGGGATGTGCTGGGCAGCTCCCTGCTGCTGCTGGGATGTGCTGGGCAGCTCCCTGCTGCTGGGATGTGCTGGGCAGCTCCCTGCTGCTGCTGCTGCTGCTGCTGCTGGGATGTGCTGGGCAGCTTCCTGCTGCTGCTGCTGCTGCTGGGCATCCGGACGATCAAAGGAACCTGCAGGGAAAAAACTAATGAATGCTGAGCCTGAGCGAGCGCAGGGTTTAAATACCCCGCGCAAATCTAATACCCTGGTGGTGATGGGGAGGGGAGCCAGCCACAGCTCCCACGCTCTGGGGGCACAGCAGCCCTTATGTGGGCGACGGCTGTAACGGGAGACCGGGCCTTATAACACATTTATATTTAAGGGATCGGTCACCGGGCAAAACAAGGCGGTGACATAAAATGTGGTTTATTCGGATAAGACCTCGGAAACTCACAGAAATACAAAATACAGAGAATATGCACACTTACTGGGGTCTGGGGTAAAACTAGGCTTTCCTAGGTGCACGGCGCCTGCTTCAGCACAGGCTGACCGTGTTCACTCCCCGGAGCTGGAATACGCCTGGAACAGGTAACTTCCCTCCTCAGAACCAGTCCTCAGCTTGGCTAGGAGACCCTGGCACCGCAATGCCGCGGGGAAACCTCACCGGCGCGTCACTGGGCCAGTCCCAAGATTACCTACAAGTCTGAAAAGAGTGAGAGAGAGACAGAGCCCTGATCTGCAGCAGCCCCTTTTAGAGACAACTCTTTTCCTATGTTTTAACATGGACAGAGCCTTTCGGCCACTCAGAGTGTGGGAACATGTCCCACCAGCCAATCAGAGCGGGGCTCCTCTGGCTGATGATGTCAGAGGCAGGGGGAGTGTTGAACCGGCTCGGGACGCCCCAGGGGCGGGACATATGTTCTGGCCAATAGGAAAAGCGTCTACGATCGCCATCTTTTCCTTAGCCAGCCCATTGCCTCCCACTAGGCAGGCGCCACTGCGTCCAGCAGACCAGAGGATCCCCCCCCCCCACAGGGGGTCTCCTTTCTCCATACCCAGTACTCCGCCCTGCCCCATCCACTTAGCACCCGACACCTCTCAACATCCCGTCTCCTCTTTCAGCTACGGATTCTATGCAAATGCTTAGCCTGACTGCATGGATTTTTATACATACAGAATAACCCTAGAAACAGCACTTTAATAAAGTATAAACCTTGGGGAACCTTATATTTATGAGGGAAATAACTTGGAGATATTTGGGCTCGAAATCCAGGAGTCTGGGTGACCTGGGGAAGCCCCGGTGTAATTCACCCCGCAAACCCACAAATAGTGCCTGCACGCTGGGGAGAATCAGGGGACCGCCAGTAGCTGGGCCCCCCGATACCGTGCAAACAAAAGGAAGACATTTTCACCCAAATATCCCACCTAAAACTTACACTCCAAAAATCTGGAGTTTCTACGACACAGGGAACCCCAAAAGCCCCTAAACAGGTCAGGTTTATCTATACTTATACCCAATACAGGTTCTGGGACACATTGGCACTAACTGGGGTACCCCCTTAACCTAGGGATTCCCTCAGCTGCAGGGATACCTGTTCATCCCTGTGCCTTTCTGGGCTGTGCTGAAGCAGGGTACCATAGTGGTGAGTCACGCTTGCGTTTTCAAGGGGAGGTATTGCCAGGACAATGTGCTTTTATGTATCTGAAAATCAGGCATGAATCCCGGGTACATTTATAGGGGAACCGACAACTCCGGACCCCAACCTCCTAGGCACATTCTGACGACAATTCCTCCGCAAAACCCCCTGAAACTCACCCCCCAGCAATCCCTGCTTTACTGCGCACCCGGAAACTCATCCCCCAGCAATCCCTGCTTTACTGCGCGCCCGGAAACTCATCCCCCAGCAATCCCTGCTTTACTGCGCGTCCGGAAACTCATCCCCCAGCAATCCCTGCTTTACTGCGCGTCCGGAAACTCATCCCCCAGCAATCCCTGCTTTACTGCGCGCCCGGAAACTCATACCTCAGCAATCCCTGCTTTACTGCGCGCCCGGAAACTCATCCCCCAGCAATCCCTGCTTTACTGTGCGCCCGGAAACTCACCCCCCAGCAATCCCTGCTTTACTGCGCGCCCGGAAACTCATCCCCCAGCAATCCCTGCTTTACTGCGCGCCCGGAAACTCATCCCCTAGCAATCCCTGCTTTACTGTGCGCCCGGAAAATCACCGCCCAGCAATCCCTGCTTTACTGCGCGCCCGGAAACTCATCCCCTAGCAATCCCTGCTTTACCGCGCGCCCGGAAACTCATCCCCCAGCAATCCCTGCTTTACTGCGCGCCAGGAAACTCACCCCCCAGCAATCCCTGCTTTACCGCGCGCCCGGAAACTCATCCCCCAGCAACCCCTGCTTTACCGCGCGACCAGAAACTCATCCCCCAGCAATCCCTGCTTTACTGCGCGCCCGGAAACTCATCCCCCAGCAATCCCTGCTTTACTGCGCGCCCGGAAACTCATCCCCCAGCAATCCCTGCTTTACTGCGCGCCCGGAAACTCATCACCCAGCAATCCCTGCTTTACTGCGCGCCCGGAAACTCATCCCCCAGCAATCCCTGTTTTACTGTGTGCCCGGAAACTCATCCCTCAGCAATCCCTGCTTTACCGCGCGCCCGGAAACTCATCCCCCAGCAATCCCTGCTTTACTGCGCGCCCGGAAACTCATCCCCCAGCGCGCCCGGAAACTCATCCCCCAGCAATCCCTGCTTTACTGCGCGCCCGGAAACTCATCCCCCAGCAATCCCTGCTTTACTGCGCGCCCGGAAACTCATCCCCCAGCAATCCCTGCTTTACTGCGCGCCCGGAAACTCATCCCCCAGCAATCCCTGCTTTACTGCGCGCCCGGAAACTCATCCCCCAGCAATCCCTGCTTTACTGCGCGCCCGGAAACTCATCCCCCCAGCAATCCCTGCTTTACTGTGCGCCCCGAAACTCATCCCCCAGCAATACCTGCTTTATCGCGTGCCCGGAAACTCATCCCCCAGCAATCCCTGCTTTACTGCGCGCCCGGAAACTCATCCCCCAGCAATCGCTGCTTTACTGCGCGCCCGGAAACTCATCCCCCGGCAATCCCTGCTTTACTGCGCGCCCGGAAAGGGAAAACACAAAAATACTTTTATTACAGGTAACACATGGTAAAGATACAATGCTACTGGGCCCAAGAGCTAACTCTCTTGGACCCTTATACACGGATCAGGGGTAACCAAAACCGGGCTTAACCTTTGTGAGCCAGGTCACCCTCTCCCGTCACAACGGCCCCATCTGGGGCCCTCTGCCTTTCTTAACACACACAGCTGACATAAAAAGGTTACTTAACACCTGAAGTGCTATACCTCTGTCACATGTCACCAAACACCCCATGTGAGCACAGATAGGAGACATGCTGCAAATTCTTTTAAATACTCATTCCTCATATTGTATACTGCAGCCAGGAACTGACAGGGTTAATGGTCACACAGCTAAAGTCTGAGTAACAAACTCCCTGCCCCTGTGTGCTGAGAAGGGAAACGCCCCACTGGTTATTTGAGAGAAAGGAGAATGTAAGTTTCCTGTTGCTGCTTCCAAGCATGGCGTCTGCTGGTCTGAGAGAGGAGCTAACCTGCCCCATCTGCCTGAGCATTTATACCCAGCCTGTAACGCTGAGATGTGGGCATAACTTCTGCCAGGGCTGTATTGGGAGTATGTGGGATTCCCAGGGGGGATCTGGACTTTATACCTGTCCTGAATGCAGAAAAAGGTTTCAGGAGCGTCCTGCACTGCAGAGGAACCTGAAGCTGTGTAACATAGCGGAGTGTTTCCTTTCTACTCAGCCGGAGCAGGAGGAGGCTGTGATCTTCTGCACTTACTGTGTTACCTCCTCTGTACCTGCTGCTAAAACATGTCTGCATTGTGACGCCTCCCTGTGTGATATTCACCTAGAGAGACACAGCAAGTCAGAGGAACACGTCTTAACTGAGCCAACCACTTCCTTAAAGACCAGGAAATGTCCCGTCCACAAGGAGATCCTGAAGTATTACTGCACTGAGGATGCTGCCTGTATCTGTGTGTCCTGCTGCCTGGTCGGAGAGCACAGGGGACACCAGGTGGAGTCGCTGAATGAGGCCTCTGAGAAGAAGAAGGAGAAACTGAGACATGTTCTGGAGAAACTGACCTCAGTGAGAGAGGAGACTGAGAAAAGAGCCCAGAGTCTGCAGGAACAGAAGAGAGAAGTGCAAGAGAAAGCAGCTGGGGTAACAGCCCGAGTCACTGCCCTGATTAGGGACACCAGGGCACAGCTGGAAGTCCTAGAGAAGCGAGTCCTGAGTGAGATCACCAGGTGGGAAGAGCAGGTTTCTCTCCGAGTCTCTGATCTAATCCAGCAGCTGGAAATAAAGAAGGACAAGCTGTCCAGGAAGATGCTTCACATTGAGGAGCTGTGCAACATCACTGATCCAGTAACTGTTTTACAGGGACGGGAATCAGACAATGCTGAGGACAGAGAGAGAGAGGGTAATAAGGTCCCTGCTGTAGGGGATTTGGATGAGGTTCTGATCCCACTGACCTTACAGAGATTATCTGATATTGTGACTGATCTAAAAGCAAAGAGCGGGTTCTGTGTGCAGGGGGATTCAGGCATATTACTGGATGTAAATACAGCTGGTAATGATGTATCTGTATCAGGTGACCTGAAAACTGCATCCTACTCAGAAACAGACCAGTTACGGCTAAATACACAAGAGAGATTTGTGTATAATCAGGTTTTAAGCACCAGGAGTTTTTCCTCAGGACAACATTACTGGGAAGTGGAGATCAGTGAATCAGGGGACAGGGAGGTAGGGATTTCCTATCCCAGTATAGTAAGGAAAGGAAATCAGGCCCGCATAGGATTTAATAAGAAGTCCTGGGGTTTGTACACGTGGGATAATTATCATTTAGTGATACATGACTCAATAGAAACACAGATATATCCCGAGTCTCCCTGGCAGAGATTAGGAATATACCTGGACTATGAGGCTGGGCGGCTGTCCTTTTATCAGCTGTGTGACCCGATCAGACACTTACACACCGTCACTGCCACCTTCACTGAGCCTCTTCATGCTGCGTTCTGTGTATGTAATAAATGGCTGGGTCAGAATCAGGAGCTAGGAGTACTGATCCCGGCCCAGCAGGGGAACCCATAGAAATAGTATATATAATATAGTACATAGAAATAATAATATACTGGGAGGGAATCAGTGAGCGAGGGAGAGAAAAGGGGAATATATCTCATGTATTAATCAGTTACCCAGAGGGCCCCTTCAGCACTTTGCAATATATATATATATATATATATATATCTATCTCTATATATATATATATATATATATATATATATATATATATATATCTCGCATACCTGTCCTGCGGATATCTGATTGCTTTAATCTTTGTTTAGTTCCTGTTCTGGGAGCGAGTGTATAGAAGTAATATAGGAGCGTATACCCATTACATATATATGTTTGTGCTGTGTCAGTAAATGGAAATGCTTTATAATATAAGAATTGTATTATGCAGAATAACATATTCCTGCTTCTCCCTGAGAATGTTTGTCAGACAAGTGTTTATCTCACCGCGTCTCTCATCTCATTTAATAAATGTTATCACAATATTTCTAGGTGTGTGATACTGTAAAGAGATGCGTCAGTTCCCCGGATATAACTCTGCCGCTGATTTATTTTGGCCCTAGGTGGGACGGCATCTTTAAAGGCGCGTGGGATAATAATATAATATCTGATAGTCTTATTAATCTTGTCACCTCCCAATGAGCGTTTATTCTATTCCTGTTATTCTGCTGTGTGCAGTGATTCCTGCCTTTCTTGTTATGCTGCAGCATATAATATGCAGTGGGGATATCTGCCAAACATTTACGTTGCATAGGGATAAACCTGTCCTGTTCAGAGGAAATAATGGGGTTACTGTCCCATGAATTAATGTGTATATTATCTCCTGAGATATTAGGGGAAAAGCCTCTACTGCCCTGTAACATTCCCCTTTATCCCTTTTACTTGTTATTTACACACACACACACAGTACCGCTGCTTGTTATTTACACACACACAGTACCGCTGCTTGTTATTTACACACACACAGTACCGCTGCTTGTTATTTACACACACACACAGTACCGCTGCTTGTTATTTACACACCCACAGTACCGCTGCTTGTTATTTACACACCCACAGTACCGCTGCTTGTTATTTACACACCCACAGTACCGCTGCTTGTTATTTACACACCCACAGTACCGCTGCTTGCTATTTACACACACACAGTACCGCTGCTTGTTATTTACACACACACAGTACCCCTGCTTGTTATTTACACACCCACAGTACCGCTGCTTGTTATTTACACACCCACAGTACCGCTGCTTGTTATTTACACACCCACAGTACCGCTGCTTGTTATTTACACACCCACAGTACCGCTGCTTGCTATTTAGACACACACAGTACCGCTGCTTGTTGTTTACACACCCACTGTACCGCTGCTTATTTACACACCCACAGTGCCGCTGCTTGTTATTTACACACCCACAGTACCGCTGCTTGTTATTTACACACACCCACAGTACCGCTGCTTGTTATTTACATAAACACACAGTACCGCTGCTTGTTATTTACACACACAAACAGTACCACTGCTTGTTATTTACACATACACACATACTCATTACCGCTGCTTGTTATTTACAACCACAGTACCGCTGCTTGTTATTTATACCCACAGTACCGCTGCTTGTTATTTTCACGCCCACTGTACAGCTGCTTGTTATTTACACACACAAAGAACCGCTGCTTGTTATTTGCACGCCCACAGTACCGCTGCTTGTTATTTACACGCCCACAGTACCGCTGCTTGTTATTTACACACACAAAGTACCGCTGCTTGTTATTTACACACACACAGTACCGCTGCTTGTTATTTACACACACACACAGTACCGCTGCTTGTTATTTATTTATTATTTGAATCCCTGTGCATCCTGCAGCTAACAGGAGCCTGCATCCCCCATACAGGTATAGCTGAACCCCTCCATATAATAAGCACCTCACTCACCAGAGGAGATCCCCTAACCCCCACGGTGCCCTGAGGCACTAACTAGCGTGATCCTGCAGCAATAAATCCCTGCTGCGTTACTTTTAGTGCATGGTGTGACACAAACTAGTGTAACACAGTGTAACCAGACAGTGACAGACCTCTGTGTGTAACCCGGCTCCTGACACACTGTGCCTGATTAGTGCTTTACCGCTCCCACCTACCCAACGTGCAGACACATATTAGCAGCAGCGTGCCACAGGGGGTCAGCACGCCAGGGGTTAATCTGGATCGCGCCGGCAGCCCATACCTGCGTCTTGTGACACTTACAGCTAAATGATCAGACCGGCGCTGCGCAGGATTTTATTCTTATTTTGCACTGTTTTTGCCACATTCACATTTTGTAATTTCCTTATTAAAAGTGAAGTGATAATTAACTCACAAATAAACTCGGTTATCAGGAAACTAAAATCTGTTTTAAAAAATCGCTGTCTCTCAAGAACATTTTAAGTCCAAGTCTTTTTAAAAGAAAATGCAAATCACAAATAAAATTATCGGGAGCTTTTGTGCCATCGGCAGGGATTTCTTTTGTCTAAAGTTTATGTCTATTACACTGGTAATGAACATGCTGCACTGTATAATGATGCTGAGTATCTATACCCTGATACAGTTAGCGCGAGCCCTGGGTGAGATGGTGCCCCCCCTGCCAGGTATTGTCCAGAGTCATTTCTGCAGGAGTTTGTCACGGGGAGGGGATGCCCCTGGGGTATATTACACAGGGCATCAGGGGCTGTACCTCCCCTGGCCCAACTGCAGACATTGTTACTCACTGTGCCCAGCAGGAGCTCAGCAAGGCCCAAGAAATCCATGGCAGACTCGGCTCCTGCGGATTCTGTTATCCCTGCCCTTGTGGCTCCTGCCCCTGAGGTTATCCCTGCCCTTGTGGCTCCTGCCCCTGCTGTTATCCCTGCCCTTGTGGCACCTGCCCCTGCGGTAATCCCTGCCTCTGAGGCTCCTGCCCCTGCGGTTATCCCTGCCCCTGTGGCTTCTGTTATCCCTGCCTCTGAGGCTCCTGCCCCTGTGGCTTCTGTTATCTCTGCCCCTGCTGTTATCCCTGCCCTTGCTGTTATCCCTGCCCCTGCTGTTATCCCTGCCCTTGCTGTTATCCCTGCCCTTGCTGTTATCCCTGCCCCTGCTGTTATCCCTGCCCCTGCTGTTATCCTGGCCTCTGAGGCTCCTGCTCCTGTGGCTTCTGTTATCCCTGCCCCTGCTGTTATCCCTGCCCTTGTGGCTCCTGCCCCTGCTGTTATCCCGGCCTCTGAGGCTCCTGCTCCTGTGGCTTCTGTTATCCCTGCCCCTACTGTTATCCCTGCCTCTGAGGCTCCTGCCCCTGCTGTTATCCCTGCCCCTGCTGTTATCCCTGCGGCTCCTCAGACATCAGGGAACACACACAGGAGAAGGACTATTTGTATGTTCTGAATGTGGGAAATGTTTTACCCAGAACTCTCATCTTGTTTAGGGTGACCATACGTCCCGGTTTTGCCGGGACAGTCCCGTTTTTTTCTGGGCTGTCCTGGGTGACGGTCCGTCCCGGAAATGTCCCGGGTTTTGCCCCTGGTCCCATGCGCGAGTCGGTGGCGGTGCGCGGGGTCAGCAGCCGTGAGTATTTATTTTTTCAATAGTAGAATGCCGGGGGGCAGGGCTTTAGAGTAGAAGCAGGGGATTGGTTGGAGGTCAGAGGATGCTGGGGGCGGGGCTTAGTACCGGGGGGCGGATGTAGTGAGCTGAGCTGCTTCTCAGTGTGTGTGTGTGTGTGTGTGTGTGTGTGTGTGTGTGTGTTTGTTTCTGTGTGTCTCGGATATTCACCAGAAGGAAGGCTCCCAGCAAACAGCCGGCAACTGAAATTGCCGGCAGAGTGAAGAAAAGCTTCACTACTACTGGCTCTGTACTGCGGCAATATGCGCATGTCCCAGCCACCTCTGGTGAGTAGGATTCCAATTTTTCCCACGACGGAGCAAAGTTTTATTCATTCGGGTGCTGCTGCACTGAGATGTTTTACACTTGATGTGCACATGTACGCAATTTTATTTTTTTCATTGTTATTATAATAAATTGCTCTGTTCATTCACCTATATATAGTCCTTGGGTAATGCACTATTGCAGTGTTTTCTATGTTTTGTGTCCCCTCTCTTGAGGTATTCGTTTAAAGGAACAGAAGTATATCCACGGTCCAATCAATTCTCACAGACCACTCCTTGCCTCAGCGCCACAAAAGGTTTATTACTCCGACATACATTACATAACAGGATTTGCATATGATGTCATTATTCCAGTTTCTTATTGATTGTTGTGGTAATTGGCTGATGGATCCTCACTTCCTGGGGTGTGTGTGTGTGTCCCTACCAGTGTGTGTGTCTGCCCCCCTCCCAGTGTGTGTGTGTGTGTGTGTGACTGCCCCTCTCGCAGTCTCTGTGTGTGTGATGCCCCCTCCCAGTCTGTGTGTGTGTGACTGCCCGCCCAGTGTGTGTGTGACTGTGTTTTATATAGACACCCACTCACCCATGTGTAAGTCTGTAAGCCACCCACCCACGTGTCAGTCAGTCAGCCACCCACCCCCACCCACTCTCTCTCTCTCTGTCTGTCTGTCTCTCTCTCTCTGTCTCTCTCTGTCTCTCTCTCTCTGTGTCTCTCTCTCTCTCTCTGTGTGTCTCTCTCTCTCTCTCTGTGTGTCTCTCTCTCTCTCTCTCTGTGTGTCTCTCTCTCTCTCTCTCTGTGTGTCTCTCTCTCTCTCTCTCTGTGTGTCTCTCTCTCTCTCTCTCTCTCTCTCTCTCTCTGTGTCTCTCTCTCTCTCTCTGTGTGTCTCTCTCTCTCTCTCTCTGTGTGGCTCTCTCTCTGTGTGTCTCTCTCTCTCTCTCTCTGTGTGTCTCTCTCTCTCTCTCTCTGTGTCTCTCTGTCCACAGAGACGCCCTGACACGGGGACGCAGGGGCGCCCTAACACAGGGACCTCGAGAAACGTCCTGACACAGAGACGCCCTAACACAGGGACGCAGAGACGCCCTGACACAGAGACGCAGAGACGCCCTGACACAGAGACGCCCTAACACAGGGGCACAGAGACGCCCTGACACAGAGACGCCCTAACACAGGGGCACAGAGATGCTGGCGAAATGTCCCCACCTAGGAAACAGATCCACCCCCTCTACCCCCTGAAACTTTAATATACAACATGCCTACTACCCACCCTCTCTACCCCCAACACCGCCCCCTTCCAGCACATACAGTACAGTAATGGGCATAATTCTTATTATCCAGATCTGGATTATAGCACATTTGCCCGTATCATGAGAGACCAGGTTTATTGTACTGTAAACCATTTATACCAGGATCATATATTGAGCAAAACAAGATAATGACTACATTGAGGTTTATTCACAGAAATAGGCATACACACAAAGGAACAGAAACTACAGACGAAAAAGCAGAATTACTGGGGGTTGAAAACTTGGCTGTTCTAGGTGCAGGGAACTCTCAGAAAGAGTTTTACCCTGACCGGGACTTAACCCGGAATCTCCTGGTTCGCAAACCGGCGTGAAGTGCCACACGTCCCCGCTCCATCTCTTCCGGAGAATCTGGACTTTTCTTCACCGGGTGTTAGTCCCAAACGAACTAGAACCGGCTTGCAATCCCAGCCGCGACCACCACGTACGTTTCTGAGAACTTGGCCTCAAAGTGGGACTTATTTTCCGGGTAGACTTTTCTGAAGCCGGTGCCTTGCGATTCGCGCAAGAGCACTTTTGAAATGCCCGCCGATGTTTCAGGTGCCGAGAATCTCTCGTTTGATTGGCTTAGGGGTTTCTTATAATATTTTGGAATTCATTCCCAAAATACTACAGCCAATCTCAGCGTGGGAACTTTTTCTTCACCCAATCAGAGCGAAGCCGGTCTGTGAAGCCGGGTAAGTGGGGATTCTGAATCTGCCAAGGGACATGCACAAGTTTGCCACATTAGTCCCTTGCTATTCAGATGCCACCCGCTGGGTCAGGGTCCTCCAGGTCTGGTAGGATTAATGGCAGTCCGGACGACTTCCATTCATCCCAGCACGTGGGTACTTGAGCCCTTCCCTGCTACCCAAATGGCCTTCACACCCATGGCATCCTCTGGTGGCTTTCATCTCCGATGTCCTGCAGACTTACTGGCACAAACTTGGTGGCCTTGGTTGCCTGTCGGAACATTGGTTCTGAAAGTCCCAGCTCGTTTTCCGTGTACAAAAGTACATTTTATATTAAACACACTGTTAATAAAAATATACTTTACATGTCCTAAGTCTCTGGGTATGGGGAACAGAATAGAAAGTTGCACTTTATGTTCTACTAGCCTTTATTCCCCACACACTATCTAAGGGACTTGGACTGGACTCTGAGTCCCCTCACAACCTCATAATTATGGTTGGAGTGCCCATGAACCCCAATACAGGTTCTGGGCTACCTGGGCATTAAATGAGTATCCCCCTTAACCAAGGGACCCCTCTTGGTTACAGGGACACTATGCATCCCTGTGCCTCATTTACCTTACTGGGCTGTGCTGTAGCAGGGAACCCTAGTGGTGAGTTTCGCAAGCGTTTTCAAGGCGAGATATTGCCGGGACAATGTGCCTACATATATCCAGGAATCAGACCTGATTCCCGGGTACATTTCTAGGAGAACCAGCAACTCTGGACCCCAACTAGCTAGGCCCAGTCTGATAATTTCTCCACAAAACCCCTCTTGAAACTCATACCCTAGCAATCCCTGCTCGCTGGCATCCCTGGAAATGTAAAAACACAAAAAAATCTTTATTGTCGCAAAAGTACAGGTTACGCATTGGCAACTGTTGGGTTCAATAGCTGACACTCTTGAACCCCAATACATGGATCAGAGGTAACCAAACGGGCTTAAACCTTTATTGAGAGCCTGATTACCCCCTCACCGTCACATCTTCCCCCTCAAGATGAAGGCTCTGTGGCAATCACCTCTTCTGGTGGCTCCGCAAGCCTGGAAGTCCTTGAGGCTCTTGGCTAGCTGGGGATGTCCTGTCAGGAGAATCCATCTGCATTGCCATGCTCACTACCCTTCTTGTGCTGTATGGTAAAGTCAAATTTTTGAAGGGCAAGGCTCCAGCGAAGTAACTTCCCATTCTCCCCCAGCACCCTTTATAGCCAACTCAAAGGATTGTGATCTGTGTTCGCTGTAAAGGACCTGCCATACAAATAGGGCTGCAATGTCTTCAGCGCCCAAACTATGGCCAGGCACTCCTTTTCAATTGTGGCATAAGCCACTTCCCTGGGTAGCAATTTCCTACTTAGGTAGACAATGGGGTGTTCACCTCCTTCCTCGCCCACCTGGCTGAGTACAGCACCGTAGCCCGAGGCATCGGTCTGCACAAGGACATTCTCTGTGTAATCGGGTGCTGTGGAGTGTAACTGCGGCGCTCCCTCTAAACGATGTATGAATATATCAGTCAATAAATTACATCCATTAATTAGATAATTGCTTGAATTAAAAGCCATACATAGAAAGATAACAATATTATACTGGCCCCTTGGAAAGACTGCTGCTCGACCTGGAAAGGATCCTCCCTTGATCCTTATAAGACAATAGAGGTAGAGTTGTGGTGAGCGCAAGGTGGAATATAAGAATATATAAAGAGTATATATGAAAACACTCAGCTAGTGATGGTGTTTAACGTCAAATACAATAATACAATAAAAAAATAACATTGGAGTGGGGGTGGAGGTGAAAGAGTAAATATAATAATATATATATATAGCTACGTGTGAGACCTTCACCTCACAATAGTTCTTTGTACTCGGGTTGTCTCCCCTCTGGATCAGTACTGTAGTTGCCCGGTATCGGTACTGATGGACCGCCTGTGTTCTTGCAGCAATCCCAGAAAGGTTAACAATCGTAGACACAAATAAAATGTGTGCAGTTTATTGAAAATAGTAATGGTACTCAGTGACTCACCTGAACAGAAAGCACTTCCAGCACAGGTAGCCGCGTTCAGTTCCCCAATGTGGTATCCTCCTGCTTCCGTCAGAGTGCTCGCGGAGGCTACGGCGGCCTTCAGACAAAATGGCTACACGTACCGACGAGGAACTACGCGTTTCGCAAATACCTTTGCTTCGTCAGGTTGCTGTCGGTAGTGTGTAGTAGACTGCTGTTTATACCCGGCATCTCAAATGTCATTAGTTGTAGGTGTTTAACTGATCACAATAGACTTTGATTGACATTAACCAATCATCTTTTTCCATTTATAGTCAAAGTGCCGTTTAAGCCGCTCAACCTCCTTTTTCGTAAGCGTCACATTTAGAGCTTCTGATTTTCCCATATTTACCTTGTACCCGGAGAGCTCACCAAACTCCTGAAGGGTGGACTGCAAATTCGGAAGAGATGTCAATTAGTTAGATAAAGCAAGAATAACATCATCTGCGAATAGCGATATTTTATAGCACTCATCTTTTATTTTGATCCTTTGTATATTTGGGGATGTTCTGACGGTGGCTGCTATAGGCCGATTGTCAGAGCGAAAAGTAGGGGTGAAAGGGGGCACCCCTGCCTAGTCCCATTCTTAATTGTTATTAGATTCCTCTCCCCTCCTGGGATCTTCAGGGAAGCTGTTGGCGACTGATAGAGAGCACGCACTCCCTGTAGAAAGTCTCCGGAGAATCCAAACACCTCTAATGTCTTATCTAGAAAGTCCCACCTTATCCTATCAAACGCTTTCTCCGCGACTAGACTCGGCAGCACAGCTTTCAGTTTGGATTTATGTATTTGATCAATAACATGAATAATTTTCCTTGTATTGTCTGACGTCTGGCGCTCGCTCAAAAATCCCACCCGATCATAGTGAATTAATCTTGGGAGTATTGGATTCAGTGTATTGGCTAGAATTGTCCTATAGATTTACAAATCCGTGTTAAGCAGTGAGATTGGCCTATAACTACCACAACATAGAGAGTCCTTTCCCTCTTTAGGGGGTCACCACTATATTGGCCTTCGCAATCTGTGGAGGAATTTGTTTTCCGCTGAGAAAATCATTAAATAGATTCAACAGACAAGGCCCTAAAATTCCTATATCGTATTTCTCTCTCTCATATGAAAGTTGTGAATAAAAAACTTTAATGGTTGTAGGGAACAAAAAGGGAAAGGGTGGAACTGCACAAAAAACAAGGGGGGGGGACTGCACAAAAAACAAGGGGGGGGGGCTGCACAAAAAACAAGGGGGGAGGACAACACAAAAAAACAAGGAGGGGTGTTCCCAAGTCAGGAACTTGGAGAACAAAAATAAAAATTAACTTGAAAAATATGATCAGTGTAACCAGCCACTCATCCCGGTTTTGCGGCCAGTCCCTACATGGACTGGCCTGCTGGGGATATGGCCCTACTGGGGTCGCCATAATATCAGACATGCTAGGCTCCTAACTCACCCACACATACCGCCACTTCTAAATCTCCACCTCCGAGCTGCACCTTTGTTTTACCATAGTCATTGATTATTTTCCCGGGCTCACAAAAAATTTGTTACTCTGCTCCAAACAAATCTCAGATTCATCTATACCATAGAATTATAAATAGAAATATACTGTGACAAGCGCTTAACCTAAATAATACAGTGCAGTGCACAATAAACTAAGCAGCCTGGTAACCTACTGAGACATCTCATATGTCTCAAAACATGACAAATATATACAACTATAGATATAAAACCTGGCGCATATGTGAATAATGTATAAGTCCAAAATGAAGGATATACTGTAGTGAACAAATGTCCTAGTTCTGCAACCTTGATCAGCCGGTGAGAATTGAACTCAGTTCACATAAGGACAAAGACCAGTTCTCTTCACGGGGTAAACATAGTCCTGTATATGTGAGACATTAAACAGAAAGAACAAACATTGCGCAGTATATTTAAACAGCCATGTTATGTTCTAAAAATAAAGCTCACTGAATTGCCTACTTACTAGAAGTAGCTAGATCGCATACAGGGGAGAGAAAATGTGCTTTAAACCTTCCTGGTCCCGGGAGCTTCTGGTATGGCACGAACCCCTCGTGGTGTCCTTGGCTCTTGGGTCTTGGAAAGTTGTCTCCTAGGTCTTGTGTTTAGGAATCCTGCAACTTTTTCTCCGGTGAGAGATAAAAAAGGAACAGGGGATTGCGCAGCACAAAAACACTTTAATAACGCTACCTAAAACACAATAAAATACTCACAAGAGAAAGTGAGTATAAAATCAATAAAGTGCCCGGCCCAGCACACCCAGCAGCCGCTTCAGTCACTGGCAGTCTTTCCTGGTACCGCGTATACCTCGCGTGTTTCCGGCGGGGTTGGATGACGTCACCGTCTCCAATCTAGGGCAAAGCTTCTTAGGCTCCTCCCTACGCGTTTCGTGACGGGGAACGTCACTTCGTCAGGGGATTGTGGAGCCTCATCAATCCCGTGTCAGTTATATAGCTGCAGGTTAACCCCTTATATGGAGGGACCACCTGAGACTGATTAAAATCAAAGTGTTTCTCCTGTCCTGGTAATGGTAACCAGCGGGGTTTAAGAGAAATCACTTTTAAAAAGACCCATGTCTCATTCGAAGTTTTACATGAATCACATAGCTAAAAAATGAAAATAAAATTACATACAGATTAAATTGGATATGAGTGGTAGATTATGAGGTTGATGAGGTTGCTGTACAAGATGTGGATTGAAATAAAAAACCTATTACAAAAATGAAGCTAAATCAAAATCAATGTTTAACCCTTTGGGCGAGAGGGTTTTTAGAGTGTAGATCCAGAAGGTCTCTTGTTGGGAGACCCTCTGCAGTCTATCTCCTCCTCTTACACCTACCTTTGGACAATCTATGCCAATACATGTAAGCCCCTCAGGTGACATGTTGTGGTGTGTTTTGAAATGGTTGGACACACTATGTGTCTCCAGACCTTTCTTGATGTTGTACACATGTTCAGCAAATCTTCTTTTAAGTGGTCTCCCTGTTCTTCCCACATATTGTAATTTACAGGGACACTCTAAGAGATAAACACAGAAATTAGATTTACAGTTAATGAATGTGCGAATTTCAAAGCTTTTACCGGTGACATTAGACCTGAATTCCTTGCACTTTGTTCCATAACTGCACCCAATACATTTTTTGCAGGGAAAGTATCCCTTAATGTCCTTTAGCCACATTGTTTCTCCCGGCCCTTGCTGTTTCTTGGGGCAACTGGGGGCCAATACTGATTTTAAGTTCTGAGCCTTTCTATAAACAATTTGTGGTTTATCAGGTAATATGGATTGTAGGATGGGATCTCTTTGTAAGATTCCCCAATGTTTATTAAACACCCTAACAATATCTCTAGACATCCCATTAAATTGCGTGATAAAAGGAAGGAATATCTTTTTGGTACTAACATCTACTTGTTTAATGGGATGGATCAAAGATGCTCTATCTGTATTGTTTGCTTGTTCAATAGCATTTTTAACAAGCCTCCCGTTGTATTTCCTATCCTTAAATTTGTTGCCCAGATCCTTAATCTGTTCCTTATATACTTCTGCTTGTGAACAGTTTCGTTTAACTCTAAGTGCTTGTCCTTTTGGAATGTTTTTAATCCATTGAGGATGATGGTGACTGGACGCTAGGACATAAGAGTTGGCATTTACCTCTTTGTAATACGTTTTTGTCTGTATCTCATTATCTACTACATAAAGGGTAAGATCTAGGAAGTTGATAGACTGCGGACTAATACTGAACGTGAATTTGATATTATAATCGTTTGTATTAAGATGGATCTGAAAGGCCTCAAGTTCTTCCAAAGTGCCCCTCCAGACGCACAGCACATCATCGATGTAGCGTTTCCAAAGTACCAGGTTTGCACCATATGGGTTGTGGTTCTGGATGTGATTTTCTTCCCACATACCCATAAAAATGTTTGCATAACTAGGTGCAAACCTGGTACCCATCGCGGTGCCGCACGTCTGGAGGTAATAGCGGCCTTCATGTGAAAAATAGTTGTGGGTGAGTATGTACCTGATGGCCTCTATGAGAAATTCTCTAACTGAGGATTCCATGTTGGCATCTTTACTTAAAACCCACTCTATGGCCTTAAGACCCATTTGGTGATCTATAATGGTATAAAGAGATACCCCGTCGCATGTGACCCATATCAGACCTTCTTCCCATGTGAGATCTTGAATTATCTGTAAAACATGCGACGTGTCCTTGAGGTGGGAAGGTATTTCTACCACGTATTTCTGTAACAGATGATCCACAAATTGAGATAAGTTTGATGTCAGGGACCCAATGCCCGAAATGATGGGTCTGCCCGGGGGTTTCAAGGGATTTTTATGGATCTTCGGGATAAAATAGAAGAGTGGTATTTTTGGCTGTTCTATTATTAAAAATCCAACTCTTTTTTTGCTAATGATCCCAGTCTCATGCCCTTTCTCCAACATGTCAGTTAACTTAATGCTGTATTCATTAGTTGGATTACTTATTAATGTCTTATAAGTATCCCTGTCATTTAGTATTCGTTGGGCTTCTTCCTGATAGTAGCCCCTATTCATGACTACTATCCCTCCCCCGTTATCAGCAGGTTTTATCACTGTGATAAAACCTGCTGATAAAGGGGGAGGGATAGTAGTAGCCAAAATAGCCAAAAATACCAAATACAGGACTCTCATTCCTCATATTGTATACTGCAGCCAGGAACTTACAGGGTTAATAGTCTGAGTAACAAACTCCCCGCCCCTGTGTGCTGAATAATAAGGGAATTTAAGTTTCGTTTCCTGTTGCTGCTTCCAAGCATGGCGTCTGCTGGTCTGAGATTGGAGCTAACCTGCCCCATCTGCCTGAGCATTTATACCCAGCCTGTAGCGCTGAGATGTGGGCATAACTTCTGCCAGGGCTGTATTGGGAGTGTGTGGGATTCCCAGGGGGGATCTGGACTTTATACCTGTCCTGAATGCAGAGCAGAGTTTCAGGAGCGTCCTGCACTGCAGAGGAACCTGAAGCTGTGTAACATAGCGGAGCGTTTCCTTTCTACTCAGCCGGAGCAGAAGGAGGCTGTGATCTTCTGCACTTACTGTGTTACCTCCTCTGTACCCGCTGCTAAAACATGTCTGCATTGTGACGCCTCCCTGTGTGATATTCACCTAGAGAGACACAGCAAGTCAGAGGAACACGTCTTATCTGAGCCAACCACCTCCTTAAAGAACAGGAAATGTCCCGTCCACAAGAAGATCCTGAAGTATTACTGCACTGAGGATGCTGCCTGTGTCTGTGTGTCCTGCTTCGCATTTGGAGGGCACAGGGGACACCAGGTGGAGTCGCTGAATGAGGCCTCTGAGAAGAAGAAGGTGAAACTGAGACATGTTCTGGAGAAACTGACCTCAGTGAGAGAGGAGACTGAGAAAAGGGCCCAGAGTCTGCAGGGACAGAAGAGAGAAGTGAAAGAGAAAGCAGCTGGGGTAACAGCCCGAGTCACTGCCCTGATTAGGGACATCAGGGCACAGCTGGAAGTCCTAGAGAAGCGAGTCCTGAGTGAGATCACCAGGTGGGAAGAGCAGGTTTCTCTCCGAGTCTCTGATCTAATCCAGCAGCTGGAAATAGAGAAGGACGAGCTGTCCAGGAAGATGCTTCACATTGAGGAGCTGTGCAACATCACTGATCCACTAACTGTCTTACAGGGACGGGAATCAGTCAATGCTGAGGACAGAGAGAGAGAGGGTAATAAGGTCCCTGCTGTAGGGGATTTGGATGAGGTTCTGATCCCACTGACCTTACAGAGATTAGCTGATATTGTGACTGATCTAATAGCAAAGAGCGGGTTCTGTGTGCAGGGGGATTCAGGCATATTACTGGATGTAAATACAGCTGCTAATAATGTATCTGTATCAGGTGACCTGAAAACTGCATCCTGGTCACAAACAGACCAGTTACGTCCAAATACACCAGAGAGATTTGGGGATTTTCAGGTTTTAAGCACTAGGAGTTTTTCCTCAGGACAACATTACTGGGAAGTGGAGATCAGTGAATCAGGGGGCAGGAGGGTAGGGATTTCCTATCCCAGTATAGTAAGGAAAGGACGTCTGTCCCTCATAGGAGATAATAAGAAGTCCTGGTGTTTGTACACGTGTGATAATAATCATTTAGTGATACATGACTCAATACAAACACGGATATATCCAGAGTCTCCCTCGCAGAGATTAGGAATATACCTGGACTATGAGGCTGGGCGGCTGTCCTTTTATCAGCTGTGTGACCCGATCAGACACTTACACACCTTCACTGCCACCTTCACTGAGCCTCTTCATGCAGCGTTCTGTGTATATAAAGGCTGGGTCAGAATCAGGAGCTAGGAGTACTGATCCCGGCCCAGCAGGGGAACCCATAGAAATAGTATATATAATATAGTACATAGAAATAAGAATATACTGGGAGGGAATCAGTGAGCGAGGGAGAGAACAGGGGAATATATCTCATGTATTAATCAGTTACCCAGAGGGGCCCTTCAGCACTTTGCAATGTATATATATATATATATATATATCTCACATACCTGTCCTGGGGATATCTGATTGCTTTAATCTTTGTTTAGTTCCTGTTCTGGGAGCGAGCGTATAGAAGTAATATAGGAGCGTATATACCCATTACATATATATGTTTGTGCTGTGTCAGTAAATGGAAATGCTTTATAATATAAGAATTGTATTATGCAGAATAACATATTCCTGCTTCTCCCTGAGAATGTTTGTCAGACAAGTGTTTATCTCACCGCGTCTCTCATCTCATTTAATAAATGTTATCACAATATTTCTAGGTGTGTGATACTGTAAAGAGATGCGTCAGTTCCCCGGATATAACTCTGCCGCTGATTTATTTTGGCCCTAGGTGGGACGGCAGCTTTAAAGGCGCGTGGGGTAATAATATAATATCTGATAGTCTTATTAATCTTGTCACCTCCCAATGAGCGTTTATTCTATTCCTGTTATTCTGCTGTGTGCAGTGATTCCTGCCTTTCTTGTTATGCTGCAGCATATAACATGTAGTGGGGATATCTGCCAAACATTTACGTTGCATAGGGATAAACCTGTCCTGTTCATAGGAAATAATGGGGTTACTGTCCCATGATTTAATGTGTATATTATCTCCTGAGATATTAGGAAAAAGCCTCTACTGCCCTGTAACATTCCCCTTTATCCCTTTTACTTGTTATTTACACAACCACACTATACACTGACACAGAGTATAACCTGACCGCACTATACACTGTCACAGAGTATAGCCTGATCGCACTATACACTGTCACAGAGTATAACCTGACCGCAGTATACACTGACACAGAGTATAACCTGACCGCACTATACATTGTCACAGAGTATAACCTGACCGCACTATACACTGACAGAGTCACATTCCTGCACTTCTAGGTGTGTTTCTTGTATGAGAATATGTCACATTTCAGCTTTTTAACGTCAGTCACAGTTGTTTTTCCCCATAATTCTCGAGTTTAACCCATTCACTTCCAAGAGAGAACTGTTAAAGTGTTGATAGATATCTGTATGTAAGAGAGAGACGTATGGGTAACATATAAGATGGCCGCCGGCCCTAACACCGCACATGAACGCACAAGCGAGACATATGAGCAAAGAGCTAAAGCGGTGCCAGAGATGGGCGACCCCATGTCCCCTAATCACCCCCCGCAGGATAAAGAAGCTATTCCTGGTATAAAAGGTCACATCGCCACACTCAGAGAGATGTGCGAACGCGCGCAGAGATTAGGGGGAACTCTGGGGGATATCACAGCATTAATGCCTACAACAGCAGCCCTAACACAGGGGCACAGAGACGCCCCAACACAGGGACACAGAGACGCCCTAACACAGGGGCACAGAGACGCCCTAACACAGGGGCGACAGAGACGCCCTAACACAGAGACATAGAGACGCCCCAACACAGGGACACAGAGACGCCCCAACACAGGGACACAGAGACGCCCTAACACAGGGGCACAGAGACGCCCTAACACAGGGGCACAGAGACGCCCTAACACAGGGACACAGAGACGCCCTAACACAGGAGCACAGAGACCCCTATCACAGGGACACAGAGACGCCCTAACACAGGGGCACAGAGTTGCCCTAACACAGGGACACAGATGCCCTAACACAGGGACACAGAGACGCCCTAACACAGGGGCGCAGAGACGCCATAACACAGGGACACAGAGACGCCCTAACACAGGGACACAGAGACACCCTAACACAGGGACACAGAGACGCCCTAACACAGGAACACAGAGACGCCCTAACACAGGGGTACAGAGACGCCCTAACACAGGGGCACAGAGACGCCCTAACACGGGCACAGAGACTCCCTAACACAGAGACACAGAGACGCCCTAACATAGGGACACAGAGACGCCCTAACACAGGGACACAGAGACGCCTTACAGGGACACAGAGATGCCCTAACACAGGGGCACAGAGACGCCCTAACACAGGGGCACAGAGATGCCCTAACACAGGGGCACAGAGACGCCTTAACACAGGGGCACAGAGACGCCCTAACACAGGGGCGCAGAGACGCCCTAACACAGGGGCACAGAGACGCCCTAACACAGGGGCACAGAGACGCCCTAACACAGGGGCACAGAGACGCCCTAACACAGGGGCACAGAGACGCCCTAACATAGGGACAAAGAGACGCCCTAACACAGGGGCACAAAGACGCCCTAACACAGGAACACAGAGACGCCCTAACACAGGGGTACAGAGACGCCCTAACACGGGCACAGAGACGCCCTAACACGGGCACAGAGACTCCCTAACACAGAGACACAGAGACGCCCTAACATAGGGACACAGAGACGCCCTAACACAGGGACACAGAGACGCCCTAACACAGGGGCGCAGAGACGCCCTAACACGGGCACAGAGACGCCCTAACACAGGGGCGCAGAGACGCCCTAACACAGAGAGGCCCTAATACAGGGGCACAGAGACGCCCTAACACAGGGACACAGAGACGCCCTAACACAGGGGCACAGGGACGCCCTAATACAGGGGCACAGAGACGCCCTAACACAGGGGCGCAGAGACGCCCTAACACGGGCACAGAGATGCCCTAACAGGGGCTCAGAGACGCCCTAACACAGGGGCACAGAGACGCTTCTAACACAGAGAGGCCCAAATACAGGGGCGCAGAGACGCCCTAACACAGGGACACAGAGACTCCCTAACACAGGGACACAGAGACGCCCTAACACAGGGGCACAGAGTCGCCCCAACACAGGGGCACAGAGACGCCCCAACACAGGGGCGCAGAAACGCCCCAACACAGGGACACAGAGACGTCCCACCACAGGGACACAGAGACGCCCCAACACAGGGACACAGATGCCCTAACACAGGGACAGAGAGATGCCCCAACACAGGGGCGCAGAGATGCCCTAACACAGGGACGCAGAGACGCCCTAACACAGGGGCACAGAGACGCCCTAATACAGGGACACAGAGACGCCCTAACGCAGGGACACAGAGACGCAATAACACAGGGGCACAGAGACGCCCAAACACAGGGGCACAGAGACGCCCTAACACAGGGACACAAAGACGCCCCAACACAGGGACACAGAGACGTCCCACCACAGGAACACAGAGACGCCCCAACACAGGGACACAGATGCCCTAACACAGGGACAGAGAGACTCCCCAACACAGGGACACAGAGACGCCCTAACACAGGGACACAGAGACGACCTAACACAGGGGCACAGAGACGCCCTAACACAGGGGCACAGAGACGCCCTAACACGGGCACAGAGACACAGAGACGCCCTAACACAGGGACACAGAGACACAGAGACGCCCTAACACAGGGACACAGAGACGCCCTAACACAGGGACACAGAGACGCCCCAACACAGGGGCACAGAGACGCCCTAACACGGGCACAGAGACGCCCTAACACAGGGACACAGAGACGCCCTAACACAGGGACACAGACGCCCTAACACAGGGACACAGAGACGCCCTAACACAGGGACACAGAGACGCCCTAACACAGGGACACAGAGACGCCCTAACACAGGGACACAGAGACGCCCTAACACAGGGACACAGAGACGCCCTAACACAGGGACACAGAGACGCCCTGACACAGAGACGCCCTAACACAGGGACACAGAGACGCCCCAACACGGGCACAGAGACGCCCTAACACAGGGGCGCAGAGACGCCCTAACACAGAGACACAGAGACCCCCTAAAACAGGCGCACAGAGACGCCTTAACATAGGCACACAGACGCCCTAACACAGGCACACAGAGACACCCTAACACAGGGACGTAGAGACGCCCTAAAACACAGGGGCACAGATACGCCCTAACACAGGGGCACAGCGACGCCCTAACACGGGGGCACAGATACGCCGTAACACGGGGGCACAGATACGCCCTAACACAGGGGCACAGAGACGCCCTAACACAGGGACGCAGAGACGCCCTGACACAGAGACGCCCTAACACAGGGGCGCAGAGATGCCCTAACACAGGAGCGCAGAGACGCCCTAACACAGGGGCACAGAGACGCCCTAACACAGGGACACAGAGACGCCCTAACACAGGGGCACAGAGACGCCCTAACACAGGGACACAGAGACGCCCTAACACAGGGACACAGAGACGCCCTAACACAGGGGCAGAGACGCCCTAACACAGGGACACAGAGACGCCCTAACACAGAGACGCCCTAACACAGGGACACAGAGACGCCCCAACACGGGCACAGAGACGCCCTAACACAGGGGCACAGAGACGCCCTAACACAGGGGCACAGAGACGCCCTAACACAGGGGCACAGAGACGCACTAACAAAGGGACACAGAGACACCCTAACACAGGGGCACAGAGACGCCCTAACACAGGGGCACAGAGACGCCCTTACACACGGACACAGAGACGCCCTTACACAGGGACACAGAGACGCCCTAACACAGGGGCACAGAGACGCCCTAATGGAGGGGCACAGAGACGCCCTTACACAGGGACACAGAGACGCCCTAACACAGGGGCACAGAGACGCCCTAACACAGGGGCACAGAGATGCCCTAACACAGGGGCACAGAGACGCCCTTACACAGGGACACAGTGACGCCCTAACACAGGGACACAGAGACGCCCTAACACAGGGACACAGAGACGCCCTAACACAGGGGCGCAGAGACACACTAACACAGGGGTGCAGAGACGCCCTAACACAGGGACCCCTAACACAGGGACACAGAGACGCCCTAACACAGGGACACAGAGACGCCCTAACACCGGGACACAGAGACGCCCTAACACAGGGACAGAGAGACGCCCTAACACAGGGCCACAGAGACGCCCTAACACAGGGCCACAGAGACGCCCTAACACAGGGCGCAGAGACGCCCTAACACAGGGACGCAAAGACGCCCTAACAGGCACAGAGACGCCCTAACACAGGGGCACAGAGACACCCTAACACAGGGGCGCAGAGACGCCCTAAGGCAGGGGCACAGAGACGCCCTAACACAGGGGCACAGAGACGCCCTAACACAGGGACACAGAGACGCCCTAACACAAGGGCACAGAGACGCCCTAACACAGGAGCACAGAGACGCCCTAACACAGGGACACAGAGAAGCCCTAACACAGGGACGCAGAGACGCCCTAACACAAGGGCACAGAGACGCCCTAACACAGGAGCACAGAGACGCCCTAACACAGGGACACAGAGACGCCCTAACACAGGGGCGCAGAGACGCCCTAACACAGGGGCACAGAGACGCATTAACACAGGGACACAGAGACGCCCTAACACAGGGGCACAGAGACACCCTAACACAGGGACACAGAGACGCCCTAACACAGATGCACAGAGATGCCCTAACACAGGGACACAGAGACACCCTAACACAGGGGCACAGAGACGCCCAAACACAGGTGCACAGAGACTCCCTAACACAGGGACACAGAGACACCCTAACACAGGGACACAGAGACGCCCTAACACAGGGGCACAGAGACGCCCTAACACAGCGACACAGAGACGCCCTAACACGGGGACACAGAGACGCCCTAACACGGGGGCACAGAGACGCCCTAACACGGGGGCACAGAGACGCCCTAACACGGGGGCACAGAGACGCCCTAACACAGGGACACAGAGACGCCCTAACACAGGGACACAGAGACGCCCTAACACAGGGGCACAGAGACGCCCTAACACAGGGGCGCAGAGACGCCCTAACACAGGGGCGCAGAGACGCCCTAACACAGGGGCACAGAGACGCATTAACACAGGGACACAGAGACGCCCTAACACAGGGGCACAGAGACGCCCTAACACAGGGACACAGAGACGCCCTAACACAGATGCACAGAGACGCCCTAACACAGGGACACAGAGACGCCCAAACACAGGTGCACAGAGACTCCCTAACACAGGGACACAGAGACACCCTAACACAGGGACACAGAGACGCCCTAACACAGGGGCACAGAGACGCCCTAACACAGCGACACAGAGACGCCCTAACACGGGGACACAGATACGCCCTAACACGGGGGCACAGAGACGCCCTAACACGGGGGCACAGAGACGCCCTAACACAGGGGCACAGAGACGCCCTAACACAGGGACACAGAGACGCCCTAACACAGGGGCACAGAGACGCCCTAACACAGGGGCGCAGAGACGCCCTAACACAGGGGCGCAGAGACGCCCTAACACAGGGGCGCAGAGACGCATTAACACAGGGACACAGAGACGCCCTAACACAGGGGCACAGGGACGCCCTAACACAGGGACACAGAGACGCCCCAACACAGATGCACAGAGACGCCCTAACACAGGGACACAGAGACACCCTAACACAGGGGCACAGAGACGCCCAAACACAGGTGCACAGAGACTCCCTAACACAGGGACACAGAGACACCCTAACACAGGGACACAGAGACGCCCTAACACAGGGGCACATAGACGCCCTAACACAGCGACACAGAGACGCCCTAACACGGGGACACAGAGACGCCCTAACACGGGGGCACAGAGACGCCCTAACACGGGGGCACAGAGACGCCCTAACACGGGGGCACAGAGACGCCCTAACACAGGGGCACAGAGACGCCCTAACACAGGGACACAGAGACGCCCTAACACAGGGACACAGAGACGCCCTAACACAGGGGCACAGAGACGCCCTAACACAGGGACACAGAGACGCCCTAACAGAGGGACACAGAGACGCCCTAACACAGGGACACAGAGACGCCCTAACACAGGGACACAGAGACGCCCTAACACAGGGACACAGAGACGCCCTAACACAGGGGCACAGAGACGCCCTAACACAGGGACAGAGAGACGCCCTAACAAAGGGGCACAGAGTCGCCCTAACTCAGAGGCGCAGAGACGCCCTAACACAGGGACGCAGAGACGCCCTAACAGGCACAGAGACGCCCTAACACAGGGGCACAGAGACGCCCTAACACAGGGACACAGAGACGCCCTAACACAGGGACACAGAGACGCCCTAACACAGGGACAGAGAGACGCCCTAACACAGGGGCACAGAGACGCCCTAACACAGGGCGCAGAGACGCCCTAACACAGGGACGCAGAGACGCCCTAACACAGGGGCGCAGAGACACCCTAACACAGGGGCGCAGAGACGTCCTAACGCAGGGGCACAGAGACGCCCTAACACAGGGGCACAGAGACGCCCTAACACAAGGGCACAGAGACGCCCTAACACAGGAGCACAGAGACGACCTAACACAGGGACACAGAGACGCCCTAACACAGGGGCACAGAGACGCCCTAACACAGGGGCGCAGAGACGCCCTAACACAGGGACACAGAGACGCATTAACACAGGGACACAGAGACGCCCTAAAACAGGGGCACAGAGACGCCCTAACACAGGGACACAGAGACGCCCTAACACAGATGCACAGAGACGCCCTAACACAGGGACACAGAGACGGCCTAACACAGGGGCACAGAGACGCCCAAACACAGGTGCACAGAGACGCCCTAACACAGGGACACAGAGACACCCTAACACAGGGACACAGAGACGCCCTAACACAGGGCACAGAGACGCCCTAACACAGCGACACAGAGACGCCCTAACACAGGGACACAGAGATGCCCTACCACGGGGGCACAGAGACGCCCTAACACAGGGGCACAGAGACGCCCTAACACAGGGGCACAGAGACGCCCTAACACAGGGACACAGAGACACAGAGACGCCCTAACACAGGGACACAGAGACGCCCTAACACAGGGACACAGAGACGCCCTAACACAGGGGCACAGAGACGCCCTAACACAGGGACACAGAGACGCCCTAACACAGAGACACAGAGACGCCCTAACACAGGGGCACAGAGACGCTCTAACACAGGGACACAGAGATGCCCTAACACCGGGGCACAGAGACGCCCTAACACAGGGGCGCAGAGACGCCCTAACACAGGGACGCAGCGACGCCCTAACACAGGGGCACAGAGACGCCCTAACACAGGGCACAGAGACGCCCTAACACAGGGGCACAGAGACGCCCTAACACAGGGACGCAGCGACGCCCTAACACAGGGGCACAGAGACGCCCTAACACAGGGCACAGAGACGCCCTAACACAGGGGCACAGAGACGCCCTAACACAGGGGCGCAGAGATGCCCTAACACAGATGCCCAGAGATGCCCTAACACAGGGGCACAGAGACACCCTAACTCAGGGGCACAGAGACGCCCTAACACAGATGCACAGAGACGCCTTAACACAGAGACACAGAGACGCCCTAACACAGGGACACAGAGACGCCCTAACACAGGGGCACAGAGACGCCCTAACACAGGGACACAGAGACGCCCTAACACAGGGGCACATAGACGCCCTAACACAGGGGCGCAGAGACGCCCTAACACAGGGGCACAGAGACGCCCTAATGCAGGGGCACAGGGACGTCCTAACGCAGGGGCACAGAGACGTCCTAACGCAGGGGCACAGAGACGCCCTAACGCAGGGGCACAGAGACGCCCTAACACAGGGGCACAGAGACGCCCAAACAAAGGGACACAGAGACGCCCTAACGCAGGGACACAGAGACGCCCTAACGCAGGGGCACAGAGACGCCCAAACAAAGGGGCACAGAGACTCCCTAACACATGGGGAACAGAGACGCCCTAACACAGGGGCACAGAGACGCCCTAACGCAGGGACACAGAGACGCCCTAACACAGGGGAACAGAGACGTCCTAAAACAGGGGCACAGAAACTCCCTAACACAGGGGCACAGAGACGCCCTAACACAGGGACACAGACGCCCTAACACAGGGGCACAGAGATGCCCTAACACAGGGACACAGAGACGCCCTATAAAAGGGGCACAGAGAGGCCTTAACAAAGGGGCACAGAGAAGCCCTAACACAGGGGCGCAGAGACGCCCTAACACAGGGGCGCAGAGACGCCCTAACACGGGCACAGAGACGCCCAAACAAAGGGACACAGAGACGCCCTAACGCAGGGACACAGAGACGCCCTAACGCAGGGGCACAGAGACACCCAAACAAAGGGGCACAGAGACTCCCTAACACAGGGGAACAGAGACGCCCTAACACAGGGGCACAGAGATGCCCTAACGCAGGGACACAGAGACGCCCTAACACAGGGGAACAGAGACGTCCTAAAACAGGGGCACAGAAACTCCCTAACACAGGGGCACAGAGACGCCCTAACACAGGGACACAGACGCCCTAACACAGGGGCACAGAGATGCCCTAACACAGGGACACAGAGACGCCCTAAAAAAGGGGCACAGAGAGGCCTTAACAAAGGGGCACAGAGAAGCCCTAACACAGGGGCGCAGAGACGCCCTAACACAGGGGCGCAGAGACTCCCTAACACAGGGATACAGAGACGCCCTAACACGGGGGCACAGAGACGTCCTAACACAGGGGTACAGAGATGCCCTAACAAAGGGGCACAGAAAGGCCCTAACAAAGAGGCACAGAGACGCCCTAACACAGGGGCACAGAGATGCCCTAACAAAGGGGCACAGAGAGGCCCTAACAAAGAGGCACAGAGACGCCCTAACACAGGGGCACAGAGACGCACTAACACAGGGGCACAGAGATGCCCTAACACAGGGGCACAGAGACGCCCTAACACAGGGACACAGAGACACCCTAACACAGGGGCACAGAGACGCCCTAACACAGGGGCACAGAGACGCCATAACAAAGGGGCAGAGAGACGCCCTAACACAGGGACACAGAAATGCCCTAACACAGGGACACAGAGACGCCCTAACACAGGGACACAGAGATTCCCTAACACAGGGACACAAAGACGCTGGCGAAACGTACCATCTAGGAAACAGATCTATCCCCTGACACTTTAATATACAACATCCCTACTACCTCTCTACCTCCAACACCGCCCCCCTTCCAACACATACAGTACAATAATGGACACAATTCCTATTATCCAGATCTGGATTATAGCACTTTTGCCCATTAAAAATAGAACATTATCCAGCCAGCATTAAGTGAATGATAGTTATAGTTACCCCGTGCCAGGATGAAGGCCGTCCTCATCTTCCTCCACACCCTCTGCATCTTCCGTGGTCAGCAACATTAAAATAAACAAACTAACTACTGGCCACTAACCCCTTAATCACCTTAACTGTTAGTAACTACTATTTTAATTAAGGGGTTTACCCCCCTTCCCCGCTATCCACTCGGGTGGCCTAACCACCCTCCCTGGGGCAACTACCCCCCACTTCCCAACCTCTCTTCCCATATTCTTCTGCTCAGCTATAGTGAATTATAATAAGTGTATGAGGGGTGCATACAGGGATAAAATATTCTAGCAAATGGAAAACAGTATTCCCGTACAGTGAATGCCCTCAACCTCTTGTTATAGATCTCTATTTCATACTGGAAAGAGATGGAAGTCCATCTCCACTAATATACATCTTTATTATAGTCGTAAAAGAAATGTTAACGTTTAAAACCCATTTCAACAAATTGCGCTTATCAGGCATGTAATCCCCGTGTTTAAAGGTAGATTTGTGTGATGTTAGATCTGCCACATTGTATCCAAAGTTGGTTGCAGACACTCACACACAATGGTGTACCTAATCACAATTAGGAGGGATACCCTAATCATATATAAGTGACATAGTGCAAATAGATATGTATAGTAACAATAGAAAGACTCCGCGGGTGTAGAAATAAGGGGATGTAAAGGTGTGCTGCAGGAACATACTCAGATCCGCAGGGAGTGATATATACCTGTGACACACACAAAATATTCATTCACGGACAGTGTATTCCTACTGATGGACTGTACTATTTTGTAATTATAGTGGGAAAAGGAGTGAGTGTTTACAGCGCTGATGATGTAATATAATTAATAATACACTGACCACTATAACTTTTGTTTAAAAGTGAAGCTGCCTGGGTAAAAAAATGACCAACACAGATCAAGCAAAACGACAAAAACACACAGCCGGCGCCTAAATAAAAAGAACATTTATTCTTGTGGACGTGGCCATTGCAAGCTCATTCCCCTATAGAGCCGAGACCAGCTAGGGGATTCCTATCTACGAGTGCCGGGAGCTTTACTGGCTTCCGGGACCTTTGGCGCTGTTGCGCTACCTCATGACATCATCCGCTCACTGCGTGACCAGCGGGTCTGCGAGCGCGCGCGGCGGTGAGCGTCAGAGCTCCGGAGGACTCGCGTGGCCTCCCCCCTAAGAGGTCCCACACAAGGAAAGGAAGGAGATTTGTCCTGTGAGCCTGTGATTCCAGTCCTGCTGTAAGTAGGATTTCAGTGTCCCCCCAACTGGATGGACGGATTCAGCCTGCGCCCCAAGTCATGTTAGGCAACCGTTTGTCTTTTTGTATAACATTTTACACGTGTTTTTTATTACAGTGTAATAGCTATTGGGTTATTCTTTGTGTGTGTGTGAGTTGTTACACTTAATATGATCCTTTATTAGGGTTACACTAGGATTGTTCTTTCTGCCTCTCATGTTTGTGTGTCTGCGCTGTGACACTTCCCTCAGGATCCTTCTCAGGAGCTGTTTGATCCCCGGGATCGGACTCTTTATTTGCTCAGAGTTTAATCACTGGGACATGTCATTTTAGGCGCCGGCTGTTTGTGTTATTGATATTGTGATTATAGGTAACTGCTCACATCCATTCCTTGTACGTTATATTGTGCAGGAAAGTAATCCCCTGTGGCAGTGAGAGGCGGGTAGTCCCGCGACCCTGAGAAGGGGTGGGGGTATCAGGCAGGGCTGATCTAATCACTCTCACACAGAGACAGGTAGTTTAGCAAAATTGCTGCCAAATATGCAACATAAAGTTTGTTGCAAATAATCACACCGATGTTTTATGCTGCACGGCGAGTCCTTATCCAATCAGCGTGCTGCATATTGTCACCAACGCTGACACATATCAATGAAAGAAGATCGCTGCAGCATAAGTCAATTAGAGTGTAAGCTCCTCGGGGCAGGGACTCCTCTTCCTAAATGTTACGTTTATGCCTGAAGCGCTTCCTCCCCTGAGCTGTTATTTATATTAGTTGTTATTTATATGATTGTTACGTGTATTACTGCTGTGACGCGCTATGTACATTAATGGCGCTGTACAAATAAAGACACACAATACAAGAAGTCCCAGGCTAACCTCAGCTCCCGGTAAATACCTTGCCCGCCCGCTTGTTACTACTATAGCCGGCGTTTGGTAACTGTCGGCAGATACATAGTACAGCAATTCAGTCAGTATTAGGGGCGATGGGTTAGTACACAAGGGAGAGGGGAAAGAAGGAGAAAGGGAACTGTGTGGGGTATTCCCGTGCAAAAACCCTTGATATGACGTGGGGGTCTCTAGCAAACAGTTACACCGCGGCTAGTTCCCCCGATGGTAAACCCCTTGTCCCCCCGCTTGTGACTTGTTCTAGCTGCTGTTTATTTGCTCCCGTTAGATACAGGAAGTGGCTGTATATTTGCTCCCGTTAGATACAGGAAGTGGCTGTATATTTGCTCCCGTTAGATACAGGAAGTGGCTGTTTATTTGCTCCCGTTAGATACAGGAAGTGGCTGTTTATTTGCTCCCGTTAGATACAGGAAGGGGCTGTATATTTGCTCCCGTTAGATACAGGAAGTGGCTGTTTATTTGCTCCCGTTAGATTCAGGAAGTGGCTGTATATTTGCTCCCGTTAGATACAGGAAGTGGCTGTTTATTTGCTCCCGTTAGATACAGGAAGTGGCTGTATATTTGCTCCCGTTAGATACAGGAAGTGGCTGTATATTTGCTCCCGTTAGATACAGGAAGTGGCTGTTTATTTGCTCCCGTTAGATACAGGAAGTGGCTGTTTATTTGCTCCCGTTAGATACAGGAAGTGGCTGTTTATTTGCTCCCGTTAGATACAGGAAGTGGCTGTATATTTGCTCCCGTTAGATACAGGAAGTGGCTGTATATTTGCTCCCGTTAGATACAGGAAGTGGCTGTATATTTGCTCCCGTTAGATACAGGAAGTGGCTGTTTATTTGCTCCCGTTAAATACAGGAAGGGGCTGTATATTTGCTCCCGTTACATACAGGAAGTGGCTGTTTATTTGCTCCCGTTAGATACAGGAAGTGGCTGTATATTTGCTCCCGTTAGATACAGGAAGTGGCTGTTTATTTGCTCCCGTTAGATACAGGAAGTGGCTGTATATTTGCTCCCGTTAGATACAGGAAGTGGCTGTATATTTGCTCCCGTTAGATACAGGAAGTGGCTGTTTATTTGCTCCCGTTAGATACAGGAAGTGGCTGTTTATTTGCTCCCGTTAGATACAGGAAGTGGCTGTTTATTTGCTCCCGTTAGATACAGGAAGTGGCTGTATATTTGCTCCCGTTAGATACAGGAAGTGGCTGTATATTTGCTCCCGTTAGATACAGGAAGTGGCTGTATATTTGCTCCCGTTAGATACAGGAAGTGGCTGTATATTTGCTCCCGTTAGATACAGGAAGTGGCTGTATATTTGCTCCCGTTAGATATAGGAAGTGGCTGTTTATTTGCTCCCGTTAGATACAGGAAGTGGCTGTTTATTTGATCCCGTTAGATACAGGAAGTGGCTGTATATTTGCTCCCGTTAGATACAGGAAGTGGCTGTATATTTGCTCCCTTTAGATACAGGAAGTGGCTGTTTATTTGCTCCCGTTAGATACAGGAAGTGGCTGTATATTTTCTCCCGTTAGATACAGGAAGTGGCTGTTTATTTGCTCCCGTTAGATACAGGAAGTGGCTGTTTATTTGCTCCCGTTAGATACAGGAAGCGGCTGTATATTTGCTCCCGTTAGATACAGGAAGTGGCTGTATATTTGCTCCCGTAAGATACAGGAAGTGGCTGTATATTTGCTCCCGTTAGATACAGGAAGTGGCTGTATATGTGCTCCCGTTAGATACAGGAAGTGGCTGTATATTTGCTCCCGTTACATACAGGAAGTGGCTGTATATTTGCTGCAGTACAGTCTGCAGTCCGGCTCCACCGCCTGGTACAATTCAATGCCGCAGGACTCTCACTGCTACTGGGGGCCTTGTCGGCCCAACGTCTTATTTAATCTTTCTAAACATCGGGGTACAACGAGGTTAAAATACAGCAGAGAGGCTCGCTACCTTTGTTGCAGTTGTGCTACAAAGTAGATGACCGTGACGTCATCATCACCCGACGCGCGTTTCGTTCCATCAGGAACTTCATCGGGGGTGGGCGTGCCTCTGTAACTGCTAATGTTATATACCCTAGTGTTGCCATGGTAACCCGTTTCAGATACGGAAGGGGGTCTTCGCTCTTTGGTTTGCCCGGTGTCTCTACAGATAGCGGCCACTTGGAATGGCACTCAGCTCCCCGCAGCGCTGCGACGTCGCTAGTTTCCGGTCACGTCGGCTTCCTCCTCCTCTGTTCACCCAACGCATTTCGCTAGTCACAATCTAACTTCGGCAGGAGTGTGATTGGACCTCCGCTACCTACACTGATAAAGTCTCTAGTCTCATCCTATTGGTTGGAATAAAAACTAACGCGACGCCAGCGGAAAGCTGATTCGCCATTCTGCCTCATACAATATGGTATCCTGCAGTCCCTAATACGGCCGGATAAAAAATATACATTACAGAGTAACAGCTACTTATAAAAATCAGAACATGTTTAGAGAACATCGAGTATTCTAATATTTAACTTGCAAAATCGTACTTCATACGTTCTAAATGAACAACTCAGGCTGCGCTGATAGCGCCGGCGCCGCGCCGTCGCGGCAAAACCAATGTATTCTACGGACACTGTGTTGGTAGGTAAAAGGATGCTGATGGGTGAGGGTGCAGTAGCACTGCGCAGAGCACAGGGCGGGTGCTTGAGGCGCAGGTGTGGGGCGCGTAAAGGGCAGGTGCGTGAGGTGGAGGTAAGGGGCGGTTGTGTAGGGGTTGGGTGCATAGGGGGCGGTTGCGGGAGGCGCAGGTGCAGGCATCATAGCGCGGCTGGGGGCAGAGCATCTCCTCCGTGCTGCCTCTCTCTGTCTGCGGGAGTGAGTAGGAACCATAGCGAGGCTGGGGGCGGAGCTTCTCCTCCCTGCTGCCTCTCTGTCTGCAGCGGGAGTGAGCAGGCACCATAGTGAGGCTGGGGGCGGAGCTTCTCCTCCGTGCTGCCTCTCTGTCTGCAGCGGGAGTGAGCAGGCACCATAGTGAGGCTGGGGGCGGAGCTTCTCCTCTGTGCTGCCTCTCTCTGTCTTCGGCGGGAGTGAGCAGGTACCATAGCGAGGCTGGGGGCAGAGCTTCTCCTCCATGCTGCCTCTCTGTATGCGGGAGTGAGTAGGCACCATAGCGAGGCTGGGGGCGGAGCTTCTCCTCCGTGCTGCCTCTCCCTGTCTGCGGCGGGAGTGAGCAGGTACCATAGCGAGGCTGGGGGCGGAGCTTCTCCGTGCTGCCTCTGTCTGTCTGCGGAAGTGAGCAGGCACCATAGCAAGGGTGGGGGCGGAGTTTCTCCTCCGTGCTGCCTCTCTGTATGCGGGAGTGAGCAGGCACCGTAGCGAGGCTGGGGGCGGAGCTTCTCCGTGCTGCCTCTGTCTGCGGTGGGAGTGAGCAGGCACCATAGAGAGGCTGGGGGCCGGAGCTTGCCCTCGGTGCTGACTCTCTGTCTGCAGCGAGCAGGCACCATAGCGAGGCTGGGGGCGGAGCTTCTTCTCCATGCTGCCTCTGTCTGTCTGTCTGCGGGAGTGAGCAGGCACCATAGCGAGGGTGGGGCCGGAGCTTCTTCTCCGTGCTGCCTCTCTCTGTCTGCGGGAGTGAGCAGGCACCATAGCGAGGCTGGGGGCGGAGCTTCTCCGTGCTGCCTCTCTGTCTGCGGGAGTGAGCAGGCACCATAGTGAGGCTGGGGGTGGAGCCTCTCCTCTGTGCTGCCTCTCTGTCTGCTGGAGTGAGCAGGCACCATAGCGAAGCTGGGGGCGGAGCTTCTCCTCCGTGCTGCCTCTCTCTGCCCGCGGCTGGAGTAAGCAGGTACCATAGCGAGGCTGGGGGCGGAGCTTCTCCTCCGTGCTGCCTCTCTCTGCCCGCGGCTGGAGTAAGCAGGTACCATAGTGAGGCTAGGGGCGGAGCTTCCCCTCTGTGCTGCCTCTCTCTGCCCGCGGCTGGAGGATGCAGCAGCCAGCTCCTGCTCTGGCCACTCTCTCCTCGGGGCCGGTCTGTGGGAGGTCCAGCGGTCAGATGCAGGAGGCTGGGCTGCTGCTGGGATGTGCTGGGCCGCTCCCACTCTGGGGGCACAACAGCCCTTATGTGGGCGACGGCTGTAACAAGAGACCGGGTCTTATAACACATTTATATTTAAGGGATCGGTCACAGGGCAAAACCAGGCGGTGACATAAAATGAGGTTTATTCGGATAATACCTCGGAAACACACAGAAATACAGAATACAGAGAATATTCACACTTACTGGGGTCTGGGGTAAAACTAGGCTTTCCTAGGTGCACGGTGCCTGCTTCAGCAGAGGCTGACCTTGTTCACTCCCCGGAGCTGGAATACGCCTTGAACAGGTAACTTCCCTCCTCAGAACCAGTCCTCAGCTTGGCTAGGAGACCCTGGCACCGCAATGCCGCGGGGAAACCTCACCGGCGCGTCACTGGGCCAGTCCCAAGATTACCTACAAGTCTGAAAAGAGTGAGAGAGAGACAGAGCCCTGATCTGCAGCAGCCCCTTTTGGAGACAACTCTTTTCCTATGTTTTAACATAGACAGAGCCTTTCGGCCACTCAGAGCGTTGGAACATGTCCCACCAGCCAATCAGAGCAGGGCTCCTCTGGCTGATGATGTCAGAGGCAGGGAGAGTGTTGGACCGGCTCGGGATGCCCCAGGGGCAAAACCGCAAACCCACAAATAGTGCCTGCACGCTGGGGAGAATCAGGGGACCGCCAGTAGCTGGGCCCCCCGATCCCGTGCAAACAAAAGGAAGACATTTTCACCCAAATATCCCACCTAAAACTTACACTCCCAAAATCTGGAGTTTCTACGACACAGGGAACCCCAAAAGCCCCTAAACAGGTCAGGTTTATCTATTCTTATACCCAATACAGGTTCTGGGACACCTTGGCACTAACTGGGGTACCCCCCTTAACCTAGGGATTCCCAGAGCTGCAGGGATACCTGTTCATCCCTGTGCCTTTCTGGGCTGTGCTGAAGCAGGGTACCCTAGTGGTGAGTCACGCTTGCGTTTTCAAGGGGAAGTATTGCCGGGACAATGTACTTTTATGTATCCGAAAATCATGCATGATTCCCAGGTACATTTATAGGGAACCGACAACTCCGGACCCCAACATCCTAGGCACATTCTGACGACAATTCCTCCGCAAAACCCCCTGAAACTCATCCCCCAGCATTCCCTAATTTACTGCGTGCCCGGAAACTCATCCCCCAGCAATCCCTGCTTTACTGCGCGCCCGGAAACTCATCAAACTGCCCCATCTGCCTGTTTCCGTGCAGTAAAGCAGGGATTGCTGGGGGGTGAGTTTCCGGGCGCGCAGTAAAGCAGGGATTGCTGGGGGATGAGTTTCCGGGCGTGCAGTAAAGCAGGGATTGCTGGGGGATGAGTTTCTGGGCGCGCAGTAAAGCAGGGATTGCTTGGGGGATGAGTTTCCGGGCGCGCAGTAAAGCAGGGATTGCTGGAGGGTGAGTTTCCGGGCGCACAGTAAAGCAGGGATTGCTGGGGGATGAGTTTCCGGGCGCGCGGTAAAGCAGGGATTGCTGGGGGATGAGTTTCCGGGCGCGCGGTAAGCAGGGATTGCTGGGGGACGAGTTTCCATGAGTTTCCTGGCGCGCAGTAAAGCAGGGATTGCTGGGGGATGAGTTTCCGGGCGCGCAGTAAAGCAGGGATTGCTGTGGGATGAGTTTCCGGGCGCGCAGTAAAGCAGGGATTGCTGGGGGGTGAGTTTCCGGGCGCGCAGTAAAGCAGGGATTGCTGGGGGATGAGTTTCCGGGCGTGCAGTAAAGCAGGGATTGCTGGGGGATGAGTTTCTGGGCGCGCAGTAAAGCAGGGATTGCTGGGGGGATGAGTTTCCGGGCGCGCAGTAAAGCAGGGATTGCTGGAGGGTGAGTTTCCGGGCGCACAGTAAAGCAGGGATTGCTGGGGGATGAGTTTCCGGGCGCGCGGTAAAGCAGGGATTGCTGGGGGATGAGTTTCCGGGTGCGCGGTAAGCAGGGATTGCTGGGGGATGAGTTTCCATGAGTTTCCTGGCGCGCAGTAAAGCAGGGATTGCTGGGGGATGAGTTTCCGGGCGCGCAGTAAAGCAGGGATTGCTGGGCGGTGAGTTTCCGGGCGCGCAGTAAAACAGGGATTGCTGGGGGTTGAGTTTCCGGGCGCGCAGTAAAGCAGGGATTGCTGGGGGGTGAGTTTCCGGGCGCGCAGTAAAGCAGGGATTGCTGTGGGATGAGTTTCCGGGCGCGCAGTAAAGCAGGGATTGCTGTGGGATGAGTTTCCGGGCGCGCAGTAAAGCAGGGATTGCTGGGGGGTGAGTTTCCGGGCGCGCAGTAAAGCAGGGATTGCTGGGGGATGAGTTTCCGGGCGTGCAGTAAAGCAGGGATTGCTGGGGGATGAGTTTCTGGGCGCGCAGTAAAGCAGGGATTGCTGGGGGGATGAGTTTCCGGGCGCGCAGTAAAGCAGGGATTGCTGGAGGGTGAGTTTCCGGGCGCACAGTAAAGCAGGGATTGCTGGGGGATGAGTTTCCGGGCGCGCGGTAAAGCAGGGATTGCTGGGGGATGAGTTTCCGGGCGCGCGGTAAGCAGGGATTGCTGGGGGATGAGTTTCCATGAGTTTCCTGGCGCGCAGTAAAGCAAGGATTGCTGGGGGATGAGTTTCCGGGCGCGCAGTAAAGCAGGGATTGCTGGGGGGTGAGTTTCCGGGCGCGCAGTAAAACAGGGATTGCTGGGGGTTGAGTTTCCGGGCGTGCAGTAAAGCAGGGATTGCTGGGGGATGAGTTTCCGGGCGCGCAGTAAAGCAGGGATTGATGGGGGATGAGTTTCTGGGCGCGCAGTAAAGCAGGGATTGCTGGGGGATGAGTTTCCGGGCGCGCATTAAAGCAGGGATTGCTGGGGGATGAGTTTCCGGGCGCAGTAAAGCAGGGATTGCTGGGGGATGTGTTTCCCTGCTTTACTGCGCACGGAAACTCATCCCCCAGCAATCCATGCTTTACTGCACACCCGGAAACTCATCCCCCAGCAGTCCCTGCTTTACTGCGCACGGAAAACCATCCCCCAGCAATCCATGCTTTACCGTGCGACCGGAAACTCACCCTCCAGCAATCCCTGCTTTACTGCGCGCCCGGAAACTCATCCCCCAGCAATCCCTGCTTTACTGCGCGCCCGGAAACTCATCCCCCTGCAATCCCTGCTTTAATGCACGCCCGGAAACTCATCCCCCAGCAATCCCTGCTTTACTGCGCGCCCGGAAACTCACCCCCCAGCAATCCCTGCTTTACTGCGCGCCTGGAAACTCATGGAAACTCACCCTCCAGCAATCCCTGCTTTACTGCGCGCCCGGAAACTCATCCCCCAGCAATCCCTGCTTTACTGCGCGCCCGGAAACTCATCCCCCTGCAATCCCTGCTTTAATGCACGCCCGGAAACTCATCCCCCAGCAATCCCTGCTTTACTGCGCGCCCGGAAACTCACCCCCCAGCAATCCCTGCTTTACTGCGCGCCTGGAAACTCATGGAAACTCATCCCCCAGCAATCCCTGCTCTACTGCGCGCCCGGAAACTCATCCCCCAGCAATCCCTGCTTTACTGCGCGCCCGGAAACTCATCCCCCAGCAATCCCTGCTTTACTGCGCGCCCGGAAACTCATCCCCCAGCAATCCCTGCTTTACTGCGCGACCGGAAACTCATCCCCCAGCAATCCCTGCTTTACTGTGCGCCCGGATAATCATCCCCCAGCAATCCCTGCTTTACTGCGCGCCTGGAAACTCATGGAAACTCATCCCCCAGCAATCCCTGCTCTACTGCGCGCCCGGAAACTCATCCCCCAGCAATCCCTGCTTTACTGCGCGCCCGGAAACTCATCCCCCAGCAATCCCTGCTTTACTGCGCGCCCGGAAACTCATCCCCCAGCAATCCCTGCTTTACTGCGAAACCGGAAACTCATCCCCCAGCAATCCCTGCTTTACTGTGCGCCCGGATAATCATCCCCCAGCAATCCCTGCTTTACTGCGCGCCCGGAAACTCATCCCCCAGCAATCCCTGCTTTACTGCGCGCCCGGAAACTCATCCCACAGCAATCCCTGCTTTACTGCGCGCCCGGAAACTCATGGAAACTCATCCCCCAGCAATCCCTGCTTTACTGCGCGCCAGGAAACTCATGGAAACTCATCCCCCAGCAATCCCTGCTTACCGCGCGCCCGGAAACTCATCCCCCAGCAATCCCTGCTTTACCGCGCGCCCGGAAACTCATCCCCCAGCAATCCCTGCTTTACTGTGCGCCCGGAAACTCACCCTCCAGCAATCCCTGCTTTACTGCGCGCCCGGAAACTCATCACCCCAGCAATCCCTGCTTTACTGCACGCCCGGAAACTCATCCCCCAGCAATCCCTGCTTTACTGCGCGCCCGGAAACTCACCCCCCAGCAATCCCTGCTTTACTGCGCGCCCGGAAACTCATCCCACAGCAATCCCTGCTTTACTGCGCGCCCGGAAACTCATCCCACAGCAATCCCTGCTTTACTTCGCGCCCGGAAACTCACCCCCCAGCAATCCCTGCTTTACTGCGCGCCCGGAAACTCATCCCCCAGCAATCCCTGCTTTACTGCGCGCCAGGAAACTCATGGAAACTCATCCCCCAGCAATCCCTGCTTACCGCGCGCCCGGAAACTCATCCCCCCAGCAATCCCTGCTTTTCCGCGCGCCCGGAAACTCATCCCCCAGCAATCCCTGCTTTACTGTGCGCCCTGAAACTCATCCCCCAGCAATCCCTGCTTTACTGCGCGCCCGGAAACTCATCCCCCAGCAATCCCTGCTTTACTGCACGCCCAGAAACTCATCCCCCAGCAATCCCTGCTTTACTGCACGCCCGGAAACTCATCCCCCAGCAATCCCTGCTTTACTGCGCGCCCGGAAACTCACCCCCCAGCAATCCCTGCTTTACTGCGCGCCCGGACACTCATCCCCCAGCAATCCCTGCTTTACTGCGCGCCCGGAAACTCATCCCACAGCAATCCCTGCTTTACTGCGCGCCCGGAAACTCACCCCCCAGCAATCCCTGCTTTACTGCGCGCCCGGAAACTCATCCCACAGCAATCCCTGCTTTACTGCGCGCCCGGAAACTCATCCCACAGCAATCCCTGCTTTACTGCGCGCACGGAAACTTATCCCCCATCAATTCCTGCTTTACTGCGAGCACGGAAACTTATCCCCCATCAATTCCTGCTTTACTGCGTGCCCCCCGGAAACTCATCCCCCAGCAATCCCTGCTTTACTGCGCGCCTGGAAACTCATGGAAACTCATCCCCCAGCAATCCCTGCTCTACTGCGCGCCCGGAAACTCATCCCCCAGCAATCCCTGCTTTACTGCGCGCCCGGAAACTCATCCCCCAGCAGTCCCTGCTTTACTGCGCGCCCGGAAACTCATCCCCCAGCAATCCCTGCTTTACTGCGAAACCGGAAACTCATCCCCCAGCAATCCCTGCTTTACTGTGCGCCCGGATAATCATCCCCCAGCAATCCCTGCTTTACTGCGCGCCCGGAAACTCATCCCCCAGCAATCCCTGCTTTACTGCGCGCCCGGAAACTCATCCCACAGCAATCCCTGCTTTACTGCGCGCCCGGAAACTCATGGAAACTCATCCCCCAGCAATCCCTGCTTTACTGCGCGCCAGGAAACTCATGGAAACTCATCCCCCAGCAATCCCTGCTTACCGCGCGCCCGGAAACTCATCCCCCAGCAATCCCTGCTTTACCGCGCGCCCGGAAACTCATCCCCCAGCAATCCCTGCTTTACTGTGCGCCCGGAAACTCACCCTCCAGCAATCCCTGCTTTACTGCGCGCCCGGAAACTCATCACCCCAGCAATCCCTGCTTTACTGCACGCCCGGAAACTCATCCCCCAGCAATCCCTGCTTTACTGCGCGCCCGGAAACTCACCCCCCAGCAATCCCTGCTTTACTGCGCGCCCGGAAACTCATCCCACAGCAATCCCTGCTTTACTGCGCGCCCGGAAACTCATCCCACAGCAATCCCTGCTTTACTTCGCGCCCGGAAACTCACCCCCCAGCAATCCCTGCTTTACTGCGCGCCCGGAAACTCATCCCCCAGCAATCCCTGCTTTACTGCGCGCCAGGAAACTCATGGAAACTCATCCCCCAGCAATCCCTGCTTACCGCGCGCCCGGAAACTCATCCCCCCAGCAATCCCTGCTTTACCGCGCGCCCGGAAACTCATCCCCCAGCAATCCCTGCTTTACTGTGCGCCCTGAAACTCATCCCCCAGCAATCCCTGCTTTACTGCGCGCCCGGAAACTCATCCCCCAGCAATCCCTGCTTTACTGCACGCCCAGAAACTCATCCCCCAGCAATCCCTGCTTTACTGCACGCCCGGAAACTCATCCCCCAGCAATCCCTGCTTTACTGCGCGCCCGGAAACTCACCCCCCAGCAATCCCTGCTTTACTGCGCGCCCGGACACTCATCCCCCAGCAATCCCTGCTTTACTGCGCGCCCGGAAACTCATCCCACAGCAATCCCTGCTTTACTGCGCGCCCGGAAACTCACCCCCCAGCAATCCCTGCTTTACTGCGCGCCCGGAAACTCATCCCACAGCAATCCCTGCTTTACTGCGCGCCCGGAAACTCATCCCACAGCAATCCCTGCTTTACTGCGCGCACGGAAACTTATCCCCCATCAATTCCTGCTTTACTGCGAGCACGGAAACTTATCCCCCATCAATTCCTGCTTTACTGCGTGCCCCCCGGAAACTCATCCCCCAGCAATCCCTGCTTTACTGCGCGCCCGGAAACTCATCCCCCAGCAATCCCTGCTTTACAGCGTGCCCGGAAACTCATCCCCCAGCAATCCCTGCTTTACTACGCACCCGGAAACTCATCCCCCAGCAATCCTTGCTTTACTGCGCGCCCGGAAACTCACCCCCCAGCAATCCCTGCTTTACTGCGCGCCCGGAAACTCACCCCCCAGCAATCCCTGCTTTACTGCGCGCCCGGAAAGGGGAAAACACAAAAATACTTTTATTACTGGTAACACATGGTAAAGATACAATGTTACTGGGCCCAAGAGCTCACTCTCTTGGACCGTTATACATGGATCAGGGGTAACCAAAACCGGGCTTAACCTTTTTGAACCAGGTCACCCCCTCCCGTCACAACGGCCCCATCGGGGGCCTCTGCCTTTCTTAACACAAACAGCTGACTTAAAAGGTTACTTAACACTTGAAGTGCTAAACCTCTGTCAAATGTCACCAAACACCCCATGTGAGCACAGATAGGAGACATGCTGAAAATTCTATTAAATACTCATTCCTCATATTGTATACTGTAGCCAGGAACTTACAGGGTTAATGGTCACACAGCTAAAGTCTGAGTAACAAACTCCCCGCCCCTGTGTGCTGAGAAGGGAAACGCCCCACTGGTTATATGAGAGAGAGGAGAATTTCAGTTTTGTTTCCTGTTGCTGCTTCCAAGCATGGCGTCTGCTGGTCTGAGAGAGGAGCTAAACTGCCCCATCTGCCTGAGCATTTATACCCAGCCTGTAACGCTGAGATGTGGGCATAACTTCTGCCAGGGCTGTATTGGGAGTGTGTGGTATTCCCAGGGGGGATCTGGACTTTATACCTGTCCTGAATGCAGAAAAAGGTTTCAGGAGCGTCCTGCACTGCAGAGGAACCTGAAGCTGTGTAACATAGCGGAGCGTTTCCTTTCTACTCAGCCGGAGCAGGAGGAGGCTGTGATCTTCTGCACTTACTGTGTTACCTCCTCTGTACCTGCTGCTAAAACCTGTCTGCAGTGTGACGCCTCCCTGTGTGATATTCACCTAGAGAGACACAGCAAGTCAGAGGAACACGTCTTAACTGAGCCAACCACCTCCTTAAAGAACAGGAAATGTCCCGTCCACAAGGAGATCCTGAAGTATTACTGCACTGAGGATGCTGCCTGTATCTGTGTGTCCTGCTGCGTGTTTGGGGAGCACAGGGGACACCAGGTGGAGTCGCTGAATGAGGCCTCTGAGAAGAAGAAGGAGAAACTGAGACATGTTCTGGAGAAACTGACCTCAGTGAGAGAGGAGACTGAGAAAAGAGCCCAGAGTCTGCAGGAACACAGGAGAGAAGCGCAAGAGAAAGCAGCCGGGGTAACAGACCGAGTCACTGCCCTGATTAGGGACATCAGGGCACAGCTGGAAGTCCTAGAGAAGCGAGTCCTGAGTGAGATCACCAGGTGGGAAGAGCAGGTTTCTCTCCGAGTCTCTGATCTAATCCAGCAGCTGGAAATAAAGAAGGACGAGCTGTCCAGGAAGATGCTTCACATTGAGGAGCTGAGCAACATCACTGATCCACTAACTGTCTTACAGGGACGGGAATCAGACAATGCTGAGGACAGAGAGAGAGAGGGTAATAAGGTCCCTGCTGTAGGGGATTTGGATGAGGTTCTGATCTCACTGACATTACAGAGATTAGCTGATATTGTGACTGATCTAATAGCAAAGAGCGGGTTCTGTGTGCAGGGGGATTCAGGCATATTACTGGATGTAAATACAGCTGGTAATCATGTATCTGTATCAGGTGACCTGAAAACTGCATCCAGCTCAGAAAGAAACCAGTTACGCCCAAAGACCCCAGAGAGATTTGTGTGTGATCAGGTTTTAAGCAGCAGGAGTTTTTCCTCAGGACAACATTACTGGGAAGTGGAGATCAGTGATTCAGGGGGCAAGGGGATAGGGATTTCCTATCCCAGTATAGTAAGGAAAGGACGTCTGTCCTACATAGGAGAGAATAAGAAGTCCTGGGGTTTATACATGTGGGGTAATAATCATTCAGTGATACATGACTCCATGCAAACATGGATATATCCCGAGTCTCCCGTGCAGAGATTAGGAATATACCTGGATTATGAGGCTGGGCGGCTGTCCTTTTATCAGCTGTGTGACCCGATCAGACACTTACACACCGTCACTGCCACCTTCACTGAGCCTCTGCATGCTGCGTTCTATGTAGATAAGAAAGGCTGGGTCAGAATCAGGAGCTAGGAGTACTGATCCCGGCCCAGAAGGGGAACCCATAGAAACAGTATATAATATAGTACATAGAAATAAGAATATACTGGGAGGGATTCAGTGAGCGAGGGAGAGAACAGGAGAATATATCTCATGTATTAATCAGTTACCCAGAGGGCCCCTTCAGCACTTTGCTATGTATATATATATATATATATATATCTCACATACCTGTCCTGGGGATATCTGATAGCGTTAATCTTATTTTAGTTCCTGTTCTGGGAGCGCGCGTATAGAAGTAATATAGGAGCGTATACCCATTACATATATATGTTTGTGCTGTGTCAGTAAATGGAAATGCTTTATAATATAAGAATTGTATTATGCAGAATAACATATTCCTGCTTCTCCCTGAGAATGTTTGTCAGACAAGTGTTTATCTCACCGCGTCTCTCATCTCATTTAATAAATGTTACCACAATATTTCTAGGTGTGTGATACTGTAAAGAGATGCGTCAGTTCCCCGGATATAACTCTGCCGCTGATTTATTTTGGCCCTAGGTGGGACGGCTTCTTTAAAGGCGCGTGGGGTAATAATATAATGTCTGATAGTCTTATTAATCTTGTCACCTCCCAATGAGCGTTTATTCTATTCCTGTTATTCTGCTGTGTGCAGTGATTCCTGCCTTTCTTGTTATGCTGCAGCATATAACATGTAGTGGGGATATCTGCCAAACATTTACGTTTCATAGGGATAAACCTGTCCTGTTCATATTAAATAATGGGGTTACTGTCCCATGATTTAATGTGTATATTATCTCCTGAGATATTAGGGAAAAGCCTCTACTGCCTGTAACATTCCCCTTTATCCCTTTTACTTGTTATTTACACACTCACAGCACCGCTGCTTGTTATTTACACACCCACAGTACCGCTGCTTGTTATTTACACATACACAGTACCACTGCTTGTTATTTACACACACACAGTACCGCTGCTTGTTATTTACACACCCACAGTACCGCTGCTTGTTATTTACACACACACGGTACCGCTGCTTGTTATTTACACACCCACAGTACCGCTGCTTGTTATTTACACGCACACACAGTACCGCTGCTTGTTATTTACACCAACAGTACCGCTGCTTGTTATTTACACACACACAGTACCGCTGCTTGTTTTTTACACACACACACAGTACCGCTGCTTGTTTTTTACACACACACACAGTACCGCTGCTTGTTATTTACACACACATAGCACCGCTGCTTGTTATTTACACACACACAGCACCGCTGCTTGTTATTTACACACACCCACAGTACCGCTGCTTGTTATTTACACCCACCCACAGTATCGATGCTTGTTATTTACACACACACATTACCGCTGCTTGTTATTTACACACACACAGCACCGCTGCTTGTTATTTACACACACCCACAGTACCGCTGCTTGTTATTTACACCCACCCACAGTATCGATGCTTGTTATTTACACACACACATTACCGCTGCTTGTTATTTACACCAACAGTACCGCTGCTTGTTATTTACACAGCAAAAAAGGGGGGGAGGGATAGGGAGTGATCAACTAAATTATACTAATTGTAATGTAGATGAATAATACATATATATCGATAATTGTCAAAAACAATAGGTGCGACTGTGAATTGAAGTGAATCAGGGAAACAAAGGAGTACAAAAATGTTTGTGCTCCAAAAGAAAATTCACTTATGTGCACACTATGTGAGTATAAAATGTAACTTTTAATAGGTGCACTTAAAACATATATTACCGTAACACTAAATGTAATAGGAAAAAAAGGATTAGTAATATACAAGGCGCCAACATGAAAGGATATAATCACCACCAGGAGGAGACCGATGAGGATTCCATGTGATAAAGATGTGCTTAAAAAAAAAGTAAAAAAACACAGAACATAGTGTAATACTGTTAAAACAAACAACATATACTATTACTAATTATATATCAGCTGAGATCAAGGGTGAATTGAAAATAACAACATTTAATAAAATAATTAAAAACACTGGACATACAAAACATATACAAATGAAAATTACAATGGGTAACAATTAAGGACAATTAATATGGGACCATGTAACAGCTGCACTGGGTGGATTGCCCACTCACCGGACGAAAGATATATACAAGCAGTGGATATATCTGAGAGTATCCCCTCTCCTTTTTCCAGCTACCACTGCTACCGCATCCGCATCAGGGCCAGGGGGATGGTTGCAGCACGCCAGACTGTGTGTGCCTCTCTGGATCCTCGTTTCCCCGCAGCTTGGCAGGTGTAGCACAATGAATTGGTGCAGCTCTCACCGCTGCTGCGCCGAGTGTTGGGCCAAAGGGGAAAGGCTATGCACGCTAAACAGCGTGGGACTCCCTCCGCATTGGCGTTCTCTCCTCGCGGTAGTTGGAACTTTGCAAACAGCAGATTCGAGCGGATTTAGTGATAGTCAACAGCAGATTCGTCACGGAGCTTGCAGGCAATTGCAATGCACTGGTTCAGGTCCCCACGGATTAACCCTACGCGTTTCGAGAGCGAGCTGCTCTCTTCCTCAGGGGTTCTAACAATGTGTCCCACAGTGTCCTCTTATGTAGGTGTCCAAATAGGTCCAATTAGCACCCTAATTTAATTGTTACACATGCGCAATCAACAGTGTGTGGAAATCAATGTCCTTTTACTCACACATGCGCAGTGGTTCTCAATGGTGGAAAAACAAATATAAACATGTTAAAAATAACGATCTCAGCTGTATATATATGTATAAACATATTAACATATTATAATATGTATATGATGAATTATAGCACTAAATTGGTGATATTAAATAAAAAATATAAACCAAACGGTGAAAAGTGTCTTTGTGCAATGTGTTATAGTGAATATTAAATAATAGCACTGAAAACAGTTGCTGTGAGGAATATTTAAATTGAGTTTAGAAATAATGTATATAGAACATATAAAGTGTACTATGTGATTTTAGATAATAATCTCCTATACAATCTGTGATTAGAAAATGTGTATTAATAAACAATGAATTATTTGTGATATAATATTTGTGTAAAAATATATATGTGTGGTGATTCACAAATTTATAACAAGGAATGGGTATATATATATAATGTAAATAAACTCCAAGTTAAAAAAAAAAATTTTTTTGGTAAATATATGTGCTTATAAAGTGACAATGTTTATCCATATAATATGAAAACATGGTATTTCTACCAATATTTTACATAATTAGAAGTTACACCAATTAATAAAAATTACACCAATGAATAAAAAATGTATACAATACCATATTCATACAATAATATTTATCATCTTTATGTTAATTGTATGCAATACAATACTTGTACATTAATATCATCTTTATTACACCCTTTAAAGCAAGAATCAAGAATACAAACAGAATGGACAATCTACTATTTGAATTACATAGCCAAAAAAGGTTTCAAATCAAAGTCAACGTTGAGGCCAAGTGGGGATAGGGTCTTTAGCTCGTAAATCCAATAAGACTCCCGTCTCCCCAATTGGCCTACAGCGTTTCCTCCTCTCCAGTTTGGGGTGATGGTCTCAATTGCCGTACATTTCAAACCAGTGGGATCTTGGTTGTGCACTTGTTGAAAATGATGGGATACGTTGTGCGTTGTTAACCCTCTTCTGATGTTATATATATGTTCATATATACGTCTTTGGACGGGTCTGGTAGTCATACCCACATATTGCAGACCACATGGACACTCCAAGAGATATATTACAAATGAACTTTTACAAGTGATGTGTTGTTGAATAATATAATTTTTGGATGTCTTATTAGATGTGTACTGAGATGTTTTAGTACTATATTTGCACGCAGTACACCTATTACATGGGAAGTAGCCTTTATTTGTGACATTATTACGTAACTTTGGTTCTAAAGATGGGCAGCTAGGGGCTAATTTGCGTCCGATGTTTGGAGCTCTAGTAAATACTATCTGAGGATGTTCTGGCAATATCCCTTCAAGTTCTTTATCTTTTTTGAGGATGGGCCAATATTTTTTAAATATTTTCCTTATATTTGGTGCCATCTGATTGTATTGTGTTATAAAACTAATATTAGCATTTTTGTTTTTATCTTTATTCTTGTACTGTAAAAGATTAGATCTTTCCATCGCTGCCACTTCTGTTATCGTATTGTCAAGATCTTTTGAAGAATACTCTCTATCCAGAAATTTTTGCTTAAGATCTTTAGCTTGACTTTGAAATATTTTGGCACATGAACTATTCCTTTTGAGTCTGATAAATTGTCCCTTGGGTATATTTTTAACCCAAGAGGGATTGTGGTGACTGCGTGCATGGAGATAATTGTTTGCCTGTACGGGCTTAAAATAAGTACAAGTAGCTATTTGATCATGATCGGCCGAAATGAGTAAATCTAAATATTCTATAGATGTTGAACTAGAATTAAAAGTGAATGTTAAATTATATGTGTTTTGATTCATATAATTTTTGAATTCTTCTAAGTGCTCTAAAGTGCCGGACCATATAAAAATAATGTCATCTATGTAGCGCCGCCACAGGACCAAATCCGCTCCAAATGGGCAACTGGACCATATATGATGTTCTTCCCAGCTACCCATAAATAAATTCGCATAGCTGGGAGCGAATTTGGTACCCATGGCGGTGCCACACACCTGTAAATAATACTTGGACATAAAATTAAAAAAATTGTGCGTTAAAATAAATTGAATTCCAGAAATAATAAATGACTTTTGGTCTGTTGATAAGGTGATATCTTTATCTAATGTATCAGAAATTGCTTTGCATCCTTGGTTATGGTTAATAACTGTATATAAAGAACTTACATCAGCTGTGACAAAATAATAATGTGATTTCCAATGGATGTCTTTGAGGGTCTGCAATATGTGGGTAGTGTCCCTGACATAGGAGGGCAACTGCACAACGTATGGCTGAAGTTTATTATCAATATACTGGGATAGATGTGAAGTTAAAGATTGTATTCCCGATATAATCGGTCGGCCGGGGGGAAAATTTAAATTTTTATGGATTTTTGGTATGATATAAAATAAAGGAATACGTGGATGTAGATTATAAAGAAAATCAAATTCATGTTTAGTAATGATTTGTTGGTCTAAACCTGTAGTGAGTAATTTGCATAATGATTGCTGATATTGAGCAGTAGGGTCAGTGGGGAGGGGTTGGTATGTGGACACATCTCCTAGAATCCTAAGAGACTCCTCGATATAATATAATTTGTCCATAATTACCAAACCCCCCCCTTTGTCAGCAGGTTTAATGATTATTGTATCATTTTCCTCAAGTGCACGTAGAATGTTTTTATCTTCCACACTTAGATTATCGTGTTTGATTTTAAAGTTGCGGCTTTGAACCTCAATATCATCAGTGACCATTTGGGCAAACGTGTCCACAAATGGACCGCTCACAAATCTCGGGAAAAACGTTGATGGATTTTTAAATACTTTATTTTGTTGGGGTGCAGCAGAGATGGGTAGTTGACTATTTCCATCTGATCTAGTAAGCGCATCCCTTAGGAAATATTTCTTGAGGCATAGCTTTCGTACATAGCGTTGAATATCTATGTACAACTTAAAGCTATCAGGGCCTGTTACTGGAGCAAAGGATAATCCCTTAGCTAATAAGTTTTTCTCCTTTGCTGTAACTTTGTATTTACTGATATTAAATATATTATTGTTTAAAGGTTTGTTTCTTAGTGTTTTATTACCTTTTCCATTCTTTCGCCCTCCTCTCGTTCCTCTAAGGTGTTTTTTCGCTTTTTGTTGTGTGTCTCTCTTGCGGATCCATCTCTCCCCAATAAGTCCCTTATTGCCTCTTTGGCATTCTTGGTTTCCTTGGACTGTCTCCAATCTAAAAAAGAGAATGTTGTCCTCTCTTCCTCACGACCAGAGGCAGTGTGATGCCGTTCTCTATCTAAATCAACTAGAGGTTGGTATTTATTGTGATGGTTATATTGATCAAAGATATTATCCATATCTTTCTCTAATTGATTACAAGAAACAATTGTTGTACTTGGTTCATTTGAGGAACTAGTAGTCACTGATGGTACATTTGATCTAGATGTCTGTCTAACCAAATTGGGTTTAGGATGTGTATATTGTTTTCTCTGCGGTTTTGGTGACATGAATTGTACTGGTTCGTTAGATGTGATTTTGTTGCTGGGGATAATTTTCCTATATGTAGATGGAATCTTATGTGAATAATCCTTAGGATATTTATCTTTATTAGATTTTGTTTGATCAAAATCTTGTTTAGATTTTTTCCAGTTTCTATAACGGCCAGTTGCATAATCTATTTTGTCACGTTGAAACTTCACCTGTTTAGAGGTGATAGTTTCATTCTGTAGTTTGTCCATTCTGTTTTTAATTCTAGACTCCAGCAAGGGTAACTCACTGTGGTCTTTATATTTTTCAAAATATCCTTTCATGTCATTGATTTCCTTATCTAATGTTTCAAGACATACTTTGCGTTTTGATATTAAAAGGCGCATTAATTCGAAGGAACAATTGTCAAGGATGCGGTTCCATTCAAGAATGAATGATTCACTTTGAAAATCACTTGTGGGTTTTTTGAATAGTCTCAACCCACGTGGAATACGTTTTTGCTCCACATATTTTTCTATTGTTATGGCATCCCACAATTGTTTATTCTCATTAATGAGGAGTTTTTCCAATTTGTCTGCCATTTCTTGTATATCATTTTGGACATTGTCAACAACAATTGGAACTTCATCATCAGAAAATATGCGGTTAATATCAATATTTCTGGTAACTCTTTGTGCAAATAACATAGACATAGTAATATAGAAAGCAGCTAGCCTTGGGGGGGAAAACAACAGATAAAAACACAGTTTAGGTAGCGCTAACTATATGGATAATCAATCCCTAAATTAGGGGGCTGCCCTTATACTAAAAACTGACCCCCTGGTCAGATAACAAAAAGGAAAAAAAGGATTAGTAATATACAAGGCGCCAACATGAAAGGATATAATCACCACCAGGAGGAGACCGATGAGGATTCCATGTGATAAAGATGTGCTTAAAAAAAAAGTAAAAAAACACAGAACATAGTGTAATACTGTTAAAACAAACAACATATACTATTACTAATTATATATCAGCTGAGATCAAGGGTGAATTGAAAATAACAACATTTAATAAAATAATTAAAAACACTGGACATACAAAACATATACAAATGAAAATTACAATGGGTAACAATTAAGGACAATTAATATGGGACCATGTAACAGCTGCACTGGGTGGATTGCCCACTCACCGGACGAAAGATATATACAAGCAGTGGATATATCTGAGAGTATCCCCTCTCCTTTTTCCAGCTACCACTGCTACCGCATCCGCATCAGGGCCAGGGGGATGGTTGCAGCACGCCAGACTGTGTGTGCCTCTCTGGATCCTCGTTTCCCCGCAGCTTGGCAGGTGTAGCACAATGAATTGGTGCAGCTCTCACCGCTGCTGCGCCGAGTGTTGGGCCAAAGGGGAAAGGCTATGCACGCTAAACAGCGTGGGACTCCCTCCGCATTGGCGTTCTCTCCTCGCGGTAGTTGGAACTTTGCAAACAGCAGATTCGAGCGGATTTAGTGATAGTCAACAGCAGATTCGTCACGGAGCTTGCAGGCAATTGCAATGCACTGGTTCAGGTCCCCACGGATTAACCCTACGCGTTTCGAGAGCGAGCTGCTCTCTTCCTCAGGGGTTCTAACAATGTGTCCCACAGTGTCCTCTTATGTAGGTGTCCAAATAGGTCCAATTAGCACCCTAATTTAATTAACTGGAGAGGAGGAAACGCTGTAGGCCAATTGGGGAGACGGGAGTCTTATTGGATTTACGAGCTAAAGACCCTATCCCCACTTGGCCTCAACGTTGACTTTGATTTGAAACCTTTTTTGGCTATGTAATTCAAATAGTAGATTGTCCATTCTGTTTGTATTCTTGATTCTTGCTTTAAAGGGTGTAATAAAGATGATATTAATGTACAAGTATTGTATTGCATACAATTAACATAAAGATGATAAATATTATTGTATGAATATGGTATTGTATACATTTTTTATTCATTGGTGTAATTTTTATTAATTGGTGTAACTTCTAATTATGTAAAATATTGGTAGAAATACCATGTTTTCATATTATATGGATAAACATTGTCACTTTATAAGCACATATATTTACCAAAAAATTTTTTTTTTTAACTTGGAGTTTATTTACATTATATATATATACCCATTCCTTGTTATAAATTTGTGAATCACCACACATATATATTTTTACACAAATATTATATCACAAATAATTCATTGTTTATTAATACACATTTTCTAATCACAGATTGTATAGGAGATTATTATCTAAAATCACATAGTACACTTTATATGTTCTATATACATTATTTCTAAACTCAATTTAAATATTCCTCACAGCAACTGTTTTCAGTGCTATTATTTAATATTCACTATAACACATTGCACAAAGACACTTTTCACCGTTTGGTTTATATTTTTTATTTAATATCACCAATTTAGTGCTATAATTCATCATATACATATTATAATATGTTAATATGTTTATACATATATACAGCTGAGATCGTTATTTTTAACATGTTTATATTTGTTTTTCCACCATTGAGAACCACTGCGCATGTGTGAGTAAAAGGACATTGATTTCCACACACTGTTGATTGCGCATGTGTAACAATTAAATTAGGGTGCTAATTGGACCTATTTGGACACCTACATAAGAGGACACTGTGGGACACATTGTTAGAACCCCTGAGGAAGAGAGCAGCTCGCTCTCGAAACGCGTAGGGTTAATCCGTGGGGACCTGAACCAGTGCATTGCAATTGCCTGCAAGCTCCGTGACGAATCTGCTGTTGACTATCACTAAATCCGCTCGAATCTGCTGTTTGCAAAGTTCCAACTACCGCGAGGAGAGAACGCCAATGCGGAGGGAGTCCCACGCTGTTTAGCGTGCATAGCCTTTCCCCTTTGGCCCAACACTCGGCGCAGCAGCGGTGAGAGCTGCACCAATTCATTGTGCTACACCTGCCAAGCTGCGGGGAAACGAGGATCCAGAGAGGCACACACAGTCTGGCGTGCTGCAACCATCCCCCTGGCCCTGATGCGGATGCGGTAGCAGTGGTAGCTGGAAAAAGGAGAGGGGATACTCTCAGATATATCCACTGCTTGTATATATCTTTCGTCCGGTGAGTGGGCAATCCACCCAGTGCAGCTGTTACATGGTCCCATATTAATTGTCCTTAATTGTTACCCATTGTAATTTTCATTTGTATATGTTTTGTATGTCCAGTGTTTTTAATTATTTTATTAAATGTTGTTATTTTCAATTCACCCTTGATCTCAGCTGATATATAATTAGTAATAGTATATGTTGTTTGTTTTAACAGTATTACACTATGTTCTGTGTTTTTTTACTTTTTTTTTAAGCACATCTTTATCACATGGAATCCTCATCGGTCTCCTCCTGGTGGTGATTATATCCTTTCATGTTGGCGCCTTGTATATTACTAATCCTTTTTTTCCTTTTTGTTATCTGACCAGGGGGTCAGTTTTTAGTATAAGGGCAGCCCCCTAATTTAGGGATTGATTATCCATATAGTTAGCGCTACCTAAACTGTGTTTTTATCTGTTGTTTTCCCCCCCAAGGCTAGCTGCTTTCTATATTACTATGTCTATGTTATTTGCACAAAGAGTTACCAGAAATATTGATATTAACCGCATATTTTCTGATGATGAAGTTCCAATTGTTGTTGACAATGTCCAAAATGATATACAAGAAATGGCAGACAAATTGGAAAAACTCCTCATTAATGAGAATAAACAATTGTGGGATGCCATAACAATAGAAAAATATGTGGAGCAAAAACGTATTCCACGTGGGTTGAGACTATTCAAAAAACCCACAAGTGATTTTCAAAGTGAATCATTCATTCTTGAATGGAACCGCATCCTTGACAATTGTTCCTTCGAATTAATGCGCCTTTTAATATCAAAACGCAAAGTATGTCTTGAAACATTAGATAAGGAAATCAATGACATGAAAGGATATTTTGAAAAATATAAAGACCACAGTGAGTTACCCTTGCTGGAGTCTAGAATTAAAAACAGAATGGACAAACTACAGAATGAAACTATCACCTCTAAACAGGTGAAGTTTCAACGTGACAAAATAGATTATGCAACTGGCCGTTATAGAAACTGGAAAAAATCTAAACAAGATTTTGATCAAACAAAATCTAATAAAGATAAATATCCTAAGGATTATTCACATAAGATTCCATCTACATATAGGAAAATTATCCCCAGCAACAAAATCACATCTAACGAACCAGTACAATTCATGTCACCAAAACCGCAGAGAAAACAATATACACATCCTAAACCCAATTTGGTTAGACAGACATCTAGATCAAATGTACCATCAGTGACTACTAGTTCCTCAAATGAACCAAGTACAACAATTGTTTCTTGTAATCAATTAGAGAAAGATATGGATAATATCTTTGATCAATATAACCATCACAATAAATACCAACCTCTAGTTGATTTAGATAGAGAACGGCATCACACTGCCTCTGGTCGTGAGGAAGAGAGGACAACATTCTCTTTTTTAGATTGGAGACAGTCCAAGGAAACCAAGAATGCCAAAGAGGCAACAAGGGACTTATTGGGGAGAGATGGATCCGCAAGAGAGACACACAACAAAAAAGCGAAAAAACACCTTAGAGGAACGAGAGGAGGGCGAAAGAATGGAAAAGGTAATAAAACACTAAGAAACAAACCTTTAAACAATAATATATTTAATATCAGTAAATACAAAGTTACAGCAAAGGAGAAAAACTTATTAGCTAAGGGATTATCCTTTGCTCCAGTAACAGGCCCTGATAGCTTTAAGTTGTACATAGATATTCAACGCTATGTACGAAAGCTATGCCTCAAGAAATATTTCCTAAGGGATGCGCTTACTAGATCAGATGGAAATAGTCAACTACCCATCTCTGCTGCACCCCAACAAAATAAAGTATTTAAAAATCCATCAACGTTTTTCCCGAGATTTGTGAGCGGTCCATTTGTGGACACGTTTGCCCAAATGGTCACTGATGATATTGAGGTTCAAAGCCGCAACTTTAAAATCAAACACGATAATCTAAGTGTGGAAGATAAAAACATTCTACGTGCACTTGAGGAAAATGATACAATAATCATTAAACCTGCTGACAAAGGGGGGGGTTTGGTAATTATGGACAAATTATATTATATCGAGGAGTCTCTTAGGATTCTAGGAGATGTGTCCACATACCAACCCCTCCCCACTGACCCTACTGCTCAATATCAGCAATCATTATGCAAATTACTCACTACAGGTTTAGACCAACAAATCATTACTAAACATGAATTTGATTTTCTTTATAATCTACATCCACGTATTCCTTTATTTTATATCATACCAAAAATCCATAAAAATTTAAATTTTCCCCCCGGCCGACCGATTATATCGGGAATACAATCTTTAACTTCACATCTATCCCAGTATATTGATAATAAACTTCAGCCATACGTTGTGCAGTTGCCCTCCTATGTCAGGGACACTACCCACATATTGCAGACCCTCAAAGACATCCATTGGAAATCACATTATTATTTTGTCACAGCTGATGTAAGTTCTTTATATACAGTTATTAACCATAACCAAGGATGCAAAGCAATTTCTGATACATTAGATAAAGATATCACCTTATCAACAGACCAAAAGTCATTTATTATTTCTGGAATTCAATTTATTTTAACGCACAATTTTTTTAATTTTATGTCCAAGTATTATTTACAGGTGTGTGGCACCGCCATGGGTACCAAATTCGCTCCCAGCTATGCGAATTTATTTATGGGTAGCTGGGAAGAACATCATATATGGTCCAGTTGCCCATTTGGAGCGGATTTGGTCCTGTGGCGGCGCTACATAGATGACATTATTTTTATATGGTCCGGCACTTTAGAGCACTTAGAAGAATTCAAAAATTATATGAATCAAAACACATATAATTTAACATTCACTTTTAATTCTAGTTCAACATCTATAGAATATTTAGATTTACTCATTTCGGCCGATCATGATCAAATAGCTACTTGTACTTATTTTAAGCCCGTACAGGCAAACAATTATCTCCATGCACGCAGTCACCACAATCCCTCTTGGGTTAAAAATATACCCAAGGGACAATTTATCAGACTCAAAAGGAATAGTTCATGTGCCAAAATATTTCAAAGTCAAGCTAAAGATCTTAAGCAAAAATTTCTGGATAGAGAGTATTCTTCAAAAGATCTTGACAATACGATAACAGAAGTGGCAGCGATGGAAAGATCTAATCTTTTACAGTACAAGAATAAAGATAAAAACAAAAATGCTAATATTAGTTTTATAACACAATACAATCAGATGGCACCAAATATAAGGAAAATATTTAAAAAATATTGGCCCATCCTCAAAAAAGATAAAGAACTTGAAGGGATATTGCCAGAACATCCTCAGATAGTATTTACTAGAGCTCCAAACATCGGACGCAAATTAGCCCCTAGCTGCCCATCTTTAGAACCAAAGTTACGTAATAATGTCACAAATAAAGGCTACTTCCCATGTAATAGGTGTACTGCGTGCAAATATAGTACTAAAACATCTCAGTACACATCTAATAAGACATCCAAAAATTATATTATTCAACAACACATCACTTGTAAAAGTTCATTTGTAATATATCTCTTGGAGTGTCCATGTGGTCTGCAATATGTGGGTATGACTACCAGACCCGTCCAAAGACGTATATATGAACATATATATAACATCAGAAGAGGGTTAACAACGCACAACGTATCCCATCATTTTCAACAAGTGCACAACCAAGATCCCACTGGTTTGAAATGTACGGCAATTGAGACCATCACCCCAAACTGGAGAGGAGGAAACGCTGTAGGCCAATTGGGGAGACGGGAGTCTTATTGGATTTACGAGCTAAAGACCCTATCCCCACTTGGCCTCAACGTTGACTTTGATTTGAAACCTTTTTTGGCTATGTAATTCAAATAGTAGATTGTCCATTCTGTTTGTATTCTTGATTCTTGCTTTAAAGGGTGTAATAAAGATGATATTAATGTACAAGTATTGTATTGCATACAATTAACATAAAGATGATAAATATTATTGTATGAATATGGTATTGTATACATTTTTTATTCATTGGTGTAATTTTTATTAATTGGTGTAACTTCTAATTATGTAAAATATTGGTAGAAATACCATGTTTTCATATTATATGGATAAACATTGTCACTTTATAAGCACATATATTTACCAAAAAAAATTTTTTTTTTAACTTGGAGTTTATTTACATTATATATATATACCCATTCCTTGTTATAAATTTGTGAATCACCACACATATATATTTTTACACAAATATTATATCACAAATAATTCATTGTTTATTAATACACATTTTCTAATCACAGATTGTATAGGAGATTATTATCTAAAATCACATAGTACACTTTATATGTTCTATATACATTATTTCTAAACTCAATTTAAATATTCCTCACAGCAACTGTTTTCAGTGCTATTATTTAATATTCACTATAACACATTGCACAAAGACACTTTTCACCGTTTGGTTTATATTTTTTATTTAATATCACCAATTTAGTGCTATAATTCATCATATACATATTATAATATGTTAATATGTTTATACATATATATACAGCTGAGATCGTTATTTTTAACATGTTTATATTTGTTTTTCCACCATTGAGAACCACTGCGCATGTGTGAGTAAAAGGACATTGATTTCCACACACTGTTGATTGCGCATGTGTAACAATTAAATTAGGGTGCTAATTGGACCTATTTGGACACCTACATAAGAGGACACTGTGGGACACATTGTTAGAACCCCTGAGGAAGAGAGCAGCTCGCTCTCGAAACGCGTAGGGTTAATCCGTGGGGACCTGAACCAGTGCATTGCAATTGCCTGCAAGCTCCGTGACGAATCTGCTGTTGACTATCACTAAATCCGCTCGAATCTGCTGTTTGCAAAGTTCCAACTACCGCGAGGAGAGAACGCCAATGCGGAGGGAGTCCCACGCTGTTTAGCGTGCATAGCCTTTCCCCTTTGGCCCAACACTCGGCGCAGCAGCGGTGAGAGCTGCACCAATTCATTGTGCTACACCTGCCAAGCTGCGGGGAAACGAGGATCCAGAGAGGCACACACAGTCTGGCGTGCTGCAACCATCCCCCTGGCCCTGATGCGGATGCGGTAGCAGTGGTAGCTGGAAAAAGGAGAGGGGATACTCTCAGATATATCCACTGCTTGTATATATCTTTCGTCCGGTGAGTGGGCAATCCACCCAGTGCAGCTGTTACATGGTCCCATATTAATTGTCCTTAATTGTTACCCATTGTAATTTTCATTTGTATATGTTTTGTATGTCCAGTGTTTTTAATTATTTTATTAAATGTTGTTATTTTCAATTCACCCTTGATCTCAGCTGATATATAATTAGTAATAGTATATGTTGTTTGTTTTAACAGTATTACACTATGTTCTGTGTTTTTTTACTTTTTTTTTAAGCACATCTTTATCACATGGAATCCTCATCGGTCTCCTCCTGGTGGTGATTATATCCTTTCATGTTGGCGCCTTGTATATTACTAATCCTTTTTTTCCTTTTTGTTATCTGACCAGGGGGTCAGTTTTTAGTATAAGGGCAGCCCCCTAATTTAGGGATTGATTATCCATATAGTTAGCGCTACCTAAACTGTGTTTTTAACTAAATGTAATAGACCTTAAAAATAAATTAAATTATATGCACACATGCAGCAGAGTTAGCCTCACATATATATAGGTAAGTTCCAGTATAAAATTGTAACTGAAACCTGGGAGGCTAAACAAAGTGCAACCAGGCAAGGTGAGTCGGAGTGACCAGCAATTGCAATCACTAGCACAGTAGTTAAACAGCCAAAAAGCTGTGGCAGAGATGCGGCTACAATATATCCATAGATTGTAATGGTAGTATCAAGAGAGCCAGCTCTGCCAAGTACACTGTTGTTATATATTTGGCTATGCTAGTGAAGATAAAATGCCCAACACTTGCAATCACCAGCACAGTGAGTGATTAGTCAGATGCTACAGCAGGGATACGGCTACAATGTGTCCATAGACAATGATAATACCCATAAAGCCAACCCTGCTAGCTACACTGTTTTTATATATTTGGCTATGCTGGTGAAAAAACTGGTAATAGCGCACTGTATTAAAACAACCCCATGACAGGGACTGATGACATGATAACGCGTCCAACGCGCGTTTCCCTCCTACTATGGAGCTTCGTCAGGGACAATTTTGCATGGGAGGGGAAGCGGAAGCTATTTAAATGCTCAGGTCGTCATGGCAACGGGCAGACTCATCGCTATAGCGCATGCGCAAGGCGCGCCTGCATAGCTGCATAAATCACAAAGATTTACCTACATTGTCATGCCGATGGCATAAATCCTACAGGTCATATTGGTGCTGGGACCTTAAGCAAGCATTCTGGCTGAAAAAGAAGACACCGGAGAGCGGCGCCGATCGCGGGAGGTTACTGCGCATGCGCAGGGTAATACACTCATTTACCAACATTACTAGCCCTGCGCATGCTCGAAATCGGCTCCAGTTGTCTCTGCGCATGACCGGACTGTTGGCTCTTACAGCCAGTGAGTCCGTGTCGGAGTGCATGCTTGCTCAAACATAATATATCTTGCTATCTAGTGCTGCTTTGCGCATGTGTGAGTCAACATAATTTTCACTCCACATCTCAATGTTGGTATTGCGCATGCCTAGAGTGATATAAAAACTACGTGCCATGAGCAAGGTCCCATTGCATATTCTTGCCAAAACCAGCAAAGAATGAACATAAATAGGATTGGTGAAAGATGCAGCAGAACCCCTCCAATGGAATCATGTCGCAAATACAGTGCCAGAAAATGAAATAAATTAAGCGCTAAATATTGAACACACAACTGAAAAATTATCATTAATTGTCATAGTGTATGTTGTGTGATTGGTTGTTACACATATCAATAGACCCATAATATAATAAAAATGGGTTTATCTGAAAGGTAATATAGTCAATGATTCTAAATAAGATTGAAAATAGTCTGATAATAAATAACACTATCATGGTTGTGATATCCAAGCTCTGTGGTAGAACTACTCTCAGATAAGTCAACAGAGATGTAGATCAGCTAAAGATGAGTATCATGTACGGGTAGTAAAGGGTACTGGTGGCAGCATGAGTGGGTGATCCGAAATGGGGTGGGCAAGACAGCTAGGCAATCATGGAGATCAGATGAAGGGAGTGAATGTGAATCCTTCATTGACTCCGTATGGACTCCTGGTCTTCAGTTTATAAATCCACTCAGCCTCAATGCGTAGTAGCATCTGGCCTACATTTCCACCTCTTGCTGGGCACCTAAGTTGATACAGTAGATGCCCATAAACTTGAGGCTATTAACATCTCCATTATGATAATGCGTGACGTGTCTAGCTACTGGTGTTTCTGCAGCATGTTTGATTGAATTAATATGTTCAAGTATGCGTCTACGCAATTGCGTCGCAAGATGGGTCCCGGCTCCCCCCGGCGGAGGCACGCGAGCTCCACTGCCGGGGAGGGGTCTGGATGCCCAGCGGACACCGGGGTAGAAGGCTGGACAGCTGTTGAGAGGGTGAGCAGAGCAGAGGAGGATGACACCACAGGACAGCCCCAGAGCAATGGGGGTAGGGCGCCGTGTCAGGGAGGGAAGCCCAGGAGGGGGGCTGCTAGTGATAGAGGCCTGACACATGAGGCAGGAGGAGGGGAACAAGCGGCCACATAGGCGGGACCTCAGAAAGGGAAAGGGCAGGTTCCTGGAGGAAGCAGGGGGGATGCAAGTAGCATAGAAGGAGGTCTATAGGTGCAGGGGGGGGTCGGCTCTGTGGGTCCCCAGTTAGGTAATATGAATGGGCAAGAACACAGCAGTTAGGTTTGAATTTTAATAAACACTCTGAGACACGTAGGTTTGGCGCTCCAAGGGTCGCCTGAAGTTAGACCCAGTTGGGGGAGGGGGTGGGGGTGGCTGCGCGAGGATGTTCAGCAGAAGCCGGCGGGTGGTCAGGAGGCTGTCACCAATCCGGCCCGCAGGCATGTGCTTCCACGACAGGGAGTTTGGTCTAGCCCGTGCCCCTGTCAAAGTCCCGGAATCCCATGGTCCGCAGGAGGGACTATGGTGCTGGACTGGGAGGGAGGAGGGTCCAGGGGGAAGGATTTACTTCCGGGCATTTACCCTGGGGCCCTTTGGGACCACCAGGGTATTGTTTATGTGTTTATTTGTTTGTTGTCTCCCTTGCCTTTCCCTTATGTCTTTCCCCATCCATGTTCCAGACCCCCGAAGAGAGGGAACGATCCCCAGTACACGACGCCATAACGGATGACGCCACCCGCGAGAGATGCACCCCCCCGGGTAAGCACCCACACCACACCCGGCTACCCACACGACATACAGAAATGGCAGTAACACTTATCTCCCAGAACGTTAAAGGGTTCAATAGCCCAAAGAAACGTAAGGTAGCCTTCTCTCATCCAGACACAGAGGGGCGGACGTGATTTTCCTACAGGAGACCCACTTCAGTACACACAGCAGCCCTGGGTTCTTAGATAAAGGTTATAGGCAGTTTTTCCTGGCCTCCGCTAAGGAAAAAAAGAAAGGGGTAGCCATAGTATTCAATAATAAATCCCCCTTCCAGCTAGAGAGGGCAAAAAGGGACAGCAAAGGGAGATATCTTATCTTAGTGGGACTCCTACAACAATGCAGAGTAACGTTAGCCTGTGTATATGCGCCCTGCGAGAACGATCCAAAGTTCTTCGAGGAGTTCTTCCAGGTATTGCAAAGGTGTGCTGTGGGAAATATAATCCTAGCAGGGGATTTCAACAAAACAATAGACCCCCGGGTAGATAGATCACCGCAGCAGCAAAAGCCTAGACACACAGGGAATGGGCCACTGCTAGAGGGCCTCAAGCAGGGGAGCCTGATAGACATCTGGAGGGAACAGCACCCTGGTGAGCGGAGCTATACGTTCTACTCACACCCCCATGACAGCTACAGCAGGATTGACCACTTTTTTGTGTCTAGTAGAATGGTCCCACAGATATCCGACTCCAAAATACACGACATTACGTGGTCGGATCATGCATCAATAGAGCTGAGATGCACACAAATTAGGCCTACTAGCCCGGGAGCAAACTGGAAACTTAATGAATCACTGATTAAGATACCAGAACTAGAGAAAGTGGTCAAGAAGGAGATTAGGCAATTTTTCCAGACTAACCTAGGCAGTGTGGAGTCCCACACAATTCTGTGGGAGGCTCACAAAGCCACGATGAGGGGGGTGCTGATAAGCATAGCAGCGAAAAGGAAAAAACAGAGGGACGCCAAATCGGTACAATTATACCGGAGGTTACATGAGCTCTCTGCACTACATAGCCGATCAGGCAGAGGAGATACCCTAAAGGAGTTGAAGGATGTAACGACTGAGCTTAACCTCCTCCTCACCTCCAGGGCCGAGAGAGACTTGAGTTGGACACATAGAAAATTTTATGAGAGAGCCAATAAGCCGGACACAATGTTAGCCAACCGACTCCGTAATAGGCAACCAAATTACAACATACAAGCAATTAGAACCAAGTCAGGGGAGACATCCTCTAACCCTAAAGTTATAGTGGAAGAGTTTAAACAATACTATGCTCAGTTGTATAATGGGGAGAAAGTGGTCCACAATGTAAATACAAGGCGCAGACTGCAGGAATTTCTGGCGGAGGCTACTCTGCCGCAGTTGGGCAGGTTGGAGCGAGAGGCGATACAGATTTCACACGGAAAGAACTGACAGCCGTAGTCAAAAGCTTGAAATCTTCCAAGGCCCCGGGCCCAGACGGGTTCTCTAATTTATATTATAAAAAATTCATTGGAATACTAGCCCCACACATGCTCCGGTTATTTAACGGGGTACTGGCGGGAGAGCCTTTCCCGGGTCAGATGCTCCAGGCGTCAATCTCCTTGATTCACAAGAAGGACAAAGATCCCACAAATTGCCAAAGTTACAGGCCGATCTCGTTGATAAATTCGGATGTTAAAATTTATTCTAAATTACTGGCCAATCGATTAAGTGTTGTCCTGCCTAGGCTGATCCATCCGGACCAGGTTGGCTTTATTAGAGATAGACAGGCGGCCGACAATACCAGAAGGGTAATAGATATAATTGACTTTGTCAACGCCAGCAAGGTTCGGAGCTTGGTGTTAAGCCTGGACGCGGAGAAAGCCTTTGACAGGATAGACTGGCCATACCTGGAGACCACGCTTGGGGCATTTGGATTTGGGGAAAAGATCTTAAGGGCGATAAAAGCATTATACACAGCTCCTGCAGCGAGGGTCCTCCACCAGGGCTTCCCCTCCAAGTTGTTTCCAATCAAAAGTGGGACGAGGCAGGGGTGCCCGCTTTCGCCCTTGCTCTTTGCCTTATGCATCGAACCACTAGCAGCACACATACGTAGTAATAGAGACATAACGGGGGTCCAAATTCATTCACAGGAGCACAAGTTAGCTTTATATGCAGACGACATTATCCTGACAATTACTAAACCGCTCACCTCTCTCCTCAACCTGTTTGCGCTCTTGGGGCGATTCAACCAGATCTCAGGTTTCAAGATCAACCAGTCGAAAACTGAGGCGATGGGCTTGAACATCCCTGACGAGATACAAAAACTATTAGAACTCAATTTTGAGTTTAAATGGCGGTCCAAGTCCATCAAATACCTAGGGGTGAATATCACAAAGACGATAGCCTCCCTATATCAAGCAAATTATCCCAGTCTAGCAGGGACTCTGAAGAAGGAATTGAGAGACTGGTCAGCAGATGGTATTTCATGGCTAGGCAGAATTTACAGTGTTAAGATGAACATTCTTCCCCGGATACTGTACTTGTTTCAAACTCTCCCGATACCCGTGGTAAGATCCGAGATTAAGGATTTACAAAATTCAATAACAACATTTATATGGAAAGGCAAAAAAACCGCGGATAAAGGCAGCAATCATGCAGAAACCTAAGGAAGCGGGAGGACTGGCAGTGCCATGCTTGTTGTCCTATTATAAGGCGGCGCAGTTGTGCCAAATCACGCAATGGCATGGTGACCCAGAGCTGCGAAGGTGGGCGTCACTGGAGAGGGAGTTGTGCGCCCCACTGGAGCTCGGGGATCTAATCTGTTACCCGAAAAAAAGAATAAAAGATATAAAAGAGCCTTTGACATCAGTGCTCAACTCACTTTCGGTCTGGGAGGTGTCCAAATATAGTTGCTCATTGACCTCTAAACACACATTAATGGCCCCTTTATATAGTAACCCGGATTTTGCTCCTGGACTAGAGGGGAAGAGTTTTCCGCTCTGGCGACAATTAGGGGTCCATAGATTAAAAGACCCGGAGGGCGGAAACACTATTAAATCATTCGACCAATTGAAGTCAGAAACAGGCATGCCTAACACAGAATTTATTAGATACCTCCAGGTCCGGGCATTTTACAACAAACACACAGGGAGACCACCCTTAACGAATTTTGAAAGGCTCTGCGTGCGGGGCACCGACACGCGGGGACTGATCTCCACTCTATACAGACAGGTGGTCGGTACTGACAATGACGACATAATCAGACCCAGATTCATGAGTCAATGGGAGTCAGACCTACAGGAAACACTAGAAGACGAGGACTGGACTGAAATATTCGAAGCTGCTGCCAGTAGCTCTATCTGCACGACATTGAAGGAGAACTCATATAAGGTATTGTTGAGGTGGTATCTCACCCCAGTCAGATTAGCTAAATTTATCAAAGGCGCTTCCCCACTCTGCCCGCGGCAGTGCGGGGAACAGGGGGATCTGGTGCACATGCTGTGGTCCTGCCCGAAGCTTATGCCAGTTTGGCAACAGATACGAGATTGGCTGCAGAGGATCTTGGGCCTCCAAATTCAGCTAGACCCGTGGCTGTTCCTCCTAAGCAAACCCACAGACGAAGTCTCGAGAACGGGGAACACATTAATAGCACATTTTGCAACGGCTATGCGGTGCGAGACCGCAGCATTGTGGAACCAGAACGCAATTCCATCAGTAGACAAAATTAGAAATCGAATTTGGTTTGAATGCCAGATGGAAAAGTTAACGAGTCTGGTTAACGACACTGGCTCAAAATGTCAAAAGTTCTGGCTGCCTTGGCTAGCTCAGACGGATATCCCAGGGCTGAGCAATGCCACCATCTGGCTTTAATAGGACAAAATGAGTCCTCCTTGGATGCACAGAAAAGGCGACAGAGCGGACTCAGAAGACTGATGGTAGCCCCCCCCCCCCCTATAGGGTGCTAGGTCTAAGCTGACGCTTCAAAACCCCAATAAGTGGGAGAGTCACAGCACCGTGAGTTGGTGGTGACCGTCTGACAGAGGGATTCAGGAAGCGAATGGGAACGCCTTCCCAACCCCCCCTTCCCCCCTCTCACCTCCCCTTATCCCTCTACCTGTCTATGTCCTGTTGTCTTCCCTTCCCTCTGTCTGTTAAATGTGGTATGTCTGATGTAGAGTCTGTCCCCCAGGACAGTGTAATGCAATGTGGATTGTATGATTTATACCTGAAAAATAATAAACAGAAAGTTGAAAAAAAAAAAAATGACCGTTCGTAGTTATTATTTAAATATTGAAGTCTGCCCCGCATGTTATAAAATATCTTAAGTACGTGTGAAGTCAGATACATGGCTTGTTAAACCCAGAAGCAGATTCCTGAAAGCACATGGCTACACGTAATGTATAGCGCTGTGACAGACCGACGGCCGATCCTAACACATCTGCTGAAGAAACCGGCTGCTTCTTTTCAGAGGGTGAGTAGTGGTTAGAGATTTGTATTTTTTTTATTTGTTGCTAATAACTCTTATTATTTTACTTCTGTTGATTGCTCAGGTGCTATTGACCCTATCCATCACCGGGTGGCGGTGTTGCGTTACATTTCACCAGTGGGGCGGCGCCGATCAGTTTGTTTCCTTTCCCTGGTTTTGCCGTGTGACTGATCCCTGAAATATAAATGTGTTAGGAGACCTGGCCTCCCGCGGCAGACAGACAGACAGATAATGAGGCACAGGGAGACATATGTATTCCTGTAGCTGTATCCCTAAGTTAAGGGGGGTACCCCAGCTAGTGCCAAGGTGACCCACAAACAGTATAGGGTTTGTGGGTGCCCCAACCGTATATAAGGCGGGGGGGAAGGGGGACTCAGAGTCCAAACTGAGTCACAGGGGAAGTGTGTGGGGGAATAAGGCAGCAGAAATAAAGAGACATTTTTCCTTTTCTGTTCCCTGTACCCCCAAGTCCTTCACCTAAAGTCCCACATCGCTGACGGGGATCCCCGAGACCCAGTGTGTATTCAAATATAGTTTTAATATGTTTAAACATTCGGAACCAATGTCCAAACAAGCAGCCCTTGCAAACCCATAGGCGCCGGTATGTCTGCTGGACATCGGAGTTCAGAGCAGCCAGAGGAAGCCCAGAGGTGGGGACAGCATTTGGTCAGCGGGGAAAGGATTAGTACCAGGTCCGGAGATCAATGGCCGTCCTCCGGGATAACACTTGTTCTGCCAGACCTGGTGGAGCCTGCCCAGCGGGTGGCATTGGGATGGCTGGGGGGGTATGTGGCAGCTTGCGTATGTCCTGTGGCTATTTCACATTTCCCACTGACCTGGCTTTTCTAGCCGGCTCGACTCCGATTGGCTGCTCGGGAAAGTTCCCATGCGCTGTAAAACTCTCCTATACAGTTCCCTGCACCTAGGAGAGTCTAGTTTTCAACCCCAGCCCCAAAGTAAGTGTGTATTTGTGTCTGTATTTTGTGTTTCATTGTGTGTAAGCGAATTTATGCCGAATAAATGACACTTTATTTCTCTTCTGTGTTTTGCACAATGAATGATTAAAAAGGTGTAAATAACCCGCTCTCCCGTGACAGTTACGTAAAAATATTCTCACTGTTGCCAGGTTATAAGGACGCTGAGGGGAGGTCGGATGGGTCACAGGACAAAGATAAGGACAGGGACAGGGACACTAATCCCAAAAACATTTTGGAATTGGCTAGAGGCGTGTGCCATTTTGGCCACAATAATCATGGAGAAAGAGCCACGGAAGTGCCCGCCAATAATTCGCTATACGGGCCCCATTCGGGGGGCTCACCAGATCTGTGGGGGGGGAGATTGTGGATGCGTTACGGTGAGGCTTTTCGGTAACACGCATCAGTAAACAAGAAGATTGGGTGAGATTATAAGGATATGGATCTGCAGCTGACCCATAATGATGCCTCGGAGGGCGGGTCCTTTTGGGTCAGCGCCGGCGGTTTGCAAAGCTCAGGGTCTTCGGAGGGAGATAAGCAGGGGGGGGGGGGGTGCTGGCTTTATAATGAAAGCGCATGCAGGTTCAGCATGACTGACAATACCCCCACACCCCCGAATAAATATTTAAAAAATACCCCCACACTCCCCGAATAAATATTTTAAAAAATACCTCCACCAAGGCAGGCAGTCACCCACAAACCCAGGCAGTCACCCACCCATCCAGGCAGTCAGTCACCCAGGCAGGCAGTCACCTACCCATCCAGGCAGTCACCCAGGCAGGCAGTCACCCAGGCAGGCAGTCACCCACCCACCCAGGCAGTCTCCCAGGCAGTCAACCCACCCACCCAGTCAGTCACCCACCCACCCAGTCAGTCACCCAGGCTTTCACCCACCCATCCAGGCAGTCACCCACCCAGGCAGTCACCCACCCAGGCAGTCACCCACCCAGGCAGTCACCTGTCTTTTGTTGAAAATATAAAAATAAACAGATTGCATTGTAATGTTTTTTCCCGTATTACAATAAGAAAAACAGTACACAGATAGAACCCAAAGAAGGGCCCAAAGAACCCCGCTGATCGCTCTCACTGCTATAATCACAGAACTATTGTCTGAGAACCTCCTATGGTCCAACCACCAGAACAATTTAGTGTCTAAAATTTAACCAAAACAAAAAAGGTTTTATTTTATCAAATACACATAATAATAGGTTAACGTATTAACATGATCCCCACGGAGGAGGTAGGGAGAGAAGGGGTAAGTGGCCTCTGGGTACCTATAATAGAGCTGATGGCCAAATCCTCCCGTCCTCCTGCGGTCCTTAGGTCATATAGTGGCCCCCAGTGACATAGTGAGGTACTATTGTGCTCCCAGCGCAGATACTTGTATTATTATGGCTGGTGTTAGCCTAGTATTGGCTCTAGATATATTGTGTACATAGACAGACTAAAGCGTCAGTAATGATTTCAGAGCCTCATAGACACAATACCTGTGCTGTCAGGGTGTAACACAGACGCTGCTGGGATTATATAAATAGATATATTGTTATCCTTGTGTAGCTATAATTGATAAAGCGAGGAGCAGCGTGCTGTGTGTGTGCCTATTGCTGATCCACAGAGAGCAGCTACACTGTGACAACTATATCATATCTGGAACCACAATGCAACCTATGTAGCAATTATTAACCCTTTGCACTACAATATAAGGTTACCATGCATCCAAAAACACCTTCTAGGTTTGCAGCCTTGTCTGTGTTAGGTATATACAGATATACTGCTGCAATGTTAATGCATAATCTCTACAGCCTAATTACCCTCCGTGGGGCAGCTGGGTTTGCAGTGGATACGCAGTATAGCAAGCGGTTCCTCACGTTACCATGGTGTGGTTACATGCGTGTAACAGTATATCTGTACATACCTAACACAGACACGCGTGCAAACCTGGCAGGTGTTTATCAGGCAATAGTTCTGTGAATACAGCGATGAGAGCGATCAGTGGGGTTCTGTGGGCCCTTCTTTGGGTTCTGGGTACTATAATATTCACCCCTTTTGCACCTGCGCATCTAATTTACACAGCGCGTAATCACTGCGCAGCGCGGTCTGATTCATCCATTGTTTGAATAAGAAAAACAGATAAATAAACGTTTTGCGCTAAAAAATATTTCTTCGTGGTAGGTGCGCTATGGGTTCCGGGGGGGGGGTCCCCTGCGCTTTTCATTTGTCCTGGGCCCCATAATTTCTGTTGGCGGTCCTGGTTTGCCCAAACACACACGGGCATCAATACTTATTAACCCCGTGTGAGACACGCGGTGTCAGCTTCATTGTAACGTCACGTAAGCAACTAATTACTGACAAGTAGCGCCATTATCCACGGGCGCGGCAATAGCAGCCATCAGTTTAGGTGGCATATAAGGGGGGTACAGATGTATTGCCCAGGGGGGGCAAAGGGAATATAATGCCAATAACCCTTATACCCCAATCCCTGTGATATGCACATCGCCCGCTCATACTATTCCCCAGGGACCTGTACCCCCGAGATTCAGTACGTTATACCGGGCGCCATATCTGAGAGCCCCCTGCTGTGTATCCGTAGTGTGCTTAGTGTTTCAGTGTATATATATATGTGCCTATTCAGCCCCACTTATTCTACTTATTACTTATAATAAAGTGTTTTAATAATCCAATATTCCTCGTCTATAAACGAGGGGCAATTAATATGTTTACTTGTTGGGTCTACAATAGGTTCTGTCCCTGAACCAGTCCTGTTACACCTGACACATGCTTTGACCACAGGAGGGGGCGCTGTAATGGGCTCTTAGGTCCTGTTCCTGCTTTGGTAACAATACCTAAATTCTCTGTTCCGATGACTCATGTAGAGACAGACGGGGATACTATAAGCTCACGGGTATATAGTCTGGTATAGAATTTATTACGTACGTTCCTCTCAATGCTCGTCTTATGTGTAACGTTTATAGGGCAATTCACACGGCACTTTAAGTGATGGCACTGGTACGTATAAGAAGTGGGTACGATGCCTGTCTCATATTTTTATTCATAGTGTCCTACTATTGCTATTTGTATTTTTATATCACTTTACAAATAATTGCCTGGTCTCCCGTGACATACAGGACTCTCATTCCTCATATTGTATACTGCAGCCAGGAACTTACAGGGTTAATAGTCTGAGTAACAAACTTCCCGCCCCCTGTGTGCTGAATAATCAGGGAATTTAAGTTTCGTTTCCTGTTGCTGCTTCCAAGCATGGCGTCTGCTGGTCTGAGAGAGGAGCTAACCTGCCCCATCTGCCTGAGCATTTATACCCAGCCTGTAACGCTGAGATGTGGGCATAACTTCTGCCAGGGCTGTATTGGGAGTGTGTGGGATTCCCAGGGGGGATCTGGACTTTATACCTGTCCTGAATGCAGAGCAGAGTTTCAGGAGCGTCCTGCACTGCAGAGGAACCTGAAGCTGTGTAACATAGCGGAGCGTTTCCTTTCTACTCAGCCGGAGCAGGAGGAGGCTGTGATCTTCTGCACTTACTGTGTTACCTCCTCTGTACCTGCTGCTAAAACATGTCTGCTGTGTGACGCCTCCCTGTGTGATATTCACCTAGAGAGACACAGCAAGTCAGAGGAACACGTCTTAACTGAGCCAACCACTTCCTTAAAGACCAGGAAATGCCCCGTCCACAAGAAACTCCAAGAATGTTACTGCACTGAGGATGCTGTCTGTCTCTGTGTGTCCTGCTGCCTGGTCGGAGAGCACAGGGGACACCTGGTGGAGTCACTGAATGAGGCCTCTGAGAAGAAGAAGGAGAAACTGAGACATGTTCTGGAGAAACTGACCTCAGTGAGAGAGGAGACTGAGAAAAGGGCCCAGAGTCTGCAGGGACAGAAGAGACAAGTGCAAGAAAAAACAGCCGGGGTAACAGACCGAGTCACTGCCCTGATTAGGGACATCAGGGCACAGCTGGACGTCCTAGAGAAGCGAGTCCTGAGTGAGATCACCAGGTGGGAAGAGCAGGTTTATCTTCGAGTCTCTGATCTAATCCAGCAGCTGGAAATAAAGAAGGACGCGCTGTCCAGGAAGATGCTTCACATTGAGGAGCTGTGCAACATCACTGATCCACTAACTGTCTTACAGGGACGGGAATCAGACAATGCTGAGGACAGAGAGAGAGAGGGTAATAAGGTCCCTGCTGTAGGGGATTTGGATGAGGTTCTGATCTCACTGACCTTACAGAGATTAGTTGATATTGTGACTGATCTAAAAGCAAAGAGCGGGTTCTGTGTGCAGGGGGATTCAGGCATAATACTGGATGTAAATACAGCTGCTAATAATGTATCTGTATCAGGTGACCTGAAAACTGCATCCTGCTCAGAAACAGACCAGTTACGCCCAAATACACCAGAGAGATTTGGGGATTATCAGGTTTTAAGCACCATAAGTTTTTCCTCAGGACAACATTACTGGGAAGTGGAGATCAGTGAATCAGGGGTCAGGAGGGTAGGGATTTCCTATCCCAGTATAGAAAGGAAAGGAGTTCAGTCTCTCATAGGACAGAATAAGACGTCCTGGTGTTTGTGCATGTGCGATAATTATCATTCAGTGATACATGACTCAATATATACACGGATATATCCCGAGTCTCCCTTGCAGAGATTAGGAATATACCTGGACTATGAGGCTGGGCGGCTGTCCTTTTATCAGCTGTGTGACCCGATCAGACACTTACACACCGTCACTGCCACCTTCACAGAGCCTCTTCATGCTGCGTTCTGTGTATGGTATAATGGCTGGGTCAGAATCAGGAGCTAGGAGTACTGATCCCGGCCCAGCAGGGGAACCCATAGAAACAGTATATATAATATAGTACATAGAAATAAGAATATACTGGGAGGGAATCAGTGAGCGAGGGAGAGAACAGGGGAATATATCTCATGTATTAATCAGTTACCCAGAGGGGCCCTTCAGCACTTTGCAATGTATATATATATATATACTAGCTGAGAGACCCGGCGTTGCCCGGGATGTACAGTAAATGCGTAATAGGTAGTATTATTTATAAATCGTGGAACAATAGGTGACTGTTTGTTGTAAAGGTTGGATAATAATATTGAAAAGAAAGATGGAAGAAAATGTAATACGATGTTGTATAAAAATGGTTTATTGTAACCACACCACAGTACAATGTATATTTTGGTGCCATAAGTGATGTAAAAATCTGAGTCGTGTGTCCTGCTAGGGTGTGAGGCGGCGGGTGGCGCGTGGGTTGTGAGTGCTGTCTGTGAGTGGGGTTCCTGCTAGGGTGTGAGGCGGCGGGTGGCGCGTGGGTTGTGAGTGGGGGTCCTGCAAGGGTGTGAGGCGGCGGGTGGCGCGTGGGTTGTGAGTGCTGTCTGTGAGTGGGGGTCCTGCTAGGGTGTGAGGCGGCGGCTGGCGCGTGTGTTGTGAGTGCTGTCTGTGAGTGGGGGTCCTGCTAGGGTGTGAGGCGGTGGGTCAGTGATGTCGGGGGGTAGGGGCGGGAGGCAGCAGGTGTGTGTGGCGGCAGGTATGTGTCGAGTGTGGCGGGTGTCTGTTGAGTGCGTGCAGCGGCTGTGAGGCGGTGGGTGAAAGGCAGAGGCGGCCGGAGTAAGGGCGGGTGAAAGGCAGAGGCGGGGGTGGGGAGGCGGTAAGGCGGGCATGAAGGCGAAGGGCGGCGGGAAGGGGAGGAGGGGGTGGAGGAGGGGGGCAAGGGGTGGAGGAGGGGGGAAGGGTTAGAGGAGGGGGGGGAAGGGTTAGAGGAGGGGGGGGAAGGGTTAGAGGAGGGGGGGGAAGGGTTAGAGGAGGGGGGGGAAGGATTAGAGGAGGGGGGGGAAGGGTTAGAGGAGGGGGGGGAAGGGTTAGAGGAGGGGGGGAGGAGGGAAGGGGGGAAAGGGTTAGAGGAGGGGGGGAAGGGTTTGAGGAGGGGGTTGAAGTGTGGGAGGGGGTGGGAGGGGAAAGGGTAAAAAGAGGTGGAGGGGGGGGAAGAGGAGCGGAGGGGGGGGGTGGAAAGGGGAGCGGAGGGGGGGTGAAGGGGAGCGGGGGGGGGAAGGGGAGCGGGGGGGGGAGGGGAGAAGTGGTGGGAAGGGGGAGGAGGGGGGAGGTGGTGGAAAGGGGGAGAAGGGGGGAGGTGGTGGGAAGGGGGAGAAGGGGGGAGGTGGTGGGAAGGGGGGAGGTGGTGGGAAAGAGGAGGAGGGGGAAGGTGGTGGAAAGGGAGAGAAGGGGGGATGTGGTGGGAAGGGGGAGGAGGGGGAAGGTGGTGGGAAGGGGGAGGAGGGGGAAGGTGGTGGGAAGGGGGAGGAGGGGGGAGGTGGTGGGAAGGGGGGGAGGTGGTGGGAAGGGGGGGAGGTGGTGGAAAGGGGGGGGGGAGGGGTGAGGTGGTGGGAAGGGGGAGGAGGTGGGAAGGGGGAGACGGAGGGAAGGCGGGGGGTGGGAGGCGGTGGGAAGGCGGGGGGTGGGAGGCGGTGGGAAGGGGGGTGGGAGGCGGTGGGAAGGGGGGTGGGAGGCGGTGGGAAGGGGGGGAGGCGGTGGGAAGGGGGGGAGGGAGGCGGTGGGAAGGGGGGGGAGGCGGTGGGAAGGGGGGGTGGGAGGCGGTGGGAAGGGGGGGTGGGAGGCGGTGGGAAGGGGGGGTGGGAGGCGGTGGGAAAGGGGGGTGGGAGGCGGTGTGAAGGGGGGGAGGCGGTGGAAAGGGGGGTGGGAGGCGGTGGGAAGGGGGGTGGGAGGGGGTGGGAGGCGGTGGGAAGGGGGGTGGGAATGGGGGAGGCGGTGGGAAGGGGGGGAGGCGGTGGGAAGGGGCGGAAGGCGGTGGGAAGGGGGTGGGAGGCGGTGGGAAGGGGTGGTGGGAGGCGGTGGGAAGGGGGGCTGGGAGGCGGTGGGAAGGGGGGGGAGGCGGTGGGAAGGGGGGGAGGCGGTGGGGAAGGGGGGGGGGCGGTGGGAATGGGGGGGAGGTGGTGGGAAGGGGGAGGGGAGGCGGTGGGAAGGGGGGGGGGAGGCGGTGGGAAGGGGGGGAGGCGGTGGGAAGGGGGGGTGGAGGGAAGGGGGGGGGGTGGAGGGGGGGTGTGGAGGGGAGGTGAAGGGGGGGTGGAGGGGAGGTGAAGGGGGGGTGGAGGGGAGGTGAAGGGGGGGGAGTGGAAGGGAGGTGAAGGGGGGGGTGGAAGGGAGGTGAAGGGGGGGTGGAAGGGAGGGGGGGTGGAGGGGAGGTGAAGGGGGGGGTGGAGGGGAGGTGGTGAAGGGGGGGGTGGAGGGGAGGTGAAGGGGGGGTGGAGGGGAGGTGAAGGGGGGTGGAGGGGGGGGAGGTAAATGGGGAGGTGAGGGGGGGAGGTAAATGGGGAGGTGAAGGGGGGTGGAAGGGAGAAGTGGAGTGAGGGGAGGTGAAAGGGGGTGAGGGGAGGTGAAGGCCGCTCACTCACCCGTCCGGCAGGTCCCACGTGGATCTGAGGCGGGAGGCAGCGTGTTGTGGCCGCTCTCCCGCTGTGTCCCGGGCGCTCGCTCGCTCCCCCGCTGACTGTAGCGGCGCCGGGGGGGGGGGTATCGGGGAGACACTGACACTGGAGGGGAGGGGGGGTGGAGGGGAGGTGAAGGGGGGGTGGAGGGGAGGTGAAGGCCGCTCACTCACCCATCCGGCAGGTCCCACGTGGATCTGAGGCGGGAGGCAGCGTGTTGTGGCCGCTCCCCCGCTGTGTCCCGGGCGCCACCATCTTGGGCACTCGGCGCCGCGAGGCAGCCTGCCTGGCCACTGGCTGTTCCCCCGCCGGGGAGGGGTGAGTTGTAGCGCCGGTGAGGGGGGGGCATGTATATGTGTGGGGGGGGGAGAGGTGGGAGATATAGAGGGGGGGTCTCGCACGGCCGCTGACACTGGGTGGGGGGAGGGGCGCTGAAGGGGTAATAATAGTGTGTGTGTCCCGCTGAATGTAGCGGCGCCGGGGGAGGGGGGGGTCGGGGTGAAAGCGCGGGAGACACAGGGAGAGGAGGAGGTGTGCGCGGGTGCTGCTAACTGTGAGCCCCGCTAATGTATGTAACAGTGTGTGTGTGTGTGTGTGTGTGTGTGTGTCACTGTGTGTGTGTCTGTCATTGTGTGTGTGTCTGTCACTGTGTGTGTGTGTCCCTGTGTCCGTGTGTGTGTCCGTGTGTGTCCCTGTGTGTGTGTGTCCCTGTGTGTGTGTGTGTCCCTGTGTGTGTGTGTCCCTGTGTGTGTGTGTCCCTGTGTGTGTGTGTCCCTGTGTGTCCTTTGGCCCGTCACTCCGCCTCAGGCCAATGAGAGGTGTGCGGGGGCGGGCCAAGGGACCAATCAGATTTCCCCTAGGGACACCGGACATCCAGGCAGGCAGGCAGGCATGCATGCATGCAGGCAGGTAGGCAGGCAAACATACAGTGCTTTCACTAATATAGTATAAGATCTCACATACCTGTCCTGGGGATATCTGATTGCGTTAATCTTTGTTTAGTTCCTGTTCTGGGAGCGAGCGTATAGAAGTAATATAGGAGCGTATACCCATTACATATATATGTTTGTGCTGTGTCAGTAAATGGAAATGCTTTATAATATAAGAATTGTATTATGCAGAATAACATATTCCTGCTTCTCCCTGAGAATGTTTGTCAGACAAGTGTTTATCTCACCGCGTCTCTCATCTCATTTAATAAATGTTATCACAATATTTCTAGGTGTGTGATACTGTAAAGAGATGCGTCAGTTCCCCGGATATAACTCTGCCGCTGATTTATTTTGGCCCTAGGTGGGACGGCATCTTTAAAGGCGCGTGGGATAATAATATAATATCTGATAGTCTTATTAATCGTGTCACCTCCCAATGAGCATTTATTCTATTCCTGTTATTCTGCTGTGTGCAGTGATTCCTGCCTTTCTTGTTATGCTGCAGCATATAATATGTAGTGGGGATATCTGCCAAACATTTACGTTTCATAGGGATAAACCTGTCCTGTTCATAGGAAATAATGGGGTTACTGCCCCATGATTTAATGTGTATATTATCTCCGGAGATATTAGGGGGAAAGCCTCTACTGCCATGTAACATTCCCCTTTATCCCTTTTACTTGTTATTTACACACCCACAGTACCACTGCTTGTTATTTACAGACCCACAGTACCGCTGCTTGTTAATTACACACCCACAGTACCGCTGCTTGTTATTTACACACACACAGTACCACTGCTTGTTATTTACATGCCCACAGTACCGCTGCTTGTTATTTTCACACACCCTGACCGCTGCTTGTTATTTACACACCCACAGAACCGCTACTTGTTATTGACATGCCCACAGTACCGCTGCTTGTTATTTACACATACACACAGTACAGCTGCTTGTTATTTACACACCCACACTACAGCTGCTTGTTATTTACACAACCACAGTGTAGAGGGAGAAAGGGGGTGGCCCGGTATTAAAGGGGTTGCACCCCATTTGGCCACCCCTGACCGCACCAGGGAGACAAGGGGTTAACTGGACTGAGGTCCAGAAATGTGATTTAACCCTTGTTATGACCTGTAAATGTATTTTCCCCTGTTCCCTTGTAATGTCTGTGTTAATCAGTGTCTGCATCACACACACACTAGAATCCATCCGGGAGCACAAGGGTTAATAGTTCTTTAATGATTATAGCTCTTTGTGTAGTTTTCCCGCCTTTTCAGGCACCATTTTGCAGGTCCCCATTGGCCGCCATTAGGGCTCAATGCATTCCAATGGAAGATTGTGCTGTTTTAGTCCTGTTTCCTGTAGAGACCAGCAGGTGGCGTCCGAGAGGGAGAGCGGCGGTTTACCATTGAAAGTCAATGGGCTTATTGACTTCAATGGAGATGCCTCGAGGTACCCTTTCGAAGAACGAGTTGGCTGCCGTCCAGACCGCAAACCGCAAAGCGGATACAATGTCCTTTAAAAGAGTTAAAATCACTTGAATCAAGTTCAACGTCAATTAGCGTGGGAATAAACAGTTCTAGAGCACCTAGGAATAAAATTCTATTTGCCCCTAGTTCCTGGGCTTTCCCCCACTCGACCACCACCGGGTCCCCGAATCCTGGACCCCCGATAAGGGTCGAACCAGATAGAGCGGGTCGCGCCATAGGCTTTGCCGGCGGCGGCAAAAACGGCTCTGAAAAACGACTACGTGGAAAAAGCTGGAATTTGGTACTCCATATCTCCGGTTCCGGAGGGCTCAGCGGATCAAGGTTTGGGGTATCTGTAGCCACTGCTCCGGCATCACTGCAGAACCATCCTTGACCCGCCTGGACCAACCCGACGGAGTATGGACCCCCTTGAAGGTTCGGAATTTTTCCCATAGACTTCAATGGCAGAAAAACTCCATTGACTTCAATGGCGGCGATTTACCATTGAAAGTCTATGGCGGAGCTGCCCGTTGTTTTCAATGGGGATTTAGTGAAAAGCTGAGATTTCTTTTTAGCGGAGATTTTTGTATTAAAGTGAAAAATGATTTAATGTGCATTTGTGTAATTCTGGTGCCGTAGGTCATAGCAAGTCGCTTTTTAGACCATATGATGTCCCAGTTCTGGCAATGAGAACTGGGAAGTTTGGACCTGCTAGACCCAACGGAACCGGATATTTTAATACGTCTATGTTTTATGCTTAATACTGTATTCTAAAGTATGGATAAATTCCAGAGGAAATTTCTTTGGCCAGAGAGGCGACCGAATGTCTAGGACTTAAGTATTGTTCAAAGAGTTTTGTCACCCTCACTGTTTATCCGAGGCTCAAACCAGAGCAGTTCTTAAGTGTTCCATTTAACACCTTCCAACAAAGGTTTTCCTGCCATAAAGCCAAATGGGTAGAATGGCTGGCATTCCATTTGCATATGTGGGGCTACAGAAATGAGACCCCAGAGTTCTACTACGCCTGTGCCAGCTAGCAAGGGGGCATGTGTTGAAATGTGTTCCCATGTTAAAGATTGGCTGGAGGTAATTGAACACCAATCACCGGTGCTTAATGTTACAGATAGAGGGACAAAAGGTTTATAAACTGCTGTCCACCCATATATCCTTTGTCTTCGTTTGCTGATATGGTTACCTGATATCACCTGAATGATTTCCTGATTGCTGAGAGAAATGCTACATCTAACTTCTCATTCCCCAACCCCTAAGTAAGTGTACTTCTTGTTTGTTACTGTATTATCTGTTGTGTTCACCTTTATTCTAAGGAATAAATACAATTTATTATATCTTAAGCCTCGTTCAGTTCAAACCAAGTTATTTTTGTGTAATATTAATAAGCCTGTGGAAGCTATCGTCACAGGCATATTAATAAAACTGGTGGCAGCTGGCGGGACTGAACTGGACCTGGATTACAGTATTCTGCGGGGTACTGTGATCCAGTAGGAACTTGATGGTAATTGCAAGTTCCTGGGACTAAAGATATTGAACACACAGTAGTGCAACAAGTAACGCAAGTTGTCACACCACCTCACTGCTGCGACCCAGAACCATGAGTGACGAGGAGAGCATCTATTACCTGAGAACTAGAACTCAGCTAAGAGAAAAGCGCCATGCTATGGACTGGAATATGCAGACCAGGAGGTTGAGGACATGGTTGCTGCAATCACAGCCTATGAAGCCGAGCATCCAGAGGCTCTGGAGACAGCTCAGCTTGCCCTTATACCACCGCCCGGAGATCAGGGACTGAACCCAGTGCCGGGCCGGCAGAATCCCGGGGAGGGAACAAGTTCACCTCCCAGGCCAAGTGCGACAGGAGGGGCGCTGATGGCTGCGCCTACCAGCCCGTTTACCCCTGAGATGTTGGCACTGATAACAACGTGGGGAGACCGAGGGACAGCGGAGGAGCGGCTACAGTTTATCTCTATGGCAGTGAACAGACCCGCTTATTGCCCCCCGGTCCGACCCCCCAAAGATGGACTCCAACTGGACAAGCACAGTCTCACCAAGTATGTGGAGGGCACTGATCAGATTGACATGTTTCTAAGGAACTTTGAAACGCAGTGCCGGCGGTACGGGGTGCTTCCCCAGCATAGGGTTGCACGCCTGGACCCGCTGCTCTCCGGCTTGGCTAAACAGACTTTGATGGCGCTTACAGAGGAGTTTGCTGATGACTATGACCACCTGAAAGAACTTTTGCTGTTTCAGCACGGTTTTACCCCTGAAGCTTACCGGGGTAAGTTCCGGCTGGAGGAGAGGCACCCTCAGGAGACCTATGTCACTTATGTGACCCGCATGGCTTTGTATGGGTTACACTGGGTGGAGGTCTCTGAGGCCAGGACTTACCAACGCCTGCTGTACCTCATCTTTCAGGAGCAGCTCATGCAGCTCATGCAGCAGTGCCCGCCGGCGGTGAGGGCTTTTGTGTATGATAAAAAGCCCAAGACCTACACCGAGGCGGCGAGGATGGCAGATGACTATGTGGTCAGCCGGTCCCAGATGACCGCCAAGGTACCAGCCAAAGCGGTAACCCCACCGGCGCCGGCCAAAAAAGCTGTGAGTACCCCCCAGTGGGCCCAAAAGCCGCCTGCGGGCAGCGGGTCACAGAAGGCGGGAGAGCTCCGGCATGAGCGCCGGTGCTACAATTGCAACAGCACTGGTCACATCAGACCAGATTGCCCGGAACCCCTGCGTGCCAACGGACCCTATCGAGGGCAACGCACCCCAGCTGCAAAGCCGGTAGCCCGCGTGCGGGTGGCTACCACCAAAGAACCAGGACCGGTCATGGAAACAACTCCCAGCGAGACGTCCCATGTCACCCCTACCCCGGTTTCATCGGTGCCTACAGCCAGGAGCGGAGGACATCACCGCGCAGACCTGCAGCCGACGGACGGCAGGAGCAAGCATCTCACCCCGGTCACAGTCGGTGGCCGGCAAGCAGTCGGCTTGCTTGATTCAGGAGCTGCAGTGACCCTGGTCCGACCTGATATGGTCCGGCCAGAGGAATTGCTCCCAGGCCCTGGGATGCAGATCACTGTGGCTGATGGAGAGCCACGTCTCCTGCAGGTGGCACGCATTTTTTTGGATTGGGGGATGGGCAAGGGTGTGCGGGAGGTGGGGGTTTTACCAGGTTTGGATGCTGAAATTCTTTTGGACAATGACCTGGGACCGATGACCTGCACCTACGACCGTGTGCCCCAGCCCGCTGCAGTGGCGGCGGTTACCTGGAGCCAGACCGCGGCAATGCCGGCGGTGGCCACCCCAGTCCCCCAGCCTTTGGGACCAACGTTAGCAGAGGGCGCAGAGGAGCCCGGGGAGGTAAGCCAGGATCAGTTGCAACCACAGGCTGACGTACTGTTCCCCCTTACCCTGTCCCCTTCCCCTGACAATGACATGACTGGGGGGTGGCCAGATTTAGGAGCCCAGTTTAGGGAGGCAGTGAAGGCAGACCCTACACTGGCCGGCGTGAGACTTCGGGCGTCCGAATCTCAGGCAGATGAGGGCGCTGAGCGCTGCCTATGGCATAAGAGACTCCTATACAGAGAAGAAGGGAACCCGGGGATAGAGAAGGGATTGACCGGTAAGCGACAGCTAGTAGTGCCCCAGGGGTACCGACAGCAATTGTTACGGGTAGCTCACTCTATTCCGTTAGCGGGACATCAGGGGGTCACCAGGACGCGAGCCCAGTTATTACAGCGTTACTACTGGCCGGGGGCATCCCGAGATGCGAGCAATTTCTGCCGCTCTTGTGATGCCTGCCAGCGAGTGGGTAAGGCGGGCGATCGTGTGAAGGCACCCCTGAAACCCCTACCGATAATAGGGGAACCCTTCCAGAAGGTAGCGATGGACCTGATAGGACCCCTCATGATTCCTAGCAGGTCAGGGAAGCGCTACATCCTCACGGTGGTGGATTTTGCCACCCGGTACCCTGAGGCGGTAGCACTGGGCACCATAAGTGCCAAGACAGTGGCAGCAGCTCTGCTGAACATTTTTGCTAGGGTAGGTTTCCCTAGTGAGATCCTAACCGATCAGGGGTCGCAGTTCATGAGTGAACTGTTACATTGTCTCTGGGATGCTTGCGGTGTACAGCACCGGCGCACTACCCCTTACCATCCCCAAACAAACGGATTATGTGAGAGGTTTAATGGTACCCTGAAGCAGATGCTTCGGACCTTTATAGAGGCGGAGGGGAAAGACTGGGAGATTCACCTGCAGCACTTGCTGTTTGCATACCGAGAGGTACCGCAAGAATCTACAGGCTTCTCCCCCTTCGAGCTACTATATGGCCGCAGGGTACGTGGACCTCTGGACCTATTCCGTGAGGGATGGGAAGGGGAGACTACTGCTACTGATGCTTCAGTGATCCAGTATGTAGTAGATCTCAGAGACCGGTTAGAGATGCTTATGGGGGTGGCCCAGGACCACCTCAGGGCTGCTCAGACCAAGCAGAAGCAATGGTATGACCAGCAGGCCCGTAGCAGAGAATTCATCCCAGGACAGCAGGTGCTTGTTCTCAAACCCACTCGGGAGAACAAGCTGATGGCTGCCTGGTCGGGACCGTACCTGGTTATCCGAAAGGTGAATGAGTGCAACTATGTTGTACAGGTAGCGCCTGAGAGGCACAAGACATATTACATTAATATGCTAAAGGAATACAGAGCACCGAGTATGGGAGCAGTAATGGCCATTTGTAGCCCACTGCTGGAGGATCCGGCGAGCAATGCTCTGCCTGATCTCCTAGGGGAGGCAAAGCAAGGAAACACTGTTGTGTAGGGGCACAGTTGAGTGCTAGGCAGAAGGGAGAAGCCAGGGACATGCTAGCTCAGTATAGCGCCCTCTTCACTGACATGCCAGGGACCACACATCTCACCAAACACCCTGTACACACAGGGGACCTGCAGCCTCTGCATAAGCACGCTTATAGAGTGTCAGCAGAGGTCAAGACCAGTATGGAAAGAGAGATAGAGGAGATGCTGACCCTAGGGGTAATTACTCCATCCCAGAGCCCTTGGGCAAGTACAGTAGTCCTAGTGCCTAAGAAGGACAAAACCACCAGGTTTTGTGTGGACTACCGGTTGCTCAATGCTGGGACGGTGTCAGATGCTTACCCCATGCCCCGCATGGATGAGTTACTAGATGAACTCGCAGGGGCAAAGTATCTGACCACCATGGATTTGAGCAAAGGCTACTGGCAGATCCCCCTGACCCTGGAGGCTAGGGAGAAGTCAGCATTCATCACTCCAAGTGTCCTCTATGAGTTTTTGGTGATGCCATTTGGGATGAAGAATGCCCCGGCTACCTTCCAACGCCTGGTCAATAGGTTACTGGAAGGGATGCAGAGCTATGCCAGGGCTTACTTAGATGACATTGCTGTCTTTAGTAATTCCTGGGAATCCCACATAGGACATGTAGCTGCGGTGCTGGATAGGATCAGGGAGGCTGGGCTTACCTTAAAACCCACTAAGTGTATGGTAGGATTGGCAGAAGTCCTGTACTTAGGGCACAGGGTGGGTGGAGGGCATCTCAAACCAGAGCCAGCCAAGGTAGAAGCCATAGTTCAGTGGCCTGTTCCAAAAACCAAGAAACAGGTCATGACATTTTTGGGCACCGCAGGGTACTACAGGAAATTTGTCCCACAGTACAGCGCCGTGGCCAAACCCCTGACTGATCTGACTAAGAAGCAACTGCCTGTGCTTATTACCTGGTCTCCTGCCTGTGTAACTGCTTTCCAGGCACTGAAAACTGCGCTTGCTGAGGCCCCCATCCTGGCTGCCCCAGATTATACCAAGCATTTTCTTATTCAGACTGATGGTTCAGACTTTGATTTGGGGGCTGTGTTGAGCCAGGTGGGGGACGACGGCAAAGAGCACCCTGTGGTGTATCTCAGTCGCAAACTGCTCCCCAGGGAGGTGGCATATGCCACCATTGAAAAGGAGTGCTTGGCCATTGTGTGGGCACTCAAAAAGCTCCAGCCCTATGTCTATGGGAGGGCTTTCACGGTCATCACAGACCACAATCCCCTGAGTTGGCTACAGAGGGCATCAGGGGAAAATGCCAAACTGCTGAGATGGAGCTTGGCTTTGCAACAATTTGAATTTACCATTCAGCACAAAAAGGGCAGTGAAAACAGCAATGCTGATGGACTTTCACGCCAGGACTATCCCTCTGAGACTGAATTCATTAATGGTGCCAGCAGTGCCCCACTCCCCGTTAGGGCTAGTGGGCCACAGGACACTCATTAAGAAGGGGAGGTGTAGAGGGAGAAAGGGGGTGGCCTGGTATTAAAGGGGTTGTACCCCATTTGGCCACCCCTGACCGCACCAGGGAGACAAGGGGTTAACTGGACTGAGGTCCAGAAATGTGATTTAACCCTTGTTATGACCTGTAAATGTATTTTCCCCTGTTCCCCTGTTCCATTGTAATGTCTGTGTTAATCAGTGTCTGCATCACACACACACTAGAATCCATCCGGGAGCACAAGGGTTAATAGTTCTTTAATGATTATAGCTCTTTGTGTAGTTTTCCCGCCTTTTCAGGCACCATTTTGCAGGTCCCCATTGGCCGCCATTAGGGCTCAATGCATTCCAATGGAAGATTGTGCTGTTTTAGTCCTGTTTCCTGTAGAGACCAGCAGGTGGCGTCCGAGAGGGAGAGCGGCGGTTTCCCATTGAAAGTCAATGGGCCCATTGACTTCAATGGAGATGCCTCGAGGTACCCTTTCGAAGAACGAGTTGGCTGCCGTCCAGACCGCAAACCGCAAAGCGGATACAATGTCCTTTAAAAGAGTTAAAATCACTTGAGTCAAGTTCAACGTCAATTAGCGTGGGAATAAACAGTTCTAGAGCACCTAGGAATAAAATTCTGTTTGCCCCTAGTTCCTGGGCTTCCCCCCACTCGACCACCACCGGGTCCCCGAATCCTGGACCCCCGATAAGGGTCGAACCAGATAGAGCGGGTCGCGCCATAGGCTTTGCCGGCGGCGGCAAAAACGGCTCTGAAAAACGACTACGTGGAAAAAGCTGGAATTTGGTACTCCATATCTCCGGTTCCGGAGGGCTCAGCGGATCAAGGTTTGGGGTATCTGTAGCCACTGCTCCGGCATCACTGCAGAACCATCCTTGACCCGCCTGGACCAACCCGACGGAGTATGGACCCCCTTGAAGGTTCGGAATTTTTCCCATAGACTTCAATGGCAGAAAACCCCCATTGACTTCAATGGCGGCGATTTACCATTGAAAGTCTATGGCGGAGCTGCCCGTTGTTTTCAATGGGGATTTAGTGAAAAGCTGAGATTTCTTTTTAGCGGAGATTTTTGTATTAAAGTGAAAAATGATTTAATGTGCATTTGTGTAACTCCGGTTCCGTAGGTCATAGCAAGTCACTTTTTGGACCATATGGTGTCCCAGTTCTGGCAATGAGAACTGGGAAGTTTGGACCTGCTAGACCCAACGGAACCGGATATTTTAATACGTCTATGTTTTATGCTTAATACTGTATTCTAAAGTATGGATAAATTCCAGAGGAAATTTCTTTGGCCATAATGTAGCACATGGCCGGAGAGGCGACCGAATGTCTAGGACTTAAGTATTGTTTAAAGAGTTTTGTCACCCTCACTGTTTATCCGAGGCTCAAACCAGAGCAGTTCTTAAGTGTTCCATTTAACACCTTCCAACAAAGGTTTTCCTGCCATAAAGCCAAATGGGTAGAATGGCTGGCATTCCATTTGCATATGTGGGGCTACAGAAATGAGACCCCAGAGTTCTACTGCGCCTGTGCCAGCTAGCAGGGGGGCATGTGTTGAAATGTGTTCCCATGTTAAAGATTGGCTGGAGGTAATTGAACACCAATCACCGGTGCTTAATGTTACAGATAGAGGGACAAAAGGTTTATAAACTGCTGTCTACCCATATATCCTTTGTCTTCGTTTGCTGATATGGTTACCTGATATCACCTGAATGATTTCCTGATTGCTGAGAGAAATGCTACATCTAACTTCTCATTCCCCAACCCCTAAGTAAGTGTACTTCTTGTTTGTTACTGTATTATCTGTTGTGTTCACCTTTATTCTAAGGAATAAATACAATTTATTATATCTTAAGCCTCGTTCAGTTCAAACCCAGTTATTTTTGTGTAATATTAATAAGCCTGTGGAAGCTATCGTCACACACAGTACCACTGCTTGTTATTTACACCCACCCACAGTACCGCTGCTTGTTATTTACACACACACAGAACCGCTGGTTGTTATTTACACACAAACAGTACCGCTGCTTGTTATTTACACACCCACAGTACCGCTGCTTGTTATTTACACGCCCACAGTACCGCTGCTTGTTATTTACACACACACACAGAACCGCTGCTTTTTATTTACACACCCACAGTACCACTGCTTGTTATTTACACACACACAGCACCGTTGCTAGTTATTTACACAACCACAGTTCCGCTGCTTGTTATTTACACACTCACAGTACCGCTGCTTGTTATTTACACAAACAAACATACAGTTTCGCTGCTTGTAATTTACACACACACAGACACACACAGTACCACTGCTTGTTATTTACACACACACAGTACCGCTGCTTGTTATTTACAGACCCACAGTACCGCTGCTTGTTATTTACACACCCACAGTACCGCTGCTTGTTATTTGCACACCCACAGTTCCGCTGCTTGTTATTTACACACACAGTACCGCTGCTTGTTATTTACAGACCCACAGTACCGCTGCTTGTTATTTACACACATACAGTACCGCTGCTTGTTATTTACACACACACACAGTACCACTGCTTATTATTTACACACACAGTACCGCTGCTTGTTATTTACATACCCACAGTACCGCTGCTTGTTATTTACACACCCACAGTACCGCTGCTTGTTATTTACACGCTCACCGTACAGCTGCTTGTTATTTACACAACCACACTACAGCTGCTTGTTATTTACACGCCCACAGTACCGCTGCTTGTTATTTACACACACACAGAACCGCTGCTTGCTATTTACACACCCACTGTACCGCTGCTTGTTATTTACACACCCACAATACCGCTGCTTGTTATTTACACACACACAGTACAGCTGCTTGTTATTTACACACACAGTACCACGGCTTGTTATTTACACATCCACAGTACCGCGGCTTGTTATTTACACACACACAGTACCGCTGCTTGTTATTTACACACCCACAGTACCGCTGCTTGTTATTTATTTATTAATTGAATCCCTGTGCAACCTGCAGCTAACAGGAGCCTGCATCCCCCATACAGGTATAGCTGAACCCCTCCATATAATAAGCACCTCACTCACCGGAGGAGATCCCCTAACCCCCACGGTGCCCTGAGGCACTAACTAGCGTGATCCTGCAGCAATAAATCCCTGCTACGTTACTTTTAGTGCATGTGTGACACAAACTAGTGTAACACAGTGTAACCAGACAGTGTCAGACCTTTAACCCGGCTTTTTTTTTGCCAAATACACATTTTTTAATTTCCTAATTAAAAGTGAAGTGATAATTAACTCACAAATAAACTCGGTTATCGGGAACCTAAAATCTGTTTTAAAAAATCGCTGTCTCTCAAGAACATTTTAAGTCCAAGTCTTTTTAAAAGAAAATGCAAAATCAACCAATGGTATTGGCTGGCTAACTACAAAACCATCGGGTAATTTTACATGTAATAATTGTGTTATTTGTAAATATATGGACACAGCTAAAGCATTTTTATTACCATCAGGGAAAATTTAATAAAATGACTAATTTTATTAATTGCAAGTCCAAATATATTGTTTATAAAATGTCATGTACTGTACATGTGGTTTAAATTATATAGGGAAAACTAAGAGAGAATTACATCTAAGAATTAAGGAACATGTTAACAATATTAGGAATGCAAAAAAAACATTTATTACAAAAGAAAAAGTTACACAATCTTCCCAAACATTTTTTTTATTGAATCACGATAGTGATCTGTCACATTTTAAATGCATTGGTTTGGAACAGGTACCCCCCAATATTAGAGGGGGAGACCGCAATAAATTATTAATGCAAAAAGAACAGGAATGGATTTACAATTTGCATACTAAAGTTCCCAATGGATTAAATGAACACGTAGACAAAGTCCCATTTCTGTAGTATTTAGTACTAGTTTGTTTAGTTTAATTGTTTTTAAATACAGTCTTAATAAACTCTTTTTTATTATGGATATTGTATATGCAAGTATGTATCTGTATATTTATTATTAGAATAGATCTTTATGTATGTATAAGGTATTCTTAATGTTAGGTTGCAATTGCACTTTAAGAAGTATATGCACTTTGTTAAAACTCTGCAATTTATTATGCATGAGATCAAGCTGCTGTCAATTAATTGATTGGGACCAAAAGGTATAAATTGACAAAGATGAGATATTAGGGGCTCTGGCATAACAACATAACATCATTTAGGATGAAGCCATTTTGTGTGAATATTTCAATCCGCCATCTTGTCTTGTCTCTGTGAGTCTTAATTTCTGTGTTACATTTCTGTATAAACAAATGTGTGAAACAGGTTTGAAATGTTTTCGCTCCTAGCTAAATTTATTGATTCTTCCTCATCCAATCAGCTTCAAATTGAAAGTGTAAACAGGCTAAAAGTTATGAGAACCCATGAGATAAGTTTAGATTCTTGCAGTAGAATTTATTCTCATAACATATTGCTAGGCGACAGAATAGGCACATCCCATTTAACCCCAGAATGGTTTCTAGCTGACAGGCAGTTATACAATATTATTATGTATTACAAAATGACATCAGCTTTAGTATTGTTATGTATTACAAAATGAGGTAATGTTTAGTGACGTGCAAGCCCCCCCATAAAGGGGTGGAGCTTTAGGATTTAGGGTATAAATATATGGCATATCGTGTTATTATTTAGAGAGCTTTTGTTTTGAAGCTTTCTCCGTTGTGCACTTGACTTGAATAAATTCACGTGTTATTCTGTTTCAAAATAACCTCAGACTGTGTTTTTTATTTACGCTTTCCACAAAATATACGGAGCAAAGCATAGCCATCACCCCTGATGAAGCCTGGATGAAGGCGAAACTAGTTGGGTCCACATGGTGGCACTATCATTCTAGTAACGGAGGAGCAAAGACAAACAGCTCTATTGTTTTGGAACTTGTTGTGTGGCCGTGACGTCAGACACTGGGAAATACCGAGGATATCGAGTGTACAACCGCTGGGAATACTAGAGACCTGAAGCTCCGCAAACCGAGGCGCCTTGGCAAAAGCAGACAAGCAGTTATGACAGCTTGGACTCACTGACCCTCGTGGCTGTGACGCTAGACGCGGAGAGGTTCCAGGCATCAAGTGTTCAACTGACCAGAAAATTGGAGTATTGAAGCCTTACAAACTGTAAGTGTATTCTGGTGCCAGGGTCATGTGTGATGTGTGAATAACCCCAGATAGCTTAACCCAGCCCCCTTTCCAAATCACGCCAAGTCCTATAATATTTCCTTCACTTTATTGGAAAAGCAGCAGTAAATACAGGCTCTTGTGGATGGTGTGTAGTTGTGAGTTTGTAGTTAAGGGCAGGTAGAAAGAGATGGCCTTGCCATGGGAGTGTGACAGGAAGGAACTCTCTCAGCCAAGTCTGGAATGAAAAGGAAGTGAGGGGGAATCTGGGTAAAAGGAATAGTCTTGGGACAGACTATCTGTGAACAAAACAGGGGGAGGGCAGAATAGCCCATTCTGAGATGGATCTCAGAGGTTGCTATAGCAACTCACAGACCTCATGAACATAGGCAGGAATAGAAACATTGTGATACATCTCACAGGCACAGTGTGTGTGTGTGTGTGTGTGTGTGTAACAAATACATGCAGCTGAAATCAGGAACTGACAGGCAGAAGCTGCAAAGAAGGGGGGGGGGTGATCAGAGAGAGCAGAAATGGGCTTACTCGTTCCATGACAGAGTGATAGCAAAACACACACAAGGTGGATCCCACTGGGTATTGGAATTGGAGGAACCTCTCTCCTAAAGGTACAATTAAGAAACGGACAGTTATCATAACTATTATACGGGAGTAAACCACGGACCAAAGTATTCAAGCGATCTTTGGGAGATCAATACCCCAGAAATTGGGAACATCAAGTTTCTTTATTAGGGTGATTTCTCACATACTGTGTGGCCTAACAAACGTGTATAACACTATGCAATAGAGCATCAAAGGGGTTAATGAATCAGGCTCCACAAAGGACATTGATTGGAAGATTAAAATACCTTCTGGTTTTATTTGCGATTTCCGTACTGCACTGTTAAATTGTTATATATTTGTTATGCTAGATAGCAATTATATTGTAGTTTAGAATTATTTTAATACATTATTTTTATAAAGAGATCTGTTTTTTGTCTTTTATGTGTATTAGATCTAATTTGAACCAGCCAATTGCGAAGCACGTGTGATGTGTGAATAACCCCAGATAGCTTAACCCAGCCCCCTTTCCAAATCACGCCAAGTCCTATAATATTTCCTTCACTTTATTGGAAAAGCAGCAGTAAACACAGGCTCTTGTGGATGGTGTGTAGTTGTGAGTTTGTAGTTAAGGGCAGGTAGAAAGAGATGGCCTTGCCATGGGAGTGTGACAGGAAGGTACTCATTCAGCCAAGTCTGGAATGAAAAGGAAGTGAGGGGGAATCTGGGTAAAAGGAATAGTGTGTGTGTGTGTGTGTGTGTGTGTGTGTGTGTGTGTGTGTGTGTGTGTGTGTGTGTGTGTGTGTGTGTGTGTGTGTGTGTGTGTGTGTGTGTGTGGCCTGCCAATCAGGTAATACGACATGAAACAAACTAGAATACAGTGTAATGGGACAAAAGCTGGGGCGCTTCCCAACTGATAGAAACAATAAAGTGTACAATTGCCGTGCGAAATATATCAATATTAAATAGTAAATAATACTGTCCCGGAAGGTATTGTTGCGGCTCTACCCGGATGAGAATCTCCCCGGATCCTTGGAGTGAATGATGTGACAAATGTGGGGAGCGCAAACCATGAAATAAAGACAGAGAATGGACAAAACAGTAGTCAGTATAATCACTGTATGCATCGGATGGGTAACATGCACACACCATGCACATATCTGTGTGAGGTGGAATGAACACAAATACAGGCTGGATCAGCCTTGTGGGCAACTATAGGAAAGTGTCTACTTCATACTGTAAGGGTCGGGATAAAAAATGAATATATAAAATGATGATGTATAGAAATATATATACAGTACACGACTCACACGGCCATGTGTGAGTCCCTGTGGATAAAGGTGTCTCTATATCTTCTCCGTGGGCCGACTGTGGAACCCCAGTGGTCATGCAGATGGAGCGACGATGGTTATTACAGGTGGAATATATCAGTATGTGTATATATTGTGACAGAAACCAGGGGTTGGTAATAAACTCCATATACAGGGCTCCCAGGATACTGAACAGTTTCTGTCCTGTCTAAGCTGAACAGGGCAGCCTCGTGGTACAGGCACTCCATTCCACAGTTTGTCTGCTGCCTGTTTTCTGTCACCTGTCATGCTGATTAGAGTTCAGGTATATAAGACCTGTTTCCTGTTTCCTCTGGGCCCCGCCCAAGAGCCTGGAAGGCTGCTGAACTGCAGAGGGGTGAGAAAGCCTCTTTCCCAAATCGCTTCATTCATTCTGTTAGTTTGTCTAAAGACTGCAAAGGTACTTATTTTGTTGGTGGAAGTGGACAAGCCACTTCCAACTCTGAGTCAGGGACATCTAAGTTTAAGTTATCGCTCAGACGAGCAGCTTTTTGTTTGGCTTTGTTTTCTGTTTAAACTGTGGCAGTCTCAGTGCCTGGGACTGAATAAACCAGGCATAGCCTATTTAAAGGAACAGTACGTGACGTCTCATCATTTAACCTACCCTAAAAGACCGTGTTCTAACAGTCCCGGACAGACAGCGGAGCCCCGGAGTAAGCCGTTTGTCACATATGGTGGAGAATGCGGGCAGAACACTGAAAGGTCTGGGGGTTAAAGAACTTTAAAAAAAAAAAAAAAAAAAAAAAAAAAAAAAGAAGGTTTTTTTTTCTCTCTCTCCAAACAAGATGGAAGACGTGGTGAGTGCGCTGGTACGCAATGTCGCTGTCCAGAAAGACGCGAATGAAGCCCAGCAACAGGCGAGTGAAACCCAGCGACAGCTGTTAATAGCCCAGCAAGAGACTAATGCAAACCAGCAAGAGACAAACCGCCTGCTGAGAGAGGAGCAAAAGCGGTTCGCTCAGGGCTTACAGCAGGAACTCGAGATCCTGAGGGGGACTATCAGTAACCTTCCACTGGCAGAGGCAGCCCCAGTTCCGAAAATGACCAGGGCAAGCCACTACCTTCAGAAGATGGGACCCTCGGATGATGTGGAAGCCTATCTTCTCACGTTTGAACGCACGGCACAGAGAGAGGGATGGCCAGAAGCTGAGTGGGCTGGTCTAATCGCACCCTTCCTAAGCGGCGAACCCCAGAAGGCTTACTTTGATCTAGAGCCAGCCGAAGCTAACGTCTATGCAAAATTGAAGTTCGAGATCCTCGCCCGCCTCGGCGTAACCACGGCTGTTCGTGCCCAAAGGTTTCACGCATGGTCCTTCACGATGGATAAAGCCACCCGAAGCCAGATGTATGACCTCATCCACCTCGCCCGGAAGTGGCTACAACCCGAGATCAACTCAGCAAGCCACATCGTGGAACGGTTGGTCATGGACCAGTTCTTGAGGAAACTTCCCTCTGCCTTACACCGTTGGGTCAGTCGGAGTGACCCCCACAATGCGGATGAGCTTGTGGCCCTTGTAGAAAGGTACAGTGCAGCAGAAGAGCACCCGCAACCCACAGTCGTGGAGCAACCCCACTATCTGAGGTTCCAGGACTCTTCCAGAGACGGTAAAAGGGTACCGGGGTTAAGGGGCGCTGAAGAGCGGCGACCACCTTCACGCCGCTCCAGCAACAGTGGTTCGCACACTAAGGGCAATAGCCAACATGGGGAGCCGGGAAAAGGCTCTAAGTGGGACACAGACTATGTACCTAAATGTGTAAATTGTCATGAGAGGGGCCACACAGCAAAAATCTGCCCACTAAATGATGAGCCCATGCAATGCAACAGCGTGGAACCTTATTCGCTGTTGTCCCAATGTATGGGCCCTAGCCCAGAGGACCCCTTGAATAACCATCTGTGGGCATTTGTAAAGGTTAATGGTAAGAGGGTTCGGGCACTTCTTGACTCTGGGAGTATGGTCACACTAGTGTCCGAATACCTATTGCCCATTAAGAAGAAACAGGTAAACAGTTCACAAAGAGTGGCAATTTGTTGTATACATGGGGATAATCATGAATATTCCACTGTTGATGTTTTTTTGAAACAGAATTTGGTTCTTTAGATTTCAAGGTGGGTGTTGTACCCAAACTGGCACATGATGTGTTAATAGGGACCGACTTTCCCCATTTTCTAAAAATGTGGTCCCCAGCTCAGAATAGCGCCCAGAGTTCAATAGCAGACCATAACGAAGTGTTAGAAGAAACAAATCCTTTCCCTTTTTCAGAAATGGAGGTTGACGAGGGCCCAAATAAGAAGGGGGAAAAGGAGGAGTGCTGTGAAATTCCCTTCCCCATCACTACTTTGGTAGGGAATACCCCAAATCAAGATGTTGATCAGGCACTTACCACCCCAGTACAGGATAAGACCCTCGCTGACCTAGAGGTCAGTCCTGGGAGTTTTAAGAAGGCCCAGTGGGAGGACCCCACATTAGCGGTAGCAAGGGGAAATATACGGGACCAGAATAGTACTCATGGCCAACCAGATAGGTCACTTGCTTACCCCTACTTCGAGGTAGAGAACGACCTAGTATATCGGGTTGATAAAAGAAAATCAGTTACAACTAAACAATTGTTGGTACCACGGACATTCCGTAACGTAGTATTACACCTCGCACATAGTCATCCATTGGGGGGACACCTAGGGGTGGAAAAGACAAAAGAAAAGGTTCTCCGAAGCTTTTATTGGCCTGGGGTTCTGGCAGAAATTACAAACTATTGTTCCTCATGCCCAGAATGTCAGATCACCGCCCCGTTCAAAGCATACCGCAGCCCATTGGTACCCCTTCCCATAATAGAGGTACCATTTGACCGGATTGCTATGGATCTAGTAGGACCCCTAATAAAGTCTGCTAGGGGACATCAGCATATATTGGTAATATTAGATTATGCTACCCGATATCCGGAGGCAGTTCCCCTACGTAGCACCTCTGCTAAAAACATAGCAAAAGAGTTAGTACTTCTGTTTTCCCGGGTCGGAATTCCTAAAGAGATCTTATCTGACCAGGGAACACCATTTATGTCCCAAGTAACAAAAGAGCTATGTAAACTCCTAAAAATCAAGCATCTCAGAACCTCAGTCTATCATCCACAAACAGATGGTTTAGTGGAAAGGTTCAATAAAACCTTAAAGAGCATGTTACGCCGGGCGGTCGATAAGGATGGGAAAAACTGGGACTGTTTGTTACCATACCTGTTATTTGCCATTAGGGAAGTTCCCCAGTCATCCACAGGCTTCTCCCCGTTTGAACTATTGTATGGCCGACATCCAAGAGGCTTACTGGATATAGCCAAAGAAACTTGGGAACACGAGGTTACCCCTTACAGAAGTGTAATAGAGCATGTTGCCCAAATGCAGGACCGCATTGCTGCAGTCCTACCCATAGTGAGGGAACACATGGAGAAAGCTCAAGAAGCACAAAGGAATACGTATAATAAGGGTGCTAGGGTCAGAATTTTTTTTCCAGGTGATAGGGTACTAGTTCTGGTTCCCACCGTGGAGAGTAAATTCCTTGCTAAATGGCATGGGCCATATGAGGTCTTGGAAAGAGTGGGAGAAGTAAATTATAGGGTAAGGCAGCCAGGTAGGAGGAAACCTGAGCAAATTTACCATATAAACCTACTCAAGCCCTGGAAAGATAGAGAGGTCTTGTTAACCCTAGTACCCCCAGGTCCGTCAGAGAATCAAGAAACTGACCCAGAGGTTAGCATAGCTGAAACACTGTCCGTGCATCAGAAACGAGAGGTCCAGAGTTTAGTGAGAAGGAACAAAGAAATCTTCTCTACACAGCCAGGTAAAACTAACGTAATTAAACATGACATAGTCTCTGAACCGGGGGTCCGAGTTAACCTTAAACCGTACCGAATCCCAGAGGCCAAGAGAGAGGCTATAAGTTTAGAGGTTAAAAAAATGCTAAAACTAGGCGTAATTGAGGAATCCCAAAGTGGGTGGAACAGCCCTATAGTTTTAGTCCCAAAGCCAGACGGTACAACAAGGTTTTGTAATGACTACCGGAAACTAAACGCGGTGTCAAAATTTGATACTTATCCTATGCCCAGGGTGGATGAACTTGTAGAGAGACTGGGCAAAGCCCGATATCTCACAACCCTAGACCTAACAAAAGGGTACTGGCAGGTTCCCCTCACAGAAAGGGCAAAAGAAAAAACAGCCTTCTCAACCCCAGACGGCCTCTTTCAATATAAGGTGCTGCCTTTTGGCTTACATGGAGCTCCCGCCACATTCCAAAGAATGATGGATAAAATTTTAAAACCACATGTTCGGTACGCTGCCGCCTACCTGGATGATGTGGTAATCCATAGTGAAGATTGGCAGTCCCACCTTCCAAAGGTCCAAGCTGTGCTCGACGCAGTTCGGTCTGCTGGACTAACTGCTAACCCCGCTAAATGCACTATTGGTCTGGAGGAGGCCAAGTATCTGGTGTATTCTATTGGTAGAGGGTTACTCAAACCACAAACACTCAAAGTAGAGGCGATACAAAATTGGCCAAGGCCAGTCACAAAAAAACAAGTAAGGACCTTTTTGGGGTTAATTGGCTACTATAGGAGGTTTATTCCCAATTTTGCAACTAAGGCAACCCCACTAACCGACCTCACAAAAGCAAGAGGACCGCTAATGGTAAAGTGGTCCCCCGAAGCCGAACAGGCCTTTAGAAGCCTGAAAGAAGCTCTCTGTGCCCAACCAGTGTTGGTCACACCTGACTTCTCCAAAGAGTTCGTAGTCCAAACCGACGCATCTGAGGTAGGGCTGGGGGCGGTACTCTCCCAGGAGTCTCAAGGGGAGGAGCACCCCATCCTTTATTTAAGTAGGAAACTAAATCCCCAGGAGAAAAATTACTCCATAGTCGAGAAAGAGTGTCTCGCAATAAAGTGGGCTGTAGAGACACTCAAGTATTATCTGTTGGGGAGAAAGTTCCGATTGGTCACAGATCATGCACCCCTTACCTGGATGTGTCAAAATAGGGAGAAGAACGCTAGGGTGACCAGGTGGTTCCTAAGCCTACAGCCCTTTAAATTTTCTGTGGAACACAGGTCGGGGCACAAACATGGCAATGCCGACGGGTTGTCAAGGATGCACTCCCTAATATCCATGGTCGCTCACCCCTCGAGGTCTGAGCTGGGGGGGAGGATATGTGACAGAAACCAGGGGTTGGTAATAAACTCCATATACAGGGCTCCCAGGATACTGAACAGTTTCTGTCCTGTCTAAGCTGAACAGGGCAGCCTCGTGGTACAGGCACTCCATTCCACAGTTTGTCTGCTGCCTGTTTTCTGTCACCTGTCATGCTGATTAGAGTTCAGGTATATAAGACCTGTTTCCTGTTTCCTCTGGGCCCCGCCCAAGAGCCTGGAAGGCTGCTGAACTGCAGAGGGGTGAGAAAGCCTCTTTCCCAAATCGCTTCATTCATTCTGTTAGTTTGTCTAAAGACTGCAAAGGTACTTATTTTGTTGGTGGAAGTGGACAAGCCACTTCCAACTCTGAGTCAGGGACATCTAAGTTTAAGTTATCGCTCAGACGAGCAGCTTTTTGTTTGGCTTTGTTTTCTGTTTAAACTGTGGCAGTCTCAGTGCCTGGGACTGAATAAACCAGGCATAGCCTATTTAAAGGAACAGTACGTGACGTCTCATCATTTAACCTACCCTAAAAGACCGTGTTCTAACAGTCCCGGACAGACAGCGGAGCCCCGGAGTAAGCCGTTTGTCACAATATATATATATATAAATCATACGAACCAGCCCAAAGACCAGTAAAGAGACAGCAACCAGCGAGGTGTAATCCAAAATAATCTGTATTGAAATGAACAGATACACGAAAGCCAACGTTTCGGTCTCTCAGGGAGACCTTCCTCAGGGCCGTGCAAACACCACACTAACAGTGACCCTACTTATATACCCACACCCCTAGTGCAACCAATTAAACATAACCAATCACCAGCAACCTGTCATTATTTACCTGTTGTGCAGCTGAGCACCCTTAAGAAACAACCAATGCCTGGACCAAAAGGAGCCATGTGGATCCACAAGCAGGAAAAAGCAATATAGTAATCAAAGGCAGCCAACTCAGACATCTGCGTTTGATGTCCTAGATCCACGAGCAGGGAAACCCCTCTCGTGAACAAGGCTGCCTGCTCTGATGTCCATAGCCTGCGACTGGTGTCGGGAGCTGCAGCGCGTCACCTGACTAGCCTGCGCGTCATAGGGCAAAGGGTGAGCCGGGGAGCCAATGGGAAACATCACTGCGCACTGGAAAGGCACGCAGTACCCTAATGGAGGAACCCTGGCAACCAAGGACGCCAGCACACAGACCGCGCAGGCGCAGTAGTAAAAACTGATAGAAAGGGCAGCGCTGCACCCACAGCACCAATACAAGGCAGACACAAGAGCCAAAAAAGCCTGTGGCTGAAATTAAAGCCACAAAAGGTAGTGGTGAAGGTACCAGGAGTACCAGCTGCACCCCACAACATAAATAATGACAATAAAATGACAATAAAAATAAGGGAGTGACAGTGTGCAGGGGAAGTGAAGCTATGGAGGAACAGTGTCCACACGTCAAACTGTACATGCAAACATAAAAATAGACATTCAAACATGGTCAAACATCCAAGCAAATAAAAATCAATGCGCAGGTAAATATAAACAATTTTACAAAAAACAGCCCAGTTTTAGCTCTTCGTTCAGACCTCCTGGTGCCATGGTCCGCAGTTCAAAAATGAGTCTGGCCTCCTGTTGTAGCAAGATCTTGCCCCTGTCACCACCACGCGTAGGAATAGGGACCTGCAGGATGGGCATGCATCTAAGCGTTGCTAAGGAGTGTCTATGTTCTTTAAAATGTCTCGCGACAGGGAGACATTTAAGGTCCATGTCATCGCCACCACTCACTAGGGCTTTCCTGATCGTAGTACGGTGCATGGCCATCCGCTCCTTCAGCATCCTCACAGTTTTTCCAATGTATAGGAGTCCACAAGGGCATCTGATGTAGTATACCACGAATTTGGACTCACAATTAAGTGCCTGTTGGAGTTTGATGGGAATGCCCCTGTGGGGATGATTGTAGCTGGGGCCCAATTGCATGAACTGGCAGTTAGTACAGCCATGACACCGATATGAGCCTGGTTTCTTGGCCAACCAGGTCTTGGAGGTGGCATATTTCTCTATTGGATCCGATCCTGTCACCATGTCACCAATACTAGGGCCGCGACGGAAGCAGAACAATGGTGGTTCTTTGGCACATGTGCCTATCCTCTCATCATTTTGTAAGATCCGCCAATTCCCCCGGATGCATCGCTTGATGTCATTGGAGGCGGTGCTGAAAGTGCTGACTATGTTGAGTCTGTTGGTCTCCGGTTTCTTGGACACTGATGTCAGCAATATATTCCTGTCAACCTGTTCCACCTTATGTAAGGCGTATTGGATGTCCTTTTCACAATAGCCCCTCTCTCGGAAGCGGGCAGCCATCTGACCCAAAGCCCTTTCGGTCTCCGCTGGATCTGTAGTAATCCTCTTCACTCTTAAAAGCTGTGAGTAGGGGAGACCCCTTTTGAGTGGCAAGGGATGGTGGCTGGATGCCCACAGCAATGAATTCTTGTCTGTGCGCTTCCGGTACAGTCTTGTAGCCAACGAGACCCCAGACTTGTATACAATCGTGTCTAAGAAAGCAATTTCCTTAGAGCTGTGACTGAGACTCCTACAGTCAGGTGTATCACCTTGTAATTAGGTACAATGGTTAACTGGTCTTGTATGGTTATCCGTTGCGTGGACGTCCAGGCCTTTTTGTGTTGCAGAGCTCACCAGTGCGTTCTTTTTCTCTCAGAATGTACCAAACTGTTGATTTGGCCGCTCCTAATGTTCCTGCTATCTCTCTGATGGATTTTCTTTTTTTTTTGCAGCCTAAGGATGCCCTGTTTCACTTGCATTGAGGGCTCCTTTGACCGCATGTTGTGGCTCAGAGCAATAGCTTCCAAATGCGAATGCCACACCTGGAATCAACTCCAGACCTTTTACCTGCCTAATTGATGATGAAATAACGAAGGAATAGCCCACACCTGTCCATGAAACAGCTTTTGAGTCAATTGTCCAATGACTTTTGGTCCCTTGAAAAAGAGGGGGCTACATATTAAAGAGATGTAATTCCTAAACCCTTCCTCCAATTTGGATGTGAATACCTTAAAATTAAAGCTGATAGACTGCACTTTAAGCCCATATTCATTATTTAACTGTAACTTGAATTTATTTTGGTACACAGTCGAAATAACAAAACTTGTATCAGTGTCCAATTATTTCCGGACATAACTGTATTTGTCTTTTCCCTTATTGCACCCTATTGCTATTCCCTTCTATATTTTACTAATTACAGTTATTAAGGCGGAGCGGTATGGTCAATACCTATTGCGTCGATTAATAGAGGAAAAGTAAGGGTGGTCCTAAGAGGAAGAACGTAAATGGGATTAATAGTAAAGAGTCATATTTAAGAATACAGAACAAAATTAAACTTCTATATTTCTTATCATGTTTCATTATCCGGTTTTGTTGTTTTACGAACATTTCAAAGCAATCCTATAAAGCAGGAGATGAACCTATAATAACCAACAGTAAAAATACATTTAATATTTCATTACAAACACATACTTTGATAGGATGGGATGTAAAAAGTGGGGAGGAATTTTAGGGGTTAAATGGAGCAATTGCGGTTTTAAGAAGAGGATGTATGGAGCAATGGGAGGAGTTACCTCTCTCTATATAGATCTATATAGAGGTATCTGTACCATGTTAGCCAAATTTAATAATCAAAAACAAATACTCAATACCGTTCTGTGGCTAACGAAATGCTTTTATTTGTGCGAGCTTTCGAGATACACTGATCTCTTCTTCGGGCGATGTTACAATGGATAAAGCAAGAAAAGTTTTACTTTGAAACAGGCTGGAATGTTATCTGTGGATTAAACATTTCTTGCTTTATCCATTGTAACACCGCCCGAAGAAGAGATCAGTGTATCTCGAAAGCTCGCACAAATAAAAGCATTTCGTTAGCCACAGAACGGTATCGAGTATTTGTTTTTGATTTTATATATATATATATATATATAAATAAATACATATAGGAGGAGTTGAAAAGAGTGTATATATACAAATACATATAGGAGGAGTTGAAAAGAGTGTATCTAATAAAGTAATAAGCGTTACACATGACTTCTTTGGTGCATAACTAGAGATGAACTTCGCGTAAAGCTTTTCCCGCAGTCACTGCAGGCGTACGGCTTCTCCCCCGTGTGGCTCCGCTGATGTGTAACTAGATGTGTCCTCTGAGCAAAGCACTTCCCACATTCACTGCAAACATACGGCTTCTCCCCTGTGTGAGTTCTCTGGTGTTTGACTAGATAGGATGTGTCCATAAAGCTTCTCCCACAGTCTCTGCAAGTATACGGCTTGTCCCCAGTGTGCGTTCTCTGGTGAGTGACAAGATGCGAGTTCTGAGTAAACCTCTTCCCACACACGCTGCATGCGTACGGCTTTTCCCCAGTATGCGTTGTCTGGTGCTTTATAAGCGTGGAAGTGTCCGCGAACCTCTTCCCGCATTCGCTGCAGGTGTAAGGTTTCTCTCCGGTATGGTTTCGCATGTGTATCACCAGATCCGAACTCTGGTTAAACCTCTTCCCGCACTCGCTGCAAGCATATGGTTTCTCCCCTGTATGCGTTCGCTGATGTATAAGCATGGCGGAACGCTGAGAAAAGCTCTTGCTGCACTCACTGCAGGTGTATGGTTTCTCCCCCGTATGAGTTCGCTGATGTACCACCAGCCCGGAGAAGTGCGCAAAACTTTTCCCACATGCGCTACATTTATGCGGCTTCTCGCCTGTGTGAATTCTCTGGTGCGCTAAGAGAGAAGAAGTCTGAACAAAGCTTTTCCCACAATCCTTGCATATATACGGCCTCTCTCCTGTGTGGGTCCGTTGGTGCCGAAGCAGATGGGAGCCACTGGAGTAGCTTCTCCCACACTCGCCACATGTGTACGGATTCTCTCCACTCTCCTGCTTCTCTGTCTCAGATTCTTTGCCACTGTTATTTCCATATTCCTCGCTTGCAACTAAATTCTCTCCCATGTGAGTTTTCTGGTGTCGATACAGATGTGAGCTGCTGGTATAACTTCTCCCACATTCACATATATAAAGCTTCTCCCTTAGTTCCTGCTTCTCTATCTCAGAACCTCGATCAGGCCTGTAATACCCTCTTGCATGATTTTCTCCTGTGCGAGTTCTCGGACATCTAAAGAGATGTGTGTCAACATTATAACCTCTCCCACATTTCCATAGCTTCTCCCTTCCCTCCTGCTTCTCTACCTCAACATGACCTTCTCTCTGTATAGACGGTTGGTTCTGGTTCATTATGGGATTGTCAATGTCTGTAAAACTTCCCCCAGTTATTCTGTTTAGGATTTGAAGCCCTCTCTCAAAATTCTCTCTTCCTCCCAATGCCTTCACTCACTTCCGATCCCGTATCCTGCTTGGTGTTGTATATATGGACATTATCGGAGCAAATCCCATACCGATCAGTTGTGTATGGGGTCTGTATAGGATTAGCGGTGTCGTGGTGGTCCTGTTGAGTAGGGTTCTTGTGGGAGCTTTTAGCCGATTCTCTCCAGTGTGAGCTTCAGACGTCTCCGTTACATAGCCATATAGGGGAATCTCAACCCCAACAAACCAATAGGGTGAACCAGAGGTTCAATGGGATTCTTCCTAGTTAATTCCACGCTGCATCTGCTGAATATAAAAACACACATTTAACTTTTTATTAGGGAGTAATGGGTTTCTAGGGCCTAACGGGATGTTAAAATGACAGCTGAAACGCCAAGCAGCAAAAGAGATCTGCCCATAGCTTTGAATGCAAAGTTACATAGTTACATAGTAGATGAGGTTGAAAAAAGACGCGCGTTCATCAAGTTCAACCTATGCTAAATTTAGACAACAGATACTTTATCCTATATCTATACTTACTTATTGATCCAGAGGAAGGCAAACAAAAAACCCCAGAGTCATATCATCCAATGATATCTCATAAGGGGAAAATATAAATTCCTTCCTGACTCCAAGAATTTGCAATCGGATTACTCCCTGGATCAACATCCTTCCCATGTACTGTATACTTATTTGGTATATCCCTGTATATGTTTCCCATCTAAAAAGATGTCCAACCTTTTTTTGAACAAATCTATTGTATCTGCCATCACAGTCTCCATGGGTAATGAATCCCACACTGTAACTGCCCTTACTGTAAAGAACTCTTTCCTTTGTTGCTGGTGAAATCTCCTTTCCTCCAACCTTAAGGGCTGTTCTATACTGCGCGAGCGGCAGTTTTAGTTGGCTGAGGTTAGTCAGCCATTCTATAATGGCGCCGCGCACGGCAGTGAGCGTGGAACCGGCCGACAGGGGAGAGGATGAAGAAAATAAAGAGTTTGCACTGCTACCGCCGCTGAAATGTATGTATATGTGTGTATGTGTATGTGTGTATGTGTGTGTGTGTATGTATGTACCATGTTAATAAACAATTACATTATTTATTTCAAAACTTATTTAAACACACACACACACACACACAGTACCTCACTCCTGCACAACATACACACAAAAAGTGTGCATGTGCACGCGGGTTCGCACAGCCGCACACAGTATAAAACGGCCCTAAGGGATGCCCCGAGTCCTTTGTACTGCCCGTGGGATGAATAGTTCTTTTGAAAGCTCCTTATACTGTCCCTGAATATATTTGTATATAGTTATCATATCCCCTCTTAGACGCCTCTTTTCTAATGTAAATAAATCTAATTTAGCTAGCCTCTCCTCATAAGTTAAATTGCCCATCCCCTTTATTAATTTGGTGGCTCTTCTCTGCACTCTCTCTAGTTCCAGAATGTCTTTTCTAAGGAGTGGTGCCCAAATTGTACTCCATATTCAAGGTGTGGTCTTACTAGTGCTTTGTAAAGGGGCATAATTATGTTTACGTCCCTGCCATCCATTGCCCGTTTAATGCAAGATAAGATCTTGTTTGCCTTTGCAGCTACTACCTGACTTTGGGCACTATTGCTGAGCCTGCTGTGAAGAAAAAGAGTGGCCATAGGATCACTTAAAGCCCCTACTATCTGCACTTAATTGTATCCTCATAGGAATCAGATATGAATTATCTTATATATCAATTCAGACGTTTAGCAGTACACGTTCCTATAAACGGGGGTAAACAGATAGTAAAAACCATTAAAGGGCCGGAAAATAATAAAATTTTATTTAAAATCAATGACAATGGCGAAAAAAATCGTGGTAATATATACAGTGAATGTGGGTTAAAAATCTCCATTAAGCGAGTAGGCTGGCAAACAATGTCTATATAGTAGATAATTTATTATAGTTATGGATAAATATTAATATATGTATCATACAGAATGCATTATGCCATGATCATCCTAGTGTCAGGAATCGGCGTTCTCCACGCTCCCGACACAGAGCACTCCCTCCCCGCAGGGAGCCCCTGGACACACAAGACAATCCTGCCTTACAGGCCTCCACGGCTCCTCGCCCCTGCCGCCGTCGCGGGATCACTCCCCTCGGCGATTCCTCTGCTCGGCGCCGGGCGCGCCCACGCCCTCCTGCACGCACACCTGCACCATCCACTGGCTCGGTTCACACGCGATATCTCTCAGACAATCCAGGAGGAGCACATATGGGGCTCCTCCTGGATTGTCTGAGATATATCATACGTTCTGGAACCCGTGAAACAGGTCCCACCAGAGGGTTTGAGCAGGGTCACCATTATTAGCATTATTATATTGGTTATTGAATACACAGTTTATATCACTTATTTCACTTTTCTCACTTGTGTATATATATACGTTTAATTATCACATTATAAGTAGTTAGGCCTTTTATCACTTTATCTCACTGTACTCGGTTCACACGCGTACACGAGTTACGGAGCACGCTCAGTCTGCACACTCTTATTCCCGTCCCCCGGACCTCAGGCTCCACCCCCGCACACTGCACGGGCATACTCAGGTTACTAACAAGACTCACCTGGCCTGTTATGCCTGCACCAATCTGCAGTGTCTCCCTGTAGCCCTTCCTGTCCCGCCTCCCTTCCTAATTGGACCTTCCTGCTTTATCTAGCTCCTCTCTGCTCTCAGTCTTTGCTCGACATAGTCTCTGCATGGAAGTACTTCTGGATTCTCTCAGTGTTTTCACAGGTTCTGACGCGGCTTGTACGACTACCCCCTCTGGCTCTCGATCTCGGCACTCCTTGGACAACTCCCTCTCTGGTATCCCCTTGAACACGGCTTGGACTACGACCAATCTCCACTCTCCACTCCCTGACTTCGGCAAGGCATTCTTCACTCTATTTCTACAACCGGTACCGGCAAGTATTGTCTACCTTACTACACCTGGCCTGGCAATGCTTTATACCACACTCCGGACACGCTCCCTTTGCTGCGGGTGCGTGTATTACCACTTCCCCCTTCAGCTCAGGGGACGGGTCTGGTCTGCGGGCAGCACCGGCGTAACACCTAGCCTGCCAACCTTCTATATAATTGATGCAATATCACAAATTGCTGGGTAGTATTATGCGCATGGAACTGACACATCAGTAAATAAGACTATATCATTATTCCTTGGAATGATACTGATTTAGTGTTGAGGCGAGTGGTTCTATTGAAAGGGCAAAGAGGAGGGGGGATAATGGGCAACCTTGCCTTGTACCACTTTTAATTTTAATCGAGTCCAACTCGTTCCCAGGTAATTTAACAAATGCTGTCGGGCTCTGATATAGGGTTTGGACTCCCTCTAGGAAAGATCCCGAGAAACAGAACTTTTGCATCGTTCTATCTAAAAAGTCCCAGTTTATTCTGTCAAAAGCCTTCTCGGCGTCTAGACAACAGAATGGCTTTGGTCTCAATGGACTGTAATTGATCTATAATATCTATTATTTTCCGGGTGCCATCTGAGACTTGTCTTCCCAAGATAAACCCAACCTGATCGACATGTATCAGCCTCTGTAGAATAGGGTTCAGTCGGTTGGCTAAAATGTTACTATATATCTTAAGGTGGCAAAGATATTGGGCGACCCGGGGATGTTGTTAATTTCAGGGATTTAACTGTGTTTGTTAGCTCTATTTGTGCAATTTTACCATTAAGAGTGACTAGATCGACGGAGTCAGATGGGGAAGGTCACACCCCTCCAGATATCGGGAGATAGATTCTAAATTCGAGAGTTGGGGTTGTTCTTTTGGGGGGGGTTTGAAATTGTAGAATTAAGTGTAGAATTCAATGAATTCTTGAGCAATCTCCCAATGGTTGTGGGTAGTTAGACCATTTTGACGTTGAATTGAGGAGTCTTGCGATCTCTCTCTCATGCCCCTAAGTTTATTAGCAAGAAGTCTGTCAGCTTTGTTCCCCTTGTCATAATAATTGTTGGTTGGTCCATTACAGAGCTCTCTCAACATCCTCTAACTGAACTTGTTTTAGCGCCAGTCTAGCATCTGAGAGGGATGTACAGTACAGGAAGGCCCCGCTTCTCGTGCCCCGATACGGCGGTACCGAGAAGGGGGTCACCATTGTTGCGCATGCGCAGAACAGGCCGGCCCGGGGGGTCCCGCGCATGCGCAGAATGAGGGGCTTTGCCGAAGTTGCGCATGCGTAGAACGGCACCTTGCCGGTCTGCGCATGCGCTCATGACGAAAATTGCCGGATCCGCTTACCAGGGAGTAATTTAATCTCCAATGAAACACTTTACTTTTAACAAGGGGGGGGGGTTAAATCAACAGGCGCATGGTCAGACCATATAATTGAACCAATATCTGAACGGGGAACTGCATGGAAAATATATTTTTGGTAATCAAAAAGTAGCCAACCCTCGAATAAGCCCCGGGGGAGTAAAGAAGTATAGTCCCGTTGACCCTGATGATGCGCTCCCCATATATCCGTCAGTGAACAGTCCTTTATCAAATCTCTCAATTTTTTTGATATTTTTGTGAATTTTATGGGCCGGACTCAGATCAGTGGAGCCAGAGTCATATTCATGTGTCCTCCACCGACTACGAGCGAAGACCTATATCGCTGATCGATTGACTCAAGGACCTTTGTAAGAAATTCAGTTTGGTTCTCATTAGGTGCGTATATATGAACCAGGGTAATTGCTGCTCCTGAGAGCGAGCAGTGTATGATCAGAAATCTACCTTCCGGGCCTGTAAATTACTTTCCCTGCACTAAAAGAGACCCCGTGCCTAATAAGCATCGCTACGCCTCTTTTTTTGCTGCCAAATGACGGAGTAGTAAACAGAAGGGAAGACACCCCTATATGTGTTGGGGGAAGGGGGGGGGGGGCATGGACATTGAAGTGAGTCTCTTGAAGAACACACTGATAATGAACACGCTGCGCTGTATAATGATGCTGAGTATCTATACACTGATAATGAACACGTCGCGCTGTATAAGGACGCTGAGTATCTCTATACACACTGATAATGAACACGCCACTCTGTATAAGGATGCTGAGTATCTATCTATACACTGATAATAAACACGCCGCGCTGTATAATGATGCCGAGTATCTATCTATACACTGATAATGAACACGCCGCGCTGTATAATGATGCAGAGTATCTATACACTGATAATGAAAATGCCGCGCTGTATAATGATGCCGAGTATCCCTATACACTGATAATGAACACGCCGCTCTATATAATGATGCGGAGTAACACTATACACTGATAATGAGCACGCTGCACTGTATAACGATGCAGAGTATCACTATACACTGATAATGAACACGCCGCGCTGTAAAATGATGGTGAGTATCACTATACGCTGATAATGATCACGCTGCTCTATATAATGGTGCTGAGTATCACTATACGCTGATAATGACTACGCCGCGCTGTATAATGGTGCTGAGTATCGCTATACGCTGATAATGATCACGCTGCTCTATATAATGGTGTTGAGTATCACTATACACTTACCAATGTAACAATGAAATCTCTTCAGTCTCTTGATTAGTTGTAACCAGAGGGGAGGAGCAGCAGCAGGATGGCTCTGTGAGCTGATTGGCTGGTGCTGTTTGTCACGTGACGCTCTCCCTCCTGAGCAGTGCATGCTGGGAGCTGTAGTTTATTTCCTTCCAGAGCAGTGCAATTGCTATGTAGTAAAGGACTACAACTCCCAGAAACCCAGTTGGGGGTAATATCCCTTCCCTTTTCGCAAAGAATCATGGAAGTTGTAGTTCCTTATTCATCATACAAGCAGGACTACACTTCCCCTCATGTCTGGGCTAATTTATGTGCTACAGCGTCTGGTGTCACTGTTCATGTGAAATGCAGCTCCCAGCATGCTTTGTGTAGCTTTTCTGCAGCTAGAACATGTATTCTGCTCTCAGTAAAAGCAGCAGGACTACAACTCCCAGAATCCCCTGCGCTGAACCTTCCGATTCAAGCAATTTTTTCTGCCCAACAATGCATGCTGGGAGTTGTAGTTCTTGTAGTCCACACATAACATTTTAGCGACAACTCCCAGAATCCCTTGCACGGATCTCTCCCTTTGCCGTTGGTGGGAGTTGTAGTGTATTCCATTTATCATAGATATAGAACAACTACATTCCCTTTGAAGAGCAAGACTGCGATTCCCACAACCCCTTGCTCTGCTTTCTGTGATCTTATTCTGATTCGAATGCACGGCATTCTGGGAGATGTAGTTTTTATATGGACATTACACCATAGCCGATATAGGCAGAGGACTGCAATACCCAGAATCCATTGTGCCTGCCATCGTGTCAGGGAATATCCCTGCACAGCAGAGAGTTGTGGGAGTTGTTGTTCCTTTCTGGCAAAATGTTACAGCCGCTGAATAGATTTGTACTACAAATCCCAGAATCAATTTTGCCTATCTCCTCGCGTAATGCTCGGACTTGTAGAGCATGCTGGGAGTTGTAGTCTGCTGCTGCTGATGATCATCCTTGGACCTGATTGGTCAGTTGAATTCTTCACCCACCTCAGTAAGAAACACAAAGGGCTGAAAACACTGACACTGCAAACAGGTAAGAACTGGACACACACACACACACACACACACACACACACACACACACACACACACACACACACACACACACACACACACACACACACACACACACACACACACACACTCACACACTCACACACTCTCTCCCCCCTACCCACACACACACCCACACACACACACACACACACACACACTCACACTCTCTCTCTCCCCCCTACCCACACACACACGCACGCACGCACGTTAGGGTAAGGGTCAGGCGGGCACGTTAGGGTAAGGGTCAGGCGGGCACGTTAGGGTAAGGGTCAGGCGGGCACGTTAGGGTAAGGGTCAGGCGGGCACGTTAGGGTAAGGGTCAGGCGGGCACGTTAGGGTAAGGGTCAGGCGGGCATGTTAGGGTAAGGTTTAGGCGGGCATGTTAGGGTAAGGGTCAGGTTTAGGCGGGCATGTTAGGGTAAGGTTTAGGCGGGCACGTTAGGGTAAGGTTTAGGCGGGCATGTTAGGGTAAGGTTTAGGCGGGTACGTTAGGGTAAGGTTTAGGCGGGCATGTTAGGGTAAGGTATAGGCGGGCATGTTAGGGTAAGGGTCAGGTTTAGGCGGGCATGTTAGGGTAAGGTTTAGGCGGGTACGTTAGGGTAAGGTTTAGGCCGGCACGTTAGGGTAAGGTTTAGGCCGGCACGTTAGGGTAAGGGTCAGGCAGGCACATTAGGGTAAGGTTTAGGCGGGCACGTTAGGGTAAGGGTCAGGCGGGCACATTAGGGTAAGGTTTAGGCGGGCATGTTAGGGTTAGGCTGATCAAGTGCCTTATTTAGCATATATTATGCATGCAGCACAATATATATACTGTACATCTACAGTATATGGAAAATTCTCTGTGTGTGTACATATGTATATGCAGTGTTCGACAAACCTATACATTTGCTCGCCCCGGGCGAGTGGATTTAACATCGTGGCGAGCTCCTATTGGCCCAAGCAGCACAAGTGTGGTACTAGGTGGCGAGTAGATTTTTTTGTTCGGAGTGTAGATTTTTTTGTTGATTTGTCGACACAGTGTATAAGTATATATATGTGTGTGTGTGTACACATACACACATACACACATACACACATACACACATACATACAAAAAAACCCAGGACTGCAGCACTCACTGAAGAAATACTAAAGGTTTTATTGTATCAAAAACCAGGAACACGTAACAAACAGCGCGAAGTTTCGGACCTGCCGGCGATCCTTTATCCAGCTCTAATACAATAAAGGACCTGCAGGTCCGACACCTCGCTCTGTTTCCACAGGAGACCGTTCCTTCTTATTTGAATGCAATTCATACTTTTTTATTAATTAACTTTGCAAATAAACTTTACGTGTTTTTAATTTTTTGAGTATTTCGGTCAAAATAATGGACAAGTTTGACGTGTACCTACAAGTTCCTATTCTGTGTGACGTAGAATATATACTTTCCTTTGTCGCTTTGAAGTTAATGTTGAATCCTTGAATCTTTAATGCAAGCGTATTTTAAGTGAAACTTCTTTGTCTTTTGTCACTGTTTTGTCACAGAAATTGTATTTGTGCTGTTTTTAATGAAAAATTAAAACACAATTTCAGTGACAAAACACAAAAGTTTCACTTCAAACGCTCTCGAGCGTGGCACACACCCCTGTTTTAACTATTTGCACTTCTATATTTATACTAACTGTGAATTCCTCGTGTTTGTTTGTGAGTCTCTGTGTGAATGAATGTGTGGGACAGTGTGCGTGAGTGTGTGGGATAGTGAGTATGTGGGACAGTGTGCGTGAGTGTGACAGCGTGGGTGACTGACTGACTGGGTGACTGACTGACTGGGTGGGTGACTGGGTGGGTGACTGACTGGGTGGGTGGGTGACTGACTGGGTGGGTAACTGACTAGGTGGGTAGCTGGGTGGCTTCGTGACTGGGTGGGTGACTGACTGGGTGGGACGACTGACTGACTGGGTTGGTTGGCCGACTGGGTGGGTTAACTGACTGGGTGGGTAACTGACTAGGTGGGTAGATGGGTGGCTTCGTGACTGGGTGGGTGACTGACTGGGTGGGTGACTGTTGAGAAGGGAGGGAGCCCACCTGTGCAGCTGTCACGGGAGACTCCTGTGGCGGGTAGGATCTCGGTGGCCGGAACAGCAGGAGCGTAGTAGGTGTCACAAGCAGAGGGTCCGGGCAGGCAGCAGATAGCGAAGTCAGGCAACTAGCAGGGGTCCAAGGCAGGCGGCAGGTAGCGAAGTCAGGTAACAAACAGAGGTCGGCAACGAGGAGACTGGAACAGGACAGGGGAGCAGGGACAGGTCTGGGAGCAGGGGCTGAGAACGGGGAGCAGGGACTGAGACCAGGGAATAAACAGGGACAAGCCAGATTACCAGCAAGGGCCTTTACTGAGAACAGAATCAAATACAGGTACAGGAACAGATCAGGATCAAAGACAGAGGCATGTGCATAGGAGTCTGACTTGAAGCAAAGGCAAGGGAAACAGACACGAAACAGAACTATAAGACAGAGAGAGGAGCAACAAGAAGACAGACAGACAGACAGAGGAACCCAGAGCAAACAGAAGGCAGCAGCACACCCGGTGGACAAAGAAGCTATGGCTAGGCAGGAGGTCTAGGCGACCCAGACAGCAGCAGAGAGTTCGGTGTGGTCCAGGCGGCTGATCATTGTTGCGGCCTACTTCTGGGGTCCTGCACAAGCCGTGCGTCACCGGGCGGGCCAGCGCACGTGCGCGGCGCTGGGCAAGCCTTGCTCCGGTTGCATAAGCTCCCATCCTCCGCGGCGCGGGACCTTTGTGCTCCAGCGTTTCGTGCTTCCCAACTGCCACTCGCCCTCAGCTGCAGTGCCGCGTCTGGTCCGAGGCTGCCTCATCTCCATCACGTAGTGTCCCTTAGGCATGGCAACGTGGCGGCAATTTTCAATGCAGAGGAGAATGCAGGTAGACGCTGAACCACGCCACTGCAGCACCATGCCGAAACACCTCGCCAGCGGTTAAAATGCACTCGCCCCAGGCGAGCGGGCGAGTGCCTTTGTCGAGGCATATATACATACATCCCTGCTCCTCTCCTCCTTATAGCCCTCTCCCGGCTTCCCACAAAGTTCTCTTCCTTACATTCAAGGCTCTCCACTCATCTTCTCCTTCCTACATATCAGCTTTGATCTCTAGTTATGCCCATTTGTCTCCAGCACTCTATCCATACCTCCTTTTTCCCATCCCTTTCACCTCCTACTACTCTCTCTCGCCTTAAACCTTTTCTCCTCACTGCCCCTTTCCTCTGGGACCCCCTCACACTCCGTATAAACCAAGCACCTTCTCTCCCCACCTTTAAGTCAAACCTTGAAACTCACCTCACAGGAGATTTTAAACTAGGATGGAGGGGGGAGGGGAATGAAACAGATAACAAACTAAATGGAATAGATGAGGAAACAAGGGTTTATGGAGGTAGAATGGGGGCAAGTGCGAGTTTTAGAAGCAGCGAGACACATAGTAATTATAGATAATGCTAGAAAACTTCTAAAGACTAAACCAAGTGGGAGCAGAAAGGAAGGAGCAGATAATAGTACAGACTGAAAAAAAACTTAAATGCATGCTTGCTAATGCAAGAAGCCTGACAGATAAAACGGGGGAGCTTGAATTAATAGCTGCAAGGGAGCAGTATGATATCAAAGCATTACTGAGACACGGTGGGATGAAACTCATGACTGGGCAGTTAATTTAGAGGGTTATTCCCTTTTTCGGAAGGATCGAGCAAATAGAAGAGGAGGTGGAGTATGTTTATATGTTAAACCGGATCTAAAACCTATTATAAGGGAAGATGTTTATAAGGGGATATTTCAAGAACGTAAGGATTTCTTTGAGGCTGACCGCTATTGGCTATTTTCCATAGCCTCCTAAGCTATACATATGTGGGCCACCAGTCATAGACCCCCCCCCCCCCCCACCCCAATTAAGCCCTCTTTGTATATCAGCACGAAAACAGGACGGGCGATATGTCCTTACTCGCGAGTGTACTTAAAGTGAGTGTCCTTAAACCGGGCTATGCCTGTACTTAAAGTGCTTTATATTTCAGCTCAGGCAACACTAATGTGGCTGTCACATATATTTTTCTTTATTTCCAACATCAAGTATACTTATATATTCCTCAACTGAGGCCTTTCTAATCATTGATATCGCCACTACTAGCTCCAATGCTTGGCGCAGTAAGACGGCTGTTTAGTGTTATCTATTAAGTATCCTTTTATGTTACAGCCGAGGTTACTATCTAATACAGAAGTGCGCAAACTGGGGGGGTGCAAAAGTTTCTGGGGGGAGCGCAGCGGTTACAGGGGCCCCGCACTCTTCCCCCAAAGTATTTCAATGAAACGCCGCGGGAGCGCGCAAGGCCTCTGTAAGTTCCCTTACCTTGTCTCCAGTGGCTTCTGGCGACGCGGCATCAAATGAGAAACACCAGAGACAAGGGAGTGGAGAGGGGATCTAAAATATAGCCACAAATTCATTTCAGTATATACACATAGTGGCTTAGCTTTGGAACGACTCTGGACTAGTTTTAATTTACCTTGTAAATGCATTTATGTTATACACTCCACTCATTCTATTCCACCTATGTTTATTGCATTAATCAATTAAAGGCTTTTGGTCTTAATCCACCCATAATTGTAAGATTTCCCCTTTGTTATTTTAAACCATTAGTTTTCCTGTGTGCACCTTCATCTCTCATTACTTCTGTACTGCGAGCTGAGCTAGAGTTGTTTTTTGTTGGCTCGTTTGCGTATCATTACCCAGAATCCCTTGTTCTATTGCACGTCACCACTGTGTTTTTGTCTCCAGCAGATTGTGGATGAGACGGATCGTCTAAAACGTGTCGTTCGGGATTGCACAATGGAAGTTGATGTGCCTCAGGTCTATGGTGGGAACCAGGTCCTCAAAAGACAGTTGATAGACCTAAAACAGGAAGACCCAGAGTTCAAACCCGAAGATGCTGCAGTAACACACGAGTCATTATATACATCTCTTTGTAATAAGAATGGAAAGGTTCAAACGGCTCAGTCACGGAAGTGTAAAAGCAGTAAACGAAATAAAAAGGCCTTACGGAAATCCCCCCAAAGCCCTAAAAAAGAATACACATGTGGTGACTGCTGGAAAACGTTCACCAGCAGTTCGGCACTTGGAAGACACCGTAAACTCCACGGAGGTGTCAAACCGTACGCCTGCACGGAATGTGAGAAAAGTTTTACACGTAGCGAGCATCTGGTGATTCACCTGAGAAGCCACACGGGAGAGAGGCCGTATGCGTGTGCAGAGTGTGAGAAGAGTTTCATGAGTAGCTCAACTCTCACGTTACACGAGAGAACTCACACGGGGGAGAAACCCTATGCCTGCCGGGAGTGCGGGAAAGGTTTCATAAGAGCCTCGCACCTCGCATTGCACCAGCGAACTCACACAGGGGAAAAGCCGTTCACCTGTGTGGAGTGCGGGAAAAGCTTTGCGGACAGCTCCACCCTGGCGAAGCATCAGCGAACTCACACCGGGGAGAGGCCCTACGCCTGCCGGGATTGCTGGAGGAGGTTTACGCGCAGCGCGAATCTCATAGCCCACCAGCGAACTCACACCGGGGAGCGGCCGTATTCCTGCAGCGAGTGCGGGAAAACCTTCACTCGGAGCGCCCACCTCATCCTACACATGAGAAGCCACCAGGAGTAGACGCTATACGCATGTGCTAATTGCGGGAAACTCTTTAATAACCAGTCAAGTCTTACAAGGCACAAAAAGGTCCATAGAGATGAGGTGTTCTTAATTTCACACATAATGAGATGACGATCATTTGTACCCATTATTAAAATATAAGTTGGGTGAAGACTACAATATGACAAGGCTCGTGCCTTAACAGTAACTGAGGGATAGATAATTCACAAAGGATAGAAGCTGCATGTGTGGTAATGGTTTTATTTGACGTTCTGCAAACGGGAGAAGTTAGATACATGGGGGAAAAAAGCTTCATACTCACCCACATCAGTGCCCCGTACACTTCAATAAGATTAAATAAAATAAAAGTTGTTGTTTTCCTTGCGACGGCCGCGTCACGTGAACGGCTCAGCCAATGAGGGCGAACCGCTCACGGCCACGCCTCCGAGCCTCCTCTGCTCTCCCTCCCCCCCGTTATGATTAAGATGCTACTCGGCGGCAGCGCTGGGTGACATCACAGAATAGCGCCGCCGCCGAGCAGCACCTGGCATAATCAAGGACTTGCACACATCAGATGCCCCCATATACTTTAATAGGATCACCCTCTTCCACACAGCAGTTATACAGGAGCGCCGACGAGTATTCTAAAACTTGCCTTAAACTTGCCTTGGAAAATCTGGGGATATCACCAACAAGACCCAGGTGCATGCTGGGTAAATGCTGGGTACATGCTGAGTACATGCTGCAAACATTTCAGTGACATTTCTACAGAGACTAATGGCCCATCAGATTAACAAAGCAGGGGTCCCTGGCAGTCCCATTCAGTTTGAATGGGACTGCCAGGGACCCCCGCTGTTAATCCGATGGGCCATTAGTCTGTCTGCAGAAATGTCACTGACATGTTGCAGCATGTACCCAGCATGCACCTGGGTCTTGTTGGTGATTGCCCCAGATTTGTTTTAGAATACTTTTCGGCGCTACAGTACATATATATCATTATGGAATCGCCCTCTTTATTAAAATGAATAGCTACAGTAATAAAAATGGTTACCCCATAAACATGAATGACTCTCTTGCACCCATTACTTGCTCCTGTGTGTACCGATCAGTGTATATGTCTTACCTATAAGTGTACATGTATTTTGTTTCACATATTACCAGTGTGTACATTCCCTGGGTGCATGTGTGTTTGTATATCTCTCTTTTGCTCTTATAGACAGTCACCCCAAAATAATTCCCATTGTAATATTACTATTTATTGGGTAATCTGGCATATTGTGGGGTCGTGATATGTCCATTAAATCTACTTAATAATATATATATATAATTATTATATTACTGGGGGGGGGAAGGAAACATTAATGTGCATTTTCTTATTATTCTTATCAATAAAATAATTTCACAATGAAATATTTTTCGCTATGACTCCCATGTTGTTAGATCAAAGTTCAACATAAACCTCTTAGTTGCTGAGAGAGAGAGTCAGCATCATTATACAGCGCGGCGTGTTCATTATCCGTATATATAGATACTCAGCATCATTATAAGCGCGGCGTGTTCATTATCCGTATATATAGATACTCAGCATCATTATACAGCGCGGCGTGTTCATTATCCGTATATATAGATACTCAGCATCATGATACAATCACGGCGTGTTCATTATCCGTATATATAGATACTCCGCATCATTATACAGCGCGGCGTGTTCATTATCCGTATATATAGATACTCAGCATCATTATACAGCGCAGCGTTGTTTTCATTATCCGCGTATAGATACTCAGCATCATTATACAGCGCGGCGTGTTCATTATCCACATATAGATACTCTATATCATTATACAGCGCAGTGTGTTCATTATCCGTGTATAGATACTCCCCATCATTATACAGCGTGGCATGTTCATTATCTGTGTATACATACTCTGCATCATTATACAGCGCAGTGTGTTCATTATCCGTGTATTGATACGCCCCATCATTATACAGCGCGGCGTGTTCATTATCTGTGTATACATACTCTGCATCATTATACAGCGCAGCGTGTTCATTATCCGTGTATACATTCTCCCCATCATTATACAGCACTGTGTGTTCATTATCCGTGTATTGATACTCAGCATCATTATACAGCACTGTGTGTTCATTATCCGTGTATTGATACTCCCTATCATTATACAGCGCAGTGTGTTCATTATCCGTGTATTGATACTCAGCATCATTATACAGCACTGTGTGTTCATTATCCGTGTATTGATATGCCCCATCATTATACAGCACCGTGTGTTCAATATCCGTGAATTGATACTAGCCATCATTATACAGCGCAGCGTGTTCATCATCAGTGTATACATACTCAGCATCATTATACAGTGTGGCGTTTTCATTATCAGTGTACTGTATAGAGATTCTCGGCATCATTATACAGCGCAGTGTGTTCATTATGAGCATCATTATACAATGCGGTGTTCATTATCGAAAGCTTTCTCTGCATCTAGCGCTTGAAGAACCGCAGGGGAATTCGGTGAGATACTGTCTTGCATTCAGGGTCATTTGTCTACTGTTACGGTTATCATCTATTCATTATCAAAGGTATTCGCTTAGAAAATCCATTTACCTGTTTTCTACTGGACAATCAGTGCTGTTGTTCTTCTGCTGCCTAGCTCTACAGCCGGCCAGCGTGTGACTTTAGAGGTCAGGTTTTATCCATCCGCCTTCCATGACTACGTCTATATCCATGGAACAGCCGCTTGGGTGGAACTAGAAGAAGACTCAACAGTTGGGTGAGCTTGCTCGGTCTGATCCTATCTGCACATGTAGCCTAGGAAAGCCAAATCTCCTCATCTCGTTTCAACCTTCCTAATTCTAGATCCTTCACAATCAAGGTCTATGTACTGTACCATCACCGTGTTTTCCACTACCGATGTTTTAATAAATGCTTGAAGATCAGAAGATGACCTCTGTCCTTCATGTATGATGCTGGAACAGAGTTTAGCTATCAGTATAATGGTGCAGTGCCACGTGCGACGAGCTACAGTAATTCATTAAGTTAATAAGTCACCTCAATCGCTCTAAGAAACTACACCCAAGTAACAGCAACGGCATCCCCCCTAAGAGAGAGTCCCCAATATGCGTCACCTTCAGCGCCAGGGTGGGCAGGGTTAAGATCATCAGGAACGATGGATACAACTTCAAAGACCAGGATATCATCAGCATCCTCCTCCCTCCCAGACCTTTACACTGTTGTGCCTTGGTAATGGGATAAGTTGTAGCCCGATATATATCAGTGGTATTGTTCCTATAGATGTATGGTCTCTAGGATTCAATTGCTGTTCCTATGGTAGCCCAACACGTTTCACAAGTGCTATCCTCGCTTCTTCAGGGGTGTTCCTATGGTAGCCCAACACGTTTCACAAGTGCTATCCTCGCTTCTTCAGGGGGCGGTTATTGAGGCTCACACATGAAAGTATACAAACACTGGTGGTAGCATCCGATTGTTATAATGTAATTAAATAGAGAAATAAAACAAATCGTCGATCTGGGAATCGATTATCAAAAAAATACATTTAAAAACAATACAATAACATTAGATATGGATACACACGTCAATATACAAAATCGACACTGAAAGTAGTGCTGCTATAATAGAAAGTGATTAGATGGCATAGACAATATACCACAATGATATAACAGCAATGTAAGCGTCAATAAAACAAATCTACAAACTTTCAGTGTACAGGCATACCCCGGTATAAGGACACTCACTTTAAGTACAGTCGCGAGTAAAGACATATCGCCCAATAGGCAAATGGCATCTCACGCATGCGCCTGTCAGCACGTCCTGAACAGCAATACCAGCTCCCTACCTGTACTGAACCTGTGCGCAAGCGGGGAGACTATAGAGCCTGTTACAAATGCGTTATTTACATCAGTTATGCACGTATATGACGATTGCAGTACAGTACATGCATCGATAAGTGGGGAAAAGGTAGTGCTTCACTTTAAGTACATTTTCGCTTTACATACATGCTCCGGTCCCCATTGCGTACGTTAATGCGGGGTATGCCTGTAATGGAGCAGCATGAAGGTGGAACTGGTGGAGCAAGTAAAGTGGTAAAGATGGCTCTGTAATATGTTTATGGAATAGGGAACCACATCACTGTCCCAGCTAAACCGGGATGTCTGGTCACCCTACCTATCCTGGACCCCTGCCTGCCTTTGAACTTCATTGCCTCTCTATTGCCCAGACCTTGGAACCGTGATTTCGACTAAGCTGCTGCACCTTGCTCTGACCCGGACGTCACTATCCCTACTCGTTTAGGATCCAGATCCCAGGGATGGGTTGGTCTATACTCCTCTCCTCTGCCTAGTGGGTCAGTCTCCTGGACAGTAACAATGGAGGGAGAGGGGGTGCTGCAGCCAAATGGCGAGTGGCAGGATGTGGAGAAGTCTTCTCATGGAGATAGGGGCCGTAACTAATACACAATGGTGAGAGGCAGGGTGTGATGATGTCATGGTGATAGACGAAGTACTAATACCCAATGGTGACAACCAGGGCGTGATGTCTTCTCATTGAGATAGAGGCAGTAGTAATACCCAATGGTGAGATGCAGGGTGTGATGATGTCTTCTCATGGAGTTAGAGGCAGTGCTAATACCCCATGGTGAGAGGAGGGTGTAGTGGTGTCTTCTCATGGAGATAGAGGCAGTGCTAATACCCCATGGCGAGATGTACGGTGTGCTGGTTTCCTCTCGTGGTGGCATTACAGCCCGAGCTTGATGCTCTCCTCTCATGGAGGAAGAGGCAATGATATATGGTCGGGTGTGGTGGTGTCCTCTCATGGAATTTTGGTTATGTACGGTTGGTGGCTGGTGTACAGGTGGAACCCAGGGAGGCACATGAAATAGTAAAGCCACAAGGGGGTCATTGAAGATTCCACATGTCATGTTGTCTCAAAATAATGACAGCAATACCACTTCAAGGTCATTATCGAGCAATGAGTAAATGTCACGTTAAACAGAATAAGGTTTTATTCATCTATTGTTAAGAACTGATATCAGTTGAACTACAGCCATCGGAACAAATATCTATATACAGTACTTTTTGCTATAGATTTGAACTAAATGACCCATACCTATGAGAAGGCAAAACATAGAAATTAACTCAATCATATTGGATGTGCATTCTTCTTTATTTACCACCAAAATACGCTTTGCCACTGTTTTTGGTAAACATAAAAATAGTTCTAAAAATAGCGATAAATTCCCTCAAACTGTTTTGACCGAAAAATCTGAACTTGTCTAAGGTCTTGTGAAATCGGCTCAAACGTGTCTTGGCTGTAGTGAAATTGATGAATTTTGGGTCTCAGCCCTAATTTCTCGCTATGCACCATCCCAACTCTTGCGTTCTGCTCAAGGATGCCTTCTCTCTACCCCCTTTGTATCTAAAGCTCTATCCCGCCTTAAACCTTTCTCACTGACTGCCCCACACCTCTGGAATGCCCTTCCCCTCAATAACCGACTAGCACCCTCTCTATCCACCTTTAAGACCCATTTAATAATACAATAAGCGCAGCAAAATCAGACAACAGGAAATGAAAGGAAACAGATAAGTAGAAGATCAATGCCTTGAGAAAGAGCAATCTTGCTCGAAACGCGTGGGAGGAGGTCTCTTAGTCTTGTCCATCAGAGTATCTGTTTTATGTAGCTTAAATAAAGTTTTGCTTTTAATCATTCACCCTGGTGAGTGAGTAATACTGGAGCGGCTGGCAGAAACCTGACAAAGAAATCTCATTTGCAAAACGCGTTGTTCCTTGCCGGCGCTCGTAGTTTTGGACACAGGCAGCCACCGTACTTTCGACAAGCATCCCTGGTACCGGTCCCGCATTCAGACGGGCCCGCACCGGTTCACCGGGAAGCAGAGGACCTGTCGGAACGATCCATAGCTCTTATTATTGATTATTGTTTCGGTTCCCAATGGGAAAAAAGGCTCCCTTGGGAGCCAAAAAGTTGATATACATATATACAGACCTTTGAATTGTGCACAGCACAACAACTTTAACCCCCTGGCTGCCAGACCAGGCCCCTCTGGTCCATCCCCAGCAGATGAGTTGCCCAGGCTTTGAACTACAATTCCCAGAGTGCTCCTTGCGGAAGGAGGCGGGGTCGGTGACGTCAGCCCGGGGAAACCAATAGGTTGTTTTAGCTGCCACAATTGTAAAGCCTGTAAATCCATCAGGACCTCAAAAATTTTCCACAACTGGAACAACACCAGAAAATTTGACATAACACAATACATAAACTGTAGATAAGCTGGTGTCATTTATCTGGTGACATGTACATGTCAAAAAAAGTATGTGGGCAAGACTAGACGTCCTTTTAGGATAAGAGTTTTGGAACACCTAGGCAGCATTCGCAACCACCAGGATACACCAGTAGCCAGACATGTCCTGGAGAATCACAAAGGGGACAGTACAGTTCTGTCATTTATAGGCATAGACCAATACTCTATGGGCAAAAGGAAGGGCGATTGGGATCAGGTTCTGCTTCAAAAAGAATCAAGGTGGATATATACACTGGGTACACTCTCCCTTCAAGGGTTAAATGAGGGGTTTGTATTTTACCCCTTCATCTAAACCATATCCCAAAAAAAACCCTTCTTTTTACTGATGTGTCTTTATTGCCCAGCACTATATGCCTTGTGTTTGGTTTTTGCCACTAGAGGTCCCTAGAGAACACATTCCTTTTACATTCTGCTAGCCAGCATCATTATGCACATTGACGCTACGTGCATTCTAATTGCCTCTAACCAATCAGCTTAGAGTTCATCCCCTTTATATAGTAGGGAATGGAGAGTGCTCAAATCAGCCTCGAAAAAGCGTTATCAGCGAAACGTACGTCGGCATCAATAGACGTAATGACGTCATAGGTGACGCCTCCCGAGACTTCCCGGTTCGTCACTTCCGGTATACGAAACTGCTTCACTCGCTCCAACAGCTGAGAAGTATCCGGCATACAGACTCCCATGGTCTGTATCGTGTGTGAGGAGGTTTTTTTTTAACTTATTGTCTATCCCTGTACAGCACAGGGTAGGATTGGGTGTTGGAGATTCTACTGCAGACACGCTTAGTCTGCTTTATGTCCAGTTACACAGTGCGCTGCAAAGCACTTTATATACAGCGCAGTACATATATAGTTTTCACAGTGTATATATCTGGAGTGTTTTTGATTCTATCAGCCCGTTACTTACATTAGTGAGGGCTTTGGTTTAGCACCAGGGCAGATACTATAAAGCTGCCTATCTGTTATACTTACAGCTCTGCATGTATATAGACTTATACAGCTAGTTTTTGTATGATTGTGTCTGAGCTGAACAGACGATATTAGTTGAAGTGCACCATTGTATGTGTTCTTAACATTATTATTGAATCATTAGTCCTCCAGTTAGTTCAGTGAGGGCTCCGGGCACAGGTCGTTGTCATAACACACTTTGGCAGATATCAGATACCTGCCAATCTGTCAGACTCGCTGCACTGGATACAAACAGTTTATATTCAGGGATCTTGTTTTGAGCTGTTCAAATGGTTTATATGGAGCTTTTTTGGACACCCTTATTGCTCAATATGCTTATCACACATTGAATCTACCATTTGAAAACTATTACCTATCCTATTACGGAACTGTGCATAAACTTACCTGCTTTGTTACAGTGTATATAGATACCTCTTATTTCAAGAAGAGCATACACCCCGTTTGCTTATTCACCCCACCTCCACTTTTATTTAAATTCGCCATTAACATAGAACATTTTCCATATTGAGGACCATTTATTTTATTTGAGGATTTCTCCGAATAAAAATTGTAGTTTTTTTAACCTAATTTCATATTACATATTATTGGACATATTGTTTCTCACAGGTTCCAAATTTATTTATTTATTTACATCAGTATCATTAGCCTCTGAGTGCTCCCAACATAGGGGTTCTTCATCTCTGTGTTTTTGTTCAGGTTTTTCCCCTGGTCGCAGCACCTTTGTCATTGGCAGTAGCGAGGGCCCCTTCTACCCCTTTCTCCTCCCCCTCTCCTACCCTGGTATTTCCCTCCGGTCCATCCCCAGCAGATGAGTTGCCCAGGCTTTGAACTACAATTCCCAGAGTGCTCCTTGCGGAAGGAGGCGGGGTCGGTGACGTCAGCCCGGGTTCCCGGAAGTGCTGTGTGGAAGGGGAAGAGTTGGTCACGTTGGCCCCCGTGGGTCTGGAACCGATGAGGCGGCGGAGAAGGGATCGCCGGTCTTCGGGACCGAGGGGGTGCAAATTATGTAGATGCATTAAATCTTGTTCATTTCCTTTTCCTTCTCACCCCCTTTATAGGGAGTTTCGGGGTGTGAAAGTTAAAGCCCTCCGCTGCTTCCACAACTTGACCACATGTGACGGACGGACGGGACAGTGGTCCCCATCCGAGGTCCGACCCGGGCCAGAGCCACTCCCCATCCATCCCGAGCTACAATCCATCTGGGGGTAACATATGGGTGAAACCGGGACTTACTCCAAGATCCTTTTTGTGTGTGTGTGTGTGTGTGTGTGTGTGTGTGTAAAAAAGAGTGCTACTGAGCGTGGAAAAATGTATACAACAAAAGACAAAAATATCCAATGCTACATCCAATGTGACAAATTACATAGTTAAATACTTCAATGTTAGTATTCTCGTGAGTAATGGTCATTTAGTTAAACCCTTTGACCAAAGCGTTACAAGCCTGCAGCCACGTCACGGCATAACCAGTATGCAGCCACGTCACGGCATGACCAGTATGCAGCCACGTCACGGCAGGACCAGTATATGCAGGTCCTAACTCTACCTGTGAACATTCCCATTAACCTCTGCAGTGGAGGGTGAATGACCCCAGTTGACCTGTCCTGCCCAGGAACATGGAAAAACCTATAACTTTCCGTTATTATACAAAGAAAATTCCCCAGCCCGCACCCTATTCTCAGTATTATGACTGAATATGGTATCGCGTGTTTCTAGATGGACCTATAGCTTTGTCTTTTTGGCGTAATAGCGTCTTACAGATATGGAAATCATCTTTGCATAGTTATGTCTTATGTGTATTAAGGATGTCCTGTCGCTATTTTATTGTTTAAAGTTAAGGAATGTGCTCTGCTCTATATAGCGCCTATAGTAATGCCCGCAGACTATTCTCGTGCGAGAAGAGGAGTGAGCGTGTGCTCAGCAGGGAGTTCTCAGAGTAGAAGCTCTGGAGCACGATCATGTCAGCCCCCACCGGAAGGTCCTAAGTAAACTCCTGATCCGATATGTATAGACGAGGAATGCCATTTCTTTCTCCTAGATTTTAGCATCTTCTATAAGCAACACTTCTGTCGCCGTATTGTTGTAATCACTTGGTTGAGGACTGGTTTCTGTAGCCTACTTTCCCTGCATTTTATTTAAATCGTTGCCATTTTTGGATGGTCTGTTGGGGTACAGACTTCATTGTACGAAGCGTCGTATGCATATTTTATGATCTGGCCCCTGGAATTGTGCAATTGTTTGTTTATATAATATCCATAAGGGATATTTGTAACACCGTTATAATTGGTTCAGTGCAATTTGTTCTGCTCTTCTCGACAGACTTATTAGCCGCAGGCAGCTTTCCCAGGTTAACGCTATATACTCTCCTTACCTCCTAATACTGGAATATGTATTAATACTATTCTATTACACCAGCATACCAGCTACAACAGCAGCCTCGGTATTACAGCAGTTCCTGTGTTTCTCACAGCCTCGAGCTAGTTAGCTGAGAACATACGGTTCCTTACATTGTCTGTTGCTCTCTATTTTTACAGAGAGTGTATTCCTGTCCTTTATTGCTTAGTGAAACAGAAATACAGCTCAACCCCGTTATAACGCGATCCGCTACAACGCGGATCCGCTTATAACGCGATGCCAGCGCGGCTCCCAATTTTTGTATTTATTAATACTTTACAACACGATTATTGGCGTCTTAAATACTTTATTGTACAATGCATACAATGGTACATTATTTCTAACGCGACCCGCTTATAGCGCGATGTGATTCTTTGGACCCCAAGCACAGCGCTATAAGGGGGTTGAGCTGTACTCATTACACGATATCAGCTGAGTTTTTTCCAACCTGTAGACTGTCCTTCTTGCTTGATAGCATTTAATAGGTTTTAACTAGGTGGAAAGTTTGTCCTCGGACACTGTTACCAAACTTGATTTCTCGTGTGCTTTAGTGATTTTTCCCCCCTACAAAAGTATCAACAGTGACACGTGCTCCTTTTTCCTCACTAGATGACTGTCAGTTCCCTGTACTGTAGCGTGTTGTTTGTCAGCCATGACGATCTGGATTATTACTATACCATTTAAGTACTGATAAAGATTACTTCATTTATTGATGCCAATATAATTATTTCATATTTTTACTTGAGTATTTACCAGTATTAACCTTGATAGGGACAAAGGGTCTGAAAGCCGTGTAAAATAATATTGCAAGCCACCCGCCTCCGTTGATCAGCCCTCTGAGGTCAGGCGTCCACCAGCTGATGGTAACCGCTGCCTCTGCTCAGTCGCGTCTCCAGGGCGATGACGACACACTCGATTCGGCTTCCGTGGTGTGCAAGTGGCTCAGCGCATTTCCTGTGTGCTCGATTCAGTGCTATTGGCTCTGAAGTGAAGGGGTCCTCCCACTCACGCGTTTCGCCCAACTAGATCAAGGCTTCATCAGAAGCATTCGTACCCCACCTATCCCGTTGGCTTATATACCCAATGACATAAAAAATTAACCAGTGATCTGTGGTTTGTTTGAAACCATTGAAATGTCGGAACTTCGTTCTTGGATACCTAAAGGTAAGCAAGGGGGAGAGGGGACAATAGCCTGTACAAAACTTTTCTTTAATATCGTGACAGAAAAAAGGAAGTAACTAGTGGAAACAAAACAAGATTAAAACCCTTAACATGTCACGGCAATTAAGCATTTTGGGTTTTAGGTGGGACTGCCCATTGAAGAGTGGAAATTAAAGATTGCAAAACAAAGTGGGGAACGAACATACAGTCTCATCAGTTCCCAACCATTACGTGCCAAGCCAAAAATTGCAAGGGATTGTTCGATCCAAAGAAAGGGGGCAGAGCACATTACACCATCAATGCACATCTGTGCAGGTTCAAGGCTCTGTAACGTGCAACGTCTCACTGCTGGGCAGGGGTCCTAGGCTGCAATGAGCACCGCCGTCTAATGAAACAGCGCCCTCTGCTGTCCAGTGCTCGCAAATTAAACTCCCAAGAGATTTGAAAAAACATTCTCACAAATTTGGCAAAAACGTAACAATTGCGGCTCACGACAAAGTCACAAAAAACTGAACGTTTGCAGAAAGTTGTAGTTTAAGAAGCGCGCCTTAAATTCTCTTACAAATACTAGTTGGAAAGGACTGTAAATATCTCCTGAGGAGCGGGAGAGGTGGACCCCCCCCCCCCCAAAAAGGGGTCCAGTGTGACTGTCTTCCTCCTCTTACTAATGCCAGATTCCCACTTTGACCTGATTGAGTCTTGCCTTGTTTGGTCTTTCCTCTCTGTTCTCTGTTTGAGGGGATTAGGCTTGGTCTCGGCAGGGGGGTAATTGGCTTGTAGCAGCCCAGCATCCAGCTCTCCCCATGGTTCCATTCCGCTTGCACATTGATTGACACTAATCAACATTAGTTGTGCTGTAGGTACATTTCCTTGTTGAAGCTGCAGTAGTTGTGTGCGAGGATGTATTCTGTCAGTTTGGTCATTACATTAGCGCTGTATTTCTAATCCAGGGGAGATGTTGCAATTACCAAACTGATAGCTAGGCGGTCTTATTTGGTATGTTAATATTGGCCTTGTGAGGTTACTCATCGGTGAATTAGGAAAATGGTCTATGGTAAGTGCTGGAAAGATTAAAATAGCAAATTAGCTAGTCACGTATAAAGCAGGTACAAAAATGCATTTGCACTTAAGGGTTAAATGACCTGTCATGCAGCAGAACGGGGGATGCTCAGCTCCTGTCCTCAAACTCCCCAACAGCTCAGGTTTTCAGGATATCCCCGTGTCTGCGCAATAGACCTTATTGCTCCCTGCGGTGAAACACCTTTTTAACTTCACTGTACTACACGAGCACTGTAGTTTGGAGATAGTTTTGATTCGTTCTATATTTATTGTATAGTACGCCTATTTTGCAACTTTGAGAATGAAATGCTAAGTTTTATATTCTACTATTTTTATACTATATACTAAACCCAGACTGCTTGAGAAGCAGAACGTTGTCCTAAGGTGAGCAGAGGGACTTTTAACCGAAAGGTTTTTGTTTTACGGGGGACATCCCTTCCTGTCGGAACGTTGTGCAAACTGCAACAAACCAGGGAAGCTGCAACAAGGACCACGTAGGGTCTGAGATTATTCTCACGGGGGAGCGCTCTAAAAACAAGAGCAAATTATTATTGCCGTGCGATCCCTTTTTCTGCGACGCACGAGTAAGACTTTTCTCCGCAACGTTTCTGGGAATATTGTGAGCAAAAATAATCTGTCTATAAATAAGAAATGTTTGGCCATCAGTGATCATTCCTAAAAACAATCAACAATGGCCAGAGTGCACATAAAAGGTTAAGTGTGCGATTCATTTTGATTAACGTTCGTCTTTTGAAACTCACACATTTCAACCCGGGCGCGGGCTGCAATTTTTTTTCCGGTTTAAAAAAAGAAGAAACAAAATAATGAATTTATGAACCATTTGCACCACTGACACGCGAGCAGCTTTACACTGCTAAACAGAGCAGCAGGCGCTATACCACAGAGCACAAACTCTGCACACAAGGCAGCAGCACTGCAGACAGACAGTAGGGGGAGATGGTGGGAGAGAGAAGTAGGGGGAGGTGGTGGGAGAGAGAAGTAGGGGGAGATGATGGGAGAGAGAAGTAGGGGGAGGTGATGGGGGGAGAAGTTACCGAGGTTAATGCATGTTGATACTAAAGTCTTTAATAAGAAAACCTCAAACCCGTCATTCTGACGGGCATTAGTCATTTTGATTACTGCATCCCGGGCAAAGCCGGGCACGTTAGCGAGTTCATTATATATCATAACAATCAAGGTCAGAAGATTCTTTGACTAGATGGTGCCTGTTTATCAGTATATAACGCTTTAGATTAATATAAATAGTGACCTCCGCACACGCCCAGCCGTGTTGCGTGATTGTGGGAGGCTTCAGGTGGTTGGGGTGACAGTGGGGTCCTCGTGGAGCTGGATTACTTGCAGGTCAAGGCCCCAGAAAGGGTGCACGGCTGTATCTGTGTAAATGCTAACTCCACTATTCCCCTTTTGGTGTGGAAACAAAAAGTTTGTGAACTCATAGGTTAGAAACGATAAACTGGAAGGTACACAAGGCGTTACGTTTCCTAGATGTTTCTTTTCCATGTAGTCCCCTCTTGTGCGAATCCCACAGGATTCTTGTCTGGTTTTTCGCTCAGGTCTGGGGTTTTTTTTTCAGGAGCTTACCCTCAATTGGCTGTGGTGGCCGCCTTGGTTCCTGGCAGGATCCTATTTAAGGCCACACTTCCTGCAGGAAGTTGCCGAGCAAGGTTCCTGTTTCTATTCCAATCCAAATGGATTTAAAACATTATATATAATAGTGAAAACAGAAATTGTGAACTAGCGCTAAAGTGTGATACACAGTGTGATAGTAAAATAACTTTTAATAAAGTATGGCTGCCCGGTGATACTGTCAGTACTAACAGAATAACACAAAATAAAGAAAAACCTGGCGCCAAATTGTCAGTGGAATGTCCTGTACTCCTCAAGGGATCCGCACTCTTGCTCGACAGACCATGCAAAGAAAAAAACACAAACAAACAGAGATCATAGCGCAACACTGTAGGGTGAGCAGTACTGCACTAATATACACAGACAATTAAGAATCCTAGCGACATTTAAAACAACTATTTATTAAAAAGAACTATGCCGAGACAGACAGTGGCAAATACAGAGAACCGCAGGTCATCCGGAGCACTAAAATTGGAGCCCTACTTACATCCAGCAAGGTTTAAACTCGCATGGTAGGAACAAGTCCTAGATACAGATGGTCTCCCTGGCGGGTGATGCCTCTGCTCCACTGCGGTTCAGACTCCAGTCAGTCCTTACGATGGTAACCGGAACAGCTCCGGCCGTGGAGGCTGGTGTGCGGGGTCCACAGCTCTGCACCGCATGTAGACACACGCCCCACTTCCTCTTCCGGAACAACAGCAAGTCTCTGCGCGCCCGCGCGCGATAGTGCCTGTTGCCTTAAAGGAACAGCTGGCAGGCTGAAGGGATAGCTGGGCTCACAAGCCAAATGACCTTAAACGTCCAAAGTCAGTCAAATAGTGGCAGTGCCACTAGCCCTACGCGTTTCGTAGATGTACCTCTACTTCCTCAGGGGCTGTATGTACATACAGTACATACATTTCACCAGCAGATCTATATTCCAACAACATCCAGACCCTGAAATAGGCCTTTCCCTCTCCAACCATATTTCAGCATATGGAACTGAGCTTCTCTTTCACTGAGGAAGCTGCTTGTTTTCGTTGACGAAAAAAAAGGGCACATTTTGCATGCATCACGAACTTGGGTGAAAGGTTTACCCATCCCTATGTGGCATATCGCCCGACAAACACAGATAATCAAATCAGAACTAAAGTCCATATCAGATAGGAAAGCTTCCCCTAGGCACAGAAAAAAATTCAGTTACGAAATCAGGATAGAGACCAGCAAGGATAATCTTAGGAAGTTTTACTAACAGAAACGATAGTGTGTAATTATAATAAAGACACTTTGGAACCTAAACCAACACGGAATAGGTGATCCAAAATAAACTATCACACGTTTAACCCTATATATTTATACAGGTAGCCCTCGCTATCCAGCGTTTCACTTTACAATGAAAGGCATATCCAACACAACCATAAGGGCCGTTTTTTGACGCCGGAATACGCTATCCGACGCTCACCGCCACTGATTAACATGGGACTCACTTTACAACAGTTTCACTATCCAACGCTCCTTCCAGAACGGATTCCGAGGACTGCCTGTATCCACATTTAACCCATTAGAAGTCCTAGTGGTCAGCTAGTCATGGGTTTCCATGACTAGCTGACCACTAAGGTCTATCAAGAGGTTAATAGTAACCTTAAACTACATTACCTAATACCCCCCACCCCCCCCCCCCCAAGCTACCTTAGTGTCTATTAAAGTATTGCCATGCATTTATTAGTTTTTACTAATACTAGTTATAGGGAAAAAATAAATACTCACAGTTCTATTTTAATTACAGTTGTTTCAAGCAAGTATTCAATATGATGCAATGCGTAAAAAAATCATAACAAACAACTAATGACGCGTTGTGTACATACAGAAGTCTTCACGCATATGACGCACACGTTATGAAGGCTTGTATAGTCTTTTAACACTGAGATTTTAACGCACAATGACATTTAAAATAAAATCTTGGTGCACAACACTGATGCATTATGCATTCAATATGTTTACCAAGTTGATTCGCATGTTACATAGTTACATAGTATAGTGTCACGGTAGAACAGGTCTTTTAACACATTTCTATTTAATTCAGTCACAAGGGAAAACAAGGCAGTGCAATAAAATGAGGTTTATTTGGATGACCTCAGAAATACACAGGAACACAAAATACAGAGAATATACACACTTACGGGGTCTGAGGGTTGAGATCTAGCCCTTTCCTAGTTTTCAGGGCGCCTGCTTCAGCAAAAGGCATTACCCTGTCCACTCCGGTTGGTTCTAGCCTGCTGGCTGGGCTTCTCCATGCTTCTCTGTTGGCATTATAGCTCTTTCACCCAGAAGAACCTTTGAGAAGTCTGCCAGCAGCTGCTTGTCTCTTCAAAGCTCCAATAAAAAAGAGAGAGATCTGCTATTCTACACTCCATTATATAGGGCTTGATGCCTATCTAATACATTGAGGGGGCTGGCAGACAATTAGAGCACGGATTGTGTTTGTGCATTCAATGAGAGGAGGGGAAAATTAAAAAAATTGCCAATGAAGATCGTGCCTATGAGTTTGTGCCACAAACCTGCATGTCTTTTGCACTTAACACAGGGAGTCCCTATACTTGGGCTGGTAGCATTGAAATGCAAATCCACATCTGGCTGCCTTTTGTCACAAAACTATTTTTCTGCATGCAGGTTATCTCACAGCACAAACAGAAAATGCATTGTAGTTTTAAAACACAGCAACACTAAAACTTGCACTCTACAATTTGGACCTAAAATGTGGGGTCTGTGAACTGGGGCTCTAAAACCTGTTCTAGGACACCAGCCCCTACACCCAATACAGTAACAGTAACATTTGATCCCTAGAGCTGACACTCTAAAACTGGGATCTGCGAGCTAGGGGTTCTAAAACCTGCGTTAGCATACAAGCCTTCTTGACCCAGCTCTGATACCTTGCTGGCAGGCAATACAGGTTAACCCTGTTTACCCCCAAATATCCCCCTTTTTTCCTCATGTTCCAGAAGTCTCTGCCCTGCAGCTATTTCTCATAAGGGGCCATCTGAGTGGGATGAATAGTTCTTTTGAAAGTTCCTTGTAATGTCCCCGACTATATTTGTATATAGGTATCATATCCCCTCTTAGACGCCACTTTTCTAATGTAAACACATCTAATTTTGCTAACCTCTCCTCATAAATCAGATGATCCATCCCCTTTATTAATTGTGCGCTTGTTTTTTTTTTTTAACAATATTTAATGCTGTTCAAACAAAGTGTGTTAGTCTCATTCAAACAGGAATTTTCAGGACAAACAGGAGGTTCAAAGAGGTGGTTGGTATCTGTTTCCTGTTCACTGCTATCTGTCTGATTATACTCTTACGCTCTAATCTTCAGTGTATCTGCAGTGTCCTCTTGACCCATATAACAATGTCCCTGGTTACCCTTTGGAGACGTGACCAAGTTCAGCAGGTTTGTAATGAAGTGTGATTACCACCTACCCACCACATTAACACTTGTATAGACACCAAGGGCCCGATCCATCAGTGCTAATAACAGGATGTTCTCAAAATCATCAATGGCTGTTGTTCTCCGTGAGGTTAACACATATCCGCAAAGCTACTTATATGTGTAGCCCTGGGTAGTTTGGGGCTATTATTCTGTCCTCCTCCTAGCAGGAAAGCTTAGTAAGGGTAGGTCTGCCAGGAGTAATCATGGGTTTTCCCCACACATGCACTGCAGTGAGTCAGTGAAGGTAGTGTCATCAAGTCTGGTGTACAATTAGAGGCACAGGGGTGGTGCTTACTGGAACTGTACTTAATGCATTGTACTTCCTGATTTAGGCATTCTGCCTCTACCGTGAGAGGGGCAAGGTTTGCCCAACTAAGCTGTCAGGGCTCTGGCATGCTTGAGGCCTTACTTACGGGGTGAGGTGGGAAACCAATACCTCCTATCCCACAAGGGGATAAGGGAAGAGCAAGGACCACTCTCTGTGCCCTTTGGCCGGGTGTGGGTCCAGGGACATCCTGAGGGTGAAGACCATTCTATTGCTGTCATATGTGTCTGCTGACAAAGGAAGATCAAACCCTGCCTAAGAGTGAAGTCTATTGGGAGGGGGGGGAAACGTTATTCTTCTGCAGAGACTTCACCCCATACAGCTGGGGGCTGCAAGAGATGGAGGCGCTGCACCTGTGAGTAGAATTCGGGCAAGACCCCAGAAGCCTGTCCTGCTATTCCCCTATAACACCATGTGGGAGACCCAGGGCACCCCTGTTACCAGCAGGTATGCACCACACTACACCATGTAACCAGAGTATTTCCCAAGATAGACCCAAAATGAGATTGGGTGGGGGAAACAGGGTTACATATGCAAAAGCAATGGCTGTTGTGTATCTTATTTGCATAAGCTTAGCACCCTGTTAAGTTAGTACAGCTCACCCTAAGTTTCAAATAACATGGTTCACGTGAGGTATCATTCACAAAAAGGTGGCGAAAAGGAGAAAATTCACAAAAAGGTGGCAAAATTTCCAGCCAGACCCTGGAGTCTGGGTTTCTCTCTTTCACCTCTTCAGTAAAACCCATATTGCAAGGTCTGGATGGGAGTAAAGCTCCCTTTAGGTATGACCTGACTAATGTCTCCTTAACGCGCTGCGTTCACTATAAGGCAGCTCTGTGGATATACGTTGTAAAGGGGAAAGCCTCTCCTGCCAGGGATTGGATACATGGGACCTTAAAGAGAGAGTGGGACACTGGAGACTGAGGGAGGGAGTGGGACACTGGAGATGGAGGAAGGGAGTGGGGAACTGGAGACTGAGGGAGGGAGAGGGACACTGGAGATGGAGGAAGGGAGTGGGGAACTGGAGACTGAGGGAGGGAGTGGGACACTGGAGACGGAGGGAGGGAGTGGGACACTGGAGACTGAGGGAGGGGTGGGACACTGGAGACTGAGGGAGGGAATGGGACACTGGAGACTGAGGGAGGGAGTGGGACACTGGAGACTGAGGGAGGGGTGGGACACGGGGGGTCTGAGGGAGGGAGTGGGACACTGGGGGTCTGAGGGAGGGAGTGGGACACTGGAGACTGAGGGAGGGAGTTGGACACTGGAGACTTAGGGAGGTAGTTGAACACTGGAGACTGAGGGAGGGAGTGGGTGTGATGGTGAGGGGGTACCCAGGCCAATAATAAATGTATTATGCCCGGCTGGGTGCCCCTGAACCATATTGGGGAGTGTGAAGTGTCAGCTCTGCAACCCAGTTATGGCATGTGCAATGTATTTCAATAAAGATGTATATGTGTGTTTTACTGTTCCATGAGTGCTAACCAGCGGAGATTCGCAGGGCATGAGTTTCAGGGATGATTTTACGGTAAAGTGTTGTCAGTGTGTTTGGGTAGAAGTGAGCCGGACTTGCTGGTTACCCCGAAACATGTACCCAGGAATCCTACACAGACACCAGACAAAATCCTCCCTAGGAAGTAGTTAGCTCACTGCCAGATCTCCCTGCTTCATTACAGACCAGAACAGTAAGACCGGGCAGAGGGACATCACATTCCAGGGTCCCCTGGTATATGCCCAAACCCCCAGAACCGAGTGTAGGGGTTCGGTGTCTCTCCCACCAGGTATAAGGTGGCGAGAGTAAAAATGTTTTTAAGCTCAGCGCTTGAGGAGTTAAAGCGGCTATGTGCTAACTTTGGTTAGGAAGCTCCTAGCGCTCTGAAAGTTGCGGTACGCATAGTACAGATAGGAACATATAAAACGACCAGAACGTAATTTTTATAACTTTTTATAAAAATTGATGAATGAAAGTCCCCCTCAAATAGTGTATTAAACATAATAGGCATATTTGGGCTTTCATTCAGGACACCGGAGACAGGGAAACACTCATTTATTGTAGCACCCCACATAGTATGTGTGTAGTGACTCACTGTAAATGAGCTGAGGATGTGCAGCTCCGTACTTCTAAGGCATCCCGCTGGCTTGACGCCACAATGTCTGTAAAAGTCTGGAGTTGAAAGGGTGTCAGTGTCTCTAAGGTGTTATGTGGGGAGGGGTTCCTCAAGTACCCCCATGCTAGTGTAAAGTCCATGCAGTTTGGCAAATGGTGGCCAGCCCAGACTTACTTTCGCCAGGTAAAGGGGCTGGGTCTCATATGCTAAGGAGCAAAGGTGCTAGGTTGGCGCATGCTCTTAGGAGGATGAGAAGCCCCCTCTGCCAGGTTTCTAAAGTATTGGCAACTCCAGGATAGGTGGGAAAAATTATTCCCACAGAGAGATTGGCTGCACTGTTTAGGTATAGGAGTTTTAACCTTATAAATAACCCTGCAGCCCATCGGGGACCAGATTCACCTTAAATTCTTCAGATTCATGCAAGAAACATCTAAGATCCATCCGATTTCGTAAGAGACATAGATTCCAAGTGCCATTACCGTGGTGGCAGAACGAAGTAAGTCGCTCCGTCGGAGTACACAGCGGAGGCGACTTGCACCGTTGACCGAGGACAGTTCCTAGCCATTTCGCGAGCAACTCTTGCTCCTGGGAAATTGCTCCTAAAGACTTTGTTTTTCAAGATTTCGTTTTGGAAACAATTTATTTCGTTTGCCCCCGTCCCAGTAAGTGTATTTGGAGAGTAATTGTGTAACATTGTTTGTATGTCAATTCGTGGAATAAATTACAATTTATTTTATCTCCTTGCTTTGCTCAACCATATGATCCCGGGTATAAATGTGTTAAACGGAGGTGGTAAAAGGTAAAAGGAGGGAGTGGGACACAAGGTCTGAGGGAAGGAGTGGGACACTGTGAGTGTGAGGGAAGGAGTGGGACGCTGGGGTCCTGAGGGAGGGAATGGGACACTGGGGGCCTTAATGATGGAGGGGAACACAGGGGGTCTGAGGGAGGGGGACACTGGGGTCCTGAGGGAGGGAATGGGACACTGGGGAATGAAATGATGGAGGGGAACACTGGGGGTCTGAGGGACGGGGACACAAGTCTGAGGGAGGGAGTGGGACACTGGGGGTCTGAGGGAATGAATCGTACATTGGGGGTCTGAGGGACGGAGTGGGACACTAGGTCTTAGGGACAGAGTGGGACACTGGGGATCTGAGGGAGGGATTGGGACACTGGGGGTCTGAGGAAAGGAATCATACATTGGGGATCTGAGGTAAGGAGTGGGGTACTGGAGTCTGAGGACGGAGTGGGACACTGTGGGTCTTAGGGACAGAGTGGGACACACGGGATAGAGGGATGGAGTGGTGCACAGGGGGCCTGAGGGAAGAAGTTTTCCACAGGGGGCCTGAGGGAGAGAGTTTTAATTATTGTATATATCTCCCCAAATACACCTTTATACAATACGTTGAGAGACACTTGTGAGAGACATCGAGTTTCACTTACTCTCTTGCCTGTCCCTTCTCGATACTCGGAATGACTTAGTAATGTTTTTTTTTTGCAGCTACGTCGTATAAAGGAGGAAATATATCTTGGTTAAAACACATTACATGTGCACAGACCATTTTATCACAAGGCTGAGATTAGATATGGACTCTAACACCTTCATAATGATTATTAGCCGTCTGTGAATTACAGACAAATATGGCCACAACCGTAATTAGAAGCACTAGTGCTGCCAGTACATCGAAAAGCGAAAACAACTTGTCTTTATATTGTATATTTCAATGTAAAAACAAAACACCTCCACAAGTCCACCCACTTTTCCACAAGCATGTTGAGTGTATGTCCCAACGGTTTAATCTGTAACCCATTTGTAGTTGTGAAGGACCAGGCCCAGATTTAGGCATAGGCCTACTAGGGTAGCAAAATGAATTTAGTGCTACGGTGTTGTGACGGTGAGGGGGTACCCAGGCCAATAAATAAAAGTTTTATGCCCGGCTGGGTGCCCATGAGCCATATTAGGGAATTATAAAGTGCTAGCTCTGCGCCCCAGTAGTGGCTGCAACCCTGTAAATGTATTACAAATGTCTGTGTGTGTGTCCCGCTAGGTATAAGGGGACGATATCAATATCAAGAGTTAAAATGTATACATTATTATGTCCAGGTTTCCCTGTAACCGCGCAAATAAAAAAAGGTTTTAAAACGCAGCAGCTTGCAGCATAGCGCATAGCTTATTGCTAACTTCTGCTAGGAACGTGCTAGCGCGCTGAATTTTGCTGTGAGCGCTGCTGGGGTAAAACCAGTTAAAAGGTTATGCCGCAATTTTTATTAAGTTTGATAAAAATTGATGTATGAAAGTCCCCCTCTTTTAATTGTACTAACATTATAGGAGGGAGTTTTTTTTTTATTCAGGCAGCCGGAACAGGGGAAACACTCAATTATAAGAACCATACTTTATGGATGCATAGCAGGGAATTCCTGTGAGTGAGTCATGCATAATTTAGCCCCGGACTTGTAAGGTATCACACTGGCATGGTTCCAGCATGTCTGAAAAAGTCCGGAGTTAAAATGGTTCCGACCGTTAAAGGTGTTAAGCGGGGCGGAGGAAATATAAGTACTGGCATCCTAGCAGATGTCCAGGTAGAGTAGACTTCCCGGCGCCAGGGAAAGGGGCTTGGCCTGGTATGCTAAGCGGTGAAGGTGCAAAGTTTGCGCATGCCCTTGCCATACTATGAAGCCCCAGTATGCCCGGTGCTGGGAATTACTGACAAGACCTGGGGATGGGTGGGTTGTTTAGTTCCCACGCAGCGATTGGCTGCAGAGCATGGAGATAGGGGTCCTTACTGTTCAAAGATCCCTGCAGCCAATCGGGAAATGAGATTCATCGTGCGGTACAAAAATTATAACATCGTAACCAAGATTTGTACCCAGCTTCAAGAGTTCGTAAGAACTAAGGACTTCCAAACCAATTCTACAAGGGCAGAACAAAGCGAGCAGTCCCGGCGGAGAAAAAGTGGCTGCGAGCGGCGCCACTAGCCAAAGACTTTTTTACGCGGCTTTGCGTATGCACAATCCCCGCTCCTGGGAGACTGTGCTCAAAGACTATTTCTCTTTTCTTTTTTCTTTTTTTTTTTCCAATGTTTTTATTAGGCATTTAGACATTACAACAATCATAACAAATATCATGGCCTAACATTTTTCGAAACATCTTTTTTTTGGGGGGAACAGAGTGTCAACCTGAGTTGTCAGAGAGAAGGGGGAATGCCTTCAGAGAGGGAAGGCAGAGGGGGGGGGTGTGTGAGAGAGGGGGGGGTAGGGGGGGTAGGGGAGGGTGGGTGTCCCATTTGGCTGTTGAGGATTCTCTAACTGGGGCAGTTTTTGAGTCCCTTATGGGGAAAGGATAGGCCTCCGACGTGCCGGAGGTGGCAGATGCTCTCTAGTGAGCAGGATCCAGGGTTCCCAGATATCCTCGAAGGCGGGGATTTTTTGTCTAACGGTGGCGGTAAGCCTTTCCATAATCATCACATCACCGATTCTTTTTTTGATTGTATTCAGTGCTGGCGTAGCTGTTTTCCTCCAGGAAGCCGCAATACAGCATCTTGCCGCGGTAAGAATGAAGGATATTAATTTCCTGGTAGGCCGAACAATGTCTGGCATTGGTGCGGCCAACAGATAGGTCAGTGGTTCAATAGGAATTTCTAGGTCGGTGACCTCTTTTATCAAAATTTGGACCTTGGCCCAGTATTTCACAATTTCTGGACAGGACCACCAGATGTGGACCATGTCCCCTCTATTACCACAGCCTCTCCAACATTGGTCTGATGCCAGAGGGTAGATCTGGTTTAATCGGCTCAAAGACTATTTCTAAAGATTTCGTTCTGGAAGTAGAGAATTTCGTTTTGCCCCCGTCCCAGTAAGTGTATTTTCGTAATATTTTGTAAATCAAGCTATGTATGTTCATTGTGTAAATAAATGACAATTTATTTTATCTCTTGCTTTGCTCAGTCAAAGGATCTGGGTAATTTTGGTGTTAAAAGTTCTGGTCTCCCGTGCCACAGTGGTTACATCATGGCATAGTACAGTATGTCCTAACTGTTTAATCTGTAACCCATTTGGAGTTACAAGATTGGAATCTCTGAGCTGCCATGAAAATGATCCCTGTGCAGTATCCGTGAAACTAAGGTTAATTATGTGTCCACCAAAACAGCTGGCAACCACCACTAACTACCCACCTCCACCCACATTAGTATCCACTCTCCACGAACCATCGGTGCCATTGTCATAGGGACACCTAGTCTTTCTTTAGACAGGCCACATGGTTACCCCACTTTTCCCTCCACCCAACGAGCGATCACCCCCTCTTTCTCTGTTTCTTTCATCACCTCCCTCTCCTTCCCCCACTCCATCTCTTCCCGTCTTCCTTTCTCTCTCTACTTTCCCTCCTCTGCTGATCTCACTCAACCCACCCGCTTTCCCTCTCTTCGTCTCTCTCACTCTCTCTCACGCTCTCCCTCTCTCTTCTTTTCCTTCTCTCTCTTTCTCCCCCCTCTCTACAGGACAAAGTACGGTATAATGAAACATTTGCGGCTCAGATAAAGTTGCATACAATCAGCAGAAAGTCCATTTTAATTACCTTTGGATCGATGAGCATTGTTATAATCAGGGAGATAAGAGAGAAGTTGAAGCGTGTGAACGTTTTTTGTCATTATCTTTCCAAAAAACCTGCCAGCACCTACATTTCCTTTGGGACAGAGAGGAGTCGGAGAATTGGAGCCGGGCACATATTTTAATTTGCAGGATTCTCTCTCAATTATCCCTTTTTGTGAATTCTTTCCCCCCAGAATAAATTCCACTAACTTCTCCTCTCTGTGTAAATTCTTAATCCCCCTCTTTAACTTCTCCTCCTCTACAAATTCTCCCTCTATAAACCCTCCCTCTGTATATTCACCATTCTGTATAACATTTTCATTAGTCAATTCTCCATCCACCTATATAAATTAGGCTACTGTACGAATTCTTCCTCGGTAAATAGTAGTGCCTCTTTAAAAACTCTATCCCTCTATCAAGTTTCCCTCTCTATAAATTCTCCCGCTATCAATACTCGCTCTATATCAGGGGTGGGGGAGCCTTTTTTCTGCCAAGGGCCATTTGGATATTTATAACATCGTTCGCGGGCCATACAGACACAGACAGGCACACAGGCAGGCACAAAGCAGGCATGCAGGGACACAGACCCCCCCCCCTACCCCTGGTAGTTGCTGCTGGTGGGACCGTGTAGGGCGGCAGCTGGGGTAAGTGCAGGGGGAACTGCTGGCGAAGTGCGGGGACTGCTGCGGGGGAGTGCGGGGGGAAGTACGGTGGCTGCTGGGGCTAGTACAGTAGCTGCTGGGGACTGTGTAGGGCTGCCGGCGCCTCACACCACCTCCTCCCGATCGGGCGCGCGGCGGCCATTTAAAAAAAAATTAGCGTTACCCCGGTTATAGAAGTTGCCTTAGCAGGGCCAGACCAAATGATTTCAGGGGCCTTATACGGCCCTCGGGCCTGATGTTCCCCACCCCTGCTATATATGAATTCCACCTCCGTATAAGTTCTCCATCTGTTAATTCTCCATCCATATCAACTTTCTTTCCCCCTATGGAAATTAGGCAACTTTATAAATACCCGCTCTTTATAAATTCTCCCTCTATAAACTCTCCCTCTGTACATTCACTATTCTGTATAAGTTCTCCATCTGTAAATTCTTCATCCACCTACAGATACAACGGTCTTTATCCGATCATTTAGAGGGTTGAATTCCTTGGTTCACCCGGCCTTGGTGTGTGATTTCTTGAAATTTTCAAAACGCGAGTTTACTAGTGTTTTGATCGAGCGCAGAAAATTTAATTTTATCGTTGTCTGCAATACCGTTGAGAAACTCAAGTGGGCGATGTCTTAAAAATCAAATTGCAATGCAACCTGTCTTTTATTCCCGTACAGTACTACAAGTGTGTGTAATTGTAATTTAAAGATTAAAAATATGAACACACAACAAAAAGTATTTTTAAAGAAATAATTGATTTAAATCTTAAATTTGTAGGAAGCCCCTTCTTGTACTTATTGCCTTCATAATTTACATTTTGGCTCCACTTGCTGTACATCTCAAAACTGACGTGGTGTTTAACGATAAACTGGGCATATTTCTGAGGTTGACCACCACATCTGACCCTGAATTTCTCCCGGACACTCTGGGGCAGGTCGAGGGGGTATGCGGTTCCTCCATGGGAGAATAAGACTCCTCCAGGTCACCCTCCTGCTCCAGAGTCGGACATACAGAGGGAGGGACAAGCTGTGAGCGTCCGGATCTTTGCCGCTCCACGCACGCTCCTGCACTACCTCCGTGCACGCACGGAGCTTCCTCTGACAGGACTGTGGGGCCCCCCGGTTCTTCCCTACATGTATCCCCCGTGGGTCCGCAGGTGGTACCTGTGGGTGTCTGGGCGTCCTTGGGTGGTTCCCATGGGGGTCGGGGGGCCCTCGGGTGGTTCTCACAGGTGTCTGGGGCCCTCGGGTGGTCCCTGTGGATCCACGGGGCCCCAAAAGCTGTGGGGCTATACAACACTTTGGCGCTATACAATACAATAACACTATATCAAGTGGACCTAATCGGGTCAATAATTAACAGCAGTTAATATCTTGCTACTTTTTGAGTATAGATCACTGATTGGCCATAAACTGTGCTTTACCAGCCTGAACGAGATATGCCGCTTACCTAGGTAGGCGGAGGAGACCCCTATATGTCTAGCACTCAAGTAGGAATACAAATAGCCAAAGTCAAGGTAATAATAAATGTATGGGAAAAGGGATACCCACAAAAACACACGACGCTAAAGTTTAATGGTTAAAATAGTATTAAATCCTAATGGGTGAATATATATCACCACTAAAATAATAGTGGTGAGGAGAGGGAGGGACGTTAGGCTCTGGCACTCGGTAATGATAGATGATGCAGGTAGAGCACGTAGTTCGCAGGTTCAGGGAGTCCTGTCGGGTCAGCGTGCAGGCTTGATCACGGAGGCCTCCCTTGATATTTTGAATGGGGAAATCGCCGCGCTTATACGTTAGGTAGAAGGTTAGTGTCCCATCCGGCATATTTAATGTTCTGTGGTGTTCATGAGTACACCACGCCGGATTGGCATCTACAAGCATGTTGTCCGACACAGCTTCCATATACCTGTTATCCGGCATGAATTATTCATGTCAGCTGAGTAATAGGAATTAACATCGGACGCCTTCCCTATGTAATATCAATATATGTATACCATAGCAGATTTATTTATCCTATCTGTCTATAGAGGTACCGGCCTGCACTATACATTTTGTGTATATACACTCTGTTATTTAGCTTAACAGCCCCCAAGACCTCTGCCCTCACGGTACAGCTGAGCAGCAGGGCTTTCAATCACACACTGCGCTCTCTTTGATTCTGGCATATAGATATATCATATTGCCATGATCATACTGTGTGACAGGACTCCCTGAACCTGCGAACTACGTGTTCTACCTGCATCAGGGTTCCCGACTCCACAGTATTTTGATTCCAAGCTACTGAGGAGTCCAATCTATATGAGCTACTTATATCTGATTTTATCTGTGTTGCGTGTATAGGAACCATAGGCACCAGTCATTACCCTATGTGGAAGCTTTTACATGCATAGTTGCAACTAGTTCACAGTCTAGCTACCATTAGGCAATCAACCAGCGGCTCCTACCATACAGGGTGCTCACTGCTGGGCCCTATCAGTCAGAGGTAGTTATCACCATACCCTGATATTGCTGCTGTCAGCCTCCTTGTTCTATCTGGGGTGACTTTTCTTTAGGGTGGGTTGGGGTGTATATGGATATACCTACATCTGTCATCCTATCCTCGCTTACCTCTCTTGGTATCAAACCAACCCCCCCCCCCCTCCCCTAGGCACCATTTGTAATACCATCTATCATTACAGAGTGCCAGAGCCTAACGTCCCTCCCTCTCCTCACCACTATTATTTTAGTGGTGATATATATTAACCCATTAGGATTTAATACTATTTTAACCATTAAACTTTAGCGTCGTGTGTTTTTGTGGGTATCCCTTTTCCCATACATTTATTATTACCTTGACTTTTGACACTTAGATTGCATTCGAAAGGGAATCTTTTTCTTCTGTATGCTGTCTATTCCCACATCCCTATTGCACCTTGTCTAGATTTACTCCTCCGCCCTCAGGTTCCGTGCTGGTGTCGGCGGCGCGTGACAAACGGAGCCTGGCCTCTCTGGTACACACCACGTCCCTTGCGGACTCCTCCCCCACCTATCACACAACCAACTTACTGCTGAGGTTCTTCCCTGCTGGCTCCCCATTGGTCCCTGGTAGTATATATGCTCAGTCAGACCCTTGGTAGATGGCTGAGCATAAGACTTAATTCAGTACGAAGTGCTTACTGCATCCCTGCCTTGTACCTTGTACCTTGCTTCCAAGTGCCTGTGTTTCTCCGTGTCTGACCTTGGCTATTATCTGGACTCCGTACCTCTCTGCTCCTGACATCAGCTTTACCAACGACGATCCACACTTCTCCAATCCTGACATCAGCTTTACCAACGACGATCCGCACCTCTCCAACCCTGATCACGGCAAGTACCTTCTACGACTCTGACCTCTCTAACCCTGACACGGCTACCCACCAGCAATCTACACTCCAGACACGTCCTCGCGGCTGGAGGTTGGTGTCTTCCTAATCCCCACCTCGGCTCGCGGTCGTGCCCTGTTTGTGGTGAGCACTCCATTACAGAAATGATCACATAATCCAATTTACACTTTACAGGGCTGACTCCCAAATCAAATCAATGTGCTTACTCATAGATCACAAAACACTTTACCTCATATTGCTTTCTCAATAGACTGGGGGATTGCATTAACAGGGAATAAAGTGCCTGGGCTTACATACATGGTGCATTATTTATTCCCTGTTCTCCCCCAGATATTAAAGTACATTTGGCCGAAATAAGCCTTACATAGGTGGCCAAGTTACATGGATTTAGGGGTAGCTAGCTGGGCTTCATCCCAGTTTTGTGATGTCAGCTACCCATACCGTCACAGGCCCTATATATAAATTCTCCCTCTATAAATTCTCCCTCTGTATAAATTCCCTCACTGTATACATTTTCCCTCTGTATAAATCCCCCCTATTTATAAATTTTCCCTTTGTATAAATTCACCCTCTCTATAAATTCCCCCTCTGTATAAATTCCCCATCTGTATAAATTGCCCATTTGTATAAATTCACCTTTGGTATAAATTCTCCCTTTGTATAAATTCTCCCTCTCTATAAATTATCTTTGTATACATTTACCCTCTCTATAAATTCTACCTCTGTATAAATGTTTATAATAAAAGATTTTAGCCTCAGATAAAGTTGCATACAGTAGGCGGAAAGCCCATTTTAATTACTTTTGGACTTATGAATCTTGTTATAAACAGGGAGGTAAGAGAGAATGTGAAGGGTGTGGATGTTTTTTTGTCCCGCATCTTCTCACAAAGCCTGGGATTATCCTCCTGTATAAATTCTCCATCTTCATAAATCCCCCCTCTTCATAAATTCCCCCTCAGTATAATCTGTGTAAAATCTCCCTCTGTATAAACTCTCCTTCTTTATAAATTATCCCTTTGTATAAATTCCTCCACTGTTTAAATTCTCCCACTCTATAAATTCCTCCTTGTAGGATGGAGGTGCCGACGTACACACAAGGAGACAGATTTGGGGAAATTAAAACATGACTTTATTCAGCCTGTCCCTTTAACAAGGCAATGCATACAAAAAGAAACAAAACAAACACCTATCCCTGTGTAAGGGCTAACTTACTTCTCAGTCCCTCTCTACAAGACTGGGAGGAAAAGCCCCTTACCAGTTTATCACCACAAACTCTCAAAAGGTACCTCAAAGCAGGTGGCCCTTCAGGTCAGTCTCTGGTTCCCGCTGGGTGTTTGTTGAGGGCCAGCCTTTTGATAATTTCCTGGGTTTGCTGCACCCTGGAAGAAAGGTCTGTTTCCCTCTTGTCTTGCAATCAGCATACAGTAATCATGAGTGCACAAGAATCTCTTTTGGTCTATTTCAGCAGGAGTTTTAAACCTGTCTGATTACCAGATGGAGACTGGTTAATTGTCTATCTGCAATTAACCAGCTCCCTGCTGGTTTCTCAAAATACTGAGGCTTTGTATTGCAGCCTCATTGAGACAGGGTTGCTTCCCTGTTACATACCTCCCCTGTTTGTGGGAAGCTCGGGCATACCATGGCTAAAGCCCATCCTTCCACTCTCACTCGATATATATACCTTTTCACTCCTCTGTACAAATTCTCCCTCTTTATAAAGTCTCTCTGTATAAATTCTCCCGCTCTATAAATTCTCCCTCTCTATAATTCTCCCTGTTTATAAAGTCACCCTCTTTTTAAATTCTCTCCCTGTGTAAATTCCCCCACTGTATAAATTATCCCTCTGTATAAATTCTCCCTCTGCATAAATTCTCCCTCTGTATAAATTCTCCCTCTGTATAAACTCTCCCTCTGTATAAATTCTCCCTCTGTATAAATTTTCCCTTTGACAAAATTCTCCCTCTCTAAGTTCTCCCCTATAAATTCACCCTCTGTATAAATTCCCTCTCTGTATTAATTCTCCTTCTGTATACATTTCACTCTCTTGAAATTATACCTCTGTATAAATTCTCCAACTGTATAAATTCTCCCTTTCTATAAATTCCCCCTCTGTATGTAGTCCAAAACTGTATACATTCCCTCTGTGTACAAATTATCCTTCTGTACAAATTCTCCCTTTGTATAATATCTCCCTCTGTATAAAATTATCCTTCTCTATCAATTCTCCCTCTGCATAAATGTTTATAATAAACAAACTTAGCCTCAAATAAAGTTGCAAACAGCTGGCAGAAAGCCCATTTTAATTACTTTTGGACCGATGAACCTTGTTATAAACAGGGAGATAAGAGAGAAGTTGAGGGGTGTGTATGTTCTGTGTCCAGCATCTGCCCACAAAACTTGCCCACACCTACATTTCTTTGGGAGAGAAAGGAGTCTGAGAATGGGATCCGGAGAAGTATTTTAATTCCCAGGATTCTCTCTCAGGTAAGATCAGAAGCAACTGTCATTATATTCAATTATTCCTCTTTATGAATTCTTCCCAACAGAATAAATTCCTCTAACGTTTTCTTTGTTTAAAATTGTAATCCCCTTCTTTAAGTTCCTCCTGTATTAAGTATCCCTCTTTATAAATTCCCCCACTGTATAAATTCTCCATTTGTATAAATTCTCCATTTGTATAAATTCCCCCACTGTATAAATTCTCCCTCTCTATAAATGTTCCCTCTGTATACATTCGACCTCTTTATAATTTCCACCTCTGTATAAATTCTTCTACTGTATAAATTCCTCCTCAGTATAAATTCTCCCCCTGTGTAAAGTCTCTCTGTATAAATTCCCCCCCTTTATAAATTCCTCCTCTGTATAAATTCTCCCTCTCTATCAATTTTCCCTGTGTATAATTATCCCTGTCTATGTATTCACCCTCTGTACCAAATTCTCCCTTTGTATAAACTCTACCTCTGTATAAATTCTCCATCTTTATAAATTCCCTCACTGTATAAATTCTCCCTTTGTATAAACTCTACCTATGTATAAATTCTCTCTCTTTATAAATTCCCTCACTGTATAAATTCTCCCTTTGAATAAATCCCCCATCTGTATAATTCTCCCTTTTTATAAATTCTCCCTCTCTATAAATTCCCCCTCTGTATAAATTCTCCCTCTGCATAAATTCTCCTATATAAATTCTCCCTCTACATAAATTCCCCCTCTATATAAATTCTAACCTCTATATAAATTCTCTCTATATATAAATTCTCCCTCTATATAAATTCTCCCTCTGTATAAATTCTCCCTCCATATAAATTCTCCCTCTATATAAATTCCCCCTCTGTATAAATTCTCCCTCTGTATAAATTCTCCCTCTATATAAATTGTCCCTCTATATAAATTCTCCCTCTGTATAAATTCTCCCTCTGTATAAATTCTCCCTCTATATTATATACTGTATATTCTCTCCCTATAGGAATTGTTCCCCAGTATATATTCTCTTCTGTATATATTCACCCCGTGGCTTCTTTTCTTTAGGATATCACAGGTAACCCAAAGAAGCAAAATGAGGATTGTATTAATTTGCTATCTTCTCCTCTCACACTCCGTGCTTCCATTGTCTGCATCTGGTAAGTAATGTTATCTATCCATCTATCCATCTATCCATCTATACATCTATCCACCTATCCACCTATCCACTTATCCATTTATCCACCTATCCACCTATCCATTGTTCCACTTATCCACTTATCCACTTATCCACATATCCACTTATCCACTTATCCATCTATCCATCTATCCATCTATCCATCTATCCATCTATCCATCTATCCATCCATCCATCCATCCATCCATCCATCTATCCATCTATCCATCCATCCATCCATCTATCCATCTATCCATCTATCCATCCATCCATCCATCCATCCATCCATCCATCTATCCATCTATCCATCTATCCATCTATCCATCTATCTTTCCATCTATCCATCTATCCATCTATGTTATATCATCTATCATCTATCATCTATCATCTATCATCTATCATCAATCAATCTATCCACTTGTTTATTCCTGTATATATCTGTACCTTTCTATCTCTATATATCTTCTCCTCTTGTACCATGTAACCACTCCCTATAACACCTCCTATTGCCCTTTGTAAACACTGCCTATAACCCCTCCTATTACTACATATAACAGCCCCCTATAACTCCTCCTTTTACTCCAAGTAACCTCTCCCTATAACTCCTATTGCCCCATATATCGCTCCCTATAACTCCTCCTATTGCTCCATATAGCCTCTCCCTATAACTCACACGTTTGCACCATATAACCCCTCCCTGTAACTCCTCCTATTGCTCCATATACTACTTCCTATAACTCCTCCTTTGGCCCCAAATAACCACTACTTCTAACTCCTCCTATTGTTCCATATAGTGTAACTACTCCCTATAACTCATCCTATTGCCCCATATAACCCCCTCCTTATATCTCCTCCTGTACTCCATATACTGTATTGGTTAAAGAGAGGTGTTCCCTCCAAAGAAAGAGGGAAGAAGAAGACCTCCTAGACTGCACCACAGATAAACATGAATGAGTAACAGATGGCGAGATGTGACAGGGATATAGCCCATTGAGAGGGCCTAGTTAGCCAAAGTGTCAATCAATGGGTTTTATGGGCAAAACTATTTAGTTAAGCTACCTAATGGTGATAGACACACTCCCTGGATACTTCCAATCCTCATCGTTTATCAGTTAAGCAACTGGGTGAGTTACTAATGGTCAGGTTAAGATTTCAGACCAGTCATATTAATACTGAACCGTAATCCAGACCACAACATGCACATCTTCAGACACAGTGTTATTCACACTTAGCGTCAAAGTACACTGGCCGGCCCAATTATCTACACACCCAGCCATCTATCACTCATGGGCTGGCAAGCTGTCACTGATCTGGATGCATTTGTAAGCCACTATTAGCACTAGCTGAGGATCCACCACTGCCAGAGTGGCTTTTTCATCTAGACCTCAGGCTCTAGGTACAAACTCACAGCTGTACTACCAATAAAGTATTATACTGGTACAGCTATCTCTCCTACGAGGGTAGCTTATTGGTACGACTTATACTCTGTATCCGATTGGTTTCTTTTATATTTCGCTGTCATTTTGGCTCATTATTTGAGTCTCCCCTATACTTGGACTCTTTAGCGTTCTATTTTATTTGAGTAATACTCCAATTAAAGTGTTTTAAATTATTCACTCCTCACCACTCACATGCCACTGAACCTATTGTTCTCCACTGTGTTATCATGTACCTGTGATCACATAGTGACTGAGTGCTCTCCCTTTGGGGTTCTGTTTCTTTATGTTCCTATTCAGTAACTAATGATCCTGGTACCTTGTGGGAAACTGCCGCAGATGATATTGCTCAATACATGCAGAGGTAGAGGTGAGGAAACAGGTCACCGACATTCGTAATGCCCTCGGTCCCACTCAGTCTCCGAGCGATTCCCCACACCTGTCGAGGAACTTGTTTAATGTGCAAGGGGTCCAGGGACACGATTCTTGCTGCCGTTTCCCACAAAGTACGAGAATCATTACTCAACGATAGAGGACTGGAACTATTCAGGAAGTGTGTCTATCCACATTAGGCATCGTATCTAAATTGTTTTAACCATAAACCCCATTGGTTGTCATTGGGACTGCCTAGGCCTTCTCAATTGGGGTCTGGATAGCCACAATCAATGGTACAGTAAGCAGTATAAAGTATATTGAAGTACAGTTTACTGTTAGTACTTATAAACTTCGTACTTGCTAGAATGAGAAGGATTGAAAATGCCGCTCAGTGCACATCTTGCCACATGTATGTGCACTTGGAGCAGCTGTTCCAAGGAGCATACCGCTGTGAGAGGTGTGAGCGGGTGGTCTCTTTAGAGTCAGAGATTGCTGATCTCAAGAGGCAACTTGTAATATTGAGGGACATTGGCAATCTTGAGTGGGGTTTACAGCTCACTGAGCAGGCCCTTGCTTCGGCTAGTGGTGCAGATGGTGGTGCTGTTAGTGGGGAGCAGGTAGGTAGCTGGGTAACAGTTAGAAGGGGAAGCAGGGGCAATAGGAAGAGGCAGGCCAGTTCTGAGCTGATTCATCCCAATAGATTTGCCATGTTGAGTGAACATATTGGGATTGTCAGGGCAGAAATGGCAAGGCTGGGGGAGACTGATTCCTCTAGCAGCCAGGGGAATGTTAAAATTGTTGGAGGAGATTTTAAACTAGGATTGAGGGGGGAGGGGAATGAAACAGATAACGAATTAAGTAGAATAGATGAGGAAACAAGGGGTTATGGGGGTAGAATAGGGGCAAGTGCAAGTTTGACAAGCAGTGAGACACCATAGTAAATACAGATAATACTAGAAAACTTCTAAAGACTAAACCAAGTGGGCGCAGAAAGGAAGGAGCAGATAAGATAATAGTACAGGCTGAAAAACTTAAATGCATGCTTGCTAATGCAAGAAGCCTGACAGATAAACTGGGGGAGCTTGAATTAATAGCTGCAAGGGAGCAGTATGATATCATCGGCATTACTGAAACATGGTGGGATGAAACTCATGACTGGACAGTTAATTTAGAGAGTATTTCCCTTTTTCTGAAGGATCGAGAAAATAGAAGAGGAGGTGGAGTATGTTTATATGTTAAACCAGATCTAAAACCTATTATAAGGGAAGAGGTTTATGAAGGGAATGCTGAAAATGTAGAAACCTTGTGGATTGAAATTAGCAGTGGAGGTAAAAGTATAAAGAAAATGTTTGTAGGGATATGCTATAAACCATCAAATATCTGTGAGATTGAGGAAGCTAAAATACTTTTGCAAATGGAGAAGGCATCAAAACTGGGTCATGTTTGCATAATGGGTGATTTTAATTATCCAGACATAGACTGGGGCAATGAGATTAGCATTACAACAAAAGGAAGCAGGTTATTGGGGGTGCTTAAAGACAATTATATGACCCAAATTATTGAGGAACCAACCAGGAGAGGGGCAATACTGGATTTGGTAATATCAAACAATGTAGAAGTAATAGCAAATATTAAAGTCCTGGAACATTTGGGTAACAGTGATCATAACATGTAACATGATTATTTCATTTGAAATAAATGATCAAAAAACAGATTACTTGGGTTCAACAAAGACCTTAAACTTTAGAAAGGCAGATTTTAATAAACTGAGGACTAATCTACAAAATAATACACTGGGATGATGTTTTTGCAGGGAAAAATGTAGACGATAAATGCGCAGTCTTTAAAACATTGTTAGAAAAAGCACACTCATCAGTGTATACCCTTGGATAATAAGTATAAAAGAAATAAGAAAACAAATGTGGCTAAATAAACAGGTAGGGGAGGAAATGGACAAGAAGAGGAAGGCGTTTAGATTCTTTAAGTCACAAGGGACGGAGACATCTTATCAGAATTATAAGGAATGCACCAAAAATTCGAAAAGGCAATCAAATTAGCAAAAGTGGATAATGAAAAAAGGATTGCAATAGAAAGTAAGGTCAACCCTAAAAAGTTCTTTAAAATGAGAAAAGAAAATATATGACCCTTTCAGTGTGAGATGGGTAGGCAGATTATTGGAGATAAGGAAAATGCAGAGGTATTAAACACTTTCTTTGCCTATGTGTTTACTATGGAAGAAGTAATTTCAATTGTAGTGCCGCAGGAGGAAGCCACAACCTCAATATTAATGAACAATTGGTTAACTGAGGATGAAGCTCATAGGCAGCTTGCAAAAATTAAAGTAAATAAGGTACCTGGCCCCGATGGCATATATCCAAGAGTTCTCAAGGAGTTAAGCTCAGTACTAGCCAAACCATTACTTTTAATATTCAAGGACTCCATTTCCACAGGCTCAGTACCACAAGATTGGCGTAAAGCAGATGAGGTGCCTATATTTAAAAAGGGAGCTAGATTACAACTGGGGAATTACAGACCTGTAAGCCTGACTTCAGTAGTGGGGAAACTACTTGAAGGTTTAATACGGGATAATATTCAGGAATACCTAATAGAAAGCAAAATTATTAGTAATTGTCAGCATGGATTTATGAAGGATAGATCATGCCAAACTAACCTTATTTGTTTCTTTGAGGAGGTAAGTAGGAATTTAGATCAGGGTAATGCAGTTGATGTGGTCTATTTAGATTTTGCAAAGGCTTTTGATACGGTTCCACACAAGAGGTTGGTGTACAAAATAAACAAATTGGACTCAGTAATAATATATGCACCTGGATTGAAAACTGGTCGAAGGATAGACAACAGAGGGTTGTCATAAATGGAACTTTTTCAGGTTGGGCTAAAGTCGTGAGTGGAGTATCTCAGGGATCAGTACTGGGACCCCTGCTTTCTAACTTGTTTATTAATGACCTTGATGTTGGGATCGAGAGCAAAGTCTCCATCTTTGCTGATGATACTAAATTGTGTAAGGTAGTACAATCAGAGCAGGATATAATTTCTCTCCAGAAGGAGTAGGAGAGACTGGGCACTTGGGCAGGTAAATGGCAGATGAGGTTTAATACCGATAAATGTCAGGTTATGGGGGAATCCTTGATGGAGAAGGATTTAGGAGTGCTTGTAGACAGCAGGCTTAGCAATAGTTCCCAAATTCAGGCAGTAGCTGAAAAGGCAAACAAGATCTTATCTTGCATTAAACGGGCAATGAATGGCAGGGAAGTAAACATTATTATGCCTCTTTACAAAGCATTAGTAAAACCACACCTTGAATATGGAGTACAATTTTGGGCACCCCTCCTTAGAAAATATATTATGGAACTAGAGATTGTGCAAAGAAGAGCCACCAAATTAATAAAGGGGATGGACAATCTAATTTATGAGGAGAGGCTAGCTAAATTAGATTTATTTACATTAGAAAAGAGGCATCTAAGAGGGGATATGATAACTATATACAAATATATTCGGGGACAGTACAGGGAGCTTTCAAAATTACTATTCATCCCACGGGCAGTACAAAGGACTCGGGGCCATCCCTTAAGGTTGGAGGAAAGGAGATTTTACCAGCAACAAAGGAAAGGTTTCTTTACAGTAACGGCAGTTAAAATGTGGAATTCATTACCCCTGGAGACTGTGATGGCAGATACAATAGACTTGTTCAAAAAATGGTTGGACGTCTTTTTAGAAAGGAAAGGTATACAGGGATATACCAAATAAGTATACATGGGAAGAATGTTGATCCAGGGAATAATCCAATTGCCAATTATTGGAGTCAGGAAGGAATTTATTTTTCCCCTTATGAGATATCATTGGATGATATGACACTGGGGTTTTTTGTTTGCCTTCCGCTGGATCAATAAGGATGTATAGATATAGGATAAAGTATCTGTTGTCTAAATTTAGCATAGGTTGAACTTGATGGACGTACGTCTTTTTTCAAACTCATCTACTCATAACTATGTAACATCCACTTACAACAGTGGTAGTAATTTTTAAGCTGAATAATACATCTATAGTATACAATAATTCGCAATGTATCTCGTAAAGCACTTATAATCTATGGTGGGGCATAAACAGGGGGATGCACTGGAAGGGGGACAAGTTAAGGATGGACCAGGTGAGAGAGAGGGGGAAAAACAGGGGAATTAGGGGGGCAACGTTTCGGGGCTCCTAGCCCCTTCTTCTGGCCCGTTCCCTAAGATCAATCAGATCCTAGTACTTCCCTTACCCCTGTAAAAACAGGTGCTCCCACACACACAACAAGATATTTGGACTACCTAGAATAATGAGTAAAGGCTATAAAAATGGCTAGTGGATAAGTATCCCACATTGGGGTAAAAAACACAATAATACCACAGCAACTAATCTAATAGAGAACCACTACTAGCCCAAATACAGGCAGTCCTAGATAATGCAGCAAAATCCTCTATGCACTGATCCTTCTTTACGTAATCAAGGAGTATACAGAACAAAAATCAAACCAACTGGTGTAATGATCTGCAGGACGCCCCCTGCAGATCATTACACCCGTTGGTGTGATTTTTGTTCTGTATACTCCCTGATACTCCATAGATTATATGTGCTTTATGAGATACGATGCAAAGTATTGAATACTATAGCTGTATTATTCGGCTTTGAAATTACTATCATTCCTATATGTGGATGTTTGCTTCATATTATATTTGATATACCAATAAAATCAAATTTTATTGACAATTGTTGTTGCAATTGTATTCATATTTTGAGTGCTGGAAACTCCCCCAGTGCTATTTATTGTAACTTTGGAGGGAATTAGCGTGTTCCCGTGCACCATATTCTCATCAAGTTTTTCTCTATACTCCATTCAGGTGCTGCTAAAAACAGTATACTTTATATCAAATCCAGTATTGCCCCTCTCCTGGTTGGTTCCTCAATACTTTGGGTCATGTTACTGTCTTTTAGCACCCCCAAAAACCTGTTTCCTTTTTTTGTAATGCTAATCTCATTGCCCCAGTCTATGTCTGGATACTTAGAATCACCCATTATGCAAACATGACCCAGTTTTGATGCCTTCTCCATTTGCAAAAGTATTTTAGCTTCCTCAATCTCACAGATATTTGGTGGTTTATAGCATATTCCCACAAACATTTTCTTTATACTTTTACTTCCACTGCTAATTTCTATCCACAAAGTCTCTACATTTTCATCATCCCTTGATAGACATCATCCCTTATAATAGGTTTTAGATCCGGTTTAACATTTAAACATACTCCACCTCCACTTCTATTTGCTCGATCCTTCCGAAAAAGGGAATAACCCTCTAAATGAACTGCCCAGTCATGAGTTTCATCCCACCGTGTCTCAGTAATGCCTATGATATCATACTGCTCCCTTGCAGCTATTAATTCAATCTCCCCCATTTTATCTGTCAGGCTTCTTGCATTAGCAAGCATGCATTTACTATTTATTTTCAGCCTGTACTATTATCTTATCTGCTCTTGCCTTTCAACGCCAATTGGGTTTAGTCTTTAGAAGTTTTCTAGTATTATCTGTATTTATTATGGGTGTCTCCCTGCTTGCCAAACTTCAAATTGCCCCCATTCTACCTCCATGACCCTTTGCTATTTCCCCAAGCCCATCTATTATATTTAGTTCGGTATCTGTTTCTTGTCCCTCCCCCTCCATCCTAGTTTAAAATCTCCACCAACCTTTTTAACATTCTCCCCCCTAGCACAGAAGACCCCTCTTAATTGAGGTTGCTTGAAGAGCAGTGAGTAGTTCTTCACTTCTTCTTAATAGCTTTTTTCTTCTCTTCTTCATCCAGGATGTTGCCTCGTCATCTCCTGGCCTTCTGCGATGTCCCAGGCCTTATATAAGGCATGTGATGTCACAGAAGACTAGTCACATGGTACGCAACCAATTCTATTGACTTTTGAATGAAAATGACCTCTCAAGCAAAAATTAGGTAATAACAAGATACATGAACCAATCCCATATTAACTCAACTTTAACAGAGTTTGATGTATCCAGACCTTTATCTCCTCCTAGTACTCCATATAACCACTCAATTAAACTCATCTCTATATCTTTTCTATTGCGCCACTAAAGTGCTGGCTAAAACCACTCCCATTAACTCCTCCTATTACTCCATATAACTGCTCCCTCTAACTCCTCCTATTGTTCCATATAACCGCTCATTTTCTTTATGGAACTGCTTACCATAACTCCTCCTATTGTTTCATAAAACTATTACTCCATATAACCACTCCCCAAAACTTACCTCTGTAACTCCTCCAATTGCTTCCTATAACTGTTCCCTATACACTGTCCCTAACCATTCTGTACAACTCCTCTTACTCCTCCATATACAGTAACTTCTCCCTATATCTCCTCCAATACCTCCATATAACTAGTTTATATAACTCCTCCTTATCTAGCTTCACATAACTGCTCCCTATCATTCCACCTATTGCTCCATGTAAACCATTTTACTTCCTCCTATTCATCAGTCCATAGGAGAACCATAAATTCCATTTGCGTTGTCCTCTAGATTACACATGGATAAGAAGGAGTGAAAGCCAGCGGATCCTGGCTCTAGAAGAAGTGCAGCCAAACTATCTTCTAGACAGAGATAATACTCTAGTAGAGATGAACAACATGATTATGAGGAGTAGAGATGAGACTCTAGAAGATGTAATCTTTCCTAAATTCCGACACCATGAGCTAGAAACTTGCCCACCCTGTACCACCATGTACACAGTGTCTGTGACAGTGACTACACCTAGAAGCAGTGGCAGTACAACAACAACAACATGGAAAACCACAATGTCCACCACACCATGGGTAACCACATCAGAAACCATGACAATGAGACCCACAACTGTAGTAACGACTGCGACCACAACTGAAACACTGATGCCAGCCACTACTGTGATAACTACTCCAGCCACATCTCAGACAATTACAAAAACGACAACTGAAACAACTCCACAAACTGCAACGATACCAAGTACAACTGAGTCAACAACACCAACAACAACTGTAACAATGATACAAAGCACAACTGAGGCAACTGCAGCAAAAACAACTGTAAGCACTACACAAACTACAACTTTAACAACCCCACAAACTAGAACTGAGGATAGTATGACAGCAACTGCAACAAAGTTAACTACACCAACTAAAGCTGTAACAACAATACCAACTACAACTGAGACAATAACACCAAGTACAATTGTAACAAGGACACCAACCATAACTGAGATATCAAAATCAACCACAAGTGGGAAAAATACAACAACAGCGACAAATATACCAACTACACCTGAAACCACTATACCAACCACAACTGAGACAAATACACCAGTTACAACGGTGACCACAACTAACACAATATCAACAACCACAACTGAGACAACAACATTAACCACAACAGAAAAAACTATACCAGTGACAACTATACCAACTACAACTGTTACAACAACTGAGACAACACCACCAACTACAACTGTAATACCAACACCAACTACAACTGTTACAACAACTGAGACAACAACAACAACTACAACTGTAATACCAACACCAACTACACATGAGACAACAGCACCAACCACAACTGTAACAAATACACCAACCACAACTGTAACAACTACACCTATCACAACTGTAACAAATACACCAACCACAACTGTAACAACTACACCATCCACAACTGTAACAACAACTGAGACAACAACACCAACTACAACTGTAATACCAACACCAACTACACATGAGACAACAGCACCAACCACAACTGTAACAAATACACCAACCATAACTGTAACAACTACACCATCCACAACTGTAACAACTACACCTATCACAACTGTAACAAATACACCAACCACAACTGTAACAACTACACCATCCACAACTGTAACAACAACTGAGACAACCACACCAACTACAACTGTAATACCAACACCAACTACACATGAGACAACAGCACCAACCACAACTGTAACAAATACACCAACCATAACTGTAACAACTACACCAAGCACAACTGTAACAACTACACCTACCACAGCTGTAACAAATACACCAACAACAACTGTAACAACTACACCATTCACAACTGTAACAACAACTGAGACAACAACACCAACTACAACTGTAACACCAACACCAACTACACATGAGACAACAGCACCAACCACAACTGTAACAAATACACCAACCACAACTGTAACAACTACACCTACCACAACTGAGACAACTACACCAACTACACCTGATACAACTACACCATCCATAACTCAGACAAAAACACCAAGAACAACTCAGAAAACGACACTAGCTACAACTGAGAAAACTACACCATCCACAACTGAGAAAACTACACCCACCACAACTGCAACAACTATACCAACTACAACTGTAACTACACCTGAGACAACTACACCAGCTACAACTGAGAAAATTACACCTGAGACAACTACACCATCCACAACTCAGACAAAAACACCAAAAACAACTCAGACAACTACACCAGCTACAACTGAGAAAACTACACCAACCACAACTGAGACAACTACACTAACCACAACAAAGACAACTATACCAACTACAACTATAACAACAACTGAGGAAACTACACCAACTACAAGTATAACCACGACTAAGACAGCATCACCAACTATAACTGAAACGAGTACACAAACTACATCAGAGACAATAACACCAACTACAACTGGGAGAACTACACCAACCACAACTGAGACAAGTTCACAGAGAACAACTTACACAATGACACCAACTACAACTGAGATAATTACATCAACCACAATTGAGATAATTAAACCAACCACAACAGAGACACATACACCAACAACAACTGTAACAACTACACCAACAACAACTGAGACAACAACAGCAACTAAAACTATAACCACTACACCACCAACAACTGAGATAACAACACCTAGCACAACTGAAATAACTAAGACAACCACAACTGAGACAACAACACCATCTACAACTGTAACAATCCCACCAAATACATCTGAGACAACAACACTAACCACAACTGTGACAACTACACCAACCACAACAGTGACAAAGACACCATCTACAACTGTAACAATGCCACCAACTACAACTGAGACAACTACATCAACTACACCTGAGACAACTATTCCAATTACAACTGTAACAACAACTGAGAAAACAACACCAACTACAACTGTAATACCAACACCAACTGCAATTGTTACAACAACTGAGACAACAACAACAACTACAACTGTAATACCAACACCAACTACACATGAGACAACAGCACCAACCACAGCTGTAACAAATACACCAACCACAATTGTAACAACTACACCATCCACAACTGTAACAAGTACACCTATCACAACTGTAACAAATACACCAACCACAACTGTAACAACTACACCATCCACAACTGTAACAACAACTGAGACAACCACACCAACTACAACTGTAATACCAAAACCAACTACACATGAGACAACAGCACCAACCACAACTGTAACAAATACACCAACCATAACTGTAACAACTACACCAAGCACAACTGTAACAACTACACCTACCACAGCTGTAACAAATACACCAACAACAACTGTAACAACTACACCATTCACAACTGTAACAACAACTGAGACAACAACACCAACTACAACTGTAACACCAACACCAACTACACATGAGACAACAGCACCAACCACAACTGTAACAAATACACCAACCACAACTGTAACAACTACACCTACCACAACTGAGACAACTACACCAACTACACCTGATACAACTACACCATCCATAACTCAGACAAAAACACCAAGAACAACTCAGAAAACGACACTAGCTACAACTGAGAAAACTACACCATCCACAACTGAGAAAACTACACCCACCACAACTGCAACAACTATACCAACTACAACTGTAACTACACCTGAGACAACTACACCAGCTACAACTGAGAAAATTACACCTGAGACAACTACACCATCCACAACTCAGACAAAAACACCAAAAACAACTCAGACAACTACACCAGCTACAACTGAGAAAACTACACCAACCACAACTGAGACAACTACACTAACCACAACAAAGACAACTATACCAACTACAACTATAACAACAACTGAGGAAACTACACCAACTACAAGTATAACCACGACTAAGACAGCATCACCAACTATAACTGAAACGAGTACACAAACTACATCAGAGACAATAACACCAACTACAACTGGGAGAACTACACCAACCACAACTGAGACAAGTTCACAGAGAACAACTTACACAATGACACCAACTACAACTGAGATAATTACATCAACCACAATTGAGATAATTAAACCAACCACAACAGAGACACATACACCAACAACAACTGTAACAACTACACCAACAACAACTGAGACAACAACAGCAACTAAAACTATAACCACTACACCACCAACAACTGAGATAACAACACCTAGCACAACTGAAATAACTAAGACAACCACAACTGAGACAACAACACCATCTACAACTGTAACAATCCTACCAAATACATCTGAGACAACAACACTAACCACAACTGTGACAACTACACCAACCACAACAGTGACAAAGACACCATCTACAACTGTAACAATGCCACCAACTACAACTGAGACAACTACATCAACTACACCTGAGACAACTATTCCAATTACAACTGTAACAACAACTGAGAAAACAACACCAACTACAACTGTAATACCAACACCAACTGCAATTGTTACAACAACTGAGACAACAACAACAACTACAACTGTAATACCAACACCAACTACACATGAGACAACAGCACCAACCACAGCTGTAACAAATACACCAACCACAATTGTAACAACTACACCATCCACAACTGTAACAAGTACACCTATCACAACTGTAACAAATACACCAACCACAACTGTAACAACTACACCATCCACAACTGTAACAACAACTGAGACAACCACACCAACTACAACTGTAATACCAACACCAACTACACATGAGACAACAGCACCAACCACAACTGTAACAAATACACCAACCATAACTGTAACAACTACACCAAGCACAACTGTAACAACTACACCTACCACAGCTGTAACAAGTACACCTATCACAACTGTAACAAATACACCAACAACAACTGAGACAACAATAGCAACTACAACTCTAACAACTACACCACCAACAACTGAGATAACAACACCTAGCACAACTGAAATAACTAAGACAACCACAACTGAGACAACAACACCATCTACAACTGTAACAATCCCACCAAATACATCTGAGACAACAACACTAACCACAACTGTGACAACTACACCAACCACAACAGTGACAAAGACACCATCTACAACTGTAACAATGCCACCAACTACAACTGAGACAACTACATCAACTACACCTGAGACAAGTACACCACTTACAACGGTAACCACAACAAAGATAATGACACCAGCCACAACTGACACAAATACATCAACTACAACAGCGACAACTATTCCAATTACAACTGTAACAACAACTGAGACAACAACACCAACTAAAACTGTAATACCAACACCAACTACAAATGAGACAACAGCACTAACCACAACTGTAACAAATACACCAACCATAACGGTAACAACTACACCAACCACAACTGTAACAACTACACCTACCACAAATGAGACAACTACACCAACTACACCTGAGACAACTACACCATCCATAACTCAGACAAAAACACCAAGAACAACTCAGAAAACGACACTAGATACAACTGAGAAAACTACACCATCCACAACTGAGAAAACTACACCCACCACAACTGCAACAACTATACCAACTACAACTGTAACTACACCTGAGACAACTACACCAACTACACCTGAGACAACTACACCATCCACAACTCAGACAAAAACACCAAAAACAACTCAGACAACTACACCAGCTACAACTGAGAAAACTACACCAACAACATCTGAGACAATAACACCAACAACAATTGCAAAAACGACATCAAACTCAACTGAGACAACTACATTAACTACACCTGAGATAACTACACCAACCACAACTGAGACAAGTACACAAGTTACAACTGTAACCACAACTAAGATAATATCCCCAACTGCAACTGAAAAACTGACACCAACCACAACTGAGACAACAACACCAACCACAACAAAGACAACCATACCAGCCACAACAAAGACAACTATACCAACTACAACTGTAACAACATCTGCGGCAACTACACCAACTATAAGTACAACCACAACTAAGACAACATCCTCATCTACAACTGAAACGAGCACACAAACTACATCTGAGACAATGACTCCTACCACAACTGAATTAACTAAGCCAACCACAACAGAGACAACAAAACTATCTCCAACTGTAACAATCCCACCAAATACAACTGAGACAACAACACCAACCACCACTGTAACAACCACATTAACCAAAACTGAGACAACTATACCAACTACAATTGTAACAAAAGCTGAGACAACTTTACCAACTACAACTGTAACTACACCTGAGACAACTACACCAGCTACACGTGGGACTATAACACCAGCTACAGCTGAGAAAACTACACCAACTATACCATCTGAGACAATAACACCAACAACAACTGCAAGAACTACACCTAACTCAACTGAGACAACTACATTAACTACACCTGAGATAACTACACCAACCACAACTGAGACAAGTACACCAGTTACAACTGCAACCACAACTAATACAATATCACCAACTACAACTGAAACAATGATGCAAACTACAACTGAAACAAAGACACCACCCACAACTGAAACAACCTTAACCACAACTAAGACAACGACACCAGCCACAACTGACACAAATACATCAACTACAATAGCAACAACTAAACCAACTGCAACTGTAACTGCAACTGAGACAACTACACCATCTACAACAGTAATATCGACACCAACTATAACTAAGACCTCTACGCTGACCACAACTGTAACAACTACACCAACCACAATGGAGACAAGTACATCAACAACAACTGAGAGAGCAACATTAACCACAATTGAGACAATAACACCCACCACAACTGAGACAACAACACTAACCACAACAAAGACAACTATTCCAACTACAACTATAACAACAACTAGGGAAACTATGCCAACTACAAGTGTAAGTACAACTAAGAGACCATCACCAACTACAACTGAAACAGATACACCAACCACAACTGAGATAATGACTCTAACCACAACTGGAATAACACCCACCACATCTGAGACAACGACACCATCTTCAACTGTAGTAACAGCACCAACCACAACTGAGACAAGTTCACAGAGAACAACTTACACAATGACACCAACTACAACTGAGATAATTACATCAACCACAACTGAGATAATTAAACCAACCACAACTGAGGCACATACACCAACAACAACTGTAACAACTACACCAACAACAACTGAGACAACAACAGCAACTACAACTCTAACAACTACACCACCAACAACTGAGATAACAACACCTAGCACAACTGAAATAACTAAGACAACCACAACTGAGACAACAACACCATCTACAACTGTAACAATCCCACCAAATACATCTGAGACAACAACACTAACCACAACTGTGACAACTACACCAACCACTACAGTGACAAAGACACCATCTACAACTGTAACAATGCCACCAACTACAACTGAGACAACTACATCAACTACACCTGAGACAACTACACCAGTTACAACTGTAGCAACAACTAAGACAATATCACCAACCACAACTGAGACAATGACATTAATCCCAACTAAGACAATGACACCAGCCACAACTGACACAAATACATCAACTACAACAGCGACAACTATACCAGTGACAACTATACCACCTACATCTATAACAACAACTAAGACAACAACACCAACTACAACTGTAATACCAACACCAACTACAAATGAGACATCAGCACCAACCACAACTGTAACAAATACACTAACCACAATTGTAACAACTACACCATCCACAACTGTAATAACTACACCTACCACAACTGAGACAACGACACCAACTACACCTGAGACAACTACATCATCCATAACTCAGACAAAAACACCAAGAACAACTCAGACAACAACACTAGCTACAACAGAGAAAACTACACCATCCACAACTGAGAAAACTATACCAGCCAAAGCTGAGAAAACAACACTAACCACAATTGAGACAACAACACCCACCACAACTGCAACAATTATACCAACTATAGCTGTAACTACACCTGAGACAACTACACCATCCACAACTCAGACAAAAACACCAAAAACAAATCAGACAACAACACTAGCTACAACTGAGAAAACTACACCATCCACAACTGAGAAAACTATACCAGCCAAAGCTGAGAAAACAACACTAACCACAATTGAGACAACAACACCCACCACAACTGCAACAATTATACCAACTATAGCTGTAACTAAACCTGAGACAACTACACCATCCACAACTCAGACAAAAACACCAAAAACAAATCAGACAACTACACCAGCTACAACTGAGACAACTACACCAACAACATCTGAGACAATAACACCAACAACAATTGCAAGAACGACATCAAACTCAACTGAGACAACTACATTAACTATACCTGAGATAACTACACCAACCACAACTGAGACAAGTACACAAGTTACAACTGTAACCACAACTAAGATAATATCCCCAACTACAACTGAAACAACGACGCAAACTACAACTGAAACAAAGACACCACCCACAACTGAAACAACATTAACCACAACTAAGACAATGACACCAGCCACAACTGACACAAATACATCAACTACAATAGCAACAACTAAACCAACTACAACTGTAACTGCAACTGAGACAACTACACCATCTACAACAGTAATATCGACACCAACTACAACTGAGACCTCAACGCTGACCACAACTGTAACAAATACACCAACCACAATGGAGACAAGTACATCAACAACAACTGAGATAGCAACACTAACCACAATTGAGACAATACCACCCACCACAACTGAGACAACAACACAAACCACAACAAAGACAACTATACCAACTACAACTATAACAACAACTAAGGAAACTATGCCAACCACAAGTGTAAGTACAACTAAGAGGACATCACCAACTACAACTGAAACGGGTACACAAACTACATCTGAGACAATTACACCAACTACAACTGAAAAAACTACACCAACCACAACTGAGATAATTAAACCAACCACAACTGAGACACATACACCAAGCACAACTGTAACAACTACACCAACAACAACTGAGACAACAACAGCAACTACAACTCTAACAACTACACCACCAACAACTGAGATAACAACACCTAGCACAACTGAAATAACTAAGACAACCACAACTGAGACAACAACACCATCTACAACTGTAACAATCCCACCAAATACATCTGAGACAACAACACTAACCACAACTGTGACAACTACACCAACCACTACAGTGACAAAGACACCATCTACAACTGTAACAATGCCACCAACTACAACTGAGACAACTACATCAACTACACCTGAGACAACTACACCAGTTACAACTGTAGCAACAACTAAGACAATATCACCAACCACAACTGAGACAATGACATTAATCCCAACTAAGACAATGACACCAGCCACAACTGACACAAATACATCAACTACAACAGCGACAACTATACCAGTGACAACTATACCACCTACATCTATAACAACAACTAAGACAACAACACCAACTACAACTGTAATACCAACACCAACTACAAATGAGACAACAGCACCAACCACAACTGTAACAAATACACTAACCACAATTGTAACAACTACACCATCCACAACTGTAATAACTACACCTACCACAACTGAGACAACGACACCAACTACACCTGAGACAACTACACCATCCATAACTCAGACAAAAACACCAAGAACAACTCAGACAACCACACTAGCTACAACTGAGAAAACTACACCATCCACAACTGAGAAAACTACACCAGCCAAAGCTGAGACAACAACACTAACCACAATTGAGACAACAACACCCACCAAAACTGCAACAATTATACCAACTATAGCTGTAACTACACCTGAGACAACTACACCATCCACAACTCAGACAAAAACACCAAAAACAACTCAGACAACTACACCAGCTACAACTGAGAAAACTACACCAACAACATCTGAGACAATAACACCAACAACAATTGCAAGAACGACATCAAACTCAACTGAGACAACTACATTAACTACACCTGAGATAACTACACCAACCACAACTGAGACAAGTACACAAGTTACAACTGTAACCACAACTAAGATAATATCCCCAACTACAACTGAAACAACGACGCAAACTACAACTGAAACAAAGACACCACCCACAACTGAAACAACATTAACCACAACTAAGACAATGACACCAGCCACAACTAACACAAATACATCAACTACAATAGCGACTACTAAACCAAATACAACTGTAACTGTAACTGAGACAACTACACCATATACAACAGTAATATCGACACCAACTACAACTGAGAACTCAACGCTGACCGCAACTGTAACAACTACACCAACCACAATGGAGACAAGTACATCAACAACAACTGAGACAGCAACACTAACCACAATTGAGACAATAACACCCACCACAACTGAGACAACAACACAAACCACAACAAAGACAACTATACCAACTACAACTATAACAATAACTGAGGAAACTATGCCAACTACAAGTGTAAGTACAACTAAGAGAACATCACCAACTACAACTGAAACAGGTACACAACCTACATCTGAGACAATTACACCAACTACAACTGAAAAAACTACACCAACCACAACTGAGATAATGACTCTAACCACAACTGGAATAACACTTACCACACCTGAGACAACAACACCATCTTCAACTGTAACAATTCCACCAACTATAACTGAGACAACAGTACCAACCACAACTGACACAACAACATTAACCAGCAGTAAGAAAACAACACAAGGCACAACTGACACAAATACATCAACTACATTAGTGACAACTAAACCAACTACAACTGTAACTGCAACTGAGGCAACTACACCATCTACAACTGTATTATCGACACCAACTACAGCTGAGACAAGTACACTGACAACAACTGTAACAACTACACCAACCACAACTAAGACAAGTACATCAACAACAACTGAGACAGCAACACCCACAACAACTGAGACAACAACACTAACCACAACAAAGACAACTATACCAACTACAACTATAACAACAACTGAGGAAACTACACCAACTACAACTGAAATGAGTACACAAACTACATCAGAGACAATGACTCCTACCACAACTGAGAGAACTATACCAACCACAAGTGAGACAAGTTCACAGAGAACAACTTACACAATGACACAAACTACAACTGAGATAATTACATCAACCACAATTGAGATAATTAAACCAACCACAACTGAGACACATACACCAACAACAACTGTAACAACTACACCAACAACAACTGAGACAACAACAGCAACTACAACTCTAACAACTACACCACCAACAACTGAGATAACAACACCTAGCACAACTGAAATAACTAAGATAACCACAACTGAGACAACAACACCATCTACAACTGTAACAATCCCACCAAATATATCTGAGACAACAACACTAACCACAACTGTGACAACTACACCAACCACAACAGTGACAAAGACACCATCTACAACTGTAACAATGCCACCAACTACAACTGAGACAACTACATCAACTACACCTGAGACAAGTACACCAGTTACAACGGTAACCACAAGTAAGACAATATCACCAACCACAACTGAGGCAACGACATTAATCCCAACTAAGACAATGACACCAGCCACAACTGACACAAATACATCAACTAGAACAGCGACAACTATACCAGTGACAACTATACCAACTACATCTGTAACAACAACTGAGACAACAACACCAACTACAACTGTAATACCAACACCAACTACAAATGAGACAACAGTACCAACCACAACTGTAACAAATACACCAACTACACCTGAGACAACTACACCATCCACAACTGTAACAACTCCACCTACCACAACTGAGACAATGACACCAACTACAACTGTTTTACCAACACCAACTACAAATGAGACAACTCCACCTACCACAACTGAGACAACTACACCAACTACACCTGAGACAACTACACCATCCATAACTCAGACAAAAACACCAAGTACAACTCAGACAACAACACTAGCTACAACTGAGAAAACTACACCAGCCACAGCTGAGACAACAACACTAACCACAATTGTGACAACAACACCCATCACAACTGCAACAATTATACAAACTACAACTGTAACTACACCTGAGACAACTACACCAGCTACATCTGAGAAAACTATACCATCCACAACTCAGACAAAAACACCAGCTACAACTGAGAAAACTACACCAACAACATCTGAGACAATAACACCAACAACAATTGCAAGAACGACATCAAACTCAACTGAGACAACTACATTAACTACACCTGAGATAAGTACACCAACCACAACTGAGACAAGTACACAAGTTACAACTGTAACCACAACTAAGATAATATCCCCAACTACAACTGAAACAATGACACCAACCACAACAGAGACAACAACACCAACCACAACAGAGACAACAACACCAACCACAACAAAGACAACCATACCAGCCACAACAAAGACAACTATACCAACTACAACTGTAACAACATCTGCGGCAACTACACCAACTATAAGTATAACCACAACAAAGACAACATCCTCATCTACAACTGAAACGAGTACACAAACTACATCTGAGACAATGACTCCTACCACAACTGAATTTACTAAGCCAACCACAACAGAGACAACAAAACCATCTCCAACTGTAACAATCCCACCAAATACAACTGAGACAACAACACCAACCACCACTGTAACAACTACATTAACCACAACTGAGACAACTATGTCAATTATAACAACCCCAATCACAACTCTAACAACAACACCAACTACACCTGAAACAACAACACCATCCACAGCTGAGACAAAAACACCAAGAACAACTGAGACAACTACATTAACCACAACTGAGAGAAAAACACCAACCACAATTGCGACAACTATACCAGTTACAACTGTAACAATGACTGAGGCAACTACACCAACTATAACTAAGACAAATACACCATCTACAACTGTAAATACACTAGAAACAACAACACCAACCACAACTGAGACAACACCCACCACAACTGGGACCATAACACTAACCACAATTAAGACAATGACACCAGTCACAACTGAGGCAAATACACCAACTACAACTGTGACAACTATAACAACTGCAACCAAAACAATGACACCATCTACAACTGTAATAACGACACCAACCACAACTGAGACAACTGAACGAACTAGACCTTTAACAACAACAACAATGCCCATTACATCCTCAACTTCTCAGTTGCCCACTTCCTCTGGGACATTGACCACTGGCACTACCTCTATTACCACGTCTTTAACAACCATTACTGAGAGCTGGGGGACACTCTCCACCACTCACTGGACCCTAACTCCCTGCACCCCATGTGTTTATGATGACATTAAATCTTCAACCATCAGCAGTACGGCTGGGGTGACAACTTCCAATGGTACCACCTGGTTTAGCACCGTCCACACCAGCTCTGCAATCCCCTCTATTCCTTTCACGACAGCCGTTTCCGGAATTGAGAGCCAGCTCACACGCTCCACTACTCCACCTCCAACCACGAAACCGACAGGTAAGAATATCACTCTTCACATGCTGTATCATATTATCTTAGGCTTTTATAATAATGCATTCTTTTATTACTACATAACCCATTTTGAAAATTGTGTTACCCTTTTGAGGCATATAAACAAATTGGGATCCCTATTTAAATGAATGTGCCAGACTACAAAATATTAATGTGCACCTATAATTGGTCAAATCTTCTACCTGATAAACTGTTGACAACTTTGAGGTAACGGTGCTATCGGTGAAGTTGGAGGAACCGTTGGGAGACTTACTGGGGCCTATGCACTAAGTGCTGGGGGAAAAAAATCGCTGGGCTGTTTAAGTCGCCAGTTTTGGCAGCGTTGCTATCATGGTGCAGAAAGCCCCGAATACCAGTGATAGCAACATTTGCAAAACTGGTGAGTAGCCGGCGACGTGATGATCGCCCTCTGAAAAGGGCTCGCCCAGTGATTCCTTTCTGCTATAGAGAGAGAGAGCTGCCTTTCTCGGCGCAAATCTCGCCAGAGATCAAAAATTTTGAATCTATAATTTAATACAACAGTATTGTAGCAGGGGGTCTCCGGAGCAGAACCTCGTAGATTTGAGGTCCGGGGGACCCCCTGCTTCCCGAGATACAGGCCCCGTTATGAGGTTCAAGTATCTCCTATGCATTTTATTCCCACGGTCACGTGACCTCGGGACATTTAAATGCATAGGCGATACCGGCACCCCATAACGGAGCATGTGTCTTGAAAGCCGGGGGTCCCCGGACCTCAAATCAACGATGTTCTGCTCCGGAGACCCCCTGCTAAAATACAGTATTAAAACCAAATAAAAAAATTCGTTACCGTAGCGGAAAATATGGGGCAATCTCCCAATAAACTGCAACATTTCTGCGAGATTTCTGCAGCCAGACTAATGGCCCATCGGATTAACACAGCGGATGGATGGGACTGCAGGGACCCCCCACTGTGTTAATCCAATGGGCCATTAGTAATCTCACAGAAATGTTGAGGCATTTACAGTGAGATGCCTTAGTTTTTACCCAGGCAAGTGATCTTTTTACCCAGGCAAGTGATCTTTTTACCCAGGCAAGTGATCGGATGCTGGTGGCAGCATCTGTATTTGCTATGGTAATGTAATGGCTTTAATGTAATTGTTATTAATAGTGGGCGGGAGCAGGGGGGTCTCCTGAGATGAACCGCATTGATTTCAGCCTCGGGGAACCCCTGCTTCACGAGTCACAGGCCCATATATGGGGTGCAGGTATGTCCTTCGTTATTTAAATCCCCCGGTCACGTGACGCGGATGATTTCAAAATGTCGGCGATACCGGCACCCGATGCCCCATACCAGGGCCTGTAATTCGGGAAGCAGGGGGGTCGCTAAGGCATAAATCAAAGCGCTTCAGCTCAAGAGACCCTTTGCTCCTGCACACTATTAATAAAAATGACATTAAAGCAGCTTCATTACCTTAGCGGATAGCCGCTAAGGCAATGAAGAGGTTAAGGCACAATAGCAGGTTTACTGAGGGCAAAGTTTGGTGAAAGAATGGTGCACAAAAATGCTTTGGTCCGTTTAGTTAATTGGAAGGGAGCACAAACTGAGTAGTGACTATTCAGATTATCACAGTACTAAGCCTATAACGGGGCTCTAGGATGACCCTGAAGGTTGGGGTGGGTTGCCCAGAGACACCCTCCCCTTACCTCATTGGGTTGGCCCCAGGTAATGTACTCACGATACTTCTATCCCCCAGTGGCTCCCTTCCAAGGCGTGCCGCTGTATCCAGGTAAAGAGTCCAAATGCGAAGAGTGTGCAGCGCACAGCAATGAGTGAGGAAGCAGGTCTGGCAAATGAAATCCTTTATTGAGAAGCCATAAAATAGAGGGTTGCAACCCTTCTACGCGTTTCGTGCTAGTGCACTTTATCAAGAAGTGCCATACACGGTATACCAAACATTTAAATACAGCTGACTGCCGTTTTTGACGCCAAAGCAATGACGTCACAAATCCACAGTAACCAATACGAATCGCTCCTCTAGCGCATGCGCCGCACGACTACGTTCAGGAGGAGTCCCTACCACATATCAAGTCAATTCACAGTCCCAGAGAGTCACACCCCACCCAGACGCTCACCCGGACGCTATGACAAAGGCCTGCCTGCGATAAGATGAACTCCTCCATCTCGCCGGTACGCGCATGCGCAGACGAGCAATATTGACGAAAAAATCCAATCACCCCGTTCTTACTAATACAGATGTGAGCATGTTGTAAAACATAATAATAGCTCCATTTAATGAAACTATTTACACGCACACCCACATGATGCCATGGCAAATCGTGGAGGCAGTGATCATAGAGTCAGATATTGGTAGCCATAAGATGATAATTCGTTATGCAAAAATGCATCAATACAGAGAAACACATAAATGGCAAAACACACATAAATGCAAAAAAACACATTAATGCAAAAGAACAGACGAGGAACTCATATTAGGCAGTCAGTAACAAGATGTATACAAATACACACATTTAAACAATTTATTGTCTAAAAAAGCAAAAAAGCAAATTAAAAAATATATTCTTATACCCGTATAAAAACAAATGTGCACCGCCTTGATGAAATAGAGGTCATGATAAATATTTAAAGCATCAGTTCCTGAGATGTATTCTGTGGATTTGCCCTTGAGAAAATATTTAACAATAATAAATTTCTTGCAACATAGATGATACAATGAGAGCATATATTTATATATTCCCATTTTAAACCGTTACAGATAATAAACAATGAATGAAGATATCATATAAGATGTATTGCTTGAATATATGTCATAAATTCATATTCTTATAATTCAAAATAAAGATAAAGGGTCCAACCATTTGAGAAATCCATTTTATACATTGATTATTGTAGTTTACTTGTATAGTTTCAAATGGTGACAATAATACATGTCACATAATGAATTAATAATTAATAAATGAATCCCTACAGGTGTCAAAGTCACCTGAATAAGGATGAAACGGGCTTCATAGTCAACCTCCATCCAGTAATTCCCATATATCACCATCTCCCAAAGATCCATAAGACTTTGGTTGACCCTCCTGGTCGGCCAATAGTCTCTAGTATTGGATCTTTGGGAGATGGTTTGTCCCAATATGTCAATTCTTATCTACAGCCCTTTGTTAGGGCTTTGCCGTCCTTCATTCTGGATTCAGGGGACTTACTAACTAAAATACAGGACATTACATGAGATCAAGATTTTTTGTGGGTAACTATGGATGTGGTCTCCCTGTATTCGATCATACAACACGATCTGGGCATGACGGCTGTCCGTCATTTTATAGAATGTCCAGGTAGCTCCTTACTTATAACTACATTTATTATGGAATCTATACTTTTTCTTCTCACGCACAATTATTTTCTTTTAGAGCACCAATTTTATCTTCAACTTCGGGGGACGGCAATGGGGACGAGTTTCGCCCCCTCCTATGCCAACCTTTTTATGGGGTGGTGGGAAAATAACTTTATTTATAGTAGCACTAACACTTATAGACACAGTATTATTTTTTATAAACGATTCATAGATGATCTGATTATTATTTGGCACGGGAGCACGGACACATTACAAGCATTTTTTGATTATTTAAATGATAACACTTTAGACACTTTAGACCTTGGAGGTAATTCTAAAAGACTTACAATAAGAAGGTCTTAAGATCGTTTAACTTTGTTTTTAATTTTCTGTATATGTTTTTTAAGGTAGACATTGTATGTTATGTTTTGATTATGATGTCTGATATTGATGTGGACCTAATATGAAGGCCGTTTTTTATATACTGAATGTCTTTGTTTTTGTGGGATTTGGAGCGAGGAGGTACTATGATATTACTGGGAGTGTTTATGAATTCGCTCTTATTATTAATTCGCTCCCAGTGTATGTTATATCTTGCAGTTTAGCTTTACTAAGCACTTTGCGGATCATTGCGCTCACTTGTGTATGCCTGCTGGGGTGTTTTCGATTGGTGGTCGCATCATCTACTCATCATATTCATTGGTGGTGTAGCGGTGCGCCTTAGCCTATCCGAGACCCGCAGTGACGTCACTATGGGCGGAATTGTGAGCAGAGACTAGGACTGGAACTCCTGTGTATATGCCTCATGTGGGCATGCGCAGACTGGAACAGGGGGGCGGTCCGTACCCATAATCCCCATGGCTGGTGTACCGGCGCCCCATGTGACGTCATGCGCATGCGCAATGGGCATTTCGCGCGACGTCGCGCAGATTTGTCCAATTATCCTAATAGCAACACATGTATATTAGGTACCTCATCCCTGCATATCCCAGACTCCTTGATAAAGGACCTACCGGTCCGAAACGCGTAGGAGGTGCTTGTTTTTGTCCTCCAAGGGGTGAATATGTCTTCAACCGTGCACTGAATAAGGGTAACTTTTTTGTAACCACCTGGCTCCCTGGCTGTGCGCCATTCGTTTTATCTTCTTGCAGCAGTAGTGAACTGGCCTCGTCCCGAGAATGTCATGTCGCTGCGATCCTTCCTGGGATTCTGTGGGTACTACCGTCGCTTCGTGGAAGGGTACTCTAGTAGAGCTAAACCCCTGAACAATCTGTTGAAGATATACCCCTCCGAGACCGGGAGGAAGACTGTTTCGGCACACCAACCGTTTGGGGATAAATGGACGTCTGAGTGTGAGCAGGCCTTCCTGAAATTGAAGAAGTGTCTGACCGAAGCGCCGGTGCTTGCGTATGCTGATCCTGAACAGCCATACGTTCTGCATGTGGATGCCAGTCTCAATGGACTAGGTGCCGTCCTGCACCAGAAGCACCCTGAGGGCCTTCGGCCTGTCGCCTACATCAGTTGCAGTTTGACCCCCAGTGAACAGAGATACCCCGTCCACAAGTTGGAGTTCCTGGCTCTCAAGTGGGCTATCACCGAGAAGCTCCACGACTACCTGTATGGCGTCGCCTTCGAGGTAAGGACGGATAACAATCCCCTCACCTACGTCAATACCTCGGCCAAATTGGACGCCGCCGGACACCGCTGGCTGGCCGCCCTAAGCAACTACAGGTTCTCCATGAAGTATAAGTCGGGACCTTTAAATATAGGGGCTGACGCTCTATCCAGGCGACCCGGGTTGAGTGCTATTCCAGATGATGGGGAATGGGAGGAACTCCCAGGACCCGGAGTGCAAGCTATGTGTAGCATGGCCGCCATCGTCAACGACCAAGTGGCCTTTTCAGAATTAAGAGTGGCCGATTCATTGGGATGCCGGTCGCAGGCTGTCCCAGCCGCCTACTGCGACCCCAAAGGGATGAACATCATTCATGACAAGGTGTTACGGTGGAAGGATCTGGTAGACTACCAAATACGAGACCCTGTAGTTAGTATCATCAGGCGAGCCGTTGAAAAGAAGAACCCAGCCCTTCTGAAACGCGTGCCCAATGGCTTGTTGGCCTTGCTCATGCGGGAATAGGACAAATTCGAAATAGACAATTGCTTACTCTATCGGGTGGTGCAATACCACAACCACCCGGATAGGCGACAACTAGTCCTCCCTCAGAACTTACAATACCTGGTGTTGAAGTCCCTACATGATGATCATGGACATCTTGGTATAGACAAGACTTTTGGGTTGGTCCGAGATCGCTTTTTCTGGCCCAAGATGCGAGAGGCCGTTGAACGTCACTGTCGCCGCTGTACTAGGTGTATACAGCGCAAGACCCTGCCTACACGAGCAGCCCCCATGGGCCATCTAAAAAGTTCTGGCTCCATGGACCTTGTGTGTATGGACTTTCTGTGCATTGAGCCTGATAGCCGGGGAATATGCAACGTGCTGGTCGTCACGGACCATTACACCAGGTATGCCCAGGCCTTCCCCACGAAAGATCAGAAAGCCATCACAGTGGCAAAAATATTATGGGAGAAGTACTTCATGCACTACGGTCTTCCCAACCGCCTTCACTCCGACCAAGGTCGGGACTTCGAGAGCACGCTGATTCGAGAACTGCTCAAAATGCTGAGCATTGCCAAATCACGAACGACTCCATATCACCCCGAAGGAGATGCCCTGCCAGAACGATTTAATCGAACCTTACTGGACATGCTCTGAACTCTGCAGAGTGCTCAGAAAACTGAATGGAGTCAATATGTGGAGGCCTTGGTGCATGCGTACAACTGTACCAGACACGAGTCAACTGGATTCTCCCCATACTTCCTCATGTTTGGGCGAGAGGCGAGACTGCCAGTGGATGTGCGCCTTCGCGTCTCGACAGATGGGATACACAACGCTACCCATTTCAAATACGTGCAAAGGCTCAAAGACAGCTAGCAGCAGGCCTATCAACAGGCTGAGAAGTCTACAGCTAAGCTGAACGCGGACAATAAAAGGCGATACGATCATAAGGTCAAATATCGGGAACTTCGTCCTGGGGATGCTGTGTTGCTTCGCAATCTGGTAGTTCCGGGAAAACACAAATTGGCCGACCGATGGAGAGACGGAGTGTATGAAATAGAATCCCAGATGCCTGGCCTCCCGGTCTATCGCATCAAAGACACTGACGGCCGGGTAAAGGTATGGCACCGTAATCATCTTCTCCCCATTCCACAAGTGGAAGATGAAGAGACAGAGATACTGGCCACACCGCTCAACGGTGAGCCCGACTTATCAGAGTTGGGTCAAGAGACTGTCGATAACGAGACCCACTCTGAAACTCCTGAAGATCCTATGGAGGTACCCTCTCAAAGGGACTGCTCAACAGAAGGGGCATCTCCCGGAGGAGCTACGGGTAAAGGGCCCCGTAGGCCAACGCCTACTAAGGTGGCACCAACAGGCCAGCCTTTGGATCCACAGAGCCCGAGCTTTGTGCCTAACACAGACTGTTCAGAGACATTTCTCCCCTTAAGGGAAGAGGCTGAGCCTCAGGACTGTGTTTATTACTCCCCCGAGGGAGTTGCAGAAGAACAGCTCCGATGGAGCCAAAGAGTCAGGTACCCTCCAACTCGGGTAACCTATGATCAAATGGGGGCACCCCATTATGAGGCTCAGCAGTGCTCTCTGAGCAAGATCCAATCTGTGATTGTGATGATCACAGAATTGTGCAATATCGTGTAGAGTCATGCATGTGCTAAGTTATGTTTTCAAATGCATTTTTATTATATAAGTTCTGTACATGGTTGAGTTGGGTCCCAAGCGAGGACGTTGGGGTTTTTACCAGGGGGAGGATGTAGCCATGTCCCCTGTCAGTGCGTGCACAGTGTGTCTCTCTGGTATGCGGCCGGTTGCCGGGGACGCGAGCGGGCCAGTTGCCGGGGACGCGAGCGGGCCGGTTGCCGGGGACGCGAGCGGGCCGGTTGCCGGGGACGCGATCGGGCCATTGCTAGGGCCGCGGTCGCGTCGCGAGGGTCCTGGCGGCTCGCTGAGCAGGGCGCCGCCATTGCTAGGTGTGTTGCGCATGTGCAAGGGCACAGGAGCGCCGGGAGGAATACAGAAAGGTCACGCATGCACAGTGCAGGCAGCCCACCCCCAGGGTGCACAGGGGCAGAGCCACATGACCCCAGGGAGCCAACAGGGCTGCAGCATCTCCCTGCAGGGAGATTGATACATTTCATGGGTTTGGACCACGTTAGGCAGTTGGTGACAGGAGCAGCTAGGGGAAGGAGGTAGGGTGCAGGAGTCAGTGACTCCCTGCATTAGGCCAGCATTCCCCTAGGCCCCAGATAGCCCGGAGTCACCCTAGTGGAGTGTTGTAGGGAAAGGCCCTAGGTTAGGGACCCTGCCCCACTAGCTATTAGATAGTAGGGAGAAAGAACTTTGCCTGTCTTGCTGAGAGAGAGAGCTGGACTATTATCAGGGTGGGGATCGCCCCTGCTGGATCATCCTGTGGTGGATCCGGATATCGTGCAGGAGTTCGCCTGGATCCTTTGTGAAGTCCACTGCAGGTCCGAGCACTGGAGTGCTCGGCAGGTAACCCATAACCTCACGTGCACCAACAAGGCCTATCACCAGACATAGTGGCTGCGCAGTCACACACACACACACACTTGTATATGACTTGGGAGTGCGAGACATTGGATTGGGTTTACTGGACACTGGGTGGGATCACTCTGTGGAAGTGTTAGCGTCCGCCGTGACGCATAAGGTATTAGCGTCCGCCGTGACGCATAAAGTGTGGGCGCCCGCCGTGGTGCAAGTTAGCGTTAGCGTCCTGCGAGACGCCGTAGTCAGGTTGCCTTTAGAGAGGGACACCTGTTGTTATATGTTGATATTACATGTCTTCTATGCACGTTAGTAAAGGTATTAGTTATTATCCAATCAGTTGTACGTGGTTATTGTGTATTGTCCTGTGAGGAACCACTCCCCCTCTGGTGGGAGCCATCGCAGGTGGAGGCGCTGCACCGAGTACGTGGTTACTCATAGTATCCTATAATTGCCCCAGGTTTCCCTTAGCGGAAGCTCAGCCCTCCTGCAGGCCAACAGGTAAAGCACCACACCTGGTAACACTGTATGTTTCCCCGCACCCACAGTATAATCTGCGATTGGGGGGGGGGGGGGGACCCGTTACATGCGTTTTGCCATTTATGTGTTTCTCTGTATTGATGCATTTTTGCATAACGAATTATCATCTTATGGCTACCAATATCTGACTCTATGATCACTGCCTCCACGATTTGCCATGGCATCATGTGGGTGTGCGTGTAAATAGTGTCATTAAATGGAGCTATTATTATGTTTTACAACATGCTCACATCTGTATTAGTAAGATTTTTTCGTCAATATTGCTCATCTGCGCATGCGCGTACCGGCGAGATGGAGGAGTTCATCTTATCGCAGGCAAGCCTTTGTCATAGCGTCCGGGTGAGCGTCTGGGTGGGGCGTGACTCTCTGGGACTGTGAATTGACTTGATATGTGGTAGGGACTCCTCCTGAACGTAGTCGTGCGGCACATGCGCTAGAGGAGCGATTCGTATTGGTTACTGTGGATTTGTGACGTCATTGCTTTGGCGTCAAAAACGGCAGTCAGCTGTATTTAAATGTTTGGTATACCGTGTATGGCACTTCTTGATAAAGTGCACTAGCACGAAACGCGTAGAAGGGTTGCAACCCTCTATTTTATGGCTTCTCAATAAAGGATTTCGTTTGCCAGACCTGCTTCCTCACTCATTGCTATGCGCTGCACACTCTTCGCATTTGGACTCTTTACTGAGGGCAAAGGGGGTGAGTGAAGCGGGTACTTGGCCCTTCACTCACCCCTTCTGCCCCCAACAAACATTACAATATGTGATAACCACCAATACAATCCTGTACCCACCCCCTGTGAAACCACCCCCAACCCCCCCCCCCCGCCAATTTTTGTTTATTTTTTTCTGCACATGATTGATGCCAGAGGCCAGAGGCCAGCGTGGGTCCCTGGTGGTCCCCACGACCGGGGTGGGTGTCCGGGGGCCCCAGAGGGTTCCCTGGGTGGTCCCCACGGGTGTCTTGTGGTCCTCGGGTGGTCCCCGTGGGTGGTCCCCGTGGGTGGTCCCTGTAGGTGTCCAGGGGTCCTCAGGTGGTCTCCGTGGGTGTCCAGGGGTCCTAAGGGGGTCCTCGCGGGTCCCCGCTTGTCTGCAGTACCAATCCTGTGGTCATTTTTTTAAAAACACATTGTAATAAATACGCCCGCCCCGCACTCCCACCCTCCAATACATTCAGCAATTTTCCCATTATAAAATCAAATATTAGCCAGATAGCATAAATAAAGTAAATAAAACGTTCAACTTACCCCTACCATCATGAAGGGCGAACTCATCAGCATGCTGCAGGTCCATGTCCTCCGTTGCTAGAAAGAATACAAGAATGGCCCCTAACCCTTTAATCACCATAGCGGTTAATAACCGCTATAGTAATTAAGGGGTTAACCCACACTCCTCCACTGCCCACCCAGGAGGCCTAAGCACCCACCCTGGGACAACGATACACCCCCTCTACCCATTGATTGGTATAGTACCAATATACCCATACCCATATCATGAGGGCATGATAGGCAACTATAGCAGTCAATGGTAACCCTAATAAAAAAGCATGAAGGCAAAAAATACACAATAATAAAAGATATACACAAGCACCTAAACACCCCAGTTAAATAAATAAAAGAACTAGCCAACCAATCAATTCAAGAAATTAAAGCATGAAACAACAAAACCATTCATTCATTTTAAACACTAGACAACAAAACAATTAATGAATTTAAACCAGTAGCCAACAAAATAAATAATTAATTCAAAACACTAAACAACCGTAAAATGAAAAAAAAACAAGCCATCCAAATTACAAACAATTTAAGCCAAACAATAAACAGAAAAAGAAAAAACAACAATCAATAGAAAACTAGCTATTGCCAAAAAAAGCATTTGCCTGTTACTGTATTTATCTGTAACGGTCACAGATTAATACAGTATCAGTCAATGGGCAATGAAAAACATTAAAAGAAACAAATACAATAAAAAAACCTGTAAAAATAAAATTACATACATTCAATATTTTTCTTCAGTTTCAGGGGGGATTTTGGGGAGAAAGTCTAATCAGATTGTGCCTACAGTAGATAGTTGGGGTTCAGAGTTGCTGGGCGCCCCAATAATGTACCCGGGAGTCAGGTCAGGCAGCCCGGAAACATGTAGGCACAAGGCTCCGGTCAAAATCCTGCTCTGGAACCGCTTTCGTGACTCACCGCTAGGACTCCCTGCTTCAGCACAGACCAGAAATGTAAGTGGGGCATGGGGATGTAAGGTATCCCCAGAACAGTACCGGGGTCCCCCCAGTAACAGATGGATGCCCAAGTTAATGCCCATTACCCAGAAGCGGTATAGAGGTTCTGGGGGTACTCCAACCACATATGAGGTTGCGAGGGTTATAATGAAACCTAAGTCCAGTTTCTAAAGGGAATGAGAGACAACCCTGAGAATGAACCTATGCATGTTATCATTATACTTCGGGACAAAGAAAAAATATGGGGAAAAATATTTTGTTTCATAGTGTTTAATTGTACATATGTTTGTGCACGGTATTATGAGCTGGGGACCTCCAATTCATGGTTCCGAGAGACCATGTGGCTACCAAGCCTGGTGCCACCAAGTCTGCTTGGGTCCCGGACATGAAAACCTCAGAGGTTGCCAAGGTGTGAAGGCCATTTGGGCACAGGGGCTGGGCTCAGCACTCATGTCCTGGGATGAATGGATGTCATCGGACCATCATTTGCCCCAGACCAGACTGTGAGGAGCCTAACACAGTGGGTGGCTTCTGCCTGACAAGTGGCAGAGGGACCAAGTTGGCGCATGCCCTTGTCAGAATCCGAATCCGAGCTTGCCCGGCTTAGATAGACTGGCAACGCTCTGATTGGCTGGTAGGGTTTCCCCCACGCTCGGATTGGCTGGAATATTTCATGAATATTTCATGAATGAAGCTGGAATACTATAAGAAAGCCAGCAGCCAATCCGGACGAGAGATTCTCAGAAATTTTCGGCAAATTCGAAATCATCAAAAGATGCTCTGAGAGAAATAGCAGCGAGCCGTCTTTAGAAATTTTAAGGCAAGAAAAGTCCCACTTTTCGGGGCCAAGTTATGAGAATAGAACCTAGCAATCGTGACTGGGATTGCAAGCCGAAAAGAAGTACCAGGACATTTGGTACTATCTCCCGGTCAAGGGATTTCGGTTTCTCCGGAGCAGATACAGCCGTGGCGTTTGGAACCTCATGCCGATTTGAGTTCCACGACATTTCGGGACAAGTCCCGGTCAACTTAAAGACTTTGTTTTACCTCTTATTTCACCTAGTAAAGTCTAGTTTTGTAGCCCAGACCCCCAGTAAGTGTGTTTTCTCTTGTATTTTGTAATCCAATGTGTGTACGTCTGTTTCTATGGAATAAATGACAATTTATTTTACCAACTTGTTTTGCTTAGTGAATGATCCCGGTAAAAAGGTGTACATATCTGGTCTCCCATGGCAATCTTCTCTCTCTATTCTCTCCCAACTCACCCATTCTCACTCCTCTTCTTTCCCTCTCCTCTCTCTCTCTATATTTTTGACGTGTACATGCATTTTGCAGATTGCCAGAATGGAGGATATTATGATGGCATCAAATGCATCTGTAACGAAAATTACATCGGTCCCCTGTGTGAATATTTTGCTGGCCGCTGTGAGAACGGGGGGTATTTTGATGGCTCCAAGTGCGACTGCGCCAGAGGATATACCGGTCCCACCTGTCAGTTTGCTGAGGACACCATTACTATAGGTAACTACGCCTGTGTGTTATCTGTATAATGATGCTGAGTACCTACAAACTGATAATGAACACACTGCGCTGTGTAATGGTGAGGAGCATATATAACCTATAATTAAAACTCAGAACTGTACAGTATAATGCTGTATCCGTAGACTTTTAAATATTGTTCACATAATTCATATTTATTTCTGGGAGCTGCAATAGTGAACAATAGGAGGGGTTATAGGGCGCAGTTATAGGCTAGTTATATGAAGTAATAGGAGTATTTATAGGGAGAGGTTATATTGGGCAATGAGATGTTATAGGGAGGGGTTATTGTGACGGGCACGGGTAACTAGGCTAAATAATAAATGTTAAACCCTCTGGTTACCCTTGACGCCCGTGGGTCTCTGGCAGTTACCTAGCACTTTAGCCAGGGGCAAGGTATTTTTTTCATGCAAAAGTTAAAGGGACCCCTGCTTTCCCACTTTTCATGTTCCCTTTGTCCCAGACCCATGAAACTTTCTGTGTGTAAGTTTTAGGTGAGATATTGGGGTAAGATTGCAATGACTTTCTTTGCAGGAGTTCGGGGGCCGGAGCTACCGGTGATACCTTCATTCTACATGACGACCAGGCATGATTTGCCGGTACGCGGGTGGAATTACACCCGGGGCTGTCCAGTGTCCCCCAGACTCCTGGTTTTTGAGCCCAGATATCTCAGTCCTATCCCCCTTACAGTCATGAGTCTCTCCCATGACAGCTATGTCAAACAATAGGAGGAGATTTAGGGAGCATTTATATGGGGCAACAGGAGGAGTTATAGGGAGAGGTTACATGGAGCAATAAGAGGAGTTATAGGGAGAGGTTATATGGGTTAATAAGAGGAGTTATAGGGAGAGGTTATATGGGTTAATGGGAGGAGTTATAGGGAGAGGTTATATGGAGTAATAGGAGGAGTTATAGGGAGAGGTTATATGGAGCAATAAGAGGAGTTATAGGGAGAGGTTATATGGGTTAATAGGAGTATTTATAGGGAGAGGTTATATGGAGCAATAAGAGGAGTTATAGGGAGAGGTTATATGGAGCAATAGGAGGAGTTATAGGGAGAGGTTATATGGGGCAATAAGAGGAGTTATAGGGAGAGTTTATATGGAACAATAAGAGGAGTTATAGGGAGGGTTTATATGGAGTAATAGGAGGAGTTATAGGGAGAGGTTATATGGAACAATAAGAGGAGTTATAGGGAGAGGTTATATGGAGCAATAAGAGGAGTTATAGGGAGAGGTTATATGGAGCAATAGGAGGAGTTATAGGGAGAGGTTATATGGGGCAATAAGAGGAGTTATAGGGAGAGTTTATATGGAACAATAAGAGGAGTTATAGGGAGGGTTTATATGGAGTAATAGGAGGAGTTATAGGGAGAGGTTATATGGAACAATAAGAGGAGTTATAGGGAGGGTTTATATGGAGCAATAGGAGGAGTTATAGGGAGAGGTTATATGGGGCAATAAGAGGAGTTATAGGGAGAGGTTATCCACTGGAGTAATAGGAGGAGATATAGGGAGAAGTTATATGGAGCAATAAGAGGAGTTATATGGAGGGTTTATATGGAGCAATAAGAGGAGTTATAGGGAGGGATTATATGGGGAAATAGGAGGAGTTATAGGGAGGGGTTATATGGAGCAATAAGAGGAGTTATAGGGAGAGGTTATATGGAACAATAGGAGGAGTTATAGGGAGAGGTTATATGGAGCAATATGAGGAGTTATAGGAGGGGTTATATGGAGCATTAGGAGGAGTTATAGGGAGAGGTTATATGGAGCAATAAGAGGAGTTATAGGGAGAGGTTATATGGAGCAATAAGAGGAGTTATAGGGAGAGGTTATATGGAGCAATAAGAGGAGTTATAGGGAGAGGTTATATGGAGTAATAGGAGGAGTTATAGGGAGAGGTTATATGGAACAATAAGAGGAGTTATAGGGAGGGTTTATATGGAGTAATAGGAGTTATAGGGAGAGGTTATATGGAGCAATAAGAGGAGTTATAGGGAGAGGTTATCCACTGGAGTAACAGGAGGAGTTATAGGGAGAGGTTATATGAAGCATTAGGAGGTTTTAAGGGAGCGGTTATATGGGTTAATAGGAGTATTTATAGGGAGAGTTTATATGGAGCAATAAGAGGAGTTATAGGGAGAGGTTATCCACTGGAGTAATAGGAGGTGCTATTGATATATATTTTGCTTTTACATTGCTTACTTTAGATAAAGTGGATACTACTGTTAAAGTGGAAGTGAAAATCTCTAGTCGGACTTTCACCGAGGAACTCACAGATGTAAACACTCCAGAATATAAAGACTTTGTCCGTGAATTTAACTTGCAGGTAAGAAAAATATCTCCTCGTGAACTGATTCCTACGTTTGAGATTCACTCACCGTTAGCATTAGTTCAATAATGGCAGATATAGCGTTCAATTTTGCCATATATTCACTAAAGAACATCAGAGGATGTTTGTCATGTTTCACTCCCAAATTTGGATGCAACAAAGAGCGCCCCCTCTCTCACATGCCACTGACCCTATAAAGAATCCCATATACAAAACACATTCCTATTCCATCAGGTGGAGGTGCCTCTTACCCTATTACCTGTAAGGAATCCCATGCCTAAGTCACCATCGTACCACATCTTTGGGAGACACCACTGACCATAATAACTTCTAGGAACCCCACATGATAGATGCCCACTTATCATATTGGAGGGAGGCACCGCTGACCATAATAACTTCTAGGAATCCCACATGATAGATGCCCTCTTATCATATTGGAGGGAGGCACCGCTGACCATAATAACTTCTAGGAACCCCACATGATAGATGACCTCTTATCATATTGGAGGGAGGCACCGGTGACCATAATAACTTCTAGGAACCCCACATGATAGATGCCCTCTTATCATATTGGAGGGAGGCACTGCTGACCATAATAACTTCTAGGAATCCCACATGATAGATGCCCTCTTATCATATTGGAGGGAGGCACCGGTGACCATAATAACTTCTAGGAATCCCACATGATAGATGACCTCTTATCATATTGGAGGGAGGCACCGGTGACCATAATAACTTCTAGGAACCCCACATGATAGATGACCTCTTATCATATTGGAGGGAGGCACCGGTGACCATAATAACTTCTAGGAACCCCACATGATAGATAATCTCTTATCATATTGGAGAGAGGCACCGGTGACCATAATAACTTCTAGGAATCCCAGATGATCGATGCCCTCTTATCATATTGGAGGGAGGCACCGGTGACCATAATAACTTCTAGGAACCCCACATGATAGATAATCTCTTATCATATTGGAGAGAGGCACCGGTGACCATAATAACTTCTAGGAATCCCAGATGATCGATGCCCTCTTATCATATTGGAGGGAGGCACCGGTGACCATAATAACTTCTAGGAATCCCAGATGATCGATGCCCTCTTATCATATTGGAGGGAGGCACCGCTGACCATAATAACTTCTAGGAATCCCTTGTATGCAATGCACTCTCTTACCTTCAGAGGAAAGCAACGCGGACTGCATTAACTTATAGGGATACCTTCTGTGTTGTATTGTATGTCTTTATTTATATAGCACCATTAATGTACATAGCGCTTCACAGTAGTAATATAAGGGGTCATCAAATAAATAACAGATAATATAAATAACAGGTCATGGGAATAAGTGCTTCTGACATAAGAGTAACATTAAGGAAGAGGAGTCCCTGCTCCGAAGAGCTTACAGTCTAATGGGTAGGTAGGGAGAACGTACAGAGACAGTAGGAGGGAGTTCTGGCAAGTGCGTCTGCAGGGGGCCAAGCTTTATGTATCGTGTTCAGAATATCCACAGTGCTATTCATATGCTTCTTTAAGCAAATGTGTCTTAAGGTGGGTTTTAAAGGTGGATAGAGAGGGTGCTAGTCGGGTACTGAGGGGGAGGGCATTCCAGAGGTTTGGGACAGTCAGTGAGAAAGGTTTAAGGTGGGAGAGGGCTTTAGATACCAAGGGGGGTAGAGAGAAGACATCCTTGAGAAGAACGCAAGAGTCGGGATGGTGCATAACAAGAAATTAGGGCTGAGATGTAAGGAGGGGCAGAAGAGTGTAAAGCTTTAAAAGTGAGGAGGAGAATTGAGTGTGAGATGCGGGATTTGATCAGAATCCAGGAGAGGGATTTCAGCAGGGAAGACGCGAAGACTGATTTAGGAAAGAGTAGAGCGATTCTGCCAGCAGCATTTAGGATAGATTGTAGGGGAAACAGTTGAGAGGCAGGAAGGCCGAACAGCAGGAGGTTACAGTAATCGAGGTGGGAGAGAATGAGGGCCTGAGTCAGAGTTTTAGCAGTCGAGCAACAGAGGAAAGGGCGTATCTTCTGTTAAACATACTCATAACATCAAAGGGATCAAACGCTAACCTTATAAACTTATAGGATTTTTTTTTACAAGGGGGGCACTCCTATCATCGTAGGAAGATGCTGCTGACTTATAGGAATCACATACATACGACACCCTGTTATCATATCACACAGAGGTCGTAGTGACGCTCATATATATCTGTGTCATATTTGCATTGATTAAACATAAAGAATTCTAATGATAATGTATTCTTTTTACTTCTCTATTTAAGATGAAAGGGATTTATAGTCAAGTATCAGGATTCAAAGACATTAAAATCATTCAGATAAGGTATGTATTAAATCAGCCTCATAAATCGGTTTATCAACTTTATTCACATAGAACAGTTTATTAACAATGGGTATATGCACATAGGGCAGTTTATTAACAATGGATATATTCACATACAGCAGTTTATTAAGGATGGATATATTCACATAGGGCAGTTTTTAAGGATGGATATATTCACATAGAGCAGTTTATTAAGGATAGATATACTCACATAAGTCAGTTTATTAATGGATGGATATATTCACATAGAGCAGTTTATTAAGGATGGATATATTCACCTAGAGCAGTTTATTAAGGATGGATATATTCACCTAGAGCAGTTTATTAAGGATGGATATATTCACCTAGAGCAGTTTATTAAGGATGGATATATTCACATAGAGCAGTTTATTAAGGATGGATATATTCACATAGAGCAATTTATTAAGAATGGATATATTCACATAGAGCAGTTTATTAAGGATGGATATATTCACATAGAGCAGTTTATTAAGAATGGATATTTTCACATGTCAGTTTATTAAGGATGGATATATTCACATAGAGCGGTTTATTAAGGATGGGTATATTCACATAGGGCAGTTTATTAAGGATGGATATATTCACATAGAGCAGTTTATTAAGGATGGATATATTCACCTAGAGCAGTTTATTAAGGATGGATATATTCACCTAGAGCAGTTTATTAAGGATGGATATATTCACCTAGAGCAGTTTATTAAGGATGGATATATTCACATAGAGCAGTTTATTAAAGATGGATATATTTACATAGGTCAGTTTATTAAGAATGGATATATTCACATAGAGCAGTTTATTAAGGATGGATATATTCACCTAGAGCAGTTTATTAAGGATGGATATATTCACATAGAGCAGTTTATTAAGAATGGATATATTCACATGTCAGTTTATTAAGGATGGATATATTCACATAGAGCGGTTTATTAAGGATGGGTATATTCACATAGGGCAGTTTATTAAGGATGGATATATTCACATAGAGCAGTTTATTAAGGATGGATATATTCACATAGAGCAGTTTATTAAGGATGGATATATTCACATAGGGCAGCTTATTAAGGATGGATATATTTACATTAGTCAGTTTATTAAGGATGGATATATTCACATAGAGCAGTTTATTAAGGATGGATATATTCACATAGAGTAGTTTATTAAGGATGGATATATTCACATAGAGCAGTTTATTAAGAATGGATATATTCACATAGAGCAGTTTATTAAGGATGGATATATTCACATAGAGCAGTTTATTAAGAATAGATATATTCACATAAGTCAGTTTATTAAGGATGGATATATTCACATAGAGCAGTTTATTAAGGATGGATATATTCACATAGGGCAGTTTATTAAGGATGGATATATTCACATAGGGCAATTTATTAAGGATGGATATATTCACATAGAGCAGTTTATTAAGGGTGGATATATTCACATAAGTCAGTTTATTAAGGATGGATATATTCACATTAGTCAGTTTATTAAGGATGGATATATTCACATAAGTCAGTTTATTAAGGATGGATATATTCACACAAGTCAGTTTATTAAGGATGGATATATTCACATAAGTCAGTTTATTAAGGATGGATATATTCACATAAGTCAGTTTATTAAGGATGGATATATTCACATAAGTCAGTTTATTAAGGATGGATATATTCACATAAGTCAGTTTATTAAGAATGGATATATTCACATAGAGCAGTCAGTTTATTAAGGATGGATATATTCACATAGAGCAGTTTATTAAGGATTAATATATTCACATGGGGCAGTTTATTAAGGATGGATATATTCACATAGAGCAGTTTATTAAGGATGGATATATTCACATAGGGTAGATTATTAAGAATGGATATATTCACATAGTCAGTTTATTAAGGATGGATATATTCACATAGGTCAGTTTATTAAGGATGGATATATTCACATAAGTCAGTTTATTAAGGATGGATATATTCACATAGAGCAGTCAGTTTATTAAGGATGGATATATTCACATAGGGCAGTTTATTAAGGATGGATATATTCACATGTCAGTTTATTAAGGATGGATATATTCACATAGGGCAGTTTATTAAGGATGGATATATTCACATAGGGCAGTTTATTAAGGATGGATATATTCACATAGGGCAGTTTATTAAGGATGGATATATTCACATAGGGCAGTTTATTAAGGATGGATATATTCACATAGGTCAGTTTATTAAGGATGGATATATTCACATAGAGCAGTTTATTAAGAATGGATATATTCACATATAGCAGTTTATTAAGGATGGATATTTTCACATAGAGCAGTTTATTAAGGATGGATATATTCACATAGAGCAGTTTATTAAGGATGGATATATTCACATAGAGCAGTTTATTAAAGATGGATATATTCACATAGAGCAGTTTATTAAGGATGGATATATTCACATAGAACAGTTTATTAAGGATGTATATATTCACATAGAGCAGTTTATTAAGATTAAAGAAGCAATCTCTTAACATTTGACTCATGCTCATTATGTAGTTTATTAAGGTTTGATGCATTTTCAGAGCAGTTTATTAAGAATGTACTATTTTTCTTAAAGTTGTTTATTAGGATGGATGTATTAAAAAAAACAACAACAATTTATTGAGAACAGACACATGCTAATAAAGTTTTGTATTGTATTGTATGTCTTTATTTATGTAACGGGTATTCCCTGTGAATACAGACGCTACTACCTGCTGTGCAACCTGTGTGGCCCTCAGGAGCCTAAGCCTCCGCTTGGGGAGCCTGGGGTACATACATATTATACGATCTCGTGGTGCAACACCTCCACCTGGGAGGGATCCCAACGGAGTGGGAGGGGGCCCTCACAGGAAACAATCACATTAAGCGAACAGATGTAAAACAGAACTGGCTTTACTGCATAGCATGTACGTATTTATAAATCAACAGGTGTCCCTCTCTAGAGAGACACTGACTACTGCGTCTCGCAGGACGCTCCCACCTACACCGGGTGATCCCACCCCGTGTCCAGTAACCCCACACAATATGTCCCGCACTCTTTAGGTGAGATGATATGTGTGACTGCGCAGCCACTAGTACGGGTGAGTATAATGTAGGATTGTTGGTGCACTTGAAGAATTGATACCTGCCCGGGGCTCCCACCCGGGTTCCGCAGAATACGACAGGGATTCCGCCCGATCCGACGTCGTCCTCCGCACAGCGTGGGGTGAATTCCAGCGCGGATAATATCACCTTAGTCTCCGGGTCTTTGGTGGCGTTCTGCGCCCAGAACCCACCTCGCAGGGCTGCACGGCTTCAGCGCTGTGTCCCTGACTATCCAACTAGCTAATGGGGCAGTGTCCCTATCTAGGGCCTGTCCCTATAGCACCACAAGCTACACAGTGGCTCAGGACCTAACTGGGACCTTGGGGGCTGCTGGCCTAATGCAGAGGATCACTGACCCCTGCACTCACCTCCTTCCCCTAGCGTGTCCTGGTCCTGACTAACTGCGTAGCTGCAAACCCAAACAATGTATCTCTTCTTGCCTGCAGGGCAATACTTCAGCCCTATTGGCTCCCTGGAGTCATGTGGCTCTGCCCCTATGCACCCTGGGGGCTGGCAGTCCTGTCTCGCGCATGCGTGAGCTATTTGGGACCTCCCGCGCTAGTTGGCTCCTGCGCATGCGCAACAGCACTATACATGGCGGCGCCCTGCTTCCCGAGCCGCCGGGACCCTCGCGACGCGACCGCGGCCTTAGCAACGGCCCGATCGCATCCCTGGCAACCGGCCCACTCGCGTCCCCGGCAACCGGCCACAACTCACAGGTAACGCGCTGCTCGCGCACCTGCCCCCTCACTTCCTCGCGCGCGGTGGCTGTGCGCTCTGGAAGGAGGGGGGTCAGCTAGAACAAGGGGGGGACCTGGCTACATCTATATAGCGCCAAAAGTGTACTCAGCACTTCACAAAGAATACAGTACAGGGAATTATAATAATACAATAAGTGCAGCAAAATCAGACAATAGGAAAGGAAATCCCTGCCCCGAAGAGCTTACACTCTAAAGGTTTGATTGGAAACTTACAGAGACAGTAGTTTATTATCATTTACAGATTCCTATAAAGCAATTTACTAAGAGTAGAAGCACTTTGAAAAAAAAAAACCCAGTTTATTTACAGATGACTACTTCTTATGGAACCATTTATTGAGAACAGATTCCTTCTTATAAAGCAGTTTATTATTATTATTTTCTCCAGGAATGGAAGTATTGTTGTTGATCACGATGTTATTGTGGAAACCGATTACAAGTCAAATATCACGGAGGAATACCAGACGATATATCAGAATATAACGCACAGTCTCAACAGGGCTGCTCAATCCACACTGGAATGCAATTCTTCAAGTAAGAACCTCATTCATCTTTATTAATCTGGTAATTAACACATTTAGAGTACTACACTCATTAGGGGTTGATTGACAAAAGTTCATGGCAAAAGCACGGAGCAATTTTATGTTATACACCCCTGTAGACTCCTCTCTCATGCAACATTCCAAAAATGGAACACGCTGATTGGCCTAGGCGGCTGGTATACACAAATCTTGCCCCCGTCCACCTACATACGTACAATTCACGGGGGTGAGTGGAGATTATTTCCACAACAGCAGTTTTGGTTGAAAATTCTTGACTGATTTGGCTCTGGGAATAGCAGCTTAATAGAGAATTTGCAATATTATTTATTGTATTATATTCGTGAATGAACAGCTTAATTAAGAAACTGAGAATATAAATAGCATTTATTATTGTTGGTTTTCCCCCCCCATTGCTTTACATAGCTAAATGTATATTATATCAATGTATATGTTATGTAACATGTATTATTTCTCTTTTTTATTATTTCTTTAAGAAGCAAAGAGAAGAATGTGATAGCTATATTTGTTGTAGATTGTGATAAGTTTTATAGGACTAATATTCAATGGTTTTCTTTAGATTCAATTATAGTATACATAGCTTTTTTAAACCTCATAGGTTTCTGTTTGTGAATACTAGAGAATTATGCACCAAAAAAATGTGAATTTTGTGCCAAAATGCCCGATTTCCGAAGACAGGCAGGCAGACAGACAGACACACAGACACACAGACAGATAGACACACAGACAGAAAGATAGACAGATAGAAGGATAGACGGATGGACGGATGGACGGATGGACGGATGGACGGATGGACGGATGGACGGATGGACGGATAGATAGATGGATAGATAGATAGATGGATAGATGGATAGATAGATATATAGATGGATAGATAGATATATAGATGGATAGATAGATATATAGATGGATAGATAGATATATAGATGGATAGATGGATAGATACACAAATACAAAAATAGACAAATTGATAGATAGATTAATTGACAGATAGAGAGATAGATGGCTGAACTGCACTACTTTGAGCGCCGTGACCCCCTCTTTCCCCAGATATTTACTTTTCCATGTGCCGGTGTTTCTATTTCATTTTGGAAAATCAATATGGCTGCCACCCAAGCCTCGCTCCAATGGACCAATAAGAAGCCACCATGTCATCAGACCATGACATGGCATCCCATTGGAGACCCCAGTAGCCATTTTTCTTTCATTTTATTGGCACATAAAAAGATAAATATTTCCTTTGAAATATCGTAGGACCTCCCAGATCTAGGAATCCATCTGCTTGGCCCATATCTGGAAGCCATATCTCCAGAGGACATAAACTGGAGATGGTGCAGCACAAAGATGGTGCCTATCAGGAAAGACTAAGGGAACTTAATATGTCCAGATCAGAGGATAGACAAAGAGGGGAGATCTGATAGAAAACTTTAAAATATAAAAAGGGTTTCAACAAAGTACATGAAGAAAGTTTATTCCAGTGAAAGAGAGACGAGCTAGAACAAGAGTCCGTTCTCTGAGGCTGGAGTGTGGCAGCTAAGGGGAAATGTGAGGAAGCGCTTCTGCACAAAAGTGTAGGGAATTCATGGCATAGCCTTCCAACAGAGGTAGAAGGGGGTAATACAATAAGCAAATTCACACGCCACCATCACAACTACCACGACATCCATCATTATCACCACCACATCACCATCACAGCCACCACCACCATCACAGCACCATTAACAGCACCATCAGCATCCCCAACACCATCACCACAACCCCATCACCATCCCCACTACCACCCTCACCAGCACCCTCACCACCATCACCATCCTCATCCCTCTCACCACTACCACCATCACCACCACTATCACCACCACAACCATCACCACCACTGTCACTATCACCACCATCATCATCACAACCATAACCAACACCACCCTCACCATCACCACCACCATCACCACGATCATCACCATCATCATCACCACCACCATCATCATCACCACCACCATCACCATCATCACCACCACCAACATCAAACCCACCCTCACCATCATCACCACCGTCATCACCATCACCACCACCATCATCATCATCATCACCATCATCCCCACCATCAACATCCCCCCCATCACCACTACCACCACTAACACCTTTTCCACCACCACCGGTAGCACTTGTGCTCCTGTCCTAGTACACTGAAAAGAGAGAGAGGCCACCTTCAAACAACATGTGGACAGACACCTGTGCATGAGAAATTGGCACTGCTGAAATACCTGGGAAATATGCTAGTAGGATATGCAAATGACTCCTTGTTTTTGCATATAATTAGCTTTGTGGACTGGTGTTAACCTTAGGGAACATAACATCCATAACTGAGCCTTGAATTAACGGACCTTTGTGGATTTTACCCTACGTCTCTTTATTGTTACTGTAGGTAAAAGACTCAGATACATCATTCTTTCATATCAATCATCAGGTACATTAACAAAAAAGGAGTATAAAAAAAATGATAGTTTCAAGTGTTTTTATTTGATCTTATGAATATTATTCAATATTAACCCGTGTCCGGGTTGTTTTTCAGCTTTTCTCTGTTTTGATGCTAATGCCACCAAGGTGACAGAAATGGAGGTGAACTTTGACCCTGCAGGTATGAGATTAAATACAGTTAAATGAAATTGAATATACATCTTAATGATCATGTTCTTTACATCTTGTATATGAATGAGGTGTTATAAGGAGCTAATGCCCAATAATATACAGGCATACCCCGGTTTAAGGACACTCACTTTAAGTACACTCGCGAGTAAGTACATATCGCTCAATAGGTAAACGGTAGCTCACGCATGCGCCTGTCAGCACGTCCTGAACAGCAATACCGGCTCCCTACCTGTACCGAAGCTGTGCGCAAGCGGGGAGACTATAGAGCCTGTTACAAATGCGTTATTTACATCAGTTATGCACGTATATGACGATTGCCGTACAGTACATGCATCGATAAGTGGGGAAAGGTAGTGCTTCACTTTAAGTGCATTTTCACTTTACATACATGCTCCGGTCCCATTGCGTATGTTAATGCGGGGTATGCCTGTATATATATATATATATATATATATATATATATATATATTGTGACAAACAGCTTACTTCGGGGCTCCGCTGCTTGTCCGGGACGGTTAGAACACGGTCTTTTGGGGTAGGTTAAATGAGGAGGCGTCACGTACTGTTCCTTTAAACAGGCTATGCCTGGTTTATTCAGTCCCAGGCACTGAGACTGCCACAGTGCATACAACAAAACACATCAAAACAAAAACTGCTCACCTGAGCGATAACTTAACTTAGATTTCCCTAACTCAGGGTGGAAGTGGCTTTTCCACTTTCCAACAACAAAACAAGGTACTTTTGCAGAGTTAGCCAAATGAATAGAACAATTGAACCTGTGTGGGGAAGGGGCTTCTCCCCACTGTGTTCAGCAGCCTTCCAGGCTCTGGAGAAGAGACAAGAGCAAACAGGAAATCAGTCTTACATACCTGATTTCTAATTAGCATGACAGGTGACAGAAATCCCTCAGTTCCAGCGCTTGCCCAAAACTGTGGGATGGAGTGCATGTATTATAAGGCTGCACTCCCAGGCCAGACAGGATAGAAACTGTTCAGTATCCTGGGAGCCCTATATATGGAATTTATTACCATCCCCTGGTTTCTGTCACATATCCTCCCCCCCAGCTCAGACCCTGAGGGATGAGCGACCATGGATATTAGGGAGTGCATCCTTGACAACCCGTCAGCATTGCCATGTTTGTGCCCTGACCTGTGTTCCACAGAAAATTTAAAGGGTTGTAGGCTTAGGAACCACCTGGTCACTCTAGCATTCTTTTCCCTGTTTTGACACATCCAGGTAAGGGGTGCATGATCTGTGACCAACCGGAATTTTCTCCCCAACAGGTAGTATTTGAGCGTCTCTACAGCCCACTTTATTGCGAGACACTCTTTCTCTACTATGGAGTAATTTTTCTCCTGGGGATTTAGTTTCCTACTTAAATAAAGGATGGGGTGTTCCTCACCTTGAGACTCCTGGGAGAGTACCGCCCCCAGCCCTACCTCAGATGCGTCGGTTTGGACTACGAACTCTTTGGAGAAGTCAGGTGTGACCAACACTGGTTGGGCACAGAGAGCTTCTTTCAGGCTTCTAAAGGCCTGTTCAGTTTCGGGGGACCACTTTACCATAAGCGGTCCTCTTGCTTTTGTGAGGTCGGTTAGTGGGGTTGCCTTAGTCGCAAAATTGGGAATAAACCTTCTATAGTACCCAATTAACCCCAAAAAGGTCCTTACTTGTTTTTTTGTAACTGGCCTTGGCCAACCTTGTATCGCCTCCACTTTGAGTGTTTGGGGTTTGAGTAAACCTCTGCCAATAGAATACCCCAGATACTTGGCCTCCTCCAGACCAATGGTGCATTTAGCGGGGTTAGCAGTTAGTCCAGCAGACCGAACTGCGTCGAGCACAGCTTGGACCTTTGGAAGGTGGGATTGCCAATCTTCACTATGGATTACCACATCATCCAGGTAGGCAGCAGCATATCGAGCATGTGGTTTTAAAATTTTAGCCATCATTCTTTGGAATGTGGCGGGAGCTCCATGTACACTGGCGACACACTTTATTCGAGCACGGCTAGTCCCGCGAATTCGGGTATACTCGGGTGTATTCAGGTTTCTGATATTTTTCAGCCAGAGTGCATTGCGTTATTTTCCGGCAGGAATTTAAGCTTTTTATTCCGGCTGGTTACAATACTGCAATGCCGTCAAAATACACATGGTGGCGCTTGCGAGCTATTCTCTGTGAAGCCGTCCCCTATAATGAATTGTAATGCAGTATATATATATATATATACAGTACTGTATAACAACAACCCCTGTAAGCCCTAACATACAGTACTGTACAGTACTGTACTGTACTGTATATGCACATACATAAATGATACTACTGTATGGGCGGCGGGGGCGAGATGTGTTTGCAGCAGAGAGAGATCCGCTGCTCTCTCTCTGCGCAAACATCCACACATTAAAAATTATTTGAAATACATTTTTATTGATAGTGTAGATGTGCAGGGGGTCTCCGGAGCTGAACCGCGTTGGTTTTAGGTCTGGGGACCCCGTGCCCCCCGAGATACAGGCCCCTTTAGGGGGTGCCGGTAGCCCTCTGCTTGGTTTAAAGGTCCGATCACGTGATCGCGGCCTGTAAACCAAGCAGAGCAGAGGGATACCGGCACCCCCTAAAGGGGCCTGTATCTCGGGGGGCACGGGGTCCCCAGACCTGAAACCTGTGCGCTTCTGCTCTGGAGACCCTCTGCACATGTACACTATCAATAAAAATGTATTTCAAATGTATTTATTGTCATTTATTTATTTATTTATTTATATTTATTTATTAATTGTGCTGCTGCTGCAAGTCGTAAACTCACACCAAGGGCCAAACACCCCCCTCACCCCCAATAAAAAAAATTCACGCACAGCAGCCCCACAATTAATAAATAAATCTAAATAAATAAATAAATAAAGACATGAAGAGAAATAAATATATACTGTACAGTATATACTTTGTATATATATATACACTGTATATATATATATATATATATATATATATATATATATATATATATATACAGTATACATATATACACTGTATATATATATATATATATATATATATATATATATATATATATATATATATATATATATATACAGTATACATATATACACTGTATATATATATATATATATATATATATATACATACTGTATGTGAGTGAAAAGAGAAAAAAGTAACCCGTATGGGAGAATAAACAGTACATGATTTAAAAACACTTAAAAAAGAGGCATGGACCCTTAAACACTAATGAACAGCACTAGGGAACGACACACACTGTCAACCCTAAACATGAAAAGGATAGTGACTCAAAAAACACTAGGGAGAATCAAAGTGAATCACAATAGGTTACTGGGTTTAAAGGCACCTACTGTATACAACGCTAAGGATAATGCACACTACACACCAAAAGGTAGACTTGTCAAAGTATAAATGACAGTCTCAAAGCATCACACATCTGCATTAGCATACAGTAATATACAGTAACCAATGCCTACAGCACAAATCATGTGTAGGAAAGGTGGTAAGGTGGAATGAAATCCCTAGATGTGTAGAGCAATGAAGTTAATGAATAGCATACTGTACAGTATAAAACATAACATTACAATCCACACAGTACATTGCATTTACAGTACATTGTATACTGTAAATGATGCATAGCATTAAATCTATGCACCATATACAGTACTGTACATTCTGCAAATGAATGTTAACAATATAATTGCAAGCTACTCTACCAGTAAATACTGTACAAACACTTCCAAACAAGTCAACTTAACTACAGTATTTTAACCAAGCAAGTAAACCAAAATCAATATATACTGTAAGTAACAACCAGAAAAGACAATTTAAAAACAAACTAACCCTTACAATACCAAGGATTACATCTATCTAATTGTAAAAAACCTTATACATTATACACAGCATTGTTTAAAAACCCCTTCCCCCCTAATGTTTGTGTTAAGCAGATTACACTGAAGGGAGAGAGATATAAAGGCCTAAAGCCCCTTCCCCCCTAATGTTTCTGTTAAGCAGATTACACTGAAGGGAGAGAGATATAAAGGCCTAAAGCCCCTTCCCCCCTAATGTTTGTGTTAAGCAGATTACACTGAAGGGAGAGAGATATAAAGGCCTAAAGCCCCTTCCCCCCTAATGTTTCTGTTAAGCAGATTACACTGAAGGGAGAGAGATATAAAGGCCTAAAGCCCCTTCCCCCCCTAATGTTTCTGTTAAACAGATTACAGTACATTGAAGGGAGAGAGATTTTACAGAAACACACATTAGGGGGGAGGGGGCTTTAAACAGATTACATTGAAGGGAGAGAGATGTTTCTGTTACCAGTAAATCTCCCTCCCTGCATTGCTAACCACCCTCACCCCCTACCCACATACCGTTAACCCCCCCCCCCATCCTGGCCATGGCCCCTCCGCTTCTGCAAAACAGACACAAAAATTAAAACATACAAAGTAATGTCCCCTAACCCCTTAATCACCATAGCGGTTATTAACCGCTACAGTCATGAAGGGGTTAACCCACCCTCACCCACCCACCACTCGGGATGCCTACATACCCTCCCACACTAACCCCCCCCCCCCACCCGTGAGGCCTAACCACCCAGTCAGTACCCACAAGGGAGGCCTACCCACATACCGTTGGGGAAACACCCCACCCCCACCCCAGTACCCACAATAAAAACAGTACAATCACCCACAATAAACAGCATTCTATTTATTAAATACATTACCCACCCCCTGTGCCCCCCCCCCCCCATAAATACAAGATTTATTCTTTTACATTCAGGGTCCATAACGTAGCCCCACGCTAGTCCCCGGTGGGCTGGCAGGGCACCTGGACAGACCTACAGTTTACCAGCAGCATTCCACAGGTTCTGGAGGCCTGCTGGTGGATCCTGCCAGCACCATGGCGCTCAGGTGGTCTCCTTGGGTCACCGTGAGCCACAATTGGGTCCACACGGTAGGCCCAAGGATGTCTGGGAGCCCCGGGTCAAACCCACAGGTGTCTGCGGGGCCTCGGGCGGTTCCCATGGGGGTCTGGGGAACTCACGGGTGCTCACTACGGGTCCGCGGTGCCCCCACAGAAGTGGGACCACACATCATCATCCCCGCACCTACGGCTCGGAGGTGCCCCCACAGAAGTGGGACCACACATCGTCATGCCCGCAGACTACGGGTCCGCGGTGCCCCCACAGAAGTGGGACCACACATCATCATCCCCGCATGTGTCACCCGTGGAACCACCAGCCTGCTACCCTTTAGGATACCCGAGGATTCCCCGCGGGTGGTCTCCAGAGGTCCCACGCAAAACCACGGAAGTAACCCTGAATGTAAAAAAAATAAACCTGGCCTATACATTCAATACATACACCCTCCCCCCCAACACCTACAGTACAATAATGTGCAAAATAACTATTATCCAGATATGGATAATAGATTAATTGCCCATTATTAAAAACATTAACTAGCATATACAAATAAATAAAGTACTACTGACCTCATCAATACGAAGTGTCCGTTGCCAGCAAAATCCTTGTCTTGTCCACAACATACATAGCAAATACAAAGCCAATACATTGCAATTACATTCAGATATCAATTAACCCCTTAAACACCTTATCGGATAATAACCGCAAAGGTAATTAAGGGGTTAAGCCACACAGGCACGATACCCACCCTTCACCCATGAATTTGTACTGTGGCTTCATCATGCAACTATATATATATACTGTATATATATACATACAGAGAGACAGAGAGAAAGAGAGAGAGAGAGATATATACAGTATATATATATACACACGTTATATACACACCCATGATAAACCAAATATACAGTACAAATAAATGTAGAAGGGTTATCAAAACCATACTGTTCTACAACCAAACACTTCTCCATACAGACACTACATTAAAATCAATTTCCTTTAAAAATTCTAACTGATCTCACAATCTACTGTACTGTATATGATCACAAACCAATGAAAAAAGTCACATTCCAAAATGCATAAAATCTATGCACCATACTGTATACATTCTGCAAATTAATCAACGTAAACAAAAATCAATTAGCAATCATTATTTAGATCTCTAAACATTTCACACTCAATCATGAACAATGAAACCATTAACAGATTCACGCCTAGAGCAGAACAATTAAGCCTTTGAAAAAATATAAGTACCGACAAAAATACAACCTTTCCAAACCAAGCCTACAGTACCTACAGTATCCCTGACCTTCCTCAAACACACAATACAATACCAAGGAATACATCTACAGTATCTAATTTTAAAATACTTTAAACTCACAAAATAATTAAAAACACATCTAATCCAGCTTTTAAAACATCATCATTTCTTACCCTGAATGTATACTGTACAGTATATCTCTCTAGACATATATATTGTACATACATACATACAGTGGCAAGAAATGATATACCACAAAAAAAAAAAAAATACACAGGTTAAAAAACCTTTTGAAAAAATTAACAAGTTAAATAAAATACATTTCTTTACTGTAGTTCACTTACCATTACTTGCCCCCACCGACTCCCGTTGCCCAGCTTACTCACGAACCAATCCACGATCAGGAACCCATAAAATAATAAACCATTGAAAATAATAAACATTAAACTAAAAATCCAAACCAATCCACGGGTCTTCTACTTGTAATACACCTTCATCTGTATTCTTCTTTCTTCTATCTCCTTCCGGGCGGGGCAGGGCGTGGTCTTCTTTCCATCATCGGCCACGCCCTTGTCTTTTTCCTTCTCCGGAGGTCCTTCCTCCGCGGCGTCTGGCTGCAAAATGAGACGACATAGGCTTTTAAAGGCCTATGACGTCACATTTTGCGTCATGGTTCCCACGGTCCTGATTGGACCGTGAAAGCCATGTGTTTTGGCCGATAATAAAAAAATGATGACGTCACTTAAAGGGAATGAAAGCACAGCCAATCAGAATGGCTTTGCTTCAATTGCCTTTAAGTTGACGTCATGAAAAGGCACATGGCCGTGCACACATGGTACTAGAGCCAATCAGAGCGTGGGAACTTTATCCCTACTCTGATTGGCTCTGGTATACCATGTGTCAGGGGCTTGGGGGAGAAAGGATGTGACGTCAATGAAAACCTGTCACGTGGTACGGTAGCCAATCAGAGCGTGGGAACTTTATCCCTACTCTGATTGGCTCTGGTATACCATGTGTCAGGGGCTTGGGGGAGAAAGGATGTGACGTCAATGAAAACCTGTCACGTGGTACGGTAGCCAATCAGAGCGTGGGAACTTTATCCCTACTCTGATTGGCTCTGGTATACCATGTGTCAGGGGCTTGGGGGAGAAAGGATGTGACGTCAATGAAAACCTGTCACGTGGTACGGTAGCCAATCAGAGCGTGGGAACTTTATCCTTATTGACGTCACATCCTTTCTCCCCCAAGCCCCTGACACATGGTATACCAGAGCCAATCAGAGTAGGGATAAAGTTCCCACGCTCTGATTGGCTACCGTACCACGTGACAGGTTTTCATTGACGTCACATCCTTTCTCCCCCAAGCCCCTGACACATGGTATACCAGAGCCAATCAGAGTAGGGATAAAGTTCCCACGCTCTGATTGGCTCTAGTACCATGTGTGCACGGCCATGTGCCTTTTCATGACGTCAACTTAAAGGCAATTGAAGCAAAGCCATTCTGATTGGCTGTGCTTTCATTCCCTTTAAGTGACGTCATCATTTTTTTATTATCGGCCAAAACACATGGTTTTCACGGTCCAATCAGGACCGTGGGAACCATGACGCAAAATGTGACGTCATAGGCCTTTAAAAGCCTATGTCGTCTCATTTTGCAGCCAGACGCCGCGGAGGAAGGACCTCCGGAGAAGGAAAAAGACAAGGGCGTGGCCGATGATGGAAAGAAGACCACGCCCTGCCCCGCCCGGAAGGAGATAGAAGAAAGAAGAATACAGATGAAGGTGTATTACAAGTAGAAGACCCGTGGATTGGTTTGGATTTTTAGTTTAATGTTTATTATTTTCAATGGTTTATTATTTTATGGGTTCCTGATCGTGGATTGGTTCGTGAGTAAGCTGGGCAACGGGAGTCGGTGGGGGCAAGTAATGGTAAGTGAACTACAGTAAAGAAATGTATTTTATTTAACTTGTTAATTTTTTCAAAAGGTTTTTTAACCTGTGTATTTTTTTTTTTTTTGTGGTATATCATTTCTTGCCACTGTATGTATGTATGTACAATATATATGTCTAGAGAGATATACTGTACAGTATACATTCAGGGTAAGAAATGATGATGTTTTAAAAGCTGGATTAGATGTGTTTTTAATTATTTTGTGAGTTTAAAGTATTTTAAAATTAGATACTGTAGATGTATTCCTTGGTATTGTATTGTGTGTTTGAGGAAGGTCAGGGATACTGTAGGTACTGTAGGCTTGGTTTGGAAAGGTTGTATTTTTGTCGGTACTTATATTTTTTCAAAGGCTTAATTGTTCTGCTCTAGGCGTGAATCTGTTAATGGTTTCATTGTTCATGATTGAGTGTGAAATGTTTAGAGATCTAAATAATGATTGCTAATTGATTTTTGTTTACGTTGATTAATTTGCAGAATGTATACAGTATGGTGCATAGATTTTATGCATTTTGGAATGTGACTTTTTTCATTGTTTGTGATCATATACAGTACAGTAGATTGTGAGATCAGTTAGGATTTTTAAAGGAAATTGATTTTAATGTAGTGTCTGTATGGAGAAGTGTTTGGTTGTAGAACAGTATGGTTTTGATAACCCTTCTACATTTATTTGTACTGTATATTTGGTTTATCATGGGTGTGTATATAACGTGTGTATATATATATACTGTATATATCTCTCTCTCTCTCTTTCTCTCTGTCTCTCTGTATGTATATATATACAGTATATATATATAGTTGCATGATGAAGCCACAGTACAAATTCATGGGTGAAGGGTGGGTATCGTGCCTGTGTGGCTTAACCCCTTAATTACCTTTGCGGTTATTATCCGATAAGGTGTTTAAGGGGTTAATTGATATCTGAATGTAATTGCAATGTATTGGCTTTGTATTTGCTATGTATGTTGTGGACAAGACAAGGATTTTGCTGGCAACGGACACTTCGTATTGATGAGGTCAGTAGTACTTTATTTATTTGTATATGCTAGTTAATGTTTTTAATAATGGGCAATTAATCTATTATCCATATCTGGATAATAGTTATTTTGCACATTATTGTACTGTAGGTGTTGGGGGGGAGGGTGTATGTATTGAATGTATAGGCCAGGTTTATTTTTTTTACATTCAGGGTTACTTCCGTGGTTTTGCGTGGGACCTCTGGAGACCACCCGCGGGGAATCCTCGGGTATCCTAAAGGGTAGCAGGCTGGTGGTTCCACGGGTGACACATGCGGGGATGATGATGTGTGGTCCCACTTCTGTGGGGGCACCGCGGACCCGTAGTCTGCGGGCATGACGATGTGTGGTCCCACTTCTGTGGGGGCACCTCCGAGCCGTAGGTGCGGGGATGATGATGTGTGGTCCCACTTCTGTGGGGGCACCGCGGACCCGTAGTGAGCACCCGTGAGTTCCCCAGACCCCCATGGGAACCGCCCGAGGCCCCGCAGACACCTGTGGGTTTGACCCGGGGCTCCCAGACATCCTTGGGCCTACCGTGTGGACCCAATTGTGGCTCACGGTGACCCAAGGAGACCACCTGAGCGCCATGGTGCTGGCAGGATCCACCAGCAGGCCTCCAGAACCTGTGGAATGCTGCTGGTAAACTGTAGGTCTGTCCAGGTGCCCTGCCAGCCCACCGGGGACTAGCGTGGGGCTACGTTATGGACCCTGAATGTAAAAGAATAAATCTTGTATTTATGGGGGGGGGGGGCACAGGGGGTGGGTAATGTATTTAATAAATAGAATGCTGTTTATTGTGGGTGATTGTACTGTTTTTATTGTGGGTACTGGGGTGGGGGTGGGGTGTTTCCCCAACGGTATGTGGGTAGGCCTCCCTTGTGGGTAGTTAGTGGGTGAGGGTTGAGGGTGGTTAGGCCTCACGGGGTGGGGGGTTAGAGTGGGAGGGTATGTACAGTAGGCGTCCCGAGTGGTGGGTGAGGGCGGGTTAACCCCTTCATGACTGTAGCGGTTAATAACCGCTATGGTGATTAAGGGGTTAGGGGACATTACTTTGAAAGTGTTATTTTTGTTTCTCTGTTTTACTGTACAGCAGCGGAGGTTGCCATGGGTAGTGGGTAGTGTATTGAATGTATTTATTGGTTATTATGCCTTAACCCCTTCATTACCTTAGCGGCTATACGCTATGCTAATGAAGCCTCGTTTCTGAACTTTTAATAATATTGTGCAGGAGCAGGGGGTCCCCTGAGATTAGATTTCTGTCTCAGGGAACCCCCTGCTCACTCTACAATATTATTAAAAAGACAGAAATGCTGCTTCTTTACCATAGCGCATAGCCGCTAAGCTAAAGAATGATTCTTTAATGATGTGTGTGTTTTATTCACAGTGTAGATGTTCTCCGGAGCTGAAGCGCACAGGTTTCAGGTCTGGGGACCCCGTGCCCCCCGAGATACAGGCCCCTTTAGGGGGTGCCGGTATCCCTCTGCTCTGCATGGTTTACAGGCCGCGGTCACGTGATCGCGGCCTGTAAACCAAGCAGAGCAGAGGGATACCGGCACCCCCTAAAGGGGCCTGTATCTCGGGGGGCACGGGGTCCCCAGACCTGAAACCTGTGCGCTTCAGCTCCAGAGACCCCCTGCACATCTACACTATCAATAAAAATGTATTTCAAATGTATTTATTTGTATTTATTTATTTATTTATTTATTGCGGGGATGCTGTGTGTGATTATTTTTTATTGTGTTTAGCGGGGGTGGGTGACGGGGTTTATAAATGTGAGTTTATAAATAAAATAAAGAATATTATTTATAGGGGCCTTAGAACAGAAGTTCCCACGCCAATTGCGCGCTCATTGCTCTTTTGTTACAATGTTGCTGGTCTTGCGGGTTTGCAGTCTGGCAGCAAAAAGCAGTTTGTACTGTAGTACTGTGTGTGAGATAAAGTAACCAGTTCTTTTATTGCTGAAGTCGCCACTAAAAACTTTTATTTACAAATACAGTACAAAAACCGTGCAACACACAACAACATACAGTATCCTTTGTTTAAGTACAGCAGGTACTATAGGGTAAAACATGTACTGTACAGTACAGCACAACATTACAGTATGGTCTCACTGAAAGTCCTCCCCATTTTCCAGCCATGGCCGATGCCTTGCATGGCGCAAAACGCCATTAATGCAGTCTCTAACGCCTCTCATTACAGGATCTGTAACAGGATAATAGCGCTGCATTTCTTCCACAATCTTTTTCCTTAAATTGGCAGGAAGGGCATTTTTTTGGCGATTCCCATCATAGTTCACTTTGAACACCCACTCGCAGTACAATGTGTAGGGAACATGGTGTTTAAATATGATCAAGGCATACTTGTGTGGTATACCAGCACTCCTCACCCTATACTTCTCCCTCAGCGCCGGTGGCAGATCGCACAGGGAGATGTCGGGCACTGTTTGTATGCGAGCGGGTGTAGGAAGTCTTTTGTGAGCGGGTGTACTTGAGGCGATGGGCAATGGTAGGGTGTCTGGGAGGAAGCTTTCCTCTGGTAGTGGTCGCCGGGTTGTCTCCTGGCGTGGTCTTGATGGGGTTGTCATGTCCTCCTCAATAGCATAGTACACTGTATCTTCTGGTGGAGGGGGTGCGCTTGGTGATGGAAGGGGGTCGAAGGTACCATGCATCACATCCATGTCACCCCCCTGCTCCAGCGTCGGGGAAACAGGGGCATTAACACCGAGCAAATAATGTATGCCCGCTATGTCTGCCTCTATCTTGTCCATCCGTTGATCCATACGTTGCTCCATATGTAGCATCCCTTGCTCCATATGTAGCACCGACTCCAGAAGCAGATCTAGCTTTGCCAGCACACTAGAATTCCCGGGGAGATCCACACTTAGCCCATTCAGGATCCGGTCCAACGAGCTGCTTGTGCATGGCATCTGGAGATCTGGGGGGATGGGTGCAACGGAGGATGAGATGGGGGTTCCCTGGAGAGAAGCGGCATCGATGGAGAGTGGAAGAGGTGACCTGGGGATGCCCGGTACAGGAGAAGCTGCAGCGTGGTGGAAGAGGGATGGAGAAGGTGACCGCTGGATTTCCGGGAGAGAAGCAGAGTCGTCCAAGAGCAAAGGAGACAGTGACCCGTTGATTTCAGAGGCAGCAGCATCTTCAGATGGAACCGGAGAAGATGGGGGTGGAGAAGCCGGGCTGAAGATTTCCGGGACAGCTACAGCAGAGTCGTCGAAGCATATGGGAGCAAGTGGTCTGCGGATTCGGTGAGTTGGCTGCCATGCGTCTTGCGTACCGAGCACAGTACCGTATTTCTTCTTCACATAATAAGGCTGACGTGTTTTAAAAGCCTTAGCCTTTGGGGTCAGCAGAAGGTTTTCTTTGTTGGCCTTAGCCTGTCGCTTTGCCTTTGGCTTGGAAACGGTAACTGCCTTTCTTTTTTTCAGTGTGGCAGGCACAGCAGAGGTGAGATGATTCTTTCGTCCATAGAACCGGGGCTGCTCCATGTAAGCGGGAGGCACAATGCAGTATCTGGACAATGCCTCAGATAAAGATCAGCAAGTGGTGGGCTATGCAACGTGTACAACCTTTTATGCATGGTGGCCAGGTACAGGTGTTGAAAGTGGGTGGTCTGTTATGTGAGTCATTAACATATAAATACACCATCCATTTTGTGGATTCACTGCACATTGAATACACATCGACTAAACATCGAATACACATTCTTGTGTTTGTATTTCTTTCTACAGTACAGTACTCGCAGCAATGCCTGTTAAGAAGATTTCCAAGGATCTCAGCATGCGAATGAAGGAGATGTACACGAGCGGAAAACGAATTGCAGATATCCAGCGCTGGTTAACTGCTTCTGGCCTCGTTGTGCCATCAAGCACTGTGTGCTATCATGCACAAGGAAAAAACAGAGACCGCAAAAAGGCACCAAGGGTAACAAATGCGTAAGTATACTGTATTTATAAAACTTAACCAAAAAAAATATAGAAAACTGTAGTGTACATCTACAGTATACCGTATTTATATAGTATATTTATTATATTACAACAGTATATACTGTAGTGTACTGTATGTGTGGTCAATTTATATTTTTTGTGCAGCAGTATACACTTTTGGTATATTGCAATTCATCTGACAACGGAATATACAGTATATGATGTGTATTTATTATGATATAACAACAGTATACCGTATTTATATAGTATATTTATTATATTACAACAGTATATACTGTAGTGTACTGTATGTGTGGTCAATTTATATTTTTTGTGCAGCAGTATACACTTTTGGTATATTGCAATTCATCTGACAACGGAATATACAGTATATGATGTGTATTTATTATGATATAACAACAGTATACCGTATTTATATAGTATATTTATTATATTACAACAGTATATACTGTAGTGTACTGTATGTGTGGTCAATTTATATTTTTTGTGCAGCAGTATACACTTTTGGTATATTGCAATTCATCTGACAACGGAATATACAGTATATGATGTGTATTTATTATGATATAACAACAGTATACCGTATTTATATAGTATATTTATTATATTACAACAGTATATACTGTAGTGTACTGTACTGTATGTGTGGTCAATTTATATTTTTTGTGCAGCAGTATACACTTTTGGTATATTGCAATTCATCTGACAACGGAATATACAGTATATGATGTGTATTTATTATGATATACAGTAACAACAGTATACCGTATTTATATAGTATATTTATATTACAACAGTACTGTATACTGTATATTTTGTCTATTTATATTTATAGTACAGCAGTATACATTTTTTGTATATTTATATTTACTGTATATTACAACATTACATGTACAGTATACAATATACATTTTATATTGCTGCATATTAATAACACAATATAATTTCTTTGCATTGTAGGGAGACTACTCTTCTGGTGGACAGAATAAGTGAGGAGAATGATGAGAGGAGCGCATTAAGGGTTAAAAACACTCTTCAGGAAAACCACAATCTGACTGTATCCGAGAGCAGCATAAAGAAGATGAGACGCAGAATTGGATGGAAATATGGACGTGTGAGGTTAGTAGTGGACAGTACAGGAGGTACTGTACTGTAAAGTAAACATGTTGTTTTGCAAACTGTACTGCGCTGTGACGCTAACATTTTTTATTCATTGTCATTACAGAGCGTACCCCATGATACGGGACGCAAACAAAATCAAAAGAGTGCTCCAGGCCCAGGCATGGATCGACAGCGGTGAGACTTTCCAGGATTGCATCTTCACTGATGAGTCTACTGTGTCGCTGGAGAGATTTGCAAGATTTGCGTTCCACAAAAAAGGCCGCATAACTTTGAAGCCACGGCCAAAACACCCTGTGAAGCTGCATGTGTGGGGTGCCATCTCTAGGCGTGGACCGGGATGCATTGTCGTCTTTGAAGGTACAATTTCTCAAATATAATGCCGCCTAATGCACTGTACTTGACTAGTGTTGCCTTACCGTATGCACTGTACTGTACTATTGAGCACTTTTCTTTTCTTGCTATAGGAATCATGAATAAAGATTTCTTCCAAGACAACATTGTGCCCGTGATAGTGCGATACATCACAGAAGACTTTCCCAATGGTCATCGCTTTTACCAGGACAATGATCCCAAGCACACCGCGTCGACGGCGCATATCCTTGAGCGCGGCATCAACTGGGTGAAGACGCCAGCGGAGTAAGTGCAGTAGACCGTGTCCCATTTATATGTTCCCCACTGTTTTTACTGTGTACTGTATCTCTTAAACTAATTGTCCTTTCTTTCCAATCACAGATCGCCAGACTTCAATCCGATCGAAATGGTCTGGCATCAGCTGAAGGACCACATCCGTAAAGTGGCGAAACCCTCCAAGAAGGACGAGTTGTATACAGCCATAATGAGTTTTTGGAACGATGTACTCACCGTGGAACGATGCAATAAATATATAGACCATATTGCCACTGTGTTGCCCATTGTCATCGCGCGCAATGGACAAGCATCAGGAAAGTAGTACAGTGCTGTAGTATTGTACAGTAGGTACACTATGATACAGGTAAGTATGGCACAGATTTTAGCTTTCCCAATAGTCAGAGTTTACAGTAGTTCCAGTATACAGTACAGTAGACTAGTTTGACATACTACAGTAACTGCCTACTAACTGCTCCATTTTTTTCTTTCCAGAGAAAGCTGCACCAGCCACCTACTGTACAGTAGTTCTACCATAATACAGTATGCACATACAGTACAGTACAGTAACTGAACAAAGTTTTTGTTTTCTTGTCGTTCCAGGAAAAAGGGTGCACCAGGGGGGAGGGGGGGCCTTGTGTTCGTCAAATCTGCTTGTGCAGTCAAATGTACAGTATATAAACAGCAGTAATGATGTACACAAAACCTCTCCTCTCTCAATGAACTACTGTACCGCAGACACAATGAGGATACTGTTACAGTATGAAGGGAAAAAGAACAGGATGGGTTATTTAACATTACAGTATACTGTGCAATATTTATACTGTATATTTATATATACTGTATTTTTATTCTAAAGGTATTCGAGAATGTACTCTACTGTATGAGGACCTGGTGACTTTCAACCCTCTCAGACCCACAGAAAGGATTACAGTATTTCACATCACTGTATATTTATCCTGTATATTTTCAGTAATTTAGAAGCAGTGGCTGTTCTGAACAGCCCAGGGCCAGTTTAACAAAACAATGGCTTGGATTGGATTAGCCAGACGATTGATGCTTGGCCAGGGAGGGATTAAAAACTCTAAGGGAGGGGGTGGGTGGTGTAGCTGTACTGTAGGATTGTACTGTGTCAGTATTTCCAACGCCAGGTCACCCTAATAATTGCATGAATAAACCCCCAAAGACAAGGCCCAAATATACTAGTACAGTATACAGTACTGTAAAGTATGTATTATTGTGTGTTGATGTTTTGAATTGCTGTTAACTTGAAATGTTTCACCATTGTATTGTACTGTATTTGTAAATAAAAGTATTTTGTGGCGACTTCAGCAATAAAAGAACTGGTTAATTTATCTCACATAAAGTACGTGAATACGACCGCAATCACCATTGTACAGTAAATGGGTGCATAGGATGGAACGACAGGTGCTAAAGGGGTATAAATATGATACTGTATTTATCAGTATTGATCAAAGAGAGTTGATCAGAAGGATTCCCCTTATAAAGTATACAGCACTCTATTGTCATTCATACAGTACAGTATACTGTAGTAAAGGGTAGACAACACATGGTCTTGCAGTATACTGTATTACTAAAAATCTGTCAGGTTGACCAGAATCACTGCGGATATCGGAAAATAATACAATTTTATTAATTCTACGTACTGTATATAAGGGGAATCCTTCTGATCAACTCTCTTTGATCAACACTGATAAATACAGTAATTTATCTCACACTCAGTACTACAAACTGCTTTTTGCTTGCAATAAACAAACAAACAGGGAAGCGCTACTGTATACTGTATGAGTTAGGATCAGGCCCAGCAGCCACTTTATGTTGAAAACCACATATGAAATGAGCATAAATTTGCATGAATAATTACACAAAAATATATAAAATAAATAGCACAAGTCTCTGACAGAGAGAAATTGTCCAGGTGGTGTGGATACAGGTTAATGCCCCTGTCTGATAGGACAGACTCGGGCAAGAATGGCCTGTGAGAGGTGAATATCCAGAATGGTAGCTGGGATGGAAAGCGCTACCAACTGTGCAGGTATTGAAGTGTGTAGAAATGGGAAGGTGCCGTAGGCATCAAATGTGGAAAGCGCTCACCCAGACTTCATACACTGCGCTTTTTGCTTGCATACTGCAAAGCCGCAAGACCAGCAACATTGTAAAAAAAGAGCAAAAAAAGAGCAATGAGCGCGAAATTGGCGTGGGAACTTCTGTTCTAGGGCCCCTAGAAATAATATTCTTTATTTTATTTATAAACTCACATTTATATATAAAGTATATATTTATTTCTCTTCATGTATTTATTTATATTTATTTATTAATTGTGGAGCTGCTGTGCGTGAGGGGCCATGGCCAGGATGGGGGGGGGGGGGGTAACGGTACAGTATGTGGGTAGGGGGTGAGGGTGGTTAGACCTCACAGTACATTATGCACATTGGGCCCCCCTCCTCCCCACATTTACATACTGTACACTACACGACATCAATGCAGGGAGGGTTTACCAATGCAGGGAGGGTTTACCAATGCAGGTAAGGCTTTAGGCCTTTATATCTCTCTCCCTTCAGTGTAATCTGCTTAACAGAAACATTAGGGGGGAAGGGGCTTTAGGCCTTTATATCTCTCTCCCTTCAGTGTAATCTGTTTAACAGAAACATTAGGGGGGAAGGGGCTTTAGGCCTTTATATCTCTCTCCCTTCAGTGTAATCTTCTTAACACAAACATTAGGGGGGAAGGGGCTTTAGGCCTTTATATCTCTCTCCCTTCAGTGTAATCTTCTTAACACAAACATTAGGGGGGAAGGGGCTTTAGGCCTTTATATCTCTCTCCCTTCAGTGTAATCTGCTTAACAGAAACATTAGGGGGGAAGGGGCTTTAGGCCTTTATATCTCTCTCCCTTCAGTGTAATCTGCTTAACACAAACATTAGGGGGGAAGGGGTTTTTAAACAATGCTGTGTATAATGTATAAGGTTTTTTACAATTAGATAGATGTAATCCTTGGTATTGTAAGGGTTAGTTTGTTTTTAAATTGTCTTTTCTGGTTGTTACTTACAGTATATATTGATTTTGGTTTACTTGCTTGGTTAAAATACTGTAGTTAAGTTGACTTGTTTGGAAGTGTTTGTACAGTATTTACTGGTAGAGTAGCTTGCAATTATATTGTTAACATTCATTTGCAGAATGTACAGTACTGTATATGGTGCATAGATTTAATGCTATGCATCATTTACAGTATACAATGTACTGTAAATGCAATGTACTGTGTGGATTGTAATGTTATGTTTTATACTGTACAGTATGCTATTCATTAACTTCATTGCTCTACACATCTAGGGATTTCATTCCACCTTACCACCTTTCCTACACATGATTTGTGCTGTAGGCATTGGTTACTGTATATTACTGTATGCTAATGCAGATGTGTGATGCTTTGAGACTGTCATTTATACTTTGACAAGTCTACCTTTTGGTGTGTAGTGTGCATTATCCTTAGCGTTGTATACAGTAGGTGCCTTTAAACCCAGTAACCTATTGTGATTCACTTTGATTCTCCCTAGTGTTTTTTGAGTCACTATCCTTTTCATGTTTAGGGTTGACAGCGTGTGTCGTTCCCTAGTGCTGTTCATTAGTGTTTAAGGGTCCATGCCTCTTTTTTAAGTGTTTTTAAATCATGTACTGTTTATTCATCCCTTTTTGCACTGTGTCAAATAAATAAACAAATATATCAATTGCATACCTGAGTGCTCCCATACGGGTTACTTTTTTCTCTTTTCACTCACATACAGTATGTATATATATATATATATATATATATATATATACAGTATATATATATATATATATATATATATATATATATATATATAAATATAGCTGTATGATATATATATATATATATATATATATATACACAGTGTATATATGTATACTGTATATATATATATATATATATATATATATATATATATATATATATATATATATATATATATACATACAGTGTATATATATATACAAAGTATATACTGTACAGTATATATTTATTTCTCTTCATGTCTTTATTTATTTATTTATTTAGATTTATTTATTAATTGTGGGGCTGCTGTGCGTGAATTTTTTTTATTGGGGGTGAGGGGGGTGTTTGGCCCTTGGTGTGAGTTTACGACTTGCAGCAGCAGCACAATGAATAAATAAATATAAATAAATAAATAAATAAATGACAATAAATACATTTGAAATACATTTTTATTGATAGTGTACATGTGCAGGGGGTCTCCGGAGCTGAAGCGCACAGGTTTCAGGTCTGGGGACCCCGTGCCCCCCGAGATACAGGCCCCTTTAGGGGGTGCCGGTATCCCTCTGCTCTGCTTGGTTTACAGGCCGCGATCACGTGATCGGGACCTTTAAACGCAGAGCACTCAGCACTCAGAAACACAGGCCAGACAGATTTAAACACACACACAATAGGGGGAGGTTTTTTTACATAGCTTGCAGGGAAGCTTAACGCACACACAATAGGGGGATAGGGGGAGGGTTTTTTACATAGATTAGAGAGAAGGCAGGGCGTTTTAAAAGCGAGAATAGGGGAGGGGGTTTTACATAGATTTTATTTATTTATTTAGATTTATTTATTAATTGTGGGGCTGCTGTGCGTGAATTTTTTTTATTGGGGGTGAGGGGGGTGTTTGGCCCTTGGTGTGAGTTTACGACTTGCAGCAGCAGCACAATGAATAAATAAATATAAATAAATAAATAAATAAATGACAATAAATACATTTGAAATACATTTTTATTGATAGTGTACATGTGCAGGGGGTCTCCGGAGCTGACGCGCACAGGTTTCAGGTCTGGGGACCCCGTGCCCCCCGAGATACAGGCCCCTTTAGGGGGTGCCGGTATCCCTCTGCTCTGCTTGGTTTACAGGCCGCGATCACGTGATCGGGACCTTTAAACGCAGAGCACTCAGCACTCAGAAACACAGGCCAGACAGATTTAAACACACACACAATAGGGGGAGGTTTTTTTACATAGCTTGCAGGGAAGCTTAACGCACACACAATAGGGGGATAGGGGGAGGGTTTTTTACATAGATTAGAGAGAAGGCAGGGCGTTTTAAAAGCGAGAATAGGGGAGGGGGTTTTACATAGATTTTATTTATTTATTTAGATTTATTTATTAATTGTGGGGCTGCTGTGCGTGAATTTTTTTTATTGGGGGTGAGGGGGGTGTTTGGCCCTTGGTGTGAGTTTACGACTTGCAGCAGCAGCACAATGAATAAATAAATATAAATAAATAAATAAATAAATGACAATAAATACATTTGAAATACATTTTTATTGATAGTGTACATGTGCAGGGGGTCTCCGGAGCTGAAGCGCACAGGTTTCAGGTCTGGGGACCCCGTGCCCCCCGAGATACAGGCCCCTTTAGGGGGTGCCGGTATCCCTCTGCTCTGCTTGGTTTACAGGCCGCGATCACGTGATCGGGACCTTTAAACGCAGAGCACTCAGCACTCAGAAACACAGGCCAGACAGATTTAAACACACACACAATAGGGGGAGGTTTTTTTACATAGCTTGCAGGGAAGCTTAACGCACACACAATAGGGGGATAGGGGGAGGGTTTTTTACATAGATTAGAGAGAAGGCAGGGCGTTTTAAAAGCGAGAATAGGGGAGGGGGTTTTACATAGATTTTATTTATTTATTTAGATTTATTTATTAATTGTGGGGCTGCTGTGCGTGAATTTTTTTTATTGGGGGTGAGGGGGGTGTTTGGCCCTTGGTGTGAGTTTACGACTTGCAGCAGCAGCACAATGAATAAATAAATATAAATAAATAAATGACAATAAATACATTTGAAATACATTTTTATTGATAGTGTACATGTGCAGGGGGTCTCCGGAGCTGAAGCGCACAGGTTTCAGGTCTGGGGACCCCGTGCCCCCCGAGATACAGGCCCCTTTAGGGGGTGCCGGTATCCCTCTGCTCTGCTTGGTTTACAGGCCGCGATCACGTGATCGGACCTTTAAACCAAGCAGAGGGCTACCGGCACCCCCTTAAGGGGCCTGTATCTCGGGGGGCACGGGGTCCCCAGACCTAAAACCAGCGCGGTTCAGCTCCGGAGACCCCCTGCACATCTACACTATCAATAAAAATGTATTTCAAATGTATTTATTGTCATTTATTTATTTATTTTTTGGCGGCTGCTGTGTGTGTGTATTTTTTTATTGTGGGTAGCGGGAGGGTGGGTGAATGGGGTATTCGCCCCAACGATGGTTGGGGAGGGCTTGCGGGGGGGGGGGTGGGGTAGCGGGAGGGCTTAACCCCTTCATGACCGTAGCGGTATTAACTGCTACGATCGTGAAGGGGTTAAGTGCACCCGCAACCCCCCCCCCCTCCCGCAAGTCCTAAACTCACACCAAGGGCCAAATAACCCCCTCACCCATCCCCACTACACACAATAAAGCGGGCACGGTGGGTTAACCCCTTCATTGCCTTAGCGGCTATCCGCTATGGTAATGACGCAGCATTTTCCGTATTTTTAATAATATTGATCAGGAGCAGGGGGGGGGGGGGGGGTTCCCTGAGCATTAATTTCTGGCTCAGGGAACCCCCTGCTCACTGTACAATATTATTAAATCTCTCTCTGCTGCAAACACATCTCGCCCCCAGTATGTGCAGTAATTTACTGAACATGTACTGTAGAATAAATGCATAGTTTTATTTATTCGGGTTTATTACACAGTATACTGTATGGCCGGAAAACATCAGCATACAGTACAATATAATCCATCGAAATCCCCCCATTAGCCGTTTTCTTTTCTGAGGAAAAACAAAATGAAAAGTTTTAATGTACAGTAATGGTCAGCCCCCTAAAGAAGTTCCCAGCCAGCCCCACCAAAATAATACGGCAAAAATACAGTACTCACCATACTGTACAGTATTACTAAATTTCCCATTCAGCTTGCGCTGGCGCCGGCCCACTTCCAGTCCAGCTTTCATCATTTTGCAGAGGGACTAGCCCACCTGTAGTCAGCGGGAAATCGCTTAGGTACATGCAAGCTTCATCAAAACTGGCTGCGAAATCCATCTCAGAGTTGTCACCGACGGCGGGACCATGATGATAAGCTGGTGCTGCTGCTGGTTCTGGTTCTGGTTCTGGCGCATTGCTTGGCAGGGACTGTCGCTTCTTATTTCGTTTTAACACGACCCTTCGCCTTTTGCCGCCTCCATTATCATAGATACGGGAAAAACCCTGTGACACACACCAATACCCTCCAACAAATTGGGGCTCAATACGGTGAAAACAGGGGTCACTACATAACCTTTTCCTTATTGCATGCTTCCACAAATGAGGAGTTGGCGAAAATCTGTAAAAGTCATAATTTTCGATAAAATACTGATAAATTTGAACAACTGTTGCCATCTTATCCTCTGTTGCATTAATAGCGGCCCATATCAAATAAGCATAACTTCTGTCAGGTTTTTGGAACACGGGCTCCACTTGAACACTCATGTCTCTGTAGAATAGTGTAAGTGAAAATGATCTTTGTCTTTATTTAATACATTACTGTATGTAAAGCCTAAATTGATACATTTTTTGCAACTCTTCCTTCAGTCTCAAGGACAAGTTACACAATAGCATACTGTACTGGGATAAAGTAACTTTTTTTTGGAAACGAAACAACTTGCAAAGGCCACACATTACTTAAGTCATGAGTTTATGCCATCTGGTGGACAATCGAAACATCGCAGCCTAGTAAATCATTCTCATTATCATTTAACAGATCAGGCCCCCGTCAGCCAGGCATGAACCGTGGCTGGGAAGGCAAACGCAACGAAGCATGCAAGAGGTGAGCAGCGGCGGATTCCAGGTTTCTGCCAGGTACAAACCAGGCATTTGCTCGAATAAAGTGTGTCGGTGCAGTAAGCCAAAAGGCAGCACCCTATACTGAAAGAGGCCGTCTGGGGTTGAGAAGGCTGTCTTTTCTTTTGCCCTTTCTGTGAGGGGAACCTGCCAGTACCCTTTTGTTAGGTCTAGGGTTGTGAGATATCGGGCTTTGCCCAGTCTCTCTACAAGTTCATCTACCCTGGGCATAGGGTAAGTATCAAATTTTGACACCGCGTTTAGTTTCCGGTAGTCATTACAAAACCTTGTTGTACCATCTGGCTTTGGGACTAAGACTATAGGGCTGTTCCACCCACTTTGGGATTCCTCAATTACGCCTAGTTTTAGCATTTTTTTAACCTCTAAACTTATAGCCTCTCTTTTGGCCTCTGGGATTCGGTACGGTTTAAGGTTAACTCGGACCCCCGGTTCAGAGACTAGGTCATGTTCAATTACGCTAGTTCTACCTGGCTGTGTAGAGAAGATTTCTTTGTTTCTGCTCACTAAATTCTGAACCTCTTGTTTCTGATGAACGGACAGGGTTTCAGCTATGCTAACCTCTGGGTCAGTTTCTTGACTCTCTGACGGACCTGGGGTTACTAGGGTTGACAAGACTTCTCTATCTTTCCAGGGCTTGAGTAGGTTTATATGGTAAATTTGCTCAGGTTTCCTCCTACCTGGCTGTCTTACCTTATAATTTACTTCTCCCACTCTTTCCAAGACCTCATATGGCCCATGCCATTTAGCAAGGAATTTACTTTCCACGGTGGGAACCAGAACTAGTACCCTATCACCTGGAAAAAAAAATCTGACCCTAGCACCCTTATTATACGTATTCCTCTGTGCTTCTTGAGCTTTCTCCATGTGTTCCCTCACTATGGGTAGGACTGCAGCAATGCGGTCCTGCATTTGGGCAACATGCTCTATTACACTTCTGTAAGGGGTAACCTCGTGTTCCCAAGTCTCTTTGGCTATATCCAGTAAGCCCCTTGGGTGTCGGCCATACAATAGTTCAAACGGGGAGAAGCCTGTGGAGCCTAGTTTTAGCATTGGGGAACTTCCCTAATGGCAAATAACAGGTACGGTAACAAACAATCCCAGTTTTTCCCATCTTTATCGACCGCCCGCCGTAACATGCTCTTTAAGGTTTTATTGAACCTTTCCACTAAACCATCTGTTTGTGGATGATAGACTGAGGTTCTGAGATGCTTGATTTTTAGGAGTTTACATAACTCTTTTGTTACTTGGGACATAAACGGTGTTCCCTGGTCAGATAGAATCTCTTTAGGAATTCCAACCCGGGAAAACAGAACTACTAACTCTTTTGCTATGTTTTTGGCAGAGGTGCTACGTAGGGGAACTGCCTCCGGATATCGGGTGGCATAATCTAATATTACCAATATATGCTGATGTCCCCTAGCAGACTTTATTAGGGGTCCTACTAGATCCATAGCAATCCGGTCAAATGGTACCTCTATTATGGGAAGGGGTACCAATGGGCTGCGGTACGCCTTGAACGGGGCGGTGATCTGACATGCTGGGCATGAGGAACAATAATTCGTAATTTCTGCCAGAACCCCAGGCCAATAGAAGCTTCGGAGAACCTTTTCTTTTGTCTTTTCCACCCCTAGGTGTCCCCCCAATGGATGACTATGTGCGAGGTGTAATACTACGTTACGGAATGTCCGTGGTACCAACAATTGTTTAGTTGTAACTGATTTTCTTTTATCAACCCGATATACTAGGTCGTTCTCTACCTCGAAGTAGGGGTAGGCAAGCGACCTATCTGGTTGGCCAAGAGTACTATTCAGGTCCCGTATATTTCCCCTTGCTACCTCTAATGTGGGGTCCTCCCACTGGGCCTTCTTAAAACTCCCAGGACTGACCTCTAGGTCAGCGAGGGTCTTATCCGGTTCTGGGGTGGTAAGTGTCTGATCAACATCCTGATTTGGGGTATTCCCTACCAAAGTAGTGATGGGGAAGGGAATTTTACAGCACTCCTCCTTTTCCCCCTTCTTATTTGGGCCCTCGTCAACCTCCATTTCTGAAAACGGGAAAGGATTTATTTCTTCTAATACTTCGTTATGGTCCGCTATTGAACTCTGGGCGCTATTCTGAGCGGGGACCACATTTTTAGAAAATGGGGAAAGTCGGTCCCTATTAACACATCATGTGCCAGTTTGGGTACAATACCCACCTTGAAATCTAAAGAACCAAACTCTGTTTCAAAAAAAACATCAACAGTGGAATATTCATGATTATCCCCATGTATACAACAAATTGCCATTCTTTGTGAACTGTTTCCCTGTTTCTTCTTAATGGGCAAGAGGTATTCGGACACTAGTGTGACCATGCTCCCAGAGTCCAGAAGTGCCCGAACCCTTCTACCATTAACCTTTACAAATGCCCACAGATGGTTATTCAAGGGGTCCTCTGGGCTAGGGCGCATACATTGGGACAACAGCGAATAAGGTTCCACGCTGTTGCATTGCATGGGCTCATCATTTAGTGGGCAGATTTTTGCTGTGTGGCCCCTCTCATGACAATTTACACATTTAGGTACATAGTCTGTGTCCCACTTAGAGCCTTTTCCCGGCTCCCCATGTTGGCTATTGCCCTTAGTGTGCGAACCACTGTTGCTGGTGCTGCGTGAAGGTGGTCGCCGCTCTTCAGCTCCCCTTAACCCCGGTACCCTTTTACCGTCTCTGGAAGAGTCCTGGAACCTCGGGTAGTGGGGTTGCTCCACGACTGTGGGTTGCGGGTGCTCTTCTGCTGCATTGTACCTTTCTACGAGGGCCACAAGCTCATCCGCATTGTGGGGGTCACTCCGACTGACCCAACGGCGTAAGGCAGAGGGAAGTTTCCTCAAGAACTGGTCCATGACCAACCGTTCCACGATGTGGCTGGCTGAGTTGATCTCGGGTTGTAGCCACTTCCGGGCGAGGTGGATGAGGTCATACATCTGGCTTCGGGTGGCTTTATCCATCGTGAAGGACCATGCGTGAAACCTTTGGGCACGAACAGCCGTGGTTACGCCGAGGCGGGCGAGGATCTCGAACTTCAATTTTGCATAGACGTTAGCTTCGGCTGGCTCTAGATCAAAGTAAGCCTTCTGGGGTTCGCCGCTTAGGAAGGGTGCGATTAGACCAGCCCACTCAGCTTCTGGCCATCCCTCTCTCTGTGCCGTGCGTTCAAACGTGAGAAGATAGGCTTCCACATCATCCGAGGGTCCCATCTTCTGAAGGTAGTGGCTTGCCCTGGTCATTTTCGGAACTGGGGCTGCCGCTGCCAGTGGAAGGTTACTGATAGTCCCCCTCAGGATCTCGAGTTCCTGCTGTAAGCCCTGAGCGAACCGCTGTTGCTCCTCTCTCAGCAAGCGGTTTGTCTCTTGCTGGTTTGCATTCGCCTGTTGCAGGATTGCATTAGTCTCTTGCTGGTTTATTAACAGCTGTCGCTGGGTTTCACTCGCCTGTTGCTGGGCTTCATTCGCGTCTTTCTGGACAGCGACATTGCGTACCAGCGCACTCACCACGTCTTCCATCTTGTTTGGAGAGAGAGAAAAAAACTTTTTTTTTTTTTTCTTTAAAGTTCTTTAACCCCCAGACCTTTTAGTGTTCTGCCCGCATTCTCCACCATATGTGACAAACAGCTTACTCCGGGGCTCCGCTGCTTGTCCGGGACGGTTAGAACACGGTCTTTTGGGGTAGGTTAAATGAGGAGGCGTCACGTACTGTTCCTTTAAACAGGCTGTGCCTGGTTTATTCAGTCCCAGGCACTGAGACTGCCACAGTGCATACAACAAAACACATCAAAACAAAAACTGCTCACCTGAGCGATAACTTAACTTAGATTTCCCTAACTCAGGGTGGAAGTGGCTTTTCCACTTTCCAACAACAAAACAAGGTACTTTTGCAGAGTTAGCCAAATGAATAGAACAATTGAACCTGTGTGGGGAAGGGGCTTCTCCCCACTGTGTTCAGCAGCCTTCCAGGCTCTGGAGAAGAGACAAGAGCAAACAGGAAATCAGTCTTACATACCTGATTTCTAATTAGCATGACAGGTGACAGAAATCCCTCAGTTCCAGCGCTTGCCCAAAACTGTGGGATGGAGTGCATGTATTATAAGGCTGCACTCCCAGGCCAGACAGGATAGAAACTGTTCAGTATCCTGGGAGCCCTATATATGGAATTTATTACCATCCCCTGGTTTCTGTCACAATATATATATATATACCCGGACTAAGGTGCAGCCTAAAGTTATGAGCAATTCTTAACATATCGGAAGAATTGCTCATAACTTCAGGCTCCACGCTAGTTGGTTGCCATACCCATTTGTGTGCTCGTAGTACACATAGCCACCTATTTTCCCCCTCGTCCGGGACAATAGTAAGTGTCGGAGACGCGGGGGCTTATGCCATACGGGTACCGCAGTGGCGCGCGAACCTGGAAGTAGGGGAGATCCACACCAATACAGCCCCCCCCCATATCTCCTGAACTACTGTTGAGGCAACACAGAGCCTGATCGTTTATCATCTACTGGACTGTGTCTTTTATCTATGTAAGTTACTCCATGCATTATTATTGTATTGTTTAATACATACATCTTTACCTTGATGCGCTCCTGTGCTTTTTTCCCTCTTTACAGATAAATGTAAGGTTATGCATTTGTGAAGCAAGAATAAAAAAGGCGACTTACAAATTAAATGGGGATAGATTGGGGGAATCCTTGATGGAGAAGGATTTAGGAGTGCTTGTAGACAGCAGGCTTAGCAATAGTGCCTAAAATATTTCCGCTCCAATCTCGAGCAATCAAAACTGTGAATGGCAAAACCAGATACAGTATATCTGATCTCACTGGGTGACAAGACTAGATTTTGAGCCCAGGTGAACCCCCTGTGACATCACTGGAGTGACGAGGAAAAGGAATGGGGCCTAACGTACAAAGAAAGGGGTGGGACAATTACCACCATTGTGTGGTCTTCAGAGGAACACATAATTATGGTGTATAGCCACATAAGTAATGTTACCAAAAAAACACAATGTATGTAAATAAAAATAATAAAATAAATAAAATCTAAAGCACGTGTAAACACTTGTCCGCCGCAGTGGGGGATGCCTGCACCTAAACACAAACTGGAGATCTATTGTAGATGGTGGGCATGAGATCCGAGCTGGGAGACGGTCACATACAGGATCAGATGCACAGAACAACACGGTAATCTAGAATACATTCATAATCAAGTCCCAAACTGGTCGCCAAATAAGGTGCAACAATGGAGAGTTAGCCCTGCCAGGCATCTGAGCATGGACAGGTCTGTCCAAGCCGTTACATTCAACCATCAGCGGGGGTGGGAGGGCAGCAGAGCAGTGAAGCAGTAGATCAGTCCCTGACAGCTACAGGCGATCCGTTACTGATACAGAGATGGACGCGGCTGACGGGGACTTGCTGCTGCCGCCAAGTCCCTGGGGAGCACAAGGACACGGGACTGCTTGAAGTCATGTGGCTGGCCGTTAAATAGAAGTTCGACTGGTCGCCCCATTGCGGTGTCAGGGCTCTGTCACAGACACAGCATGACGCTTCGGCCGGATTGTCTAAGGAAAGGACAGTTCCATTTTAGCCTGACCTGAAAGTAAAATACACTCTAATCTGGAACTGACATGCGGACGTAGGGCAAAGTACATAGAGCTAAACAGTATGAGTTCATGCTTCGGTCTGTGCATCTGATTATGTACGTGACCGTCTCCTGATTCCTTCCCACCCTCTACAGTGGATCTCCAGTTTGCTGCGGACAAGTGTTTACACATAATGCTGCAATTTTGATTTATTTACATACATTGTGTTTCTTTGGTAACATTACTTTTATGCCTGTTCAACACCTTACTGTTTCCAAGTAGACCATTGTCCATCCAGTAGACCAGTTGTTCCATCCCCTTTTCTTTAGACTGTGGCTCCTTAGGCCCCTCGCCTCTTCCTCACACTCCAGTGATGTCACAGGGCATTCACCTGGGATTTTTCTGGGTGCCAAATCTAGTCTTGTCACAGGGCGAGGGCATACATGGTTTTGCCTTTTACATCTTCGAAAGCTCCGGAGAAAGGTACGAGTTGGAGCTGAAATGTTGAGCTATTAAAAGTCACATTTTTGAGATTGGAGTGCCTGTCCTTTATTCATATATATATATATATTGTGATGCCCACACCACATTGTAGCATCTTTTAGTCCCAGATAAAGGCAGGAAACGTAGTATTTCTCTATATGGGATTTATTTACAAGGATAAATAATACAAAAACAAAAAATAATCTGGCACCTAAAATAAATCCACAATAGCAGATAAAACAAACGATCATAGAATGTAACTAAATGACTGTTGATATGACAACAACAAATAAGACAATACTAACAGACAGACAAACCAACTTATACTAACGTAAAACTAGACACCTAATGCTGAGCTAAAATAGACTAATTTAATATAATTATAAAAATAACAATAATAACAAAGTGCCTCCTATACAGGGAGTGATGAAGTGAAATATTCTGCTCCAGTAAAGGAAAAATTGGAATCCTACTTACAGCAAGCATGATTCAGAAGGGCATAGTGGATAGTTTCTACCCTTGCTGGCAGGTCCCAAGTCCAGGATGTCCGTTGCACTTGCCCCCGGGTGTAGGTACCGCCGTCGCTTGTACCGCCGCTCCGATATCGCCTCTGTTGACCACACCAGCCAAACAGAGCTTCCTCTCACAGCCGCCATAGATGCCAAGTCCTGTGCACTGTCCTCGTGCGTTTCCCTACCTGCGCGGGGAGGTGATTATTGATCTCCGCTTGGCACAGCACTGATCGTTCAACACACTGCAGTTTCGTCAAAACTCACATTATTTTAGGCGCCGGATTATTTTTTGTTTTTGTGTTATATGTGCTCTGATTGGTTATTTTCCTGGCAGCCTATCTTATATTTATAAGACCTACAGGGTATTCACTTTTAGTTGTACATTACACTAATTATTAATTACGAATTAATTACTGCATTAGCGCTATTAGCACATTTTCTTTTCTTCACAGGGATAAATAATAAACTATTTGGATATGTGGGAGCTCAAATGCTTTGGTACCACCATTAATCCATATTGATGTGGACAAATTAGGGGGTATACATATTAATAGTATAGTACTAAATATTGACATAGATAGACTGAATAATGCCTGAGGGTATGGAATAAAAGTGTAATAACTTTTCCTCCTCCTTAGAAAGTCCCATAAACAGAATGAAGTACTCGCTATTGCCCCTTAATGTCCACAGGCGTGCAGCCTCATCCAAAGTCCAACGATGTCCAAGAATAGTATGTGTGGGTGCACAGCAGAAAGGAACAGGTCACGTGGCAATGAAAAATATTTATTAATGCTGCATATTAAAAAACGGTGGAGGATACAACACTCCTACGCGTTTCGTGCTTGTGGGCACTTTATCAAGGAGTTACTTGATAACTCCTTGATAAAGTGCCCACAAGCACGAAACGCGTAGGAGTGATGTATCCTCCACCGTTTTTTAATATGCAGCATTAATAAATATTTTTCATTGCCACGTGACCTGTTCCTTTCTGCTGTGCACCCACACATACTATTCTTGGACATAAATAATAAACTAACAGACCTACCGTCCCTCTAAGTCAATATGAAATTATAAAATAAACTCCTACTCCTCTTAGGAAACTAACTACACATTCAGCTTCAACCCTTACTAACTGGATGGTTACCACCCCAAACAGGTACTATTATAGCTGAACATATATTGTCTCTGAACACAGCAATAAAGTGTTTTGCTTATCTGTTACTCCTGGGTTTGGAGCAGACGTCCCAGCTCCAGCACAGTCTCTTATCCTTCCTTCCTAGGGGAGCTCTGCCCCACGAGAGCTCAGAGAATCTCTCCTCTGTAAGTTCAATGTTAAGGATAGGACATCCCCGCTTGAGCACGGTCTCTCTTCCTTCCTTCTTCTTCCTGAGATTAACAACCCAGGCAGTCCCAGCAGGCTCTGCGACCACTGTCCAGTGGGCCTAGGGGGCTGCGCCAGCCTCCACAGCTGGGGAGAACTCTTCTCTGTCCCCTTCTCTGGGAGCAGCAGTATCTCACTCATTATGTATAGTCACTTCCTGACTTTTAAAATTCCATGAGCAATCAGGAGTTCAGCCTGTTCAATAAGCCAGCAGCTGCTGCTGGCTTCTCTAGTGAGATGAACTCTCTGTGTGTTGGAAAGTCCCATAGCTGCCCTATGCCTTCACCTAGAGGAGAGTGATGGTATCACATATCCCCCTCCCCAGCGTAACATTGTCCTGTGACGTGGCCTGTGCACTATTCCCGTGCACCAGCTCTTTATCAGAGACGTCTGACATCCATCTCTTCTTTTTCCTTGACTTCCAGTTGAAGATTTTTTCCTGCAGGGCATGTACTAGGCCTTCTGGGCCTGCTGACTGGTACTTCGCTACATTCTCTTCTTTCAATTGTTTGATTTTAGCATTGAAGCTCAGCTCTTGGCGTGTTACTTTTTAGAAAAGTTCCTGAGCATCCTGCAGTCCGTTGGTTCTCTCTGTCATCTCAGCCCGGACTCTATCCCGAACTGTGACCTTGATCTGCATATCCTGAAGATGCATCTCCATCTTCTTCCTCCCGTGCTCAGAGTCTTCATTACCCTGCAGAAGAGCCTTGTCCTCAATGGTTAGCTAATTTCATTCACTCACCAGTGACTGTTTGGCCTTCTCTTGTGAAGACAGTAACTCCGCTTTAGCGGTGATGGCTTTTGGACCTTTCTCCATCAGCGTACTTCAGAGTTTGATACTAGAGACCGGTCATTCACCACAAGTTCAGTGTTGGGTTCCACACCATTTATCTTCAGTACTTCAACTTGGGCTGGATTGTCATTAACCCCAAGTCCACCCCATGGCGCCTCTTTATTACAGTCGGCAGACTCGTAGGCTTGTGCCTTTCTTTCTTGATTCCTTAGCTTACTCTGGTGGGAGTGTCGCTGGACAATCTGTGAGGTCTTTCTCGTCTTACAATCACGGACACACTTCCGTCCCATTCTCATCCGAGACTGTATATTTTCAGCAGCTGCCCTCATGGCACGGAATTCACTTTGAGTCCCATGGGCACTGCAGTACAACTGGATTCTTACTGTGCTACTCCATTCCAACTTGGTCCTCCCATTCCGTGCCTTGTGGAAAGTAGACTGTGGTACTGCAAAGGTATTGCAGTCACGCTTACCCGAGCGCTTCACTTGCTCAGCATCACTCTCTCACTTGTTCAAACTTTGTAATCTCGTTTTGCAGTTGAGCGGTGTCCCCCGCTCTCACTGTACCCTTGTCATCACGACATTAGTTTCTGTGGGATACAGACATTTGGGCTAAGCCAATACCTTTTCCTGTAGTGGGGACACCTGTGCATTACTGTTCCGTGGAGCCTCATTCCTTTTAAATCTACCGCCATCTTTTCCATGGACTGCTTCTGTGACCCAAGTGTCTGTCTTAGGTTTGTAACCTTTTTCTCCAACTTCATCTGAGGAATCTCCTGCTGGGCAGCAGTCGAGTCGAACATAGCATCTCGCGCCAGTCTTCAGAGCCTGGAGTTCCTCACCCAGATCACTTAGTTAATGCATGGCTAAGAAAGTGGTGCAGGAAGGAGGGGTTTGGGTTTTTAGAGCACTGGGACTCCTTTTCTGAGAGGTGCCATCTATATTCTAGGGACGGATTGAACCTCAATGAAGAGGGATCTTCTGTGCTAGGGGGGAGAATGCTAAATAGGTTGGAGGAGATTTTAAACTAGGATGGAGGAGGGAGGGGAATGAAACAGATAATGAACTAAATGGAATAGATGAGGATACAAGGTGGTATGGAGGTAGAAGTGGGGGCAAGTGCGAGTTTGACAAGCAGCGAGACACCCATAGTAAATACAGATAATACTAGAAAACTTCTAAAGACTATACCAAGTGGGCCGTACACACAAAAAGTGTGCGTCACGTGCATGCACGTGCGCACAGGCTTGCACGTGTGCGCGCACCTACCATAAAACCAGCCTAATGCAGAAGGAAGTGTTGTTATTGTGGCCTTCCTAAACCTCTATTTCCTTCCTGCCCAGAGTAGTCTTTCAAGAGGCTAATCGCACGACGTCTCCGACGTATAACCTGTTTTGCAGAATGGTGCAAGTCAGTGTCTCCCCCGGAAAACGCAAACTACTATTATCCGTATACAAGCGACAAGGGCCTGATCTGCGTCACGAATTGCACCGAGGGGATTCTGGGCACTATGAACTGTCACTACGGACAGTGCCGCGTGCTGCCAAAGTCAGGACCCTCGTGCGAGTAAGTATCTGACTGGGCCTCCGAGGTGGGAACTACTGCTTTTAATCCTGTATCGTGTCAACTGTGGAGGGATCCCCATGCTGGGCCTGTCAACATGCTATTATAAGGGGGATGGGAAATGAATGTGTAAGGAATTGAAGAATACGTGGGGGAGGCCATTTTGTTTTACAATTCTATCCCACAGGAAACCAAGGGAGTTCTTGCAGGTGCTCTTAGTCAGCCATTTTGTCGGATGTCATTTTGTGTCAGGAAGCCATCACTGAGACAGAAACGACTATCCTCTTGAAATTAACCAATTACATTATTTAGAAATTCAACTGGAGTGCCGGTTCTCGTCTGACATCCCTAACGTACACGAGTATCCTGTTTCACCCAAGTTTTCGAGGATCAGGCAGCAGTATACACAGCAGGAACCACTGTGGCAGTAGACATACGTCTGGTCATTGTGTGTCATAATGACATACTGTTTCTAACACGTGTGAAATGTCTGAATCATGTGATGTTCAGGAGTCTTGCAGCAGCATACAAAAAGGCAGCCATCTTGTGCCTTAATGACATCGTCAAGGCACGTGAGTGGCCTGTCTGCTTGGTGCTACAGCGACCATTTTGTATAATAATTACATATCTAACATACTGTATGGTGGATTGCAAAGGAAATTAACAGTATTATCCTAATATTCAGGGGTCAGGCTGAAGGATACATCGGGTCAGCCATTTTGTTTTATAATAACATATCTCTGCCTTTTATTCAGGGGTCAGACTGTAGGATACATATGGTGTGCCATTTTGTTTTATAATAATACCTCTCTTACTAAGGCCCGGGCCATAGAGGGGTGAGGAGAGCAGAGGCGCGCTAACGCTGAGGCTCACCTGCTTCAGTCAGCACGATTCCACGGACTTGCAGGCGAGCCAGCGTGCGCAAAGGGAGCCGGGGCGAGGTGATTGGAGGTGGGGCAGTGACATCGCTGGGCCAATCGCCCGCGACGCACTGACGTCAACGTCACGGCGCCGACGTCACGGCGCCGTGACGTTGACGCTGCTTAAGGCTGATTGGATGTTTTCAGCCGACAGCGCACTGAAAAACAGCTTGGCGTTCGGCTGAAAACTCCAAAGCCTCCGCACGCCTGCGGACGCTCGCGTGAGCCCCCTCTCAAGGCATCCTCATTGAGGATGCAGGGGCTCAGCGCGGAGCGTCCGCACGGTTCAGCGCTGCTTGTCCTTCTATGGACGCAGCCTAAGGCTGTGGCCACGCTGCTGCTGAGCGTGCTCATGCTTGAGAGCGGTGACGTCCCCACCTCTCCCAGCCTGAGCGCTTGGCTGTCCTTCACAAATTAGAGAGCAGGAGCGAGGGGCGTGGTGTTTAATGGATGGGGCGTGTCATTGGCTGGATCGGGGCTGTGTGTCTGTGCATGTGTGTGTGTTTGTCTATGGGTGTGTCTGGGTGTGTCTTTCTGTGTGTGTGTGTGTGTGTGTACAGTATCTATGTGTTTGTGTGTGTCTGTGTGTGTCCCTCCATTCTCTCCCTCCCCCATCTCCCTCCCCCTTCCCTCCATTCTTTCCTTCCCCCCTCCATTCTCTCCTGCCCCCCTTCCCTCCTCTCCCTCCCCCATTCTCTCCTTCCCCCCTTCCCTCGTCTCTCCCCCTTCCCACCTCTCTCCCCCTTTCCCACCTCTCTTTTTCCCCCTTCCCTCCTCTCTCTCACCCCTTTCCCTTTTCTCTCTCTCCCCCTTCCCTCCTCTCTCTCTCCCCCTTCCCTCCTCTCTCTCTCCCCTTCTCTCCTCTCTCTCCCCCTTTCCCACCTCTCTTTCCCCCCTTCCCTCCTCTCTCTCCCTCACATCCCCCCTCCTCTCCCCCATTCCCCCCTCTTCTCTCCCCCTTTTCCTCATCTCTCCCCCCTTCCCTGCTCCCTCCCCCATATCCCTCCTCTCTCTCCTCCCTTTCCCTCCTCCCTCTCCCCCCCTTCCCACCTCTCTCTCCACCCTTCCCACCGCTCTCCCTCCCCCTTCCCTCCATTCTCTCTCCACTCATCCGATACTGTCTCACTCTCCTCATTCTGTGTCTGTGTCTCTCTCAACATTCTGTGTCTGTCTCTCTCCCCATTCTCTGTCTGTGTCTCTCTCCCCATTCTGTGTCTGTCTCTCTCCCCATTCTCTGTCTGTGTCCCTCTTCCCATTCTGTGTCTGTCCCTCTCTCCCCTATTGAAGGGTCATGGGACCCTGCTGAGCGCTTGGAAATTAAATTTCCCTGTCTCTCCAAGCGCTGAGCTTCTGAGAGCATATGTGCACGGGCACGAGCGCGTGGTGATACCTATTGAGTTTCATTGAAGTAAACGCGCCAAGCGCCAAGCGTGCTCAGTGGCAGCTTGGACACAGCCTAGTATTCAGGGCTGTATGCTGAGGCAGAAGGATACACAGGGTCGGCCATTTTGAAACTCAATTGGACTTCATAGCTGGTTTCCACTTACAGATGCCACGACACTACGGATTTCTGGTACTCGGGACAGACCTGCGATACCAGGATAAGTAGGCCCGGAGTGATTGGTGGAGTCACGGCTGCGGCCTGTATCTTAATCATCATATTCATCATTGCACTGATCATCTTTCAAAGACGACGTGGAAAATGGAATATATTTACAAAGTAAGTCAGCAACTGTTGGAGTGAGAAACCACTCAATAGAAACATAGACATTGACAGCAGACGAGAACCACTTGGTCCACCTAGATTGCCCATTCTCCAAAGCGGAGTAGGCTTTTATTTTGTTTATTTTGAATGTTTTGCCTTATTAATGGAACAGGCTCAATAAAGCCAGGATTTAATTTCACCCTAATCGGTCTCCATTAAATGTACCTCTGCACACACGTCTTACACCCACATAGGAGCAAAGTGACATAATGACAGTGATGGGTTTGATAGGTTAATGGGTCAGTCCCATGAAGGAGCAAAGTGACCCAATGACAGTGACGTGTTTAATGAGTTAAAGGGTCAGTCCCACGGAGGAGAAAAGTGACCTAATTACCGTGACGTGTTTAATGGGGTAAAGGGTCAGTCCTGTGATGGAGCAAAGTGACCCAATGATAGTGACGGTTTTAATGGGTTAAAGGGTCAGTCTCATGATGGCGCAAAGTGACCCAATGACAGTGAAAAGTTTAATCGGTTAAAGGGTCAGTCCCATGTAGGAGCAAAGTGACCCAATGGCAGGTGGCAGAGGTGCAAGGTCGGGGACGCCAGTGACCAAGATGGCCCCTGCAGCCTGAATGTGGAGAGAAGTGAATAAAGGACTGCCAGTGAACAAGATGGACATTGTGGCTTCAGTGTGGGCACTGATGACGCCGTAGCCTGATAGACGTGTTTAAGGGATTAAAGGGCCAGTCCCAATGGCAGTCAACTTAAGAGCAAAGTGACCTAATGACGTGACATCTTCAATGGATTAAATCGTCATTCCCATGTAGCATCAAAGGGATTTAATTACAGTGACCTATTTAATGACCTAAATTGCCAGGCCCACATAGGGCAAAGTGACCTAATGACAGTGGCATGTTAAATGGGTAAAGAGTCAGTCCGATGTAGGGCCAAATTGACCTATTGACACATTTTTGGCCTTTATGGTTTAAACAAAGCCTACATTTTAAAAACCGTTAAATTATGAAACATACAAAATTGTAGATGTGACACGATTGAATGTTTTCACTTTAGAACATGTTAAATACCGTGAATTCTAAGAAATATTGTTCTGCTGTATTTGAAGGAGCAGATTCGCCGGATACGATTCTTGGGTTGATGAAGAATCACCCTGGTTTTCCTCCGAGACCTTCATTGTCAAAAACCCAAATGCAAGGGGACATGAAGGTGAGATTGTTAATTTCCAAAGAGTAGGTCTCACAAATGGGTTTCCTATAGGTTAGGCCGGATTCTAAAGCCCATCCCTGGGGGTCTCTGAGGAGAGATTTGGCAACAACTGCTGGAAGTTGATAGGGTCAGTGGCGTCCCACTCTGATTGGATGAGAGGGTGTTTCAACAATGGGATTCCTTGAAGTTAATAAGGTCAACAGCATCTTCCTCTTAAGGAATAAGAGGGCTTCCCATGAATAATATTTCTATACATTGTTAGGATGAGTAGCATCTCCCTCTAATGGGATAAATTACATCTCCTGAATGGGATTCCTATTAGTTAAAATTGTCTGTGTTATCGCCCTCTGGTGGGAGAAGAGGGTTTGTCATGAATGGTATTCCTATGATAGGTTGCACCTTCTAATACGATGAGAGGGTTACTCACACTCTTGAATCCTATAAATTAAATAGGATCAGTGGCACCCCTTTATGATGTAATACATATCAGGTCACCATGTTTACAAACACACTTTTAAAAAGGATTTAAAAATACTTATACGGGTCGCACTTGGGTACAAAGGCTGTAATCACCAAGATGTAACAGAGATGCCACATTCATTAGTACACTTTGGTCCTTGGATGGACTGAGTAATTTTGGTCCCAGGAGAGGGACAGACCTCTTAAATATGTCACCACCATTATTACACTTTGGCCCTAGGAGGGACAAACCGTTTATACATGTCACTGCCATTAGTACACTTTGCCCCTAGGAGGGACTGACCCCTTAACCATGTCACTGCCATTAGTACACTTTGCCCCTAGGAGGGACTGACCCCTTAACCATGTCACTGCCATTAGTACACTTTGCCCCTAGGAGGGACTGACCCCTTAACCCTGTCACTGCCATTAGTACACTTTGCCCCTAGGAGGGACTGACCCCTTAACCATGTCACTGCCATTATTACACTTTGCCTCTATGAGAGACTGACCCCTTAACCCTGTCACTGCCATTAGTACACTTTGCCTCTATGAGAGACTGACCCCTTAACCATGCCACTGCCATTAGTACACTTTGCCCCTAGGAGGGACAGACCCCTTAACCATGTCACTGCCATTAGTACACTCTGGTTTTACAGAGAGACTGACACTTTAATAGATAGTTTTCATTGGATAATGTTACAATTTTATTTTAAATTGTTCTTTTTTTCCCTTCTGTTTTGCAATAGGCATCAACCCTGGTTTAAGTAAAGAATATTTTAGACCAAACTTAGAAACCGTGGACACCAATTTAAAGGTAAGACTGCCTCCATAGCCAGAAAAAAATATATATATTTACTGAAAAAAAAATGTAATTTTGAGCTAATTTATCATACAAAAAACAAACACCAAATATATAAATGTGACATTCCTTGGGGAATGGAAATCAGCGCATTTTGACTATACAATTTTTTTATTAAGGTGGTAAGGGCATAGTTAGAGGATTTTTTAATAGGAGAAAGTAAAACGGTAATTCCTTATAGGGGAATTCATTTTTTAAGCATCATATATATCAGACTTAGAATTTAAGCAGAAGTTAATGTTTGCAAGTAGACAAATGATAAATTTCTCAGTGAATAATCAAAGTCTCACCATAGTAACTAATGAGCTTTAGGCAAATGTTTGAATTAATATATTAACCAGTAATGGTGGATCAATTATAATGCAGGGTTTTCAGGACTCATCAAGACTTTGCCTTTTTTCTTCTTTTACAGATCCAGACAAAACGTCCGGAGAGAGTAGTAAGCAAGGCAGATTGAGGCTAGGATCGTCCGGAGTGAGCATCGTCTAAGGAGATAAGAAAAGACACTGAGAACTTTACACATCTCGCATGAGAAAATCCCACCCACTAGAAGCCACCACGAAGAAGACACATGCAAATATGTGTAAGGCCTTTGAGCATTTGGAAAAGAAAAGATCGATGTATCTTCATCTCCCATTGAATTTAGGTCAGGCGGGTGAAGTTTAATCTGGAAGAAGGAAAAATGGGTACTTGTTTTCAAGATAAAATGCCTAGAAAAAATGCTATGAAAAATGACGATGATTGGGAGACTTGGTCAAACATTTAGGACACAATAAGTTAAAATATACACTTGGACAAGTGACTAGAAGAGGTCACTAAAAGCCCTAATAACAGCACTCAAAGGCACCATACACAGGTAAGTATATGGTGGGGATAGGATATAAGTGTATTCACTAGGACCAAAAAATGGAGGTATATAAACCTCCAGCCACAAGACTACAAACAGCAATTAAAACCAAAAATAATAAAGTTTTATTAATATAACGACCGACGCAACTTAACAACTATGGGGAACATATATATACACACACTGGATATTAAAATCCTCACGGAACAAACGGTGGTGGGCTAATTTGTGTGACAGGCTCATGTGTGGAAACACATATCTGAAGGAGATACACTATAGTGTAGAAGGTAGATAGACTACACAATAAGGGTCTATTCATACAGTGCAATACATATGCAGTCACCTGTGTACTTACCTGTGTATGGTGCCTTTGAGTGCTGTTATTAGGGCTTTTAGTGACCTCTTCTAGTCACTTGTCCAAGTGTTTATTTGTACTAATATTCCCTAAGCACCTAGGTTTTTATCTCCTTATACTACTAGGTGAGCGACTAGTCACTCTGTTTCTGTGACACAATAAGTTAACCAAGTTTAAACAAAACATGTATAGTTTTGACGAAAAAACCCCGGTTTAAAATGAAAGACAGTTGTTAAATGATTATCAGCGGTGAGGTATACGAGGAGGCTATCTCAATAATATATGTATTTTGCATTTTGTTTGAGAAGTAATATATTTATTATTAATATGATGTGGTAAGTATTACCAAGGTTAGAATCCATTTCTGAATTTAAAACAAAAATGGTACATCTCAAAAGAATAATACAAACATGCATTTGTCTTGAAAATAATTACAAGAAATGGTTTGAATTTTCACTGTGATGTCATTATATTATTTCATTATTTGTATAGATTTTTTTAACAAAATGTACAGTAAAAAAACTCCCGTTAGCCAACAATAAGAAAATACCTCCCTAAATGATTATTTGTAACAGTATAACAGTGTTAGGCTGCGGTCCCAGTAACTGCCACAGCGCACAGTGCGGCGTGCGCTGTGCATGTAAGCACCGCCCCTCAATGGGTCTGGGCCCAGTAGTCACCTTCCCGCTGAAGGTGCAGCTGCGCCCTACTGCAAGGATATTTACAACTCAATGAAATTGAGTTTAAACCTTGCGACGGAGGCGTGGTCACGCCCCCACCGGCGGTTCACCCAATGAGGGCGAACCAGCCATGTGACGTGATGGCCACCCCCCCGCAAATCCCCGACACCACACCCCCTCCTGTCGCAAGCTCCCTCTCTCATGGAGACCGCAAATCGCGGTTAGCGCTGTGCATGTGCCGCCCCCCCCCCACACCGGGCGCGCGTGTCACAGTCATGACTGGGACCGCAGCCTTACTTCAGTTTTTATACATAAAAAAGACAACCACGCTTCTCAACATTTTGTATGAAAAGGTCCTTTTAAAATATAATTTTGCACCGAAAAAAAACAACCCTTTGCCCTGATTTTGCCCATCCCACCTTTTAAATGGCAGTTATTGCTAAACACCTGTGAAGGACCAGTCTATTAAGACAGTTACCCCTCCATGAGGCTACGGCCCCGCTGCCTGCGCTGCACGCGCGCCTATTTGCCAAAGTTTATCATTGTAACGCGTAGCTCACCACAAACGAAGCGCGACCACAGTGCTGAGGTAGGGAATTGAGTAACGCCAACCCACAGCCACGCGGGCGTGCCTAGGCTGTAGATTGGTCGTGCAAGCCAGGTAAGGATTGGAGATGTAAGAGTAGTGAGGGGTACTTGCCAAATCAGGAGACGAGAGTTGCGGATCGTCGGGGTGTGTAGCCAAGTTCAGGATTGGAGAGTAGCGGATTGTCGGGGTATGTAGCCAGGTTCAGGATAGGAGAGTATCGGATCGTTGGAGTACTTAGCCAAGGTCAGGACTGGAGACAGGAGAATGGTCGTACGAAGCCGGTTCAGGAGAGGAGAGGTGCGGAGTCCAAGGAGAGAAGCAGGGTCAGGCAACAACGGTTAACAGGCAAGGCAAGGTCACAAGAACTAGAATGCAGCAAGGCACGTGTCACACTAGACTATGCTCAGCCATGAGAGTCAGGAACAAGAGGGTATATAAAGGCAGATCCTCCAATGGTAAGCCAGGGCGGAACCAGGAAACAGAATCCCATAGGCTGCTGGTAGACACAGGTGTGCCCTATGATGCAGCCTGATCAGGAAGGGATGCGGGACTGAGGGTGCGCCGGCCAGCGCGCGTCACGGAGGTCAGGGGGTGGAGCCTGGTGCGCAAGTCACTCCCACGCCGGTCCTGTCCGTCAGCAGGGTGGGGGTGGAGAGGGGGGCGTGCCTCAGAGGGGATGCTGGACGAGCACAAGCGGCGAGTACCCGAGCAGGGGGCGGGGCCAGGACCCACGAGCGGGCGGACAGACCGCGCAAGATCCGCGCGCATGTAGCAGGACCGCGCGCCTGTGCTTCCAAAGAGTTTGCTACCGCAGCAGGTCTGAGGTGAGGAGACGGTCTACGGTCGCCAGGATAGCGAAAATCTCACAATAATGAAGGTAAATAATTATAATGTACTACTGTATACTGTATTACACTATACAGCACAATATTAACTTTAATTCCCAATGACACTACAGTAGTGTACGCCTGCCATACAGTATCAATGCTTGTACTGTTCTCATGCACACTACAGCACGACTTGACGCATGCGCAATACCGGAAATAATAGCATCATTTTTTCCAGAAAAGAAACTTTAACAACGAGCGTCAAAAGATAAGGAGGAAGTTCGATGGAACTCTAATATCGCTTTTTTAAAACGTTGCTTTTTTTACTTTTATATTGTCAGTTTTACTAGCTTCAAGCTTTTAAAACTTTGCTACGCTATTATATTGGACAACACACTAGGCACTGTACAATACTGTATGTAATCGATTCAATTACATGTCATAAACTGTACTAAAATTTCACAACAAGAAGTTTCCTGCTTTTATTCCACTTACTGGTTAATGGAAAACACCACGTTATGCATTTTGTTCATATTTAATCAATTGTAACAGTTATAAAATTTCAATTTTCTGTTTCAACACGCATGCGCATTGTGAATCTGATTTACAAATCCAACAAGGAAAAAAATTTAAAGTGACAATGTAATTTTTATTCAGAAGTAGAGAATAATTGTGAGCTTTATATAAACCTTATACAGTACTTTTGTACCCGGCTTCGCCTGGGGACTGTAATATTGATTGAATAGATTGTATTAAAAAAAACATTGTAATGTGACATAGTTATTTATTTTAATCCTTCAACACCTGTGAGTAGACTGAAGTGACCTTTACCCAGCTTCACCTGACAACTCGCGCAGACCAATCACAGGCCTCCTTTCCCGCCCCTCACTCAGTGGCTGTGAGGGGGGGGTGTCCGAGGGTCTCTCTGGGGCGGGCGGTGACAGCCAGCGTTACCTAGCACGGACATGGTGTGAGTTACGCTGGCCGAAGTGACCTTTACCCCGCTTCACCTGACAACTGGCACAGACCAATCACAGCTCGCCTTTCCCGCCCTCACCCAGTGGCTGTGAGGGGGGGGGGGTTGTCAGGGGGTTCTCTCTTGGGCAGGGGGTGTATGTCCGGGGGTCTCTCTGTCTAGGGGTTTCTCTGGGGTGGGGGGGAGGTATCAGGGGGTCTATCTGGGGTGGGGGGTATCCGGGGGTCTCTCTTGGGCCTGCGGTTACAGCCGCCGTTACTTTGCACAGACTTGGCGTCAGTTACCCTGGCCGAAGTGAGTCTCTCTGAGGCAGAGGGGGAGGGGGCAGGGGTCTCTCTGGGGTGGGGGGTGTCCAGGGGTCTCTCTGGGCAGGGGGTGGGGGGATCCAGGGGTCTCTCTGTGGTCAGCGTAGCTTCACCTGCCAACTCGCACAGACCAATCACAGGCCGCCTTTCCCACCGTCACCCTGTGGCTGTGAGTTGTAAGCAATCATCAGATGTGTGTTTCTGGCACAAACACGCCCTCTCCCTTAGTAGCCACGCCCCCCCCCCCCCTACTCTAAGAGATTTGCTGGACAATAGAATGTCTATAATTTGGGAGGTGAGTGACATTGGAAGCGTAAAATAGTTGTGTTAACCTACAAATCCACAGCAGAATGTACAGTGAAAGATTCGTGGTGCTACAGTACGTGGTGCCATTTGTGAGATTTCGATGCTTCTGACATACAAACAAACGGAATCCAATTTAGAATTATAGTACAGATAGTATAGATTATGCTATGTTTTCATTTTCATACATTTTTTCATTGTTATCATCACAACTGTTTTATTTTATCAATGATGTTGCATTTTGCAGTATAATTAGAGTAGACGTGCATGGGTAATTAATTCTGCTAAGAAACCACAAAATTAATATTAATAGCTTTTATTCTATATTTATTATTTATTATTCAATACTTTCAACTTTTGCTAGGCTTGCTCTTCTTTTCATACTGTTTGTCGAAATATTACACTCACACAAACATTGTTTCTGTAAGTGTTAACTCTTTATTACATTTTAAAACAGTTCCAAGGATTCAAGGAAGCACACACTGTGATGGTGAGGGGGACCCAGGCCATTAATAAAGGTATTTGGTCTGGCTGGGTGCCCATGAGCTATATTGGGGAATTGTAAAATGTCAGCTCTGCAATCCAATCATGGCAGAAACACTGTGTTTTGTGATAAAACTGTATATGTATTACTCCAGGAGTGTTAAGCAGCGAACATTTCCCCGCTTCAGCACAGACCATAATAGTAAGACCGGTCAGGCGAATTAATTACATTCAGGTCCCCCGGTATATGCCCGCGAACCCCAGAACCAGGGGGGGTTCAGAGTGAAGTAATTTTTAAGATTATGTGTATAATTGTGGCAGTGTTTTCGTGTAAGTGTGTGAAAGGAAAAATGGTTTAAAAACCTAGCAGCTAGCAGCATAGCAGGTGGCTTTTTGCTAACTTTCGCTAGGAAGCTCCTAGCGCCGTGAGATTTGCTGTGAGCACTGTCCGGGTAAAATCAGGAACTATCATGTCGCGCAATTTTTATAGCGTTGTATAAAAAATGGATGAATTAATGTCTTCCTATTTTAATTGTACCAACATGTTAGGCATATGGGGATTTTCATCTAACATGCCAGAGACAGAGTGGCTACTCCACCCTCTAAGCTTCAAAGGCAGTCCAGGATATGGAAGTGTTAAACCTTTTGTTAGCAAGGAGGGGGAAAGGCAGAAAACTTCAATAAGACACCTGGCCAGCTGTCACTCTGCCTAGCCTGAACGGCACCAGGTAGAGGAAACAGGCCTCATATTCTAAGCGGCCAAGGTGCAAAGTTGCACGTGCCCAGAGCAGACTGAGAAGCCCCTCTGCCAGGTTTGAAAAGTATTGGCAACTCCCTGGATAGGGGGAAGGAATTATTTCCACGGAATAGATTGGCTGCATGGGTTAAGTGTAGGACTGTTTAGTGCATAAGAAACCCTGCAGCCCATCGGGAAGGAGTTCCATCATGTAACAAGATTCATCATGTAGTGAAAGATTCAACCTGTAACCAGACTTAACAGCGTAACTAGTAAGTGTATTTTTCGTTGTAATTGTAAATCAAGCTGTGTAATGTTCATTCTGTAAATAAATCACAATTTATTTTATCTCTTGCTTTGCTCAATCAAAGGATCCGGGTATTAATGTGTTAAAAGCACTGGTCTCCCGTGGCACACACATTAGACAAAGACAGACTAATTTAGTTGCAAAAGGCATTCGAGTCATTATCCTTAACTCCCCCAGGCCATGGGAGCTTCCTTAAAAAATACAAACACATTATCTTTGAGCCTGGGTTCTTGGCTGAGTAATTACTTTGCCTGGTTTGACACGCATGCGCATTACACCCGGACTGGCAAAGTTGCACCTTCCCCCCTCACAAAACCTAGCAAAAGGGCATTCAACTGCTTATCGACACTCCCCAAAAGCGATTCATTATTTCTCAAGCTTTTATTTTTGCCCGTTGAACTATAACAGTACTGTAGAGTCCTGTGACCGGTTTCACACGCATGTGCATGGCTGAAAAGTCCTTCATTGGGATTTGACAAGAATGACACAACTGCCAATGTGAATTTCAAGTCTGAAACAAAACAAAAAAAAAAAAAGCCATACTTTTTTTTTCTTCTCTCGACTAGGACTTAATAAATAAGTGATTTTAAGAAAAAAGTATGCGATGCATGTTTTTAATATTTTATCAATTTTTACATTCTTAAAATCACTTATTTTTTATTTCTATATGAGGCTTTGTCTGCTTTTCATACTGTTTATGAAAATATCTCAGACACGCACCCATGGTATTTATGTACTGTAGTGAGAACTTTTATTGTAAAACTGTTCAAATGTTTTCTTTGAACTACAATATATAATCCTGCACACCCGGACTGGCAAAGCTGCACATTTCCCCCTCACAAAACCTAGCAAAAGGACATTCAACTGCTTATCGACACCTCCCCCAGAGATATTCATTATTTCTCAGGCTTTGGTTTTTGTCTGTTGAACTACAACAGTACTGCAGAGTCATTCACACATTCTCATTCTTTTTCAGGCTGCATTGCATTCTGTAGTTCTTTTGTCATTGAGAGAGGGGGGATTAGGACAAACTATTATGCACACAAACTGTTATTATGCACACAGTACAATCATTTTGGACATCCCCCCCTTCCTGTAGTGCTGCATCTCTCTGCTGTGAAAGAAAAACAATTTCAGCAGGATTAGTGCATTGAAGGCCTGACTGTTTAACAATATTGGACTAGAACTATATATACTAAACTATATACAGTATATAACTATAATAGGTAAGACAGTACACACATGTCTAATACAAATGTACTGTACATACTGTATATAATATATAGAAAGTGAAGAGTACCTTACTATAGTGCAGTACAGTACCTTACTACATTCCGGTGGCACTAACAAAACGCTGTAAAATAACGGGCAATATGTCAATATAGTTGTTGAATCTTTGTACTGTGGGTATGTAGTTCCAGAAACTAATTATTCCTTGTATTAATTTCCTCCTTTTTGGATGGTTTCACGACCTTTCGTATATAATCCTTCATCGCATGCCACACCAGTTCGATGGGATTCAAATCTGGTGACCTGGAATGGGAGAGGGAAAAAAATGGCGAATTAGTTGAACAGATAAAAACAGTTTAAAACAATGAGAAAAAGGTTAATGTAAAGTACAGTAAACTGGAGAACTTACTCCGGTGCCGTCTTAACCCAGTTGGTACCGCTTGCAAAAATATAGGAATAGAGGCGGTATGTTTAGGGTCATTGACCTGGACGAAACGGTGACCACCAGATGGGAAATCATGCTTAATGTATTCAACAATATGGAAAGAGAGAGGTGATGTAGAATAGCGCTAATAGAAATTACACAATATATCCTATATAGGGGTGAACACTAGTGGTATGCTAGGCAGCCTGGAAAAAATCTGACAGTACAATCAGAAAAATAGCATACAGTAGAGGCAACGCTTATTCTAATATTTGCTTTAAACTAGCCGGGTTACATTCTGGGTATGTGCTGGGTATGTGCTGGGTATGTTCTGGGCTAGTTTGAGGCACGTTTAAAGCATTTCTGCATTGACTAACGACCCATAGGATTAACACAGCAGGGATCCCTGGGAGTCCAATTCAGTTTGAATGGGACTGCCAGGGACCCCCGCTGTTAATCTGATAGGCCATTAATCAATGCAGAAATGCTGGGGCTAGTTTAAGGAAAGTTTAAGGCATGTATTCAGAATGTACCTGGGTGTACCTGGGTCTTTTGGGGAATTGCCACTGGTTTTTGTTAGAATAAGCGTTGCCTCTACTGTAAAACAAAAAAGGGATACCGGCGCCTAATAAGTCCAATTAGGAGTATTCAGTGAAAATGATACCAGTCCCAAAACGATCCACTGTCTCTTAGTCTCGGAATGACTTGATGTGGCTCCGTTCACAGGATTGGGACATGGAATAAAAAGAGAGATGATTAGTGCAACACTGTTATATATATATAAATATATATTCACACAGACATGAATACACAGACTGACTAACAATACTAACAAGACAGACAGACACAAACACAAAAGCAAAGCTGTTAGTAAAAGGTAGTTTTAATATAACTAAATTGAATAAAAAGCTGGTCAAAGACGGGTACGCCAATCCGGTTGGGTAAAATCTGAATGACACTCACAGGACGGCAAAAAGTAATACGCATAAGATGGTGGGTTGTCAGCTCCACGTGTAGAGAATCCTCCGAGCGCCACACACGCCGTGTGCTCCTCTGTATCTCCTGATCCGACCCGGAAGTGATGTCTCTGATGTGAGCCGTGACCGGTAGTGACGTCACCGGACGTGATGTCAGGGCCTAGCAGGCCCGTCCGACGGAGCTGTCTGCCTTCTCTGTCACTCCACACCGAGCTGCAACATCTGCAATAAACCCGCTTGTCCTGTATGTCCTTTAGATCCTTCAATGTCCAGCTAGAATAAAATAGATAGCCCTACACGTTTCGTGTGTCTAAGCATACTTCCTCAAGCGGGTTTATTGCAGATGTCGCAGCTCGGTGTGGAGTGACAGAGAAGGGAACATTGCCGCTTCCTCCAGCTCCTCCAGCTCCGTCGGACGGGCCTGCTAGGCCCTGACGTCACGTCCGGTGACGTCACTACCGGTCACGGCTCACATCAGAGACATCACTTCCGGGTCGGATCAGGAGATACAGAGGAGCACACGGCGTGTGTGGCGCTCGGAGGATTCTCTACACGTGGAGCTGACAACCCACCATCTTATGCGTATTACCTTTTGCCGTCCTGTGAGTGTCATTCAGATTTTACCCAACCAGATTGGCGTACCCGTCTTTGACCAGCTTTTTATTCAATTTAGTTATATTAAAACTACCTTTCACTAACAGCTTTGCTTTTGTGTTTGTGTTTGTCTGTCTTGTTAGTATTGTTAGTCAGTCTGTGTATTCATGTCTGTGTGAATATATATATATATATATATATATAACAGTGTTGCACTAATCATCTCTCTTTTTATTCCATGTCCCAATCCTGTGAACGGAGCCACATCAAGTCATTCCGAGACTAAGAGACAGTGGATCGTTTTGGGACTGGCATTATTCTCACTGAATACTCCTAATTGGACTTATTAGGCGCCGGTATCCCTTTTTTGTTTTATTCAGCAATATGGGTGACAATTTGTTCTTGGAAAAATACTTTATCCATGATTCCTGGAAAAATAGAAGAAAAATGTAACGTTAGAGTACAAAATACACTACAGTTGTACTGTACAGTACAAAAGGCTACAGCATGTGACGTTGTGCATTATTTTTCCCTCGAAGATGATTATGCATCCTGGTCCACGTCTAGAGATCGCACCCCACACCTGCATCTTCAGTGGGTGCTTGGGCCGCAGCTTCAGAGATAGGTGTCCTTTAATGTGGAATGCAAAAGTGGCAAAGTGGCAAAGCGCTACAGTTGTCTCGTCCGAAAAGATGACATCCTGAAAAGTCTCGCCACTTTCGATCCATGCCTGTGCTTGGTCCACTCTTTTGATCTTGTTGGCCTCCCTTATCATAGGATATGCTCTGTAATGAGATGGAAGAATTTTACAGGTACAGTAAAATCACACTTTTACCTATTTTACAGTACAGTAGTGTACTGTGCAAAACTTTACCTGTACTGTCCTACCTGCGGCACAGCACTCTGCATACAGTACTATTACAATATTCTGAACTTTATTACCATACTGTACTATTAAGTATTTGCGGGGGGTATTACTACTGTATATTGTACTTTATTTAGTACTATATGCAATATACAGTACTGTACCTTGTTACAGTAAGACACTTACCTTACACGTCCATATTTTCATCCCAAATGGTGTCTCATCACCCTGATGCTGGTCTCATATGCTGTGATATTGTGACCGTTCTCTAGAAAAGTCTTGACTCTTGCTGCACAGCGCTCATCATTAGCCTCGCTGATTTCATCCACCAGACACTTTGTCATACTACAGTGTAAAGGAAAAGAGAACAATTTGTTACACTAGACCCATAATTAAGTCAACACAAATACATGACATACAGTACAGTACTGTATACAGTATACTATATACAGTATTCTACATTACTGTATAAGCATCAAGAGCCAAAAAAAACATTTGATATTTTCTTCTAAAAGTAGTACAGTAATTTTTTGCCTCTAAAATACTTGCAAAGAAAACAAGTAAACATACAAATGCATTTTGATAGGCAAGAAGCTTATACAAGTAATACAGTAATTACATACAGTAATGAAAACAAAAATACTTACTCTGTTGTGACTGTGGGACACCGCTTTACAATTTTTATTTACCTTGGGCATTATAACTGACAGTGCTTTTTGCTAAAACGAGGCTTGAAGAACGTAACCGGCATTGGATCTCTAAAATGCTGTGTCCTTTCTTGTACATATCCTGTATTCTCATGCTGAGTGCCATTGAAACAAGTTTCCTCGGCATCGCTGCTTTAGGAAAGAAATCAAGCACAGAGGAATGTATATTCGATGTGTATTCGATGTATATTCAATGTGCATTGAATCAAAAGAAGTAATGGTGTATTTACACAATGTGATGGACCTCGCTCGACAGGTTAAGCACTGTACGCCCACTTTTTACACCTGCAGCCCGTGTCCATGCCCGCCAAAAAAATCAAATAGGGACACATTGCTTTAAAGGTGACACAAATTGCATAGCCTACCACACGCTGATCTCTATCTGAACAAGCTCTTGTCCAGATAATGTGTTGTGCATTCTTTCACCTGCTTCAATGGACCTTCCCTGATTCTACGGATGCAGGAACCTGCTTTCTTCTGCCGTGCCGACTACGAGAAAGCGAAAAGCTGTTTCAAAGCCAAAGGTTAATAAAGAAAACATTATGAAGGCTCCCCAGGAAAAGAACCCTGGTCCTTATTATGTGAGGAATGGCCAAAATCAACTTCAATCAATGTGTTTGGCTGGGCACCAGAAGTGCCCCCGCACCCACCGAAGCCGAATTGGACGCCCCGGACTTTTCACTGCCATCGCCACCGATTCCAAAACATTCTCCCGCTCTGACCCTTTGTCCATTGATGTTTATCCGGAAACCCCCAGCTTGTCTGCTCAAGCATCCATCCACGCTGATGCCCGTCCGGACACCCCCAGCCTACCTGCTCCAGCACCCATCCACACCGATGCCCGTCCAGAAACCCCCAGCTTACCTGTTCCAGCACCCAGCCACACAGATTTTCATCCGGGTGACACCAGCACTCATTGCACCAGATCCAGCTCGGTCACCTGCATGCTGGATGTTTTCAGTGATGTCGCTTTCACTGACAACTCAACAGTGCAATACAGGGACCGAATGGAGGCCAAGATGGATCGTCTTTTGGAGACCATGGAGAATATGGATAGGTGCATGGGTGTTCGTCAGGATAAGATTGAGAGGAACATTGTGGGGCTCTATTCTTTGCTTTGAGTCCTTGTCCCTGTATGTCTGATGCAGGATCAGGAGGATGGCCTGGAGGCACCTTATTCTCCCATGGAGGAACCACATGACCCCCCCCCCCCCATGCATCCTCTCACTCCCTGGATTTGACCTTCATGGGGCCAACACCAAGCATGCCATGGGACCCCCGACACTCACCCCCTCCACCTGCAGAATACACGTATACCCTTCTGGTGGAGATGACCACCCCCGGTAACGCCACGACAAAAGGAAAGCATTCTCCCAGACTATCTACTCCCGCCCGCTGCCAGAAGCACAAAAACCCTCCACAGTAAAGCATAAAGCAACTGTAAAACAGTCGTTTTATGCGGTCGTTCAGTAAATCCAATAAATAAGATCTTAAAATATTTAATATTTAAAATGCACCTTATACAGCCTATACGGGCTCAAGGAGTCAGCTGTGGATCGTGATTAATATTGGGCATCCCATGCAAAACATAATGAAAAGAACCTCATATAGTAAAGAATTCATTTAAACAAACATCGAAGTATAACAGTATATAAAAGGAGTTCATCTATACATACAATGACACTCACAAACAAGAAGTTATTTAAACAGCAGAAGCCAATGGATATACAATTGATATACTTAAAATTAAAATATGTAGTACCAAACATGATTGGGCTTGACAAAAAAAAAAAAGCAACAACCTCAAACGGAGGGAGTGAGGAGTGGGAGGAGGGAGGGAGGGGGAGTGGGCGGGAAGTGGAAAGAGATGGGAAAGGGAAGGGGGTAGTGAAATAGCCATATAAGAACAATGGAACAATATAAAAAAAAATAGATTGGTGAAAAGTGCCAACAAATAAGGCACAAGATTAAAAGTGGACAAGGGTAAGAATAGTAAAAAGTGGGTGACAACAACCATGATGTCATCAATAAGCCCATCCCAAAAAATATATTATGAATTCCACATGGGAGGGCAAATGGGAGGACAGGGAGGAATGGAGGGAGGGGGAATAAGGGTGTAAGAAGTGATGAGAGGGGGGCGGGGGGGCGGAGGAGGTGTGAGGCAGAAGGGAATGGAGATGGATGGGGAAAGGGAGGAGGGAAAGGAGGGGGAAGGGGAGATGGATAGGAGGAGGAAAGGGAAAGGAGGAGGATAGGGTAAGACATACCTAGAACCACAGAAGATGCTTAATGACAGAAACAATATACTCAGGGGGAAAACCAGTCATTGTAAGATGTCAAATTATATATGGCCTACACGCGTCTTCTAGTTTCGTTTCACACATTCCTCTTATTTCACATTATTTTGAGAATGGTCATGGCATTAAATAAAACATGATGGCCGCACAGTAATTGACTTGCATCTCAGCTGACAGAATAAGTCAGGAAAAAATGTTAAGTATCAATATTACTAAAGAGGAACGGAAGAGTTGCTGGGAATTCCGTCATATAACATGGACAACAAATCAATTAATCCAGTACACAATATAATATGGCATAAAACACCCTGCCAGACTTTAAAAGGCAAATTGACTTCTCAACAACCACTGTTGGAGATGCAATGATACAATGATGCAATGATACAAATGCCAATTCAACCCATATATTCTGGTCATGCCATTAAAAAAATACATTATGGTAGCAAACTGATTTGATTGCATCTCAAATTCACCTGAAAGCAATCCCCAGTTTCTGAATCCTGATTTGCTGTACGAATTCAATTGTAAACCCTTGTACTTTCTAAAGGTTCAGTTAGGTGTGATGAAGTAATATTGCTGAAATGAAGATACTGTTGATATATTACTGAAATGGACTGGGGGGTGTCTGGAGAAGGATTGAAAGCGATGTTCTGTTTCCATTTTGTCTTTTATATCTTAAGTATCCTATTATTTTTTAATATGAATTTTGCATTCAAGTATTAATCACCAAGCTGACCGCTCAAGTCATTCCCTCCATGCCCCTTCCGAAAATATATATATGAAGATACGACAGAAACCTCTCTTATGTAACAATACCCTCCTGATGTGATCCAATGACAAATGCTTGTCAGGAGAGGGAAAGACAATTGCGAATGGATATGGAGTGGGTGAGACTCCAAGGGATTGAGGATCCAGACCAAGGGTTACATCAAGGAAATACCCTCTACCAGGAAAGGATACGTGTTTTCTAAGAATAAAAGTTATACATTTGTCACTTAAGATTTCAAAAAGTATAAGAGCATGGACTGATGAAGTAATATTGCTGAAATGAAGATACTGTTGATATATTACTGAAATGGACTGGGGGGTCTCTGGAGAAGGATTGAAAGCGTTGTTCTGTTTCCATTTTGTCTGTTATGTCTTTAGTATCCATGTTGTGTGTAAGAATGGGGTGTGAGTGAGTTCTTGCTCGTGGCAGATTTACGACTGTGCCTGTAGTCTACGCCCACATTCCTAGAATAAGATTGTACCTGGTTCCTATACATAGCTGTTTTAATCCAGTTTTAACCAGGTTTTTAATGATCTGTAAAATGATTGGTTTAAGATTAAGGAGTGGTTAGTATAATCTGCCCAGTAACACATTTTAGACAAAGAAATGAAATGCATAAAAAAGCCTGCCTGGACACTCCCTAGCCAGAGAGACTTATAGACTTTTGGGAGGTGTATGATCATACTCTGTGCTTTATTCTGCATTAAACTACTCATTATCAACGAACCCTTGTTTGTGAGTTTGCAAACATTGACAGGTGGATATCGATTATCGCCAATGAAAAATCTCCAATTGGATTTTACCACAAATAATTTAGACAATAAACAATATCTATGTGTTTAAAAACTGAACAAGAACATTGTATTTATTTTGTTTGAAGATCTCCTAATAGAAAAAAATGTTTTGATAGGGTTTTCAAGTCCAGCCCTCAAAACCTAACCTCAAAAAGCACAAAGGCAAATTCCCAGAATATACAGCACATGCTGCTCATAGTAGGGGCTTATTAAAGGATTGATCCTAAAGACGATCAGAATGCTACAGCAATCCCATAGCCCAGTTATGAACTGATTCTTCCGATTTTTGTCAAAGCAGGCCATAATTAAGAGGTCCTACAGAATATGAACCACTGGATTTGTCCTGGAATAGGAAAAATGGAGAGTGTTACGTCACTACACATTAATAGGTCTACAGCAGGGTAGTAGGATCTGAAGGACGTGTATGGATGGACTTCTTGAGTGGATCTCGGACTGGAAATCCCACATCCTAAGAAGTTACAGGGTGGGGTGATACCAAATGCCCATCAAGATTTTCTCAACTTTGGTGGATTTGATACCTTGAGTCATTTGTTTGGTGCCCAATATATGGTGTGGAATTGAAGGTTTCTTCACATTAAAAGTGGTCATCGGGATCCTTGGTGTACTATGTGGCTCAGTTCCTAATAGGAACATCTTTCATACTCAGAAGATATATGGTTTTGACATTGTCTGACTTCTTCACAATTTATAACAAGGGAACATTTCGAAATGCAGAAACTCCCACACTCAGTAACATATGTGAATTCTTTATTGTATTTTACTCTGGTGTAACGTATTCAGAATTTCACACGGGTTTTTAGAATGAAACATTTTCTATATTAACCAGCTACAAGGTTTGTAACCAACGTGCATTGTTTAGTTTATAAGACTTGACCCCTGATGTAAATACTTACCATATGATTTTACCAGTCTATTGCTCCTGTCTGAAGCTTCTCCCATATTGAGACGTTACACTTTTCAGAACTAATGTGGATTCTTCACTGCATACGGCTTCACTCATGATGGAAACAGTTCCAACATTGCACATATTATGTTTACGACCATCAAACGTGCAGCCTACTGGACTTGAAGGGTCTATGCATTTATTGTTTAACATTTATTAATGTTGATTATTGTGTGTAGGATAAGGCGTGACTCTGCACAGAAGGACGTCTCCCATTCTGAACAATTAGAGAGACTTCCCTGTGTGAATTCTCTGGTGGGGAATAAGGTATGGTTTTTTTTCACTACCATTCTTCTTACACTCAGAATATTTAAAGGGGTTTCCCCACCGAGTGAATTCTCTGGTGAGAGACCAGACCAAATTTCCTATTAAAACATTTCCCACACTCCAAACACTTGTAGGGTTTTTCCCCCGTGTGTATTCTCTGGTGTCTCTCAAGATGACATTTCCGACCGAACCTTTTCTCACACTCTGAACATTTATGGCGTTTCTCCCCCATGTGAGATTTTTGGTGTCTCCTAAAAGTTGATATGTGAGTAAAACTCTTCCTACAGTCAGGACAGTTGTATGGTTTCACCCCCGTGTGAATTCTTTGGTGCTCAAGAAGATGGGACTTGTTTACCAATCCTTTCCCACATTCGGGACACATAAGGTCTCTCTCCTGTGTGAATTAGTTGGTGCGTAAGGAGTTCAGACTTCCGATTGTAACTTCTCTCACATTCAGAACATTTAAAGGGAGTCTCTCCTGTGTGAATTATTTTGTGGCGGTTGAGATGTGATGCTTGGCTGAAATGTTTGTCACATGACAAACACTTGTAGGGTTTTTCTCCCGTGTGGCTCCTCATGTGCTTAACAAGCTTAGACTGCCCACAGAATCTCTTTCCACACACAGAACATTTATAGGGCAACTCCTCCATGGGAATCCTCTCATGTCTCTGAAGATGTGAAGTCTGGCTGTAGCTGTTCCCACACTGCAAACATTTATACTGCTGCGGCACAGTTTATTCGAGCATTTGCCCGTTCTGTGCCGCAGCAGTAGCCTGGCGCGCGCCCGAGTGTGACGGGCGCGCGCCGAAGCAGCGGAAGAGCGCCCTCCGATCGGGGCGCTCTCCCTACCGCTGCCGGGTCCGCCGGGTCCCCCGGAACCCCCTGCCGCTGTCCCGCGATCGCGGGACACCAGGGCTCCCTCGGGGAGCCCCTGGACACGCGTGCAGGGGGCGCACGCTCCCGATGACGCGTGACCGCGCGTCTATGACGCGCGGCACGCCGAGGGGCGGCCACTAGCAAGCCGGGAGATTTCCCGGCTTGCGGTACCGACCACACTTCAATAAAGTGTGTCGGTAGTGTAGCGTCTCTTCTCAACGAGAATCTTCTTGTGTATAACAACATGTGACTCCATATTAAATATTTTCCCACTCCGAACCGATATAGGATGACTTAATTTTCGACAACTCCAGAGTGGAATTCCAGCCCGAGTTTCTTTAAAGGTTTATTTTTGTTTTTTATACGGTCCGTATCATCTTCATGTAGCGTGGGATTCTTGTTTCAGTTCCTTTTAGTGTTCATAGGGTCACAACAAGCTCATTCTAAAATGTTCAACTTCATCTATTTTCTTTTTGCCTGGAGTTTCTTTGAGGATTCCTCTCTCAACCCGTATAGTAGAGATCTACTGTCAACTGCTTTGGAAGTTATTTTGTTGTTGCAAGGCTACAATAAAACTCTTTCACGTGAAATGGACTTCTGGTTTGCGTTTGTAGGGTTACTATATTGTTGATCCAATGGGATTTCTCTTCCGAATTTCCTTTAGACTGAACTTCTAGGCTTTTGTTTGTAAAACCACTTAAATCTTGAAAATGAAGGAAATCTCAGCCGCGTTTCTTTTAGGGTCTTCTTATAGGGTCTACATGTACTCGCTCACATATAAAAGATTTCGGCTGTCAATTTCTTTTAGGATTAGTCTTTAAGGTCACTGTTACTTTGAGTAATGATGTTTGTTATATTCCACACTTTTCTTCTTATGGCCAAACGTCATCAATGCATCTATCATAAGAAATGTAATCCCATTCGTTTAAAGATATACCAGAAATATTAGACAAAAATATGATTAAGATTACATTTTCTATATTACATATGAAGAAACCCTGGTAAAACTCGAGCCACATTTCAACAATCCTAAAAGCAATCCCCTTTACCTTCTCAAGCAGAAACCCCATTTACAGTACTTTCTGTGTGGAAAATCAATTTCCCCCTTATTAGAACCCCCATTTACTTTCAGGTTCATAGAAACCCCTTTCACTCTCCCTAACAGCCATTCCTTCACAGTTCTTTCTCCTATTAGAAATTCCATCTACTTTCCCCTATTACAAACCCATTCTATTCTCCTATATTACAACTTCCCTCTATAATCCACTACTAAAAACCCTATTTACTTTCCTCGGTAACCCCTTTAATTTATCCGGTTAAAAATCCCTTTGACTTCCTCTATTAAAAATCCGGTTTATGGTACTTTTCCCTATTAGCCTGGAATTTCCAATGGCGAAAGTAAAGGATCAGGAATCAGGAGTAGGGGGGTCCCCTCTCTTCCTTATCACACTCTTGTTCCCACTCACTCTTTTTCGGTTCCAATCTCTCTTTTCGCCCCTCCTGATCTCTTCGTACTTTATCCCGGCATGACACACACTATGACAGACACATATATACATACACTTAAGCGGAGGGCAGATCTTGTCTCTGGAGGAGAGTTAGAAAGAGATATATACACACACACACAGCCATTAGATGTGTGTACATTGACTTTATATTGTATCGTAGGTATATATATTTAGTATATATATACACATATATACACACATATATATACACATACATATATATATATACATATATATACATATCAAGAGAAAAAATATTAGCGCCAACCTATCACTATATAATATCTCTATAAAAATAAAAGGTGATTGTAAAAATAAAAGTAAAAATAATACAGATAAGAATAAAAAACCTATGCTAAGCACAGTGGATAGAATAAAAATTAATGTATTAAACTAATAAAATACATAAAAAATACATAAAAAAATATAAAAAAAGAAAATGTCCAGAAAAATATATATAAAAAATATATACAAATCCCAAGATATTCCAATTGTTATCCAAAAGAGTCTCTGCAGCCCGAATGAAGGGAACACCACTTCCTTGAGGATATCTACAAAAACACAGAAAAAACAGGCGCACTCGTAGCGTAAAATTGTATAACAATAAATTTATGGAGTAAGGGATAAAAATACACACTCACAAACAGAGCTGAATAAAATGCATTTTTGAGTACAACTCAGCCCGTTCAGACGCAGGAACCCAATGAGAAGGACTTCGGTGTGATGTCCGCGGTGTGTCTTGCCACAATAGCCCCTCTATGTCCCAGCAGGGACCGAAAGCCACGAGGGACGCCGCCTTCCCCTTGCTCCGGCGCTACACAGAGCATACACTGAATCAAATCTCGCGTGAGCTCAATGACGTCAGCGAGGTTTCAGCCGGAGAGAGTTCACAGTGTAAACAGGAACTTGAATGTCTGAATGGCTGGTAGCAAAATGCTAGCAACGCAGCAAAAGTGCAATATATGCAGATGAGTGTCAGTATAAAATATACAAACTGGACAGTAGGCTCCACAGCAATCTCTACGCGTTTCGTCTCGAACGAGACTTCATCAGGAGAAATAGCATAGGCATTAAACACAGTTATATAGTACATAAGACCAATCAGAGCATAGAAGACAGAGGATTAGTAATGAGATACACATGATGAGTAATAGGGTTGGATTAACCCCCATATATGCCAAAGCACACATAGATACAGATTCACAATTTTAATCCTAAGGACCAAATATATTATTGCATATAGTATTAAGCGCTTCAACTAGTGCATTAATTATATATCACAATTGTAAAACAAAAATTAAGCACACAAGTTATCCAAAAAGGTTAACCAAAAAGATTAAGTAGAATGTCATTGGTAGATAACTTGCATAGTAACATATATATAATACATATAATACAAGAAACAGATGTCAATACATGGTAAACAATATCCTAAGTATAAAGAGATACTGTAGCTGAATAACCACTAAATGTAGAAGGAGATAAAATAGGTATTATAGAGACTCAGAGGGACCCAGGTGCAAAAAATAAGACAAAGGAGCTAACAAAAAACTGAAAATGTGTAATAAATATAATATAAAAATATATATAAAAAAATAAAAAAATATATAAAAAATATATTTGTAAAGAGGGAAAGGAGACAGTTAGAAAGAGATATATACACACACACACAGCCATTAGATGTGTGTACATTGACTTTATATTGTATCGTAGGCGTATATATTTAGTATATATATACACACATATATACACACATATATATACATATATATACATATATATACATATATACACACACATATATATATATATACACACACACACACACACACATACTATATATATATATATATATATATATATATATATATATACACAGTGTTCGACAAATCCATTAAAATACAGGCCCGTGGCGACTTTACCATTAGGGGACCTCTTGCTTTTGTGAGGTCGGTTAGTGGGGTAGCCTTAGTTGCAAAATTGGGAATAAACTTTCTATAGTAACCAATTAATCCCAAAAAGGTCCTTACTTGTTTTTTTGTAACTGGCCTTGGCCAATTTTGTATCGCCTCTACTTTGAGTGTTTGGGGTTTGAATAAACCTCTGCCAATAGAATACCCCAGATACTTGGCCTCCTCCAGACCAATAGTGCATTTAGCGGGGTTAGCAGTTAGTCCAGCAGACCGAACTGCGTCAAGCACAGCTTGGACCTTTGGAAGGTGGGATTGCCAATCTTCACTATGGATTACCACATCATCCAGGTAGGCGGCAGCATACTGAGCATGTGGTTTTAAAATTGTATCCATCATTCTTTGGAATGTGGCGGGAGCTCCATGTAAGCCAAAAGGCAGCACCCTATACTGAAAGAGGCCGTCTGGGGTTGAGAAGGCTCTCTTTTCTTTTGCCCTTTCTGTGAGGGGAACCTGCCAGTACCCTTTTGTTAGCTCTAGTGTCATGAGATATCGGGCTTTGACCAGTCTCTCTACCAGTTTATCAACCCTGGGCATAGGATAAGTATCAAATTTTGACACAGCGTTTAGTTTACGGTAGTCATTGCATAACCTTGTTGTACCGTCTGGCTTTGGGACTAAAACTATAGGGCTATTCCACCCACTTTGGGCATTCCTCAATTACGCCTAGTTTTAGCATTTTTTTAACCTCTAAACTTAAAGCCTCTCTTTTGGCCTCTGGGATTCGGTACGGTTTAAAGTTAACTCAGACCCCCGGTTCAGAGACTAGGTCATGTTCAATTACGCTAGTTCTACCTGGCTGTGTAGAGAAGACTTCTTTGTTTCTTCTCACTAAATTCTGGACCTCTCGTTTCTGATGAACGGACAGGGTTTAAGCTATGCTAACCTCTGGGTCAGTTTCTCGATTCTCTGATGGACCTGGGGGTACTAGGGTTAACAAGACCTCTCTATCTTTCCAGGGCTTAAGTAGGTTTATATGGTAAATTTGCTCAGCTTTCCTCCTACCTGGCTGTCTCACCTTATAATTTACTTCTCCCACTCTTTCCAAGACCTCATATGGCCCATGCCACTTAGCAAGGAATTTACTCTCTACGGTGGGAACCAGAACTAGTACCCTATCGTCTAGAAAAAAAATTCTGACCCTAGCACCCTTATTATACGTATTCCTCTGTGCCTCTTGAGCTTTTTCCATGTGTTTCCTCACTATACACTGGCGACACACTTTATTCGAGCTCGGCTAGTCCCACGAATTCGGGTATACCCGGGTGTATTGAGGTTTGTGACTGTTTTCTGCCCGAGTGCATTGAGGTATTTTCCAGGCAGGGATTGAAGCATTTTATTCCCGCTGGCTGCAATACTGCACAGTATATATATATATATATACTGCATTACAATTCATGAATTTATGCCATCTGGTAGACACACGAAGCATTGCAGCCTATTAAATCCTAATCATTATTTAACAGATCAGCCGCCCGTCAGCCAGGCATGAACCCAGGCTGGGAAGGCAAACGCAACGGGGCTTGTCAGAGGTGAGGAGCGGCGCATTCCAGGTATCTGCCAGGTACATACTGGGTATTTGCTCGAATAAAGTGTGTCGGTGCAGTAGGTAGGACTGAAGTTATGCGGTCTTGCATCTGGGCAACATGCTCTATTACACTTCTGTAAGGGGTAAACTCGTGTTCCCAAGTCTCTTTGGCTATATGCAGTAAGCCCCTTGGGTGTCGGCCATACAATAGTTCAAACGGGGAGAAGCCTGTGGATGATTGGGGAACTTCCCTAATGGCAAATAACAGGTATGGTAACAAACAATCCCAGTTTTTCCCATCCTTATCGACCGCCCGGCGTAACATGCTCTTTAAGGTTTTATTGAACCGTTCCACTAAACCATCTGTTTGTGGATGATAAACTGAGGTTCTGAGATGCTTGATTTTTAGGAGTTTACATACTCTTTTGTTACTTGGGACATAAATGGTGTTCCCTGGTCAGTTAAAATCTCTTTAGGAATTCCGACCCGGGTAAACAGAACTATTAACTCTTTTGCTATGTTTTTAGCAGAGGTGCTACGTAGGGGAACTGCCTCCGGATATCGGGTGGCATAATCTAATATTACCAATATATGCTGATGTCCCCTAGCAGACTTTATTAGGGGTCCTACTAGATCCATAGCAATCCGGTTAAATGGTATATCTATTATGGGAAGGGGTACCAATGGACTACGATACACTTTGAACGGGGCGGTGATCTGACATTCTGGGCATGAGGAGCAATAATTTGTCATTTCTGCCAGAACCCCAGGCCAATAGAAGCTTCGGAGAACCTTTTCTTTTGTCTTTTCCACCCCTAGGTGTCCCCCCAATGGGTGACTATGTGCGAGGTGTAATACTACATTACGGAATGTCCGTGGTACCAACAATTGTTTAGTTGTAACTGATTTCCTTTTATCAACCCGATATACTAGGTCATTCTCTACCTCGAAGTAGGGGTAGGCAAGTGACCTATCTAGTTGGCCAGGAGTACTATTCTGGTCCCGTATATTCCCCCTTGCTTCCGCTAATGTGGGGTCTTCCCACTGGGCCTTCTTAAAACTCCCAGGACTGACCTCTAGGTCAGCGAAGGTCTTATCCTGTTCTGGGGGTGGTAAGTGCCTGTTCAACATCTTGATTTGGGGTATTCCCTACCAAGGTAGCCATGGGGAAGGGAATTTTACAGCACTCATCCTCTTTCCCCTTCTTATTTGGGCCTTCGTCAACCTCTATTTCTGAAAAAGGGAAAGGATTTGTTTCTTCAATTACTTCGTTATGGTCCGCTATTGAACTCTGGGCGCTATTCTGAGAGGAGGACCACATTTTTAGAAAATGGGGAAAGTCGGTCCCTATTAACACATCATGTGCCAGCTTGGGTACTATACCCACTTTGAAATCTAAAGAACCAAACTCTGTTTCAATAAGAACATCAACAGTGGAATATTCGTGATTATCCCCATGTATACAACAAATTGCCACTCTTTTTGAACTGTTTACCTGTTTTTTCTCAATGGGCAACATTGTAATCATACTCCCAGAGTCAAGTAGTGCCCGAACCCTCTTACCATTTACCTTTACAAATGCCCAGAGATGGTTATTCAAGAGGTCCTCTGGGCTAGGGCCCATACATTGGGACCACAACGAATAAGGTTCAACGCTGTTGCATTGCATTGGTTCAGTATTTAGTGGGCAGACTTTCGCGGTGTGGCCCCTCTCATAACAATTTACACATTTAGGTACATAGTCTGTGTCCCACTTAGAGCCTTTTCCCGGCTCCCCATGTTGGCTATTGCCCTTAGTGTGCGAGCCACTGTTGCTGGTGCTGTGTGAAGGCGGTCGTCGCTCTTCAGACCCCCTTAACCCTGGTACCCTTTTACCGTCTCTGGAAGAGTCCTGAAACCTTGGGTAGTGGGGATGCTCCATGACTGTGGGTTGCAGGTGCTCTTCTGCTGCATTGTACCTTTCTACAAGGGCCACCAGCTCGTCTGCATTGTGGGGGTCACTCTGACTGACCCAACGACGTAGGGCAGAGGGAAGTTTCCTCAAGAACTGGTCCATGACCAACTGTTCTACGATGTGGCTTGCTGAGTTGATCTCGGGTTGTAGCCACTTCCGAGCGAGGTGGATGAGGTCATACATCTGGCTTCACCAACGTGAAGGACCATGCGTGGAACCTTTGGGCACGAACAGTCGTGGTTACGCCGAGGCGGGCGAGGATCTCGAACTTCAATTTTGCATAGACGTTGCAGGGCTGCATTCGCCTCTTGCTGGATTTCATTCGCGTCTTTCTGGGCAGCGACATTGCGTACCAGCGCACTCACCACGTCTTCCATCTTGTTTGGAGAGAACCCCCCCCTTTTTTTTTTTAAAGTTCTTTAACCCGCAGACCTTTTAGTGTTCTGCCCGCATTCTCCACCATATGTGACAAACGGCTTACTCCGGGGCTCCGCCGTCTGTCCGGGACTGTTAGAACACGGTCTTTTATGGTAGGTTAAATGACGAGGCGTCACGTGCTGTTCCTTTAAACAGGCTACTGCCTGGTTTATTCAGTCCCAGGCACTGAGACTGCCACACTGCATACAACAGAAACACATCAAAACAAAAAGCTGCTCACCTGAGCGATAACTTAACTTAGATTTTCCCTGACTCAGGGTTGAAGTGGCTTTTCCACTTCCAACAACAAAATAAGGAACTTTGCAGTTTTAGACAAAAAAGAGCAGAATGATTTAACCTGTTTGGGGAGATGCTTTTCCCCTCTCTGCTTCTAGCAGACGTCCTGCCTCCAGGCTCTTGGGGGAGAGGGAAGAGGAACCAGGAAATCAGTCTTAAATGCCTGATTTCAAATGAGCAGGACAGGTGACAGAAATCAGGCAGCAGACAAACTGTGGTCTGGATCGCTCATCCCTCAGTTCCAGCACTTGCCAAACTGTGGGATGGAGTGCATGTATTATAAGGCTGCACTCCCAGGCCAAACAGGATAGAAACTGTTCAGTATCCTGGGAGCCCTATATATATGGAATTTATTACCATCCCCTGGTTTCTGTCACAATATACACACACACACACACACACATATATATATATACACACACACACACACACACACACACACACACACACACACACACACACACACACACACACACACACACACACACACACACACACACACACACACACACACACACACACACATATATATATATATACACACACACACATATACATATATATATATATACACACACACATCAAATAGATAAAAAAAACTCCCCAAGCCCCCAATACATATAAAAATTCCCCCAAGCCCCCCAATACATATAAAAATTCCCCCAAGCCCCCCAATACATATAAAAAAAAAGACTTACCTTGTGGATGATGGGTCCAGTAGATGCCGGTAGGGGTGGGGAGGGAAGATGGATGCCGGTAGGGAGGGGGGAATGTGGATGCTGGTAGGGAGGGGAAAAGGTGGATGCCGGTAGTGGGGGGTAGGGGGGAGTGAGGAGCCGGCTGCATGAGGCTGGGGACTCAGAGGGCCGCTGCTGCAGGGGAGGAGTGATGTTGCAGGGAGGGGCACGGTCCTGCAGGTAGGAGGGGGGTGGGGCGATGCTGCAGCCTGCAGTGGGTGGCCCAGTGCTGCAGGGGGGGGGGGCGATGCGCAGGGGGTGTACCGGTGGTGGGAGCGATGCTGCAGGGAGGGCGTTGCGCAGGGGGTGGCACAGTCACGGTGCTACAAGGGGGGAGGACCCAGGAGCAGGTCCCACGGGGCTGCTCACGCACGCGCCGGGCCTCCCTCTCACGCCGGTGCGCATGAAGCATAGGCCAGCTGCTGACTTCCGGCGCTGCCAATAGGGAGACCCGGCACATTTTTTTTTTGGTTTTGTTTAACTGGCGCCCGGTCCCCCTCTTGGCGACCCTGCCGCTGCCACTTGTCTGTCAGAAGCCAACCGCTGACTTAGGCTCCTCACCGTCTGGTCTGGGGCAAATGGTGGTCCAATGACTTCCATTCATCCCAGGACGTGAGTACTTGAGCCCCAACCCCAGTGCCCAAATGGCTTTCACACCCTGGCAACCTCTGAGGCTTTCATGTCCGGGACCCGAGCAGACTTGATGGCACCAGGCTTGGTAGCCACATGGTCTCTCGGAACCGTGGACCTGGAAGTCCCCAGCTCATATACCGTGCACAAGCATATGTACTATTATACACTCTAATAAAATCTACTCTCACATATTTGTTCTAAGTCCTTTGGTTATGGGGAATAGAATGGGAAAGCGTGCAGGTTCATTCTGACCAGCCTTATCCACACACACGGGCTTAATACCTTCATTGAGAGCCTGGTTACCCCTTTACCGTCACTTGCTGTGTAGGCAAAACCTTCATTTAATCCTTGCAGTGTGAGTGTGCCAAACAGATATATCCATTTAGCTTCTGCCTTTAGCAGTGCTTTGTCAATGTCCCCTTTCCTATATTTGAATTATATTCTTTATGGTTCATGGTGTACATAAATTCTCTATATTAGTGGTGGTGGCTAACACCACCTCTTCCCAGTTAATGTGATCTTATTCACTTAGGTGGAGAACATACAGAACACCTACAAGCTCATATTGAACCCCCAATATAACCACAACATATATATAAGCATATAAGTGTCACAGAGGAGTGCTACAGAGCATGGCTCACTTAGGTGGAGTGCATGATCCAAGTGGGATCTTTTCTGCCAATACATCCTATCCCCACTTGCACCCCCCAAAGGTTAGCTGAAGCAGAAGCCTTTTCCTTTACATATCTATCTCTGGGACTGCTCACACGAATGACCATGTGTACTAGGTTTAACCCCATACACTGCCAGAGTGCTGCCCTAGCCTGCATGCTAAAACGGGCCTGGTTTTAGAATGGGGCTACATTAGTAACAAGTAGGGTTGCCAGGTATTGAACTGGACGGTCCTGTATTTGGATATTCTGTCCAGTAAAAAATGAGAGGTGCTGTAATACTGGACATGTATGCGTCCGGTATTTTCCTGCCTGCACATAGTGACCTGACGCACCTTTCACCATTGAGTCCAGTATTTTTGGAGAAGCCACCTGGCAAACCTAGTAAAAAGTATTTTGTACAGGTTTTTATTAATGCATACTCATTAACAAGTATTTTTAATTAATACTAAGAACAAGGGTTTATAAATGACTTTTTTTTTTAGTTTACGTACAGGTGTTCATTAACGAGTGGCTATTAAGGTCGCTTAACAAGTGATATTAATGCATCTTAATGAGTTTAACAAGTGCCTATTATTAAATGCTAATTAATGCCTATTAACAAGTTTAACACTAATAACAGTTTATTAACAAGTGTTTATAACAATGGTATGTTATCAAGTGGTTTATAAAAACCTGCTTGTCTACAGGAGGACAACAGCTGTAAATTAACAATCACATAGTTTTAATTATTACTATGATTTACTATGCAAATATAGCTGTATGCTCATCTGCATGTCTTAGGCAGGTCTGCAACCCCACCTTTCCTGCCTAAGACATGCAGATGAGCATACAGCTATATTTGCATATTTGCTTTCCTGTGGAGGGTTTTTGTCACTTTTTTTACTCACCATAACTTAACTCAGTATTATGATTTACTATATAGATTTCATGTCATCCAGTATTCCCAAATCAAAGATGGCCGCCCAGTCTGGCAGGTGGAGGCTGCGCTGAAGCTCTCGGCGGCCATCTTTGAATCATCTTTGCCCACTTCTCAGATGGCAGCCACACCGCCCTTTCAAACGGCATGTATAAGCCCTCCCTTGTTGCGAGTAGAACATACGGAAGAAGCGTCTTTATTTAGGTTGTTAAACGCGATACATCGCTCTATGCAGCTCGCTAAATCGTTATAGCCCGTTCCTTAGTAGAGGGGATAAAGGCGCTGGCACGCACCCTTTGCGTTCCAACATACTCCCGCTTTTTCTGCTCCCTGATTGGCTGAGCTCTTCCCCTTTCCTGATTGCCCACCTGTTTGAAACGCAAACGGTTGCGTTTCAACCACGTCCGCCTTCTGATTTGTCAGCAGGGATTTCCGACTTGACGATTGGCTGAGTGGGGTGGGCCACCGGTGGAACGCATGCTGTGCGTTTCAAGCAATGTCTCAACTATCTGGCTGCCTGTAGACAGTTTATCCTTCCTTTTGGCTTCTTTGTGGTGCCTGGGAGTTGAATCGCGTTCTGACCCCTCCATGCTGAACAGAGGGGATCCCTGGAGAAGGAAGAGCTGAGGTCAGAGGTTACACAGGGGGCAGGGAGAAAGTGGAGAGGTCACGTAATACTCACACACTGTTGGGGTCATACGAGGCTGTGTTTAGGGGGTTGGAGGTCACACTACCAAATTATATGGGGTCAGAAGGGGATGTGGTGCTGGAATAGCACAGCCAGAGGTCAAACAATGGGGTCAGCGGTCACAGTACCCAGGGGTATCATGGGGAAAGTCACACTGTTGGGACTAAGAGGGTCAGAAGCCACCAAATGCTGGGTTGACAAGGTCAGCAGTCACTCTGTGCTGGAATGACCGGGTCAGAGGTCACCCTGTGCTGGAATGACCGGGTCAGAGGTCACTGTGCTGGAATGACGGGTCAGAGGTCCCCCTGTGCTGGAATAATCGGGCCAGAGGTCACCCTGTGCTGGAATGACCGGGTCAGAGGTCACTGTGCTGGAATGACAGGTCAGAGGTCACCCTGTGCTGGAATGACCAGGTCAGAGGTCACACTGTGCTGGAATGACTGGGTCAGAGGTCACTGTGCTGGAATGACCGGGTCAGAGGTCACTGTGCTGGAATGACAGGTCAGAGGTCACCCTGTGCTGGAATGACCGGGTCAGAGGTCACCTTGTGCTGGGGGTACAAGATCAGAGGTCACGCAGCCCCAGGAATACATCTCACTGATGCACCCTCTTCCCACTTTCTCCCCAGGTCCCTGCCCCCTCTTGCCCCATGCTCCGTTTCCTTTCAGGCCCTGCCCCCCGTGCGGTGGGTGTGTCCACTCGCAGGGGAGTGGCTGGCGTTAACGAGCGGATTGGACGGGAGGAACGTCAGAGGCGGAGGCGAAGCCTGCAGGAGGAGCACGCGGCACAGGTGAGAGGAGACGCTCCCTACTGACCGCCCCCATTTTTTATGTCCAGAACACTGACAACTCTACTAATTAGTCCAGGTATATATATATATATATATATATATATATATATATATTTCACTTGTGAGCACATTCACATGTCTTAAACAGGTCTGCAACCCTGCCTTTCAACCATTATCACCTAATATACAGTGCTGCCACTCCAGCAAGGGATTCTGGGTAATGCCATGCAAATGAGCACACACTGTCACCTTTTGCCTGAAATCCATTTACATGGAACCTATATAAGTAAATGTTCTGCTGTTCACATAGCTTTTAAGCACAGCATGGGATTATATGCAAAGCCAGTCAAACCACTCACAGACATGTTTTGGCCTTAATGGGTCTCATCAGTGTGAGGTTGGTTGTACTGACTTTGCAATTTTCAAGGCTGGGTAGGTTTATATATATATCACCACCTCCAGCCCGTGTCTCCCCACTGCTGGATGAGGCCTCCCCAATGATCTCCCAGGTACTGCGGTTACAGCCTCTCTTCTCCACGTACAAATAAATATATATCACCATCTTCAGCCCGTGTCTCCCCACTGCTGGATGAAGTCTCCCCAGTGATCTCCCAGGTTGAGGTTACAGCCTCTCTTCTCCACGTCACTCCCACACATTCCTTCATCCCATCCTACTTTTGCTCGTTGTAAAAAAAATCTTATTTACCTGTATAATTACAGGAAGAATGAACACATTGGATCTGCCGTACCCTGGCAAATTGAAACTGACCTGCCAACTTGGAAAGTGGGGAGGGGCAAGCGTAAACCTTGGGGGGAGGGGCCACTTACCTCCCATAAGCAACTGAGACGAGGTTACGACAGATCCAATGTGATCATTCTTCCTGTAATTATACAGGTAAATAAGAATTTTAAACCAGGGAGTGTTAGGACCTGCTTTCGGCCATGCCTTGTAAGTGGCAGCAGGCTTTAGACGCTTTGGCCAAAGGGTTAAACTAAATGACTCTTTTTACAAGAGATATATAGGTATTGCACTGTGTGTTTTTGTCACATTGGAAGTACACTGGCGACACACTTTATTCGAGCTCGGCTAGTCCCACGAATTCGGGTATACCCGGGTGTATTGAGGTTTGTGACTGTTTTCTGCCCGAGTGCATTGAGGTATTTTCCAAGCAGGGATTGAAGCATTTTATTCCCGCTGGCTTCAATAGTGCACAGTATATATATATATATATATATATATACTGCATTACAATTCATGAATTTATGCCATCTGGTAGACACGCGAAGCATTGCAGCCTATTAAATCCTAATCATTATCATTTAACAGATCAGCCGCCCGTCAGCCAGGCATGAACCCAGGCTGGGAAGGCAAACGCAACGGGGCTTGTCAGAGGTGAGGAGCGGCGCATTCCAGGTATCTGCCAGGTACATACCGGGTATTTGCTCGAATAAAGTGTGTCGGTGCAGTAGCTTTGGGCATTTTTGTTTTTTGTTGTGTACATTTAGCCACGCCCACTGGCACTCCTTTTGACACTTATATGCATATATATATATATATATATATATATATTGTGTGGTATTGGTTGGGGTTTCTCAGAGCTTGTTGGGCTTCTGAATTATCGTCACGTTTAGGGTCCAAGTTTCACCTCCATACGTGAGCCCGGGCAGGATACACTGGTTGGAAACTTAACTCTTGACGTGCCGTGAGTGGAAGTTTCCCTTGTAATATTGCCTTGTTTCTTTCAAATGCCTCCATCCAACCTTCACTCTCCTATTGATTTCATTCGAAGGTTCCCACCCATTGTTACTTGCCGGCCTAGGTAGACATAGTCTTCAACGTCTTCCAGTTGTTAATAAAGGGAATAGATCTTTGTAGAGTTGACCCAACATCCCTTTGGTCGTGCTGAGGTTCATATGGAGGCCCACCTTCTTCTGAAGTATCTCCGCATTTAGGGTCCAAGTGTCACATCCAGACGAGAGCGGCGGGCAGGGTACACGGGTCACTTTCCTCTTGAGTTGAAGTACCATGTTTGTTCACCGATGGTCATTTCTTCTCGTGATTAATATAAATCACTTTGGCCCCATCAGATCTCCCAGGTGAAAGGCCAGCGCTGGGGGGAGAAGGAAGTGATACAGTATGAAATAGCGACAGAGCCGGGAAAGAAGAAAGGTGAGCGGAGGGCACAGTATCCCGTGCTACACACTCACACACACACACCATCCTGTGCTAATCACTACACACACACTATCCTGTACTAGTCACTACACACACACACTATCCTGTGCTAGTCACTACACACACACACACTATCCTGTGCTAGTCACTACACACACACACACACTATCCTGTGCTAGTCACTACACACACACGCACTATCCTGTGCTAGTCACTACACACACACTATCCTGTGCTAGTCACTACACACACACGCACTATCCTGTGCTAGTCACTACACACACACACTATCCTGTGCTAGTCACTACACACACGCACTATCCTGTGCTAGTCACTACACACACACACTATCCTGTGCTAGTCACTACACACACACACTATCCTGTGCTAGTCACTACACACACACACGCACTATCCTGTGCTAGTCACTACACACACACGCACTATCCTGTGCTAGTCACTACACACACACGCACTATCCTGTGCTAGTCACTACACACACACTATCCTGTGCTAGTCACTACACACACACTATCCTGTGCTAGTCACTACACACACACTATCCTGTGCTAGTCACTACACAAACACTATCCTGTGCTAGTCACTACACACACACACACTATCCTGTGGTAGTCACTACACACACGCACTATCCTGTGCTAGTCACTACACACACACGCACTATCCTGTGCTAGTCACTACACACACACGCACTATCCTGTGCTAGTCACTACACACACGCACTATCCTGTGCTAGTCACTACACACATGCACTATCCTGTGCTAGTCACTACACACACACGCACTATCCTGTGCTAGTCACTACACACACACGCACTATCCTGTGCTAGTCACTACACACACGCACTATCCTGTGCTAGTCACTACACACACGCACTATCCTGTGCTAGTCACTACACACACGCACACTATCCTGTGCTAGTCACTACACACACGCACACTATCCTGTGCTAGTCACTACACACACACACACTATCCTGTGCTAGTCACTACACACACGCACACTATCCTGTGCTAGTCACTACACACACACACTATCCTGTGCTAGTCACTACACACACACACACACACACTATCCTGTGCTAGTCACTACACACACACACACTATCCTGTGCTAGTCACTACACACACACACACTATCCTGTACTTGTCACTACACACACACACTATCCTGTGCTAGTCACTACACACACACGCACTATCCTGTGCTAGTCACTACACACACACGCACTATCCTGTGCTAGTCACTACACACACACACGCACTATCCTGTGCTAGTCACTACACACACACACACACACTATCATGTGCTAGTCACTACACGCACACACTATCCTGTGCTAGTCACTACACACACGCACTATCCTGTGCTAGTCACTACACGCACGCACTATCCTGTGCTAGTCACTACACACACGCACTATCCTGTGCTAGTCACTACACACACACGCACTATCCTGTGCTAGTCACTACACACACACGCACTATCCTGTGCTAGTCACTACACACACACGCACTATCCTGTGCTAGTCACTACACACACACACACGCACTATCCTGTGCTAGTCACTACACACACACACACGCACTATCCTGTGCTAGTCACTACACACACACACGCACTATCCTGTGCTAGTCACTACACACACACACACACTATCATGTGCTAGTCACTACACGCACACACTATCCTGTGCTAGTCACTACACACACGCACTATCCTGTGCTAGTCACTACACACACATGCACTATCCTGTGCTAGTCACTACACACACACGCACTATCCTGTGCTAGTCACTACACACACACGCACTATCCTGTGCTAGTCACTACACACACACTATCCTGTGCTAGTCACTACACACACACACTATCCTGTGCTAGTCACTACACACGCACACTATCCTGTGCTAGTCACTACACACGCGCACACTATCCTGTGCTAGTCACTACACACACGCACACTATCCTGTGCTAGTCACTACACACACACACACACGCAGTATCCTGTGCTAGTCACTACACACACACACACTATCCTGTGCTAGTCACTACACACACACACACACTATCCTGTGCTAGTCACTACACACACACACACACGCACTATCCTGTGCTAGTCACTACACACACACACACTATCCTGTGCTAGTCACTACACATACACTATCCTGTGCTAGTCACTACACACACACACACTATCCTGTGCTAGTCACTACACACACACGCACTATCCTGTGCTAGTCACTACACACACACGCACTATCCTGTGCTAGTCACTACACACACACGCACTATCCTGTGCTAGTCACTACACACACACACGCACTATCCTGTGCTAGTCACTACACACACACACACACTATCATGTGCTAGTCACTACACGCACACACTATCCTGTGCTAGTCACTACACACACGCACTATCCTGTGCTAGTCACTACACGCACGCACTATCCTGTGCTAGTCACTACACACACGCACTATCCTGTGCTAGTCACTACACACACGCACTATCCTGTGCTAGTCACTACACACACACGCACTATCCTGTGCTAGTCACTACACACACACGCACTATCCTGTGCTAGTCACTACACACACACTATCCTGTGCTAGTCACTACACACACACACACACACACACACTATCATGTGCTAGTCACTACACGCACACACTATCCTGTGCTAGTCACTACACACACGCACTATCCTGTGCTAGTCACTACACACACGCACTATCCTGTGCTAGTCACTACACACACGCACTATCCTGTGCTAGTCACTACACACACACGCACTATCCTGTGCTAGTCACTACACACACACGCACTATCCTGTGCTAGTCACTACACACACACGCACTATCCTGTGCTAGTCACTACACACACACTATCCTGTGCTAGTCACTACACACACACACACACACACACACTATCATGTGCTAGTCACTACACGCACACACTATCCTGTGCTAGTCACTACACACACGCACTATCCTGTGCTAGTCACTACACGCACGCACTATCCTGTGCTAGTCACTACACACACGCACTATCATGTGCTAGTCACTACACACACACGCACTATCCTGTGCTAGTCACTACACACACACGCACTATCCTGTGCTAGTCACTACACACACACTATCCTGTGCTAGTCACTACACACACGCACACTATCCTGTGCTAGTCACTACACACACGCACACTATCCTGTGCTAGTCACTACACACACGCACACTATCCTGTGCTAGTCACTACACACACGCACACTATCCTGTGCTAGTCACTACACACACGCACACTATCCTGTGCTAGTCACTACACACACGCACACTATCCTGTGCTAGTCACTACACACACACGCACTATCCTGTGCTAGTCACTACACACACACACACTATCCTGTGCTAGTCACTACACACACACGCACTATCCTGTGCTAGTCACTACACACACACACACTATCCTGTGCTAGTCACTACTCACACACTATCCTGTGCTAGTCACTACACACACACTATCCTGTGCTAGTCACTACACACACACACACTATCCTGTGCTAGTCACTACACACACACACACGCACTATCCTGTGCTAGTCACTACACACACACACACTATCCTGTGCTAGTCACTACACACACACACACACTATCCTGTGCTAGTCACTACACATACACTATCCTGTGCTAGTCACTACACACACACACACTATCCTGTGCTAGTCACTACACACACACACACTATCCTGTACATGTCACTACACACACACACTATCCTGTGCTAGTCACTACACACACACACTATCCTGTGCTAGTCACTACACACACACGCACTATCCTGTGCTAGTCACTACACACACACGCACTATCCTGTGCTAGTCACTACACACACACGCACTATCCTGTGCTAGTCACTACACACACACACGCACTATCCTGTGCTAGTCACTACACACACACACTATCATGTGCTAGTCACTACACGCACACACTATCCTGTGCTAGTCACTACACACACGCACTATCCTGTGCTAGTCACTACACACACACGCACTATCCTGTGCTAGTCACTACACACACACGCACTATCCTGTGCTAGTCACTACACACACACACGCACTATCCTGTGCTAGTCACTACACACACACGCACTATCCTGTGCTAGTCACTACACACACACACGCACTATCCTGTGCTAGTCACTACACACACACACGCACTATCATGTGCTAGTCACTACACGCACACACTATCCTGTGCTAGTCACTACACACACGCACTATCCTGTGCTAGTCACTACACGCACGCACTATCCTGTGCTAGTCACTACACACACGCACTATCCTGTGCTAGTCACTACACACACGCACTATCCTGTGCTAGTCACTACACACACGCACTATCCTGTGCTAGTCACTACACACACGCACTATCCTGTGCTAGTCACTACACACACGCACTATCCTGTGCTAGTCACTACAAACACACGCACTATCCTGTGCTAGTCACTACAAACACACGCACTATCCTGTGCTAGTCACTACACACGCACTATCCTGTGCTAGTCACTACACACGCACACTATCCTGTGCTAGTCACTACACACACGCACACTATCCTGTGCTAGTCACTACACACACACACGCACTATCCTGTGCTAGTCACTACACACACACACGCACTATCCTGTGCTAGTCACTACACACACACACGCACTATCCTGTGCTAGTCACTACACACACACGCACTATCCTGTGCTAGTCACTACACACACACGCACTATCCTGTGCTAGTCACTACACACACACACGCACTATCCTGTGCTAGTCACTACACGCACACACTATCCTGTGCTAGTCACTACACACACGCACTATCCTGTGCTAGTCACTACACGCACGCACTATCCTGTGCTAGTCACTACACGCACGCACTATCCTGTGCTAGTCACTACACGCACGCACTATCCTGTGCTAGTCACTACACACACACACACTATCCTGTGCTAGTTACTACACACACACACACTATCCTGTGCTAGTCACTACACACACACACGCACTATCATGTGCTAGTCACTACACGCACACACTATCCTGTGCTAGTCACTACACGCACGCACTATCCTGTGCTAGTCACTACACACACGCACTATCCTGTGCTAGTCACTACACACACGCACTATCCTGTGCTAGTCACTACACACACACGCACTATCCTGTGCTAGTCACTACACGCACGCACTATCCTGTGCTAGTCACTACACACACGCACTATCCTGTGCTAGTCACTACACACACGCACTATCCTGTGCTAGTCACTACACACACACGCACTATCCTGTGCTAGTCACTACACACACGCACTATCCTGTGCTAGTCACTACACACACGCACTATCCTGTGCTAGTCACTACACACACACGCACTATCCTGTGCTAGTCACTACACACACACGCACTATCCTGTGCTAGTCACTACACACACGCACACTATCCTGTGCTAGTCACTACACACACGCACACTATCCTGTGCTAGTCACTACACACACGCGCACTATCCTGTGCTAGTCACTACACACACGCGCACTATCCTGTGCTAGTCACTACACACACACGCACTATCCTGTGCTAGTCACTACACACACGCTCACTATCCTGTGCTAGTCACTACACACACGCGCACTATCCTGTGCTAGTCACTACACACACGCGCACTATCCTGTGCTAGTCACTACACACACGCGCACTATCCTGTGCTAGTCACTACACACACGCGCACTATCCTGTGCTAGTCACTACACACACGCGCACTATCCTGTGCTAGTCACTACACAAAAGCACACTATCCTGTGCTAGTCACTACACACACGCACACTATCCTGTGCTAGTCACTACACACACGCACACTATCCTGTGCTAGTCACTACACACACGCACACTATCCTGTGCTAGTCACTACACACACGCACACTATCCTGTGCTAGTCACTACACACACGCACACTATCCTGTGCTAGTCACTACACACACACACACACACGCACTATCCTGTGCTAGTCACTACACACACACACACTATCCTGTGCTAGTCACTACACACACACACACTATCCTGTGCTAGTCACTACACACACGCACACTATCCTGTGCTAGTCACTACACACACGCACACTATCCTGTGCTAGTCACTACACCCACGCACACTATCCTGTGCTAGTCACTACACACACACGCACGATCCTGTGCTAGTCACTACACACACGCACACTATCCTGTGCTAGTCACTACACACACGCACACTATCCTGTGCTAGTCACTACACACACGCACACTATCCTGTGCTAGTCACTACACACACGCACACTATCCTGTGCTAGTCACTACACACACACACACACACACACACACTATCCTTTGCTAATCACCACACACACACACACTATCCTGTGCTGGTCACTACACACACACACTATCCCGTGCTAGTCACTACACACACACACACACACACACGCACCATCCTGTGCTAATAACCACACACACTATCCTGTGCTAGTCACTACACACACACACTATCCCGTGCTAGTCACCACACACACACACACACACACACCATCCTGTGCTAATCACTACGCGCACGCACACTCACATTCCATCTATATGCTAATCACCACACATACACACAACCTCCTTTGCTAATCACTACACACACGCGCACGCACATACACCCCCCATCTTGTGCTAATCACTACACACACACACACATACACACCACCCTGTGCTAATCACTATACACACACCAGTGCTAATTACTGCACACACAGCATCCTGAACTAATCACTGCTCCTCTCTGCACACACACAGCATCCTGTACTAATCACTGCTCCTCTCTGCACACACAGTATCTTGTACTAATCACTGCTCCTCTCTACACACACAGCATCCTGTACTAATCACTGCTCCCCTCTGCACACACAGTATCCTGTACTAATCACTGCTCCTCTGTGCACACACAGTATCCTGTACTAATCACTGCTTCTTCTGCACACACAGTATCCTGTACTAATCACTGCTCCTCTCTGCACACACAGCATCTTGTACTAATCACTGCTCCCCCCTGCACACAAAGCATCCTGTACTAATCACTGCTCCCCTCTGCACACACAGCATCTTGTACTAATCACTGCTCCCCCCTGCACACAAAGCATCCTGTACTAATCACTGCTCCCCTCTACACACACAGTATCCTGTACTAATCACTGCTCTCTCTCTGCACACACAGCATCCTGTACTAATCACTGCCCCCTCTGCACACACAGTATCCTGTACTAATCACTGCTCCACTCTGCACACACAGTATCCTGTACTAATCACTGCTCCCCTCTGCACACACAGTATCCTGTACTAATCACTGCTCTCTCTGCACACACAGCATCCTGTACTAATCACTGCTCCCCTCTGCACACACAGTATCCTGTACTAATCACTGCTCCCCTCTGCACACACAGCATCCTGTACTAATCACTGCTCCCCTCTTTCACACACAGTATCCTGTACTAATCACTGCCCCCTCTGCACACACAGCATCATGGACTAATCACTGCTCTCTCTGCACACACAGCATCCTGTACTAATCGCTGCTCCCCTCTGCACACACAGCATCCTGTACTAATCACTGCTATCTCTGCACACACAGTATCCTGTACTAATCACTGCTCTCTCTGCACACACACATCATCCTGTACTAATCACTGCTCTCTCTCTGTACACAGCATCCTGTACTAATCACTGCACCTCTCTGCACACACAGTATACTGTACTAATCACTCCTATCTCTACACACACACAGCATCCTGTACTAATCACTGCTCCCCTCTGCACACACAGCATCCTGTACTAATCACTGCTCGCTCTGCACACACAGTATCCTGTACTAATCACTGCTCTCCTCTGCACACACAGTATCCTGTACTAATCACTGCTCCCCTCTGCACACACAGCATCCTGTACTAATCACTGCTCCCTCTGCACACACAGTATCCTGTACTAATCACTGCTCCCCTCTGCACACACAGCATCCTGTACTAATCACTGCTCCACTGCACACACAGTATTCTGTACTAATCACTACCCTCTCTGCACACACAGTATCCTGTACTAATCACTACTCCATTCTGCACACAGCATCCTGTACTAATCACTGCTTCTCTCTGCACACACAGCATCCTGTACTAATCACTGCTCCTCTCTGCACACACACCGTCCTGTACTAATCACTGCTCCCCTCTGCACACACAGAATCCTGTACTGATCACTGCTCCATTCTGCACACACAGCATCCTGTACTAATCACTGCTCCATTCTGCACACACAGCATCCTGTACTAATCACTGCTCCTCTCTGCACACACAGTATCCTGTACTAATCACTGCTCCTCTCTGCGCACACAGAATCCTGTACTAATCACTGCTCACTCTGCACACACAGCATCCTGTACTAATCACTGCTTCACTCTGCACACACAGTATCCTTTACTAATCACTGCTCTCTCTGCACACACAGTATCCTGTACTAATCACTGCTCTCTCTGCACACACAGTATCCTGTACTAATCACTGCTCTCTCTGCACACACAGTATCCTGTACTAATCACTGCTCTCTCTGCACACACAGTATCCTGTACTAATCACTGCTCACTCTGCACACACAGCATCCTGTACTAATCACTGCTCCTCTCTGCACACACAGTATCCTGTACTAATCACTGCTCCCTCTGCACACACAGTATCCTGTACTAATCACTGCTCACTCTGCACACACAGCATCCTGTACTAATCACTGCTCTCTCTGCACACACAGTATCCTGTACTAATCACTGCCTCCTCTGCACACACAGCATCCTGTACTAATCACTGCTCCTCTCTGCACACACAGCATCCTGCACTAATCACTGCTCTCTCTGCACACACAGTATCCTGTACTAATCACTGCTACTCTCTGCACACACAGAATCCTGTACTAATCACTGCTCTCTCTGCACACACAGTATCCTGTACTAATCACTGCTCCCCTCTGCACACACAGTATCCTGTACTAATCACTGCTCCCCTCTGCACACACATTATCCTGTACTAATCACTGCTCCCCTCTGCACACACAGCATCCTGTACTAATCACTGCTCTCTCTGCACACACAGCATCCTGTACTAATCACTGCTCCTCTCTGCACACACAGTATCCTGTACTAATCACTGCTCTCTCTGCACACACAGTATCCTGTACTAATCACTGCCTTCCTCTGCACACACAGTATCCTGTACTAATCACTGCTCTCTCTGCACACACAGTATCCTGTACTAATCACTGCACCTCTCTGCACACACAGCATCCTGTACTAATCACTGCTCCTCTCTGGACACACAGTATCCTGTACTAATCACTGCTCTCTCTGCACACACAGTATCCTGTACTAATCACTGCTCCCCTCTGCACACACAGTATCCTGTACTAATCACTGCTCCCCTCTCCACACACAGTATCCTGTACTAATCACTGCTCCCCTCTGCACACACAGTATCCTGTACTAATCACTGCTCTCTCTGCACACACAGTATCCTGTACTAATCACTGCACCTCTCTGCACACACATCCTGTACTAATCACTGCACCTCTCTGCACACACAGTATCCTGTACTAATCACTACTCCCCTCTGCACACACAGTATCCTGTACTAATCACTGCTCTCTCTGCACACACAGTATCCTGTACTAATCACTGCTCCCCTCTGCACACACAGCATCCTGTACTAATCACTGCTCTCTCTGCACACACAGTATCCTGTACTAATCACTGCTCCTCTCTGCACACACAGTATCCTGTACTAATCACTGCTCTCTCTGCACACACAGCATCCTGTACTAATCACTGCTCGCCTCAGCACACACAGTATCCTGTACTAATCACTGCTCCCTCTGCACACACAGTATCCTGTACTAATCACTGCTCCTCTCTGCACACACAGCATCCTGTACTAATCACTGCTCTCTCTGCACACACAGTATCCTGTACTAATCACTGCTCTCTCTGCACACACAGTATCCTGTACTAATCACTGCTCTCCTCAGCACACACAGTATCCTGTACTAATCACTGCTCCCCTCTGCACACACAGTATCCTGTACTAATCACTGCTCCCTCTGCACACACAGTATCCTGTACTAATCACTGCTCCCTCTGCACACACAGTATCCTGTACTAATCACTGCTCCTCTCTGCACACACAGCATCCTGTACTAATCACTGCTCTCTCTGCACACACAGTGTCCTGTACTAATCACTGCTCTCTCTGCACACACAGTATCCTGTACTAATCACTGCTCTCTCTGCACACACAGTATCCTGTACTAATCACTGCTCTCCTCAGCACACACAGTATCCTGTACTAATCACTGCTCTCCTCTGCACACACAGCATCCTGTACTAATCACTGCTCTCTCTGCACACACAGTATCCTGTACTAATCACTGCTCCTCTCTGCACACACAGTATCCTGTACTAATCACTGCTCTCTCTGCACACACAGCATCCTGTACTAATCACTGCTCGCCTCAGCACACACAGTATCCTGTACTAATCACTGCTCCCTCTGCACACACAGTATCCTGTACTAATCACTGCTCCTCTCTGCACACACAGCATCCTGTACTAATCACTGCTCTCTCTGCACACACAGTATCCTGTACTAATCACTGCTCTCTCTGCACACACAGTATCCTGTACTAATCACTGCTCTCCTCAGCACACACAGTATCCTGTACTAATCACTGCTCCCCTCTGCACACACAGTATCCTGTACTAATCACTGCTCCCTCTGCACACACAGTATCCTGTACTAATCACTGCTCCCTCTGCACACACAGTATCCTGTACTAATCACTGCTCCTCTCTGCACACACAGCATCCTGTACTAATCACTGCTCTCTCTGCACACACAGTGTCCTGTACTAATCACTGCTCTCTCTGCACACACAGTATCCTGTACTAATCACTGCTCTCTCTGCACACACAGTATCCTGTACTAATCACTGCTCTCTCTGCACACACAGTATCCTGTACTAATCACTGCTCTCCTCAGCACACACAGTATCCTGTACTAATCACTGCTCTCCTCTGCACACACAGCATCCTGTACTAATCACTGCTCACCTCTGCACACACAGTATCCTGTACTAATCACTGCTCACCTCTGCACACACAGTATCCTGTACTAATCACTGCTCTCTCTGCACACACAGTATCCTGTACTAATCACTGCTCCTCTCTGCACACACAATATCCTGTACTAATCACTGCTCTCTCTGCACACACAGTATCCTGTACTAATCACTGCTCTCTCTGCACACACAGTATCCTGTACTAATCACTGCTATCTCTGCACACACAGTATCCTGTACTAATCACTGCTCTCTCTGCACACACAGTATCCTGTACTAATCACTGCTCCACTCTGCACACACAGCATCCTGTACTAATCACTGCTCCCCTCTGCACACACAGCATCCTGTACTAATCACTGCTCTCTCTGCACACACAGTATCCTGTACTAATCACTGCTATCTCTGCACACACAGTATCCTGTACTAATCACTGCTCTCTCTGCACACACAGTATCCTGTACTAATCACTGCTCTCTCTGCACACACAGTATCCTGTACTAATCACTGCTCTCTCTGCACACACAGTATCCTGTACTAATCACTTCTCTCTCTGCACACACAGTATCCTGTACTAATCACTGCTCTCTCTGCACACACAGTATCCTGTACTAATCACTGCTCCCTCTGCACACACAGTATCCTGAACTAATCACTGCTCCCTCTGCACACACAGCATCCTGTACTAATCACTGCTCCCCTCTGCACGCACAGCATCCTGTTCTAATCGCTGCTCCCACATGCACGCATCCTTTGCTGCTAATCGCGGTGTTCGCTATCTCTGCCTTTACAGATACCTCCGTGCCACTACCTCATTCCTACAGCCCTCGCTATGTTGAGGCCGCGTGGTATTCCTGGTGGGTTAAACAGGGCTTCTTTACACCAGAGTATCAGGTGAGTAGTACAGGATGCTGTGTGTGGTGTGTGTGTGTGTGTGTGTGTAGAGAAGGGGCTGGGATTAGTGTAGGATGCTGTGTGTGTGTGTGTTTGTGTGCGTGCGCAGAGATGGGGCTGGGATTAGTGTAGTATACTGTGTGTGTGTGTGTGTGTGTGTGTGTGTGTGTAGAGAAGGGGCTGGGATTAGTGTAGTATACTGTGTGTGTGTGTGTGTGTGTGTGTGTGTGTGTAGAGAAGGGGCTGGGATTAGTGTAGTATACTGTGTGTGTGTGTGTGTGTGTGTGTGTGTGTGTGTGTGGAGAAGAGGCTGGGATTATTGTAGGATACTGTGTGTGTGTGTGTGTGTGTGTGTGTATAGAGAAGGGGCTGGGATTATTGTAGGATACTGTGAGTGCGCAGAGAAGGGGCTGGGATTAGTGTAGGATACTGAGTGTGTGTGTGTGTGTGGAGGAGGAGCTGTGATTAGGATATTGTGTGTGTGTGTGGTGTGTGTGTGTGTGTGTGTGAGGAGGAGGAGGAACAGGGATTAGTACAGGTTCTGTGTGTGTTTTTGTGGAGGAGCTGGGATAAGTATACGATACTGTGTGTGTGTGTGTGTGTGTGTGTGTGTGTGTGTGTGGAGGAGCTGGGATTAGTATAGGATACTGTTTGTGTGTATGTGTGTGTATCAGAGGAAGAGCAGTGATTAGTACAGGATACTGTGTGTGTATGTGTGTGTAGAGGAGTATCAGGGATTGGTACAGGATACTGTGTGTGTGGTGGAAGAGTTGGGATTAGTACAGAATACTGTGTGTGTTTGTTTGTGGAGGAGCTGGGATTAGTATAGGATTGTGTGTGTGTGTGTGTGTGTGTGTGTGTGTGTGTGTGTGTGGGAAGAGGAGTAGTAGGGATTGTCACGGGAGACCAGTACTTTTACACCGAAACCACCGGGATCACTTACTCCAGACAGGACAAAGTTGTTGAATAAAATGAGGTTTATTCTGGCACGCCAGCAGATACAACAAAGATGCACAAAACAAGATACAATACCAACTGGGGGCCTGGGGAGTAGACGCTAGGTGCAGGGGCCTGCTTCATGAAGGCTTGCCCTGTCTACTTCTCAGCCAGGACATCAGAGGGCTGATCACACAGCAGCCATTCACATGAATCTCCAGCTGGTCACTATAAAGGTCCAACCTCTTTTACAGAATGACTCAGTCTCTCAGATAGTCCTCTGAGGGAATCTCTCCACACTCCTTCCCAGGGTGTCTCTCAGTCTCTGTTAGCCTCTCTTGCTCTCAGATGCTCTCTGAAGGCAGATCTGATTCTCTGATCAGCAGCACCCCTTATATATCCCCCATGTGGCTATTCTTTACATGGGAGGGGGCTGCTGAACAATCAGAGCATGGATTAGGTTGGTGCCACAACAGCCAGAGGGCATGCTAAGAGCCCATCCCCATCCCTGATTGTTCACTCTTTCTCACCAAATGTCTGTAACACCTCCACGCTCCCAACCATTGTCTCTCCAGGAACCTCGGCTGATTAAATCACAGAGTCCTCTCCATAGAGATGACAGTAACAATGGAATATCTCGTTTGCTTTCTTGCAGGGCTGACACCCAAAGCACATTACAGAACAATGTTTATTCACTGAACGGTGGGATTGCATTTACAGGGAATAATAAATACACACTTGGAAATACATTTACACATTCCCTGTTCTTCCCCAGATATTTAAAGTACATTTGGCCAAAGTAAGCCTTACTGCAGGGGGGCGCAAACTTTTTTCCCTGCGCCCCCTGCCGGCTGTCCCCTCCCTCCCGCGCCCCCCCCAACCCCAACTTACCCTCGCACCGGCGTAATGACGTCACGTTGCCATAGCAACGTGACGTCACATGACCGCGCAGCGTCATTTTGACGCCACGTTGCCATGGCGACGCCGGGAGGAAGCCGCCGGAGCCACGGGTAAGTATGGTTTACAGAGGCCCTGCAGCTCCCCCGGCACTTAATTTAAGTGCCTTCGGGAAGCGCGCGGGGCCTCTGTAAACCCCGCGCCCCCCGTCGGCAGTCTCGCGCCCCCCCTGGGGGTCGCGCCCCACAGATTGCGCACCGCTGCCTTACTGTACAAAGGTGGCCAAGTTACATAGATTTATTGGTAGCTAGCTGGGCTTCATCCCAGTTTTGTGATTCCAGCTAGCCCTACCGTCACAGGGATTAGTACAGGATAGTGTGTGTGTGTGTGTGTGTGTGTGTGTGTGTGTGTGGAGGAGGAGCTGGGATTAGTATAGGATGCTGTGTGTGTGGAGGAGCTGGGATTAGTATAGGATACTGTTTGTGTGTGTGTTTGTATTAGAGGAAGAGCAGGGATTAGTGGAGGATACAGCGTGTGTAGAGGTGGAGGAGCAGGGATTATTATAGGATACTGTGTGTGTGTATAGAGGTGGGGCTGGAATGAGTACAGAATACTGTGTGTGTGTAGAGGAGGAGCTGTGATTAGTGCAGGATAGTGTGTGTGTGTGTGTGTGTGTGTGTGTATAGAAGAGGAGCTGTGATTAGTATAGTATACTGTGTGTATTTGTGTAGAGGAGGAACTGTGATTAGTACAGGATAGTGTGTGTGTGTGTAGAGGAGAAGCTAGGATCAGGTCAAAGATGTATTGATCCCACCCTCTTTGCAGAGTCGGCTCCCTCACTCTGCTCCAGAAACCTTCTCCCTCTGCATACCCCCTCCCAATGTCACCGGGTCCCTGCACCTTGGACACGCCCTTACGGTGGCCATCGAGGATTCCCTCGTCCGCTGGTGAGTGAGTGGGCAGAACGGCTGCCATCTTTATTTTATCCTCTTGGGGTCTCTAGAATAAGGAAAGACAAAAGAGAGAACCATCTAGAAAAGTGCTAGTTAGGTTTTTGGGAGGGACTTTGGGAGATCTGGAAAGTGGTGGGAGGAATATCTAGAAGTTCGGGGGGGTTTGCACTCATAGGGGCGGAGATTTTGAGATCTCACAATCTGTGTTTACTTCATGGGAATCCAGAAAAGCTCAGTTACATGTGTAGACGTGATCTAGAAGACCTAAAACACCTTGCTTGTGGGTGGGAGAGGCCTACAAGCCTTGCATAAGCTAAGATCTGGAAATCCTTGTTAAGAGGTTTGCAAAGTGGTCATAAGATGTTCTAGATCAGGGGTGGCCAACGCCACTCCTCAAGGGCCACCAGCAGGTCAAGGTTTTCTGGATACCCCTGCTTCAGTACAGGTGGCTCAGGCAGAATGACTGCACTGTTGGTGGTCCTTGAGGACTGGCGTTGGCCACCCCCTGATCTAGAACATCGTTGAGAGGTGGGGACTCTAGTCTTCTAGAAAGTAACAGCGGCAGGACTGTGAGACTGAACGGTCTAGGAAAGCAGGGTTGTATGTGAAGACGGGAGAGCTTCTAGAGTGTCCAACTTGCATGTAAAGAACGGTTGTATGTGAAGACGTGAGAGCTTCTAGAGTGTCCAACTTGCATGTAAAGAAGGGTTGTATGAGTTCTAGAAGACGTTGGCCAAACGTGATGTTCTAGAAACTCAAAGCCGGCAGTAGGGTGTCCACACTGGACCCTGCGTGTCCTATTCGCTCTCGCTCCAAGCTGATTTCCACGAGAGACTTGTCGGAGAAAGTCTATATCCTGAAGTTCTCTGATTTTAGAGTCTCTGGCCCGGATACGCGCAAATAACAACGACCGTCCGTGATGGCGTTGGCACACGCTTCGCGCCATGTGAAGTTGGCACTGCCTTGCATTGGCGTCAAATCACATGGTGGCGTGCCTGTGTCACCCAAAGGTGGCGTTACTCCCCACGTATAAAAGCAGAAGGATGAGGGAGTTGATGGATAACAGTTGACCACTAAGGGTTAATAGAGTTCCTTCAAATCACAATATGTTCCCAGTGAGTGAGTAGGTAGAGTAGAGCAGGTGAAGAAAACAGGTGGTTGGTTGTTCAATAATGAAAGGAATTTTTAATACAAGGTGCACACAATAAAAATCCCCTTACATGGCACTCACATTTGTTAGTGCCCTATGGGCAAATAATCTCATCTTTGCTATACTGTCTTTTTCCTCCGACACTGGATCCCTGGTGTGCGTCGTGGCTACGTCGCTTCGCGCGGCCCCCCCCGATTGCGGCCGCTGGGATTGACGCTCTGCTCGGCGCGGTGCTCTGACCTCAGTGGTTCCCGGTCCTTCGGTCTTCTTCCTCCTTCTCACTCCAACGCGTTTCGCTAGACAGGTGCTAGCTTCGTCGGGAATGCAGTAATATCTACTCTACCTACGGTTAAAATAGTCCGCCTCCTATTGGTCTGAGCAAAAACGTAGTCCGACAATGTCAATGGCCGATTCGCCAAAATCGGACTCTCAAAAACCAAATATCAGGGGCTCGTATGCGACCGGATAATAATTAAATACACAATTCTTTATAATCCCTAGACTGATACCTTAAATAATACACGGGTTTTTGGTAGCGCTGTCGCTCCGTATAAGTGCCGGCGACGGTGCATTTGTTTTGACGCGACGGCGGAGTCGCCGGCACTATAAGCGCAGCCTGACGCAGGAGATCTAGAACAGCATGAGCATGGCAGAGCGCTCTAGAACGTCACGATCCCGGGGAGATCTGCCAAATAATAACAACCTACAGTGGGGAGATCTAGAAACCCGTCCACTAAACGTTGTCTGTGACAGGAGAAGAATGCTGGGTCAGAAAGTCCTCTGGGTCCCCGGTTCCGACCACGCTGGAATTGCCACTCAGGTAAAGAGCTTGATCTCCTCTCCACCCCCTGCCCCCCTCACCACGTCCCCTGCCCCCCTCACCACGTCCCCTGCCCCCCTCACCACGTCCCCTGCCCTGTGACTCCCTGTTGGGCCCTGTCCTCCGTAGGCCGTGGTGGAGAAGAAGCTCTGGAAGGAACAAGGACTCTCGCGCCATGACGTAGGGCGGGAGGAGTTTACGGCGACCGTGTGGAAGTGGAAGGAGGAGTAAGTGCCGGCGCCGCCCTGTGGTCACTGTGTGTATTACAGGATGGGTCCTTTTTATATGAATGGGCGTGTCTATATTTTGTTTTTCTCTAGTTTCAGAATATATATATCTTATTTTTTTAGGAAAGGCGAAGAAATTTATCATCAACTCCAATCCCTTGGAGCTTCGCTGGACTGGGACAGGAGCTGCTTTACAATGGACCAAGTATGTCACCCTACTGTCTGTGTCACTGTGTCACCCTGCGGGGGGAGGGACAAACTCATAGCTCCCTTCTGTATGTGTCACTGTGTCACCCTGCGGGGGGAGGGACAGCCTCATAGGTCCCTACTGTCTGTGTCACTGTGTCACCCTGCGGGGGGAGGGACAAACTCATAGCTCCCTTCTGCATGTGTCACTGTGTCACCCTGCGGGGGGAGGTACAGACTCATAGCTCCCTTCTGTCTGTGTCACTGTGTCACCCTGCGGGGGAGGGACAGACTCATAGCTCCCTTCTGTCTGTGTCACTGTGTCACCCTGCGGGGGAGGGACAGACACATAGCTCCCTTCTGTCTGTGTCACTGTGTCACCCTGCGGGGGGGAGGGACAGGCTCATAGCTCCCTTCTGTCTGTGTCACTGTGTCACCCTGCGGGGGGAGGGACAGTCTCATAGCTCCCTTCTGTCTGTGTCACTGTGTCACCCTGCGGGGGAGGGACAGACACATAGCTCCCTTCTGTCTGTGTCACTGTGTCACCCTGCGGGGGGGAGGGACAGGCTCATAGCTCCCTTCTGTCTGTGTCACTGTGTCACCCTGCGGGGGGAGGGACAGGCTCATAGCTCCCTTCTGTCTGTGTCACTGGGTCACCCTGCGGGGGGAGGGACAGACTCATAGCTCCCTTCTGTCTGTCACTGTGTCACCCTGCGGGGGGAGGGACAGACTCATAGCTCCCTTCTGTCTGTGTCACTGTGTCACCCTGCGGGGGAGGGACAGCCTCATAGCTCCCTTCTGTCTGTGTCACTGTGTCACCCTGCGGGGGGAGGTACAGACTCATAGCTCCCTTCTGTCTGTGTCACTGTGTCACCCTGCGGGGGGAGGGACAGACTCATAGCTCCCTTCTGTCTGTGTCACTGTGACACCCTGCGGGGGGGGGGGGGGGGGGGGGGGGACAGACACATAGCTCCCTTCTGTCTGTGTCACTGTGTCACCCTGCGGGGGGAGGGACAGCCTCATAGCTCCATTCTGTCTGTGTCACTGGGTCACCCTGCGGGGGGAGGGACAGACTCATAGCTCCCTTCTGTCTGTGTCACTGTGTCACCCTGCGGGGGGAGGGACAGACTCATAGCTCCGTTCTGTCTGTGTCACTGTATCACCCTGCGGGGGGAGGGACAGACACATAGCTCCCTTCTGTCTGTCACTGTGTCACCCTGCGGGGGGAGGGACAGACTCATAGCTCCCTTCTGTCTGTGTCACTGTGTCAGCCTGCGGGGGGAGGGACAGACTCATAGCTCCCTTCTGTCTGTGTCACTGTCTCACCCTGCGGGGGAGGGACAGACTCATAGCTCCCTTCTGTCTGTGTCACTGTGTCACCCTGCGGGGGGAGGGACAGACTCATAGCTCCCTTCTGTCTGTGTCACTGTGTCACCCTGTGGGGGGAGGGACAGACTCATAGCTCCCTTCTGTCTGTGTCACTGTGTCACCCTGCAGGGGAGGGACAGACTCATAGCTCCCTTCTGTCTGTGTCACTGTGTCACCCTGCGGGGGGAGGGACAGACACATAGCTCCCTTCTGTCTGTGTCACTGTGTCACCCTGCGGGGGGAGGGACAGACTCATAGCTCCCTTCTGTCTGTGTCACTGTGTCACCCTGCGGGGGGAGGGACAGACTCATAGCTCCCTTCTGTCTGTGTCACTGTGTCACCCTGCGGGGGAGGGACAGTCTCATAGCTCCCTTCTGTCTGTGTCACTGTGTCACCCTGCGGGGGGAGGGACAGTCTCATAGCTCCCTTCTGTCTGTGTCACTGTGTCACCCTGCGGGGGGGAGGGACAGACTCATAGCTCCCTTCTGTCTGTGTCACTGTCTCACCCTGCGGGGGGAGGGACAGACTCATAGCTCCCTTCTGTCTGTGTCACTGCGACACCCTGCGGGGGGAGGGACAGACTCATAGCTCCCTTCTGTCTGTGTCACTGCGACACCCTGCGGGGGGAGAGACAGTCTCCTAGCTCCCTTCTGTCTGTGTCACTGTGTCACCCTGCGGGGGGAGGGACAGACTCATAGCTACCTTCTGTCTGTGTCACTGTGTCACCCTGTGGGGCGAGGGACAGACTCATAGCTCCCTTCTGTCTGTGTCACTGTGTCACCCTGCGGGGGGAGGGACAGACTCATAGCTCCCTTCTGTCTGTGTCACTGTGTCACCCTGCGGGGGGAGGGACAGACTCATAGCTCCCTTCTGTCTGTGTCACTGTATCACCCTGCGGGGGGAGGGACAGACTCATAGCTCCCTTCTGTCTGTGTCACTGTGTCACCCTGCGCGGGGGAGGGACAGACTCATAGCTCCCTTCTGTCTGTGTCACTGTATCACCCTGCGGGGGGAGGGACAGACTCATAGCTCCCTTCTGTCTGTGTCACTGTGTCACCCTGCGGGGGGAGGGACAGACTCATAGCTCCCTTCTGTCTGTGTCACTGTGTCACCCTGCGGGGGGAGGGACAGACTCATAGCTCCCTTCTGTCTGTGTCACTGTGTCACCCTGCGGGGGGAGGGACAGACTCATAGCTCCCTTCTGTCTGTGTCACTGTGTCACCCTGCGGGGGGAGGGACAGACTCAGAGCTCCCTTATGTCTGTGTCACTGTGTCACCCTGCGGGGGAGGGACAGACTCATAGCTCCCTTCTGTCTGTGTCACTGTGTCACCCTGCGGGGGGAGGGACAGACTCATAGCTCCCTTCTGTCTGTGTCCCTGTGTCACCCTGCGGGGGGAGGGACAGGCTCATAGCTCCCTTCTGTCTGTGTCACTGTGTCACCCTGCGGGGGGAGGGACAGGCTCATAGCTCCCTTCTGTCTGTGTCACTGTATCACCTTGTGGGGGGAGGGACAGACTCATAGCTCCCTTCTGTCTGTGTCACTGTGTCACCCTGCGGGGGAGGGACAGGCTCATAGCTCCCTTCTGTCTGTGTCACTGTGTCACCCTGCGGGGGGAGGGACAGACTCATAGCTCCCTTCTGTCTGTGTCACCCTGCGGGGGAGGGACAGCCTCATAGCTCCCTTCTGTCTGTGTCACTGTGTCACCCTGCGGGGGGAGGGACAGCCTCATAGCTCCCTTCTGTCTGTGTCACTCTGTCACCCTGCGGGGGGAGGGACAGACTCATAGCTCCCTTCTGTCTGTGTCACTGTCTCACCCTGCGGGGGGAGGGACAGACTCATAGCTCCCTTCTGTCTGTGTCACTGGGTCACCCTGCGGGGGGAGGGACAGACTCATAGCTCCCTTCTGTCTGTCACTGTGTCACCCTGCGGGGGGAGGGACAGACTCATAGCTCCCTTCTGTCTGTGTCACTGTGTCACCCTGCGGGGGAGGGACAGCCTCATAGCTCCCTTCTGTCTGTCACTGTGTCACCCTGCGGGGGAGGGACAGACTCATAGCTCCCTTCTGTCTGTGTCACTGTGTCACCCTGCGGGGGGAGGGACAGACTCATAGCTCCCTTCTGTCTGTGTCACTGTGTCACCCTGCGGGGGAGGGACAGACTCATAGCTCCCTTCTGTCTGTGTCACTGTGTCACCCTGCGGGGGGAGGTACAGACTCATAGCTCCCTTCTGTCTGTGTCACTGTGTCACCCTGCGGGGGGAGGGACAGACTCATAGCTCCCTTCTGTCTGTGTCACTGTGTCACCCTGCGGGGGAGGGACAGACTCATAGCTCCCTTCTGTCTGTGTCACTGTGTCACCCTGCGGGGGGAGGGACAGACTCATAGCTCCCTTCTGTCTGTGTCACTGTGTCACCCTGCGGGGGGAGGGACAGTCTCATAGCTCCCTTCTGTCTGTGTCACTGTGTCACCCTGCGGGGGGAGGAACAGACTCATAGCTCCCTTCTGTCTGTGTCACTGTGTCACCCTGCGGGGGGAGGGACAGTCTCATAGCTCCCTTCTGTCTGTGTCTCTGTGTCACCCTGCGGGGGAGGGACAGACTCATAGCTCCCTTCTGTCTGTGTCACTGTGTCACCCTGCGGGGGGAGGGACAGACTCATAGCTCCCTTCTGTCTGTGTCACTGTGTCACCCTGCGGGGGAGGGACAGACTCATAGCTCCCTTCTGTCTGTGTCACTGTGTCACCCTGCGGGGGGAGGGACAGTCTCCTAGCTCCCTTCTGTCTGTGTCACTGTGTCACCCTGCGGGGGAGGGCCAGACACATAGCTCCCTTCTGTCTGTGTCACTGTGTCACCCTGCGGGGGGAGGGACAGACTCATAGCTCCCTTCTGTCTGTGTCACTGTGTCACCCTGCGGGGGGAGGGACAGACTCATAGCTCCCTTCTGTCTGTGTCACTGTGTCACCCTGCGGGGGGGAGGGACAGACTCATAGCTCCCTTCTGTCTGTGTCACTGGGTCACCCTGCGGGGGGAGGGACAGACTCATAGCTCCCTTCTGTCTGTGTCACTGTGTCACCCTGCGGGGGGAGGGACAGTCTCATAGCTCCCTTCTGTCTGTGTCACTGTGTCACCCTGCGGGGGGAGGGACAGACTCATAGCTCCCTTCTGTCTGTGTCACTGTGACACCCTGCGGGGGGAGGGACAGACTCATAGCTCCCTTCTGTCTGTGTCACTGTGTCACCCTGCGGGGGGAGGGACAGACTGATTGCTCCCTTCTGTCTGTGTCACTGTGTCACTGTGTCACCCTGCGGTGGGAGGAACAGACTCATAGCTCCCTTCTGTCTGTGTCACTGTGTCACCCTGCGGGGGGAGGGACAGACTCATAGCTCCCTTCTGTCTGTGTCACTGCGTCACCCTGCGGGGGGAGGGACAGTCTCCTAGCTCCCTTCTGTCTGTGTCACTGTGTCACCCTGCGGGGGGAGGGACAGACTCATAGCTCCCTTCTGCCTGTGTCACTGTGTCACCCTGCGGGGGGGAGGGACAGACTCATAGCTCCCTTCTGTCTGTGTCACTGTGTCACCCTGCGGGGGAGGGACAGACTCATAGCCCCCTTCTGTCTGTGTCACTGTGTCACCCTGCGGGGGAGGGACAGACTGATTGCTCCCTTCTGTCTTTGTCACTGTGTCACCCTGCGGGGGGAGGGACAGGCTCATAGCTCCCTTCTGTCTGTGTCACTGTGTCACCCTGCGGGGGGAGGGACAGACTCATAGCTCCCTTCTGTCTGTGTCACTGTGTCACCCTGCGGGGGGAGGGACAGACTCATAGCCCCCTTCTGTCTGTGTCACTGTGTCACCCTGCGGGGGGAGGGACAGACTCATAGCTCCCTTCTGTCTGTGTCACTGTGTCCCTCTCACATTCAGGGCTTCTCTCGAGCGGTCTCGGAGGCCTTTGTCCGCCTGTATGAGGGTGGGTTGGTGTCCCGCCGACGCCGTCTCGTGAACTGGTCCTGTGCTCTACGCTCTGCTATATCTGACATAGAGGTGAGGCTTAAAACCAGAGACAGAACATGAAACACAGACAGAGCTCAGTGCACATCCAGTGAAACCTATACACGGTACAGTGCCTAATATATATGTATAGATATCTATTAAGTAAAATGGTCTTTTAGTTTAACATTTTGTCCAAAATTGTTGTAAGCCCCTGAGCCACTGCACGGCAGACCACAATTCAGGGGTCCCTAACACTAATATAAACTCTTAATAACCTGTGCAATAACAGGAAGAATGATTTATAGTAAATCTGTCAATATTAGTTGCAAAGTTCTGAGTCTGACTTTAGCTTTTATTAACCTGTACATTACCAGGAAAAGCACTCTGTTTTAGAGTTGTCACAATCATACTGTAAGCAAACAAGTTCCCCTGAGTGGGAGATGCTATGGAGTGAGCTTTTAACCATTTAAATGTGGGAGGGGGTGAGCTTCAACAAGACAGGAAGAGCCACCCTCCAATCAGCTAAGACCAGCTAAACAAGAATTGTAAAACATACAGGACACCCACAAGCTCATATTAAACCCCCAAATTAACCACAACATATATATAACAAGTGTCACAGAGGAGTGCTACTGAGCATAGAGGTGAGGCATCAGGAGGACTCTTTTTTTGTGAGTTATGTATCTAATTCTCTTCACTCTCTTTATCCCACTCTCCCCTCCCTTCTTCTTCTCTCCCTTCCTTCTTCTACAGCCCTCTCCCTCCCTCTCTCTCCCTCCCTCTCTCTCTCCCCTCTCTCTCTCCCTCTCTCTCTCTCCCCCTCTCTCTCTCTCCCCCCCTCTCTCTCTCTCCCCCCTCTCTCCTCTCTCCCTCCCCCTCCCTCTCCCTCCCTCCCTCTCTCCCCCCCCCTCTCTCTCCCCCCCCTCGCTCTCATTCCCCCCCTCGCTCTCATTCCCCCCTCGCTCTCTCTCCCCCCTTCGCTCTCATTCCCCCCTCGCTCTCCCCCCCTCGCTTTCTCCCCCCCTCGCTCTCTCCCCCCTCGCTCTCTCTCCCCCCTCGCTCTCTCTCCCCCCTCGCTCTCTCTCTCTCCCCCCCTCGCTCTCTCTCCCCCCCCTCGCTCTCTCTCCCCCCCCTCGCTCTCTCTCCCCCCCCTCACTCTCTCTCCCCCCCTCGCTCTCTCTCCCCCCCTCGCTCTCTCTCCCCCCCCTCGCTCTCTTTCCCCCCCCCTCGCTCTCTTTCCCCCCCTCGCTCTCTTTCCCCCCCTTCGCTCTCTTTCCCCCCCTCGCTCTCTTTCCCCCCCTCGCTCTCTTTCCCCCCCTCGCTCTCTTCCCCCCCCTCGCTCTCTTCCCCCCCCTCGCTCTCTTCCCCCCCTCGCTCTCTTCCCCCCCCCTCGCTCTCTTCCCTCCCCTCGCTCTCTCTCCCCCCCTCGCTCTCTCTCCCCCCCTCGCTCTCTCTCCCCCCCTCGCGCTCTCTCCCCCCCTCGCTCTTTCTCCCCCCTCGCTCTCTCTCCCCCCCCTCGCTCTCTCCCCCGCCCCCCCGCTCTCTCCCCCCTTGCTCTCTCCCCCCTCGCTCTCTCCCCCCCTCGCTCTCTCCACCCCCCGCTCTCTCCCCCCTCGCTCTCTCCCCCCCTCGCTCTCTTCCCCCCCCCTCGCTCTCTTCCCCCCCCTCGCTCTCTCCCCCCCCTCGCTCTCTTCCCCCCCCTCGCTCTCTTCCCCCCCTCGCTCTCTCCCCCCCTCGCTCTCTTCCAACCCCCTCGCTCTCTTCCCCCCCCCCTCGCTCTCTCTTCCCCCCTCGCTCTCTCTCCCCCCCTCGCTCTCTCCCCCCTCACTCTCTCTCCCCCCCTCGCTCTCTTTCCCCCCCTTCGCTCTCTTTCCCCCCCCCTTCGCTCTCTTTCCCCCCCCCCCTCGCTCTCTTTCCCCCCCTCGCTCTCTTTCCCCCCCTCGCTCTCTTTCCCCCCCTCGCTCTCTCTTCCCCCCCTCGCTCTCTCTTCCCCCCCCCTCGCTCTCTTTCCCCCCCTCGCTCTCTTTCCCCCCCTCGCTCTCTCTTCCCCCCCCCTCGCTCTCTCTTCCCCCCCTTGCTCTGCTCTCTCAGCCCTGACCCTGTATAACACACACACTGGTGTCTCTGCCCTGCAGGTAGAGGGCAAACAGCTGACCGGTAAGACGTATCTCTCGGTCCCTGGCTACCACAGGAAGATTCCCTTTGGGCTCCTGTTCAACTTCGCTTACCCCACCGAAGAGGGAGGTAAAATACCCAGAATCCATCCACTTCTCCCCCACGGCTCTCTGTGTCACGGCTCTCTCCTTTACTCTCTCTCTACCTCTCTTCCCCCCCCCCACCAAAATAAATATTCTACCTTTCACTCTTCCTCTCTAAGATGATGAGATTTCGGTGGCCACCACCCGTCCGGAGACCATGTTGGGTGACACGGCGGTGGCCGTTCACCCAGATGACTCCAGATACCTGGTGAGTTTTTGTAGAGGTCTGCTACCGTGATGGTCCCGGGGACATTAATAAACCCTTGTTGGCCCTGAGACAAAAGGTCTAGAGGGGTTGAGGAGGGACCTCTCATAAGAAGAGAGGGAGGACGAATGAGGGAGATGGAGAGAGGGGAAGAGGAAAGGACGAATGAGGGGGATGGAAGAGATGGGGTGATAGAGAGTGAGGGAGGGAGAGCGATGGCGTGGATGGATGGAGAAATGGTTGCAGAGAGACATAGATGGAGTTTGATAAGGAAGTATGGAGAAATCGGAGTAACGGAGGGAGAATGTGGATGGAGGCACACTGATGGCCGGACGCTCCGTTTGCTGGCTTGCCGGGCGCTCCGTTTGCCGGCTGGCCGGGCGCTCCGTTTGCCGGCTGGCCGGACGCTCAGTTTGCCGGCTGGCCGGGCGCTCCGTTTGCCGGCTGGCCGGACGCTCCGTTTGCCGGCTGGCCGGACGCTCCGTTTGCCGGCTGGCCGACGCTCCGTTTGCCGGCTGGCCGGACGCTCCGTTTGCCGGCTGGCCGGACGCTCCGTTTGCCGGCTGGCCGGACGCTCCGTTTGCCGGCTGGCCGGACGCTCCGTTTGCCGGCTGGCCGGACGCTCCGTTTGCCGGCTGGCCGGACGCTCCGTTTGCCGGCTGGCCGGATGCTCCTTTTGCCGGCTGGCCGGACGCTCCTTTTGCCGGCTGGCCGGACGCTCCGTTTGCCGGCTGGCCGGACCCTCCGTTTGCCGGCTGGCCGGACCCTCCATTTGCCGGCTGGCCGGACCCTCCTTTTGACGGCCGGACAGCTAGCCACACCGGAATAGATGTAACAAATCGAGACACATGGACACAAGGGTAGACAGAGACCAATGTTTGGAACGATAGATGGATAATAGAAGTGTGAGATCATATTATTATATCATATAATACAGTGATTCCCAACAGTGGATCTGTCGAGGGGGGCGTCTCCAAGGGGTTCGGACACAATTACTGCAATGGCAGATCCCCGGCAGCATAGCGGGGTCCCGAGCCCGTGTGGGGACTGGGCACCTAGCAAGACCCCAAACTGCACCTTCAGGTGGGGGGGGGGGGCTGTAGCTGCCCCTTACAGCAGGGCCTTCCAAAGTCGCTTCCCACAATGCTTTGCATCCGCAGCAGTTTGGGGCCTTACGAAGCGTTGGTTAAGGACGCCGCCCGGCCTGGGATTGGTCCCACAGGTTTGTCGGCGCCTGTCCGATGAGTCGGCGATGAGATTTATTAATTTGGGGTTCGCGGGACGTATATTGTCCAGCAGGGGTTAGCGCAGTGTAAAAAATGACTGGGAACCACTGATATATAATGAATATATATTATAAGGGGGGTGTTCTTATAACGGTGTCCCTCCTATGAGAACGGGCACATCGGGGGCTGGGAGGAAATGTTCCTAAAAGGGGGGTGTTCTTATAACCGGGTTTATTTTTTTGCCCCCTCCAGAGGTTCCATGGGACGAGGCTGCGCCACCCCTTTACGGGGCAGTTGATCCAGTTGTTACCCACAACCTCGTGGACCCAGGGTTCGGCACAGGTAATGGTAGCCCAGGCTGGCGGGATCGGCCTGTGTCTCGTCTCCTTACAAGCAACAGTGGCTGCCGCGGAAGGCATTTCACCAACAAAGCTGTGGATTGGCCGGGCTCATTGTCAGTCGCACACTAAGCCCCACCCCTTTTCAGCTATTGGAATGTTCCATTCACCCACAGTTCACAGGGGAGCTCGCCTTACCTCCTGGCACAGGAGGGATATACAGAGCCTGGCACCTCTAGGGCTGGCACAGGGAGGTATACAGAGCCTGGCACCTCTAGGGCTGGCACAGGGAGGTACAGAGCCTGGCACCTCTAGGAATGGCACAGGGAGGTATACAGAGCCTGGCACCTCTAGGGCTGACACGGGGTGGTATACAGAGCCTGGCACCTCTAGGGCTGGCACGGGGTGGTATACAGAGCCTGGTACCTCTAGGGCTGGCACAGGGGGTATACAGAGCCTGGCACCTCTAGGAATGGCACGGGGAGGTATACAGAGCCTGGCACCTCTAGGGCTGGCACGGGGTGGTATACAGAGCCTGGTACCTCTAGGGCTGGCACAGGGGGTATACAGAGCCTGGCACCTCTAGGGCTGGCACAGGGGGATATACAGAGCCTGGCACCTCTAGGGCTGGCACAGGGGGATATACAGAGCCTGCCACCTCCAGGGCTGGCACAGGGGGATATGGAGACAGGCACCTCTAGGGCTGGCACAGGGGGATATACAGAGCCTGGCACCTCTAGGGCTGGCACAGGGGGATATACAGAACCTGGCACCTCTAGGGCTGGCACAGGGGGATATACAGAGCCTGGCACCTCTAGGGCTGGCACAGGGGGATATGGAGACAGGCACCTCTAGGGCTGGCACAGGGGGATATACAGAGCCTGGCACCTCTAGGGCTGGCACAGGGGTTATACAGAGCCTGGCACCTATAGGGCAGGCACGGGATATGGAGACAGGCACCTCTAGGACTGGCACAGGGGGATATACAGAGCCTGGCACCTCTAGGACTGGCACAGGGAGATATACAGAGCCCGGCACCTTTAGGGCAGGCACGGGATATGGAGACAGGCACCTCTAGGGCTGGCACAGGGGGATATACAGAGCCTGGCACCTCTAGAGCTGGCACAGGGTGATATACAGAGCCTGGCACCTCTAGGGCTGGCACAGGGGGATATACAGAGCCTGGCACCTCTAGGACTGGCACAGGGAGATATACAGAGCCCGGCACCTCTAGGGCAGGCACGGGATATGGAGACAGGCACCTCTAGGACTGACTGTCACCTGTAGGAGCAGTGAAGGTTACCCCGGCCCACAGCCTGATGGATTTTGAGCTGGCGCAGGACCTGGCGCTGCCGGCGGTGTCTGTGATCAGTGAGGATGGGACAGTGACGGAGGCCGGCGGAGACTGGATCAGGGTACAGAGCGCCCACACTCCTCTTCCTTTCTCACCTCTCTCTCTTTCTCTCTCGCTCTCTTTCTCTCTCTCTCTCTTTCTCTCTCTCTTTCTCTCTCTCTCTCTTTCTCTCTCGCTCTCTTTCGCTCTCGCTCTCTTTCGCTCTCGCTCTCTTTCGCTCTCGCTCTCTTTCGCTCTCGCTCTCTTTCGCTCTCGCTCTCTTTCGCTCTCGCTCGCTTTCGCTCTCGCTCGCTTTCGCTCTCGCTCGCTTTCGCTCTCGCTCTCGCTCTCTTTCGCTCTCGCTCTCTTTCGCTCTCGCTCTCTTTCGCTCTCGCTCTCTTTCGCTCTCGCTCTCTTTCGCTCTCGCTCTCTTTCGCTCTCTGCCCCCTCTTCTCTCTCTGCCCCCTCTTCTCTCTCTGCCCCCTCTTCTCTCTCTGCCCCCTCTTCTCTCTCTGCCCCCTCTTCTCTCTCTGCCCCCTCTTCTCTCTCTGCCCCCTCTTCTCTCTCTGCCTTCTCTCTCTCTCTGCCTTCTCTCTCTCTCTGCCCTCTCTCTCTCTCTTTCTCTCTTTCTCTTTCTCTCTCTCTCTCTCTCTCTCTCTCTCTCTGCCCCCTCTTCTCTCTCTCTCTGCCCCCTCTTCTCTCTCTCTGCCCCCTCTTCTCTCTCTCTGCCCTCTCTCTCTGCCCTCTCTCTCTCTCTCTCTCTCTCTCCCTCTCTCTCTCTGCACTCTCTCTCTCTCTCTCTCTCTCTCTCTCTCTGCACTCTCTCTCTCTGCCCTCTTTTCTCTTTCTTTCGCTCTCTCTCTGCCCCCTCTTCTCTCTCTCTGCCCTCTCTCTCTCTGCCCTCTCTCTCTGCCCTCTCTCTCTCTCTCTCTCTCTCTCTCCGCACTCTCTCTCTCCGCCCTCTCTCTCTCTGCCCTCTCTCTCTGCCCTCTCTCTCTGCCCTCTCTCTCTCTCTCTGCCCTCTCTCTCTCTCTGCCCTCTCTCTCTCTTTCTCTCTCTCTCTGCCCCCCCTTCCCACCTCTCTCTTTCTCTCTCTCACACACTTTCTCCATCTCTCTCAGGGTGTGAAGAGGTTTGATGCCAGAGAGCAGATCCTGGACAGTCTGCGAGAGAGAGGACTCTACAGAGGCAGCCGTGAGCACGCCATGCTGCTTCCAGTCTGCAGGTATACAGTGTAACGCGGGTATATCATGCCATGCTGCTGCCAGTCTGCAGGTATACAGTGTAACGCGGGTATATCATGCCATGCTGCTGCCAGTCTGCAGGTATACAGTGTAACGCGGGTATATCATGCCATGCTGCTGCCAGTCTGCAGGTATACAGTGTAACGCGGGTATATCATGCCATGCTGCTGCCAGTCTGCAGGTATACAGTGTAACGCGGGTATATCATGCCATGCTGCTGCCAGTCTGCAGGTATACAGTGTAACGCGGGTATATCATGCCATGCTGCTCCAGTCTGCAGGTATACAGTGTAACGCGTCACGGTGTATATTCCCATGGGTATATCATGCCATGCTGCTGCCAGTCTGCAGGTATACAGTGTAACGCGTCACTGTGTATATTCCCATGGGTATATCATGCCATGCTGCTGCCAGTCTGCAGGTATACAGTGTAACGCGCTCACGGTGTATATTCCCATGGGTATATCATGCCATGCTGCTTCCAGTCTGCAGGTATACAGTGTAACGCGCTCACTGTGTATATTCCCATGGGTATATCATGCCATGCTGCTCCCAGTCTGCAGGTATACAGTGTAACGCGTCACTGTGTATATTCCCATGGGTATATCATGCCATGCTGCTCCAGTCTGCAGGTATACAGTGTAACGCGTCACTGTGTATATTCCCATGGGTATATCACGCCATGCTGCTTCCAGTCTGCAGGTATAAAAGTGTAACGCGTCACGGTGTATATTCCCATGGGTATATCACGCCATGCTGCTTCCAGTCTGCAGGTATACAGTGTAACGTGTCACTGTGTATATTCCCATGGGTATATCATGCCATGCTGCTTCCAGTCTGCAGGTATACAGTGTAACGCGCTCACTGTGTATATTCCCATGGGTATAACATGCCATGCTGCTGCCAGTCTGCAGGTATACAGTGTAACGTGTCACTGTGTATATTCCCATGGTATATCATGCCATGCTGCTGCCAGTCTGCAGGTATACAGTGTAACGCGCTCACTGTGTATATTCCCATGGGTATAACATGCCATGCTGCTTCCAGTCTGCAGGTATACAGTGTAACGTGTCACTGTGTATATTCCATGGTTATATCATGCCATGCTGCTGCCAGTCTGCAGGTATACAGTGTAACGTGTCACTGTGTATATTCCCATGGGTATATCACGCCATGCTGCTGCCAGTCTGCAGGTATACAGTGTAACGCGTCACGGTGTATATTCCCATGGGTATATCATGCCATGCTGCTGCCAGTCTGCAGGTATACAGTGTAACGCGCTCACTGTGTATATTCCCATGGGTATAACATGCCATGCTGCTGCCAGTCTGCAGGTATACAGTGTAACGCGTCACGGTGTATATTCCCATGGGTATATCATGCCATGCTGCTGCCAGTCTGCAGGTATACAGTGTAACGCGCTCACGGTGTATATTCCCATGGGTATAACATGCCATGCTGCTGCCAGTCTGCAGGTATACAGTGTAACGTGCTCACGGTGTATATTCCCATGGGTATATCATGCCATGCTGCTTCCAGTCTGCAGGTATACAGTGTAACGCGCTCACGGTGTATATTCCCATGGGTATATCATGCCATGCTGCTTCCAGTCTGCAGGTATACAGTGTAACGTGTCACTGTGTATATTCCCATGGGTATATCACGCCATGCTGCTTCCAGTCTGCAGGTATACAGTGTAACGTGTCACTGTGTATATTCCCATGGGTATATCATGCCATGCTGCTGCCAGTCTGCAGGTATACAGTGTAACGCGCTCACTGTGTATATTCCCATGGGTATATCATGCCATGCTGCTTCCAGTCTGCAGGTATACAGTGTAACGTGTCACTGTGTATATTCCCATGGGTATATCATGCCATGCTGCTGCCAGTCTGCAGGTATACAGTGTAACGCGCTCACGGTGTATATTCCCATGGGTATATCATGCCATGCTGCTTCCAGTCTGCAGGTATACAGTGTAACGCGCTCACTGTGTATATTCCCATGGGTATATCATGCCATGCTGCTGCCAGTCTGCAGGTATACAGTGTAACGCGTCACGGTGTATATTCCCATGGGTATATCATGCCATGCTGCTGCCAGTCTGCAGGTATACAGTGTAACGCGTCACTGTGTATATTCCCATGGGTATATCAGGCCATGCTGCTGCCAGTCTGCAGGTATACAGTGTAACGCGCTCACTGTGTATATTCCCGTGGGTATATCATGCCATGCTGCTCCCAGTCTGCAGGTATACAGTGTAACGCGCTCACGGTGTATATTCCAGTGGGTATAACATGCCATGCTGCTGGCAGTCTGCAGGTATACAGTGTAACGTGTCACGGTGTATATTCCCATGGGTATATCATGCCATGCTGCTCCCAGTCTGCAGGTATACAGTGTAACGCGCTCACTGTGTATATTCCCATGTGTATATCATGCCATGCTGCTGCCAGTCTGCAGGTATACAGTGTAACACGTCACTGTGTATATTCCCATGGGTATATCATGCCATGCTGCTGCCTGTCTGCAGGTAACAGTGTAACGCGCTCACGGTGTATATTCCCATGGGTATATCATGCCATGCTGCTGCCAGTCTGCAGGTATACAGTGTAACACGTCACTGTGTATATTCCCATGGGTATATCATGCCATGCTGCTGCCAGTCTGCAGGTATACAGTGTAACACGTCACGGTGTATATTCCCATGGGTATATCATGCCATGCTGCTCCCAGTCTGCAGGTATACAGTGTAACGCGTCACTGTGTATATTCCCATGGGTATATCATGCCATGCTGCTGCCAGTCTGCAGGTATACAGTGTAACACGTCACTGTGTATATTCCCATGGGTATATCATGCCATGCTGCTGCCAGTCTGCAGGTATACAGTGTAACACGTCACGGTGTATATTCCCATGGGTATATCATGCCATGCTGCTCCCAGTCTGCAGGTATACAGTGTAACACGTCACGGTGTATATTCCCATGGGTATATCATGCCATGCTGCTTCCAGTCTGCAGGTATACAGTGTAACGCGTCACGGTGTATATTCCCATGGGTATATCATGCCATGCTGCTGCCAGTCTGCAGGTATACAGTGTAACGTGCTCACGGTGTATATTCCCATGGGTATATCATGCCATGCTGCTTCCAGTCTGCAGGTATACAGTGTAACGCGTCACTGTGTATATTCCCATGGGTATATCATGCCATGCTGCTCCCAGTCTGCAGGTATACAGTGTAACGCGCTCACTGTGTATATTCCCATGGGTATGTCATGCCATGCTGCTGCCAGTCTGCAGGTATACAGTGTAACGTGTCACTGTGTATATTCCCATGGGTATATCATGCCATGCTGCTGCCAGTCTGCAGGTATACAGTGTAACGCGTCACTGTGTATATTCCCATGGGTATATCATGCCATGCTGCTTCCAGTCTGCAGGTATACAGTGTAACGCGCTCACGGTGTATATTCCCATGGGTATATCATGCCATGCTGCTGCCAGTCTGCAGGTATACAGTGTAACGTGTCACTGTGTATATTCCCATGGGTATATCACGCCATGCTGCTGCCAGTCTGCAGGTATACAGTGTAACACGTCACTGTGTAAATTCCCATGGGTATATCATGCCATGCTGCTTCCAGTCTGCAGGTATACAGTGTAACGCGTCACTGTGTATATTCCCATGGGTATATCATGCCATGCTGCTGCCAGTCTGCAGGTATACAGTGTAACGCGTCACTGTGTATATTCCCATGGGTATATCATGCCATGCTGCTCCCAGTCTGCAGGTATACAGTGTAACGCGCTCACTGTGTATATTCCCATGGGTATATCATGCCATGCTGCTGCCAGTCTGCAGGTATACAGTGTAACACGCTCACGGTGTATATTCCCATGGGTATATCATGCCATGCTGCTTCCAGTCTGCAGGTATACAGTGTAACGTGTCACGGTGTATATTCCCATGGGTATATCATGCCATGCTGCTCCAGTCTGCAGGTATACAGTGTAACGCGTCACGGTGTATATTCCCATGGGTATATCATGCCATGCTGCTCCCAGTCTGCAGGTATACAGTGTAACGTGCTCACTGTGTATATTCCCATGGGTATATCAGGCCATGCTGCTGCCAGTCTGCAGGTATACAGTGTAACGCGCTCACTGTGTATATTCCCGTGGGTATATCATGCCATGCTGCTCCCAGTCTGCAGGTATACAGTGTAACGCGCTCACGGTGTATATTCCCATGGGTATAACATGCCATGCTGCTGGCAGTCTGCAGGTATACAGTGTAACGTGTCACGGTGTATATTCCCATGGGTATATCATGCCATGCTGCTCCCAGTCTGCAGGTATACAGTGTAACGCGCTCACTGTGTATATTCCCATGTGTATATCATGCCATGCTGCTGCCAGTCTGCAGGTATACAGTGTAACACGTCACTGTGTATATTCCCATGGGTATATCATGCCATGCTGCTGCCTGTCTGCAGGTATACAGTGTAACGCGCTCACGGTGTATATTCCCATGGGTATATCATGCCATGCTGCTGCCAGTCTGCAGGTATACAGTGTAACACGTCACTGTGTATATTCCCATGGGTATATCATGCCATGCTGCTGCCAGTCTGCAGGTATACAGTGTAACACGTCACTGTGTATATTCCCATGGGTATATCATGCCATGCTGCTCCCAGTCTGCAGGTATACAGTGTAACACGTCACGGTGTATATTCCCATGGGTATATCATGCCATGCTGCTGCCAGTCTGCAGGTATACAGTGTAACACGTCACGGTGTATATTCCCATGGGTATATCATGCCATGCTGCTGCCAGTCTGCAGGTATACAGTGTAACGCGTCACGGTGTATATTCCCATGGGTATATCATGCCATGCTGCTGCCAGTCTGCAGGTATACAGTGTAACGCGTCACTGTGTATATTCCCATGGGTATATCATGCCATGCTGCTGCCAGTCTGCAGGTATACAGTGTAACGCGCTCACGGTGTATATTCCCATGGGTATATCATGCCATGCTGCTGCCAGTCTGCAGGTATACAGTGTAACACGTCACTGTGTATATTCCCATGGGTATATCATGCCATGCTGCTGCCAGTCTGCAGGTATACAGTGTAACGCGCTCACGGTGTATATTCCCATGGGTATATCATGCCATGCTGCTGCCAGTCTGCAGGTATACAGTGTAACACGTCACTGTGTATATTCCCATGGGTATATCATGCCATGCTGCTGCCAGTCTGCAGGTATACAGTGTAACACGTCACGGTGTATATTCCCATGGGTATATCATGCCATGCTGCTCCCAGTCTGCAGGTATACAGTGTAACACGTCACGGTGTATATTCCCATGGGTATATCATGCCATGCTGCTGCCAGTCTGCAGGTATACAGTGTAACACGTCACGGTGTATATTCCCATGGGTATATCATGCCATGCTGCTGCCAGTCTGCAGGTATACAGTGTAACGTGTCACTGTGTATATTCCCATGGGTATATCATGCCATGCTGCTGCCAGTCTGCAGGTATACAGTGTAACGCGTCACGGTGTATATTCCCATGGGTATATCATGCCATGCTGCTGCCAGTCTGCAGGTATACAGTGTAACGCGTCACTGTGTATATTCCCATGGGTATAACATGCCATGCTGCTGCCAGTCTGCAGGTATACAGTGTAACGCGTCACGGTGTATATTCCCATGGGTATATCATGCCATGCTGCTCCCAGTCTGCAGGTATACAGTGTAACGTGTCACGGTGTATATTCCCATGTGTATATCATGCCATGCTGCTCCCAGTCTGCAGGTATACAGTGTAACGCGTCACTGTGTATATTCCCATGGGTATATCATGCCATCTTGCTGCCAGTCTGCAGGTATACAGTGTAACGCGCTCACGGTGTATATTCCCATGGGTATATCATGCCATGCTACTTCCAGTCTGCAGGTATACAGTGTAACGCGCTCACGGTGTATATTCCCATGGGTATATCATGCCATGCTGCTTCCAGTCTGCAGGTATACAGTGTAACGCGTCACTGTGTATATTCCCATGGGTATATCATGCCATGCTGCTTCCAGTCTGCAGGTATACAGTGTAACGCGCTCACTGTGTATATTCCCATGGGTATGTCATGCCATGCTGCTGCCAGTCTGCAGGTATACAGTGTAACGCGTCACGGTGTATATTCCCATGGGTATATCATGCCATGCTGCTGCCAGTCTGCAGGTATACAGTGTAACGCGCTCACGGTGTATATTCCCATGGGTATATCATGCCATGCTGCTGCCAGTCTGCAGGTATACAGTGTAACGTGTCACGGTGTATATTCCCATGGGTATATCATGCCATGCTGCTTCCAGTCTGCAGGTATACAGTGTAACGCGTCACGGTGTATATTCCCATGGGTATATCATGCCATGCTGCTTCCAGTCTGCAGGTATACAGTGTAACGCGCTCACGGTGTATATTCCCATGGGTATATCATGCCATGCTGCTGCCAGTCTGCAGGTATACAGTGTAACACGTCACTGTGTATATTCCCATGGGTATATCATGCCATGCTGCTTCCAGTCTGCAGGTATACAGTGTAACGCGTCACTGTGTATATTCCCATGGGTATATCATGCCATGCTGCTGCCAGTCTGCAGGTATACAGTGTAACGCGTCACTGTGTATATTCCCATGGGTATATCATGCCATGCTGCTCCCAGTCTGCAGGTATACAGTGTAACGCGCTCACTGTGTATATTCCCATGGGTATATCATGCCATGCTGCTTCCAGTCTGCAGGTATACAGTGTAACGCGCTCACGGTGTATATTCCCATGGGTATATCATGCCATGCTGCTGCCAGTCTGCAGGTATACAGTGTAACGCGTCACGGTGTATATTCCCATGGGTATATCATGCCATGCTGCTCCCAGTCTGCAGGTATACAGTGTAACGCGTCACGGTGTATATTCCCATGGGTATATCATGCCATGCTGCTGACAGTCTGCAGGTATACAGTGTAACGTGCTCACGGTGTATATTCCCATGCGTATATCATGCCATGCTGCTGCCAGTCTGCAGGTATACAGTGTAACGCGTCACGGTGTATATTCCCATGGGTATATCATGCCATGCTGCTGCCAGTCTGCAGGTATACAGTGTAACGCGCTCACGGTGTATATTCCCATGGGTATATCATGCCATGCTGCTTCCAGTCTGCAGGTATACAGTGTAACGCGTCACTGTGTATATTCCCATGGGTATATCATGCCATGCTGCTTCCAGTCTGCAGGTATACAGTGTAACGCGTCACGGTGTATATTCCCATGCGTATATCATGCCATGCTGCTGCCAGTCTGCAGGTATACAGTGTAACGCGTCACGGTGTATATTCCCATGGGTATATCATGCCATGCTGCTCCCAGTCTGCAGGTATACAGTGTAACGCACTCACGGTGTATATTCCCATGGGTATATCATGCCATGCTGCTGCCAGTCTGCAGGTATACAGTGTAACGCGCTCACGGTGTATATTCCCATGGGTATATCATGCCATGCTGCTGCCAGTCTGCAGGTATACAGTGTAACGCGCTCACGGTGTATATTCCCATGGGTATATCATGCCATGCTGCTGCCAGTCTGCAGGTATACAGTGTAACGCGCTCACGGTGTATATTCCCATGGGTATATCATGCCATGCTGCTGCCAGTCTGCAGGTATACAGTGTAACGTGCTCACGGTGTATATTCCCATGGGTATATCATGCCATGCTGCTTCCAGTCTGCAGGTATACAGTGTAACACGTCACTGTGTATATTCCCATGGGTATATCATGCCATGCTGCTTCCAGTCTGCAGGTATACAGTGTAACGCGTCACTGTGTATATTCCCATGGGTATATCATGCCATGCTGCTGCCAGTCTGCAGGTATACAGTGTAACGCGTCACTGTGTATATTCCCATGGGTATATCATGCCATGCTGCTGCCAGTCTGCAGGTATACAGTGTAACGCGTCACTGTGTATATTCCCATGGGTATATCATGCCATGCTGCTTCCAGTCTGCAGGTATACAGTGTAACGCGTCACTGTGTATATTCCCATGGGTATATCATGCCATGCTGCTGCCAGTCTGCAGGTATACAGTGTAACGCGCTCACGGTGTATATTCCCATGGGTATAACATGCCATGCTGCTGCCAGTCTGCAGGTATACAGTGTAACGCGTCACTGTGTATATTCCCATGGGTATATCATGCCATGCTGCTGCCAGTCTGCAGGTATACAGTGTAACGCGCTCACTGTGTATATTCCCATGGGTATATCATGCCATGCTGCTGCCAGTCTGCAGGTATACAGTGTAACGCGTCACTGTGTATATTCCCATGGGTATATCATGCCATGCTGCTGCCAGTCTGCAGGTATACAGTGTAACGCGCTCACGGTGTATATTCCCATGGGTATATCATGCCATGCTGCTTCCAGTCTGCAGGTATACAGTGTAACACGTCACTGTGTATATTCCCATGGGTATATCATGCCATGCTGCTTCCAGTCTGCAGGTATACAGTGTAACGCGTCACTGTGTATATTCCCATGGGTATATCATGCCATGCTGCTGCCAGTCTGCAGGTATACAGTGTAACGTGTCACGGTGTATATTCCCATGGGTATATCATGCCATGCTGCTTCCAGTCTGCAGGTATACAGTGTAACGCGCTCACGGTGTATATTCCCATGGGTATATCATGCCATGCTGCTCCCAGTCTGCAGGTATACAGTGTAACGCGTCACGGTGTATATTCCCATGGGTATATCATGCCATGCTGCTGCCAGTCTGCAGGTATACAGTGTAACGTGCTCACGGTGTATATTCCCATGGGTATATCATGCCATGCTGCTGCCAGTCTGCAGGTATACAGTGTAACGTGTCACTGTGTATATTCCTATGGGTATATCATGCCATGCTGCTTCCAGTCTGCAGGTATACAGTGTAACGCGTCACTGTGTATATTCCCATGGGTATATCATGCCATGCTGCTGCCAGTCTGCAGGTATACAGTGTAACGCGTCACGGTGTATATTCCCATGGGTATATCATGCCATGCTGCTTCCAGTCTGCAGGTATACAGTGTAACGCACTCACGGTGTATATTCCCATGGGTATATCATCCCATACTGCTTCCAGTCTGCAGGTATACAGTGTAACGCGCTCACTGTGTATATTCCCATGGGTATATCATGCCATGCTGCTTCCAGTCTGCAGGTATACAGTGTAACGCGTCACTGTGTATATTCCCTTGGGTATATCATGCCATGCTGCTCCCAGTCTGCAGGTATACAGTGTAACGCGCTCACGGTGTATATTCCCATGGGTATATCATGCCATGCTGCTTCCAGTCTGCAGGTATACAGTGTAACACGTCACGGTGTATATTCCTATGGGTATATCATGCCATGCTGCTGCCAGTCTGCAGGTATACAGTGTAACGCGCTCACGGTGTATATTCCCATGGGTATGTCATGCCATGCTGCTGCCAGTCTGCAGGTATACAGTGTAACGCGTCACGGTGTATATTCCCGTGGGTATAACATGCCATGCTGCTTCCAGTCTGCAGGTATACAGTGTAACGCGTCACGGTGTATATTCCCATGGGTATAACATGCCATGCTGCTTCCAGTCTGCAGGTATACAGTGTAACGTGTCACGGTGTATATTCCCATGGGTATATCATGCCATGCTGCTTCCAGTCTGCAGGTATACAGTGTAACGCGCTCACGGTGTATATTCCCGTGGGTATAACATGCCATGCTGCTGCCAGTCTGCAGGTATACAGTGTAACACGTCACTGTGTATATTCCCATGTGTATATCATGCCATGCTGCTGCCAGTCTGCAGGTATACAGTGTAACGCGTCACTGTGTATATTCCCGTGGGTATATCATGCCATGCTGCTGCCAGTCTGCATGTATACAGTGTAATGCGTCACTGTGTATATTCCCGTGGGTATATCATGCCATGCTGCTTCCAGTCTGCAGGTATACAATGTAACGCGTCACGGTGTATATTCCCGTGGGTATATCATGCCATGCTGCTCCCAGTCTGCAGGTATACAGTGTAACGCGCTCACGGTGTATATTCCCATGGGTATATCATGCCATGCTGCTGCCAGTCTGCGGGTATACAGTGTAACGCGCTCACGGTGTATATTCCCGTGGGTATATCATGCGTTCCCTCTCTCCCCTCTCAGTCGGTCCGGGGATGTGGTTGAGCACCTGATGAAGAGTCAGTGGTTTCTGAGCTGTGAGACGATGGCACAAAAAGCCCTTGAGGTGATAAAACCGCATTAATCTCTCACGCTCCCCCCTTCTCTCTTTCCCTCTCTCTCCACCCACATATCTCTCTCTCACCCCCCCTTCTATCTCACGCCCCCATTCCCTTTCCGTCTCTCTCCACCCATATCTCTCTCTCCCCCCATATCTCTATCTCTCTCCCCCCCATATCTCTCTCCCCCCCATATCTCTCTCTCCCCCCCATATCTCTCTCTCCCCCCCATATCTCTCTCTCCCCCCATATCTCTCTCTCCCCCCATATCTCTCTCTCCCCCCATATCTCTCTCCCCCCATATCTTTCTCTCCCCCCATATCTCTCTCTCCCCCATATCTCTCTCTCCCCCCATATCTCTCTCCCCCTATATATCTCTCTCCCCCCATATCTCTCTCCCCCTATATATCTCTCTCCCCCTATATCTCTCTCTCCCCCTATATCTCTCTCCCCCTATATCTCTCTCCCCCTATCTCTCTTCCCCCTATCCTCTCTCCCCTAACCTATCTCCCCCTCTACTCTCTCTCCCCTCTATCTCTCTCTCCCCTATCTCTCTCTCCCTATATCTCTCTCTCCCCCTTTTCTCTCTCTCCCCCTATATCTCCTCTCCCCTCTCTCTCTCTCCCCCTATCTCTCTCTCTCCCCCCTATCTCTCTCACCCCCCTTCTATCTCACGCCCCATCCCTTTCCCTCTCTCTCCCCATATCTCTCTCTCCCCCTATCTCTATCTCTCTCCCCCTCTCTCTCCCCCATCTCATTCTCTCTCCCCCCATATCTCTCCCCCCCATATCTCTCTCCCCCCATATCTCTCTTCCCCCATATCTCTCCCCCATATCTCTCTCCCCCATATCTCTCTCCCCCATATCTCTCTTCCCCATCTCTCTCTCCCCCCATATCTCTCTCTCCCCCATATCTCTCTCTCCCCCATATCTCTCTCTCCCCCCATATCTCTCTCTCCCCCCATTTCTCTCTCTCCCCCTATATATCTCTCTCCCCTATATCTCTCTCTCCCCTTATATCTCTCTCTCCCCCTATATCTCTCTCTCCCCCTATATCTCTCTCTCCCCCTATATCTCTCTCTCCCCCTATATCTCTCTCTCCCCCTATATCTCTCTCTCCCCCTATATCTCTCTCCCCCTATATCTCTCTCCCCCTATATCTCTCTCCCCCTATATCTCTCTCCCCCTATATCTCTCTCCCCCTATATCTCTCTCCCCCTATATCTCTCTCCCCCTATATCTCTCTCTCCCCCTATATCTCTCTCTCCCCCCATATCTCTCTCTCCCCCCATATCTCTCCCCCCCCCTATATCTCTCTCTCCCCCTATATCTCTCTCTCCCCCTATATCTCTCTCTCCCCCTATATCTCTCTCTCCCCCTATATCTCTCTCTCCCCCTATATCTCTCTCTCCCCCTATATCTCTCTCTCCCCCTATATCTCTCTCTCCCCCTATATCTCTCTCTCCCCCTATATCTCTCTCTCCCCCTATATCTCTCTCTCCCCCCCATATCTCTCTCCCCACCATATCTCTCTCCCCCCCATCTCTCTCTCTCCCCCCCATCTCTCTCTCTCCCCCCCCATATCTCTCTCCCCCCCATATCTCTCTCCCCCCCATATCTCTCCCCCCCATATCTCTCTCCCCCCCATATCTCTCTCTCCCCCCCATATCTCTCTCTCCCCCCCATATCTCTCTCTCCCCCCCATATCTCTCTCTCCCCCCCATATCTCTCTCCCCCCCCCATATCTCTCTCCCCCCCCCATATCTCTCTCCCCCCCCATATCTCTCTCTCCCCCCCATATCTCTCTCTCCCCCCCATATCTCTCTCCCCCCCATATCTCTCTCTCCCCCCCATATCTCTCTCTCCCCCCATATCTCTCTCTCCCCCCATATCTCTCTCTCCCTCCCATATCTCTCTCTCCCTCCCATATCTCTCTCTCCCTCCCATATCTCTCTCTCCCTCCCATATCTCTCTCTCCCTCCCATATCTCTCTCTCCCTCCCATATCTCTCTCTCCCTCCCATATCTCTCTCTCCCTCCCATATCTCTCTCTCCCTCCCATATCTCTCTCTCTCCCTCCCATATCTCTCTCTCCCTCCCATATCTCTCTCTCCCTCCCATATCTCTCTCTCCCCCCCATATCTCTCTCTCCCCCCCCATATCTCTCTCTCTCCCCCCCCATATCTCTCTCTCCCCCTCCATATCTCTCTCCCCCCATATCTCTGTCCCCCCGATATCGCTCTCTCCCCCCTTCCCCCTCTCTCTGTCTCTCCCTGTCTCTCCCTCGCTTTCTGTCTCTCTCTCGCTTTCTGTCTCTCTCTCGCTTTCTGTCTCTCTCTCGCTTTCTGTCTCTCTCTCGCTTTCTGTCTCTCTCTCGCTTTCTGTCTCTCTCTCGCTTTCTGTCTCTCTCTCGCTTTCTGTCTCTCTCTCGCTTTCTGTCTCTCTCTCGCGCTCTCTTTTTCTGTCTCTCTTCTCTATCTCTTTTTCTGTCTCCTTTCTGTCTCTCTCCTTTCTGCCTCTCTCTCTCCTTTCTGCCTCTCTCTCTCTCCTTTCTGCCTCTCTCTCTCTCTGCCTCTCTCTCTCTCTCCTTTCGGCCTCTCTCTCTCTCTCCTTTCTGCCTCTCTCTCTCTCTGTCTCTCTCTCTCTCTATCTCCCTTCTTTCTGTCTCTCCCCCTGAGCACGCTGCCTCTCTCCCCCTGAGCACGCTGCCTCTCTCCCCCTGAGCACGCTGCGTCTCTCCCCCTGAGCACGCTGCCTCTCTCCCCCTGAGCACGCTGCGTCTCTCCCCCTGAGCACGCTGCCTCTCTCCCCCTGAGCACGTTGCGTCTCTCCCCCAGGCTGTGAGTTCTGGCTGCCTGCAGATCACCCCGTCTTATCACCAGAAAAATTGGCAGAATTGGCTCTCAAACATTAGGTATTTAACGGGATTAGAGGGCGTCTCCCACACGTGATTCCTTTAAAACTATATATAGGGATATATAGGGTCAGCGGTGCCTCCCCCCAAGGGGATAAGCATTATTACTTTGAGAAAGGGGTATATCCCGCAAGTGATGGGATTTAAGCCAGGTGACAATGTGAATGACAACTTGACAGATAAGAGGCTTTCAGATGGTGACACACGGTGGGAATGACACTCGGTTTTTATAAATATTGACCCCATAATTGACTCGCTGGTCTTCTTCTTTCAAGCGATTGGTGCATCTCTCGTCAGCTTTGGTGGGGTCATCAGATTCCGGCTTACCGTGTGACGGTGTCGGGGACACAACCGGAGCAGGTAACCAGCAGTGTCAGAGGGGACTTTGTATGGGTGACACAGTGACACAGACATAAGGGAGCTATGAGTCTGTCCCTCCCCCGCAGGGTGACACAGTGACACAGACAGAAGGGAGCTATGAGTCTGTCCCTCCCCTGCAGGGTGACACAGACAGAAGGGAGCTATGAGACTGTCCCTCCCCCCGCAGGGTGACACAGTGACACAGACAGAAGGGAGCTATGAGTCTGTCCCTCCCCCCGCAGGGTGACACAGTGACACAGACAGAAGGGAGCTATGAGTCTGTCCCTTCCCCCGCAGGGTGGCACAGTGACACAGACAGAAGGGAGCTATGAGTCTGTCCCTCCCCCGCAGGGTGACACAGACAGAAGGGAGCTATGAGACTGTCCCTCCCCCCGCAGGATGACACAGTGACACAGACAGAAGGGAGCTATGAGACAGTCCCTCCCCCCGCAGGGTGACACAGTGACACAGACAGAAGGGAGCTATGAGACTGTCCCTCCCCCGCAGGGTGACACAGTGACACAGACAGAAGCGAGCTATGAGGCTGTCCCTCCCCCCGCAGGGTGACACAGTGACACAGACAGAAGGGAGCTATGAGTCTGTCCCTCCCCTGCAGGGTGACACAGACAGAAGGGAGCTATGAGACTGTCCCTCCCCCCGCAGGGTGACACAGTGACACAGACAAAAGGGAGCTATGAGACAGTCCCTCCCCCCGCAGGGTGACACAGTGACACAGACAGAAGGGAGCTATGAGACTGTCCCTCCCCCGCAGGGTGACACAGTGACACAGACAGAAGGGATCTATGAGTCTGTCCCTCCCCCGCAGGGTGACACTGTGACACACACAGAAGGGAGCTATGAGTCTGTCCCTCCCCCCGCAGGGTGACACAGTGACACAGACAGAAGGGAGCTATGAGTCTGTCCCTCACCCAGCAGGGTGACACAGTGACACAGACAGAAGGGAGCTATGAGTCTGGCCCTCCCTCCGCAGGGTGACACAGTGACACAGTCAGAAGGGAGCTATGTGTCTGTCCCTCCCCCCTCAGGGTGACACAGACAGAAGGGAGCTATGAGTCTGTCCCTCCCCCGCAGGGTGACACAGTGACACAGACAGAAGGGAGCTATGAGTCTGTCCCTCCCCCCGCAGGGTGACACAGTGACACAGACAGAAGGGAGCTATGAGTCTGTCCCTCCCCCCGCAGGGTGACACAGTGACACAGACATAAGGGAGCTATGAGTCTGTCCCTTCCCCCGCAGGGTGACACAGTGACACAGACAGAAGGGATCTATGAGTCTGTCCCTCCCCCGCAGGGTGACACAGTGACACAGACAGAAGGGATCTATGAGTCTGTCCCTCCCCCTCAGGGTGACACTGTGACACAGACAGAAGGGAGCTATGAGTCTGTCCCTCCCCCCGCAGGGTGACACAGTGACACAGACAGAAGGGAGCTATGAGTCTGTCCCTCACCCAGCAGGGAACTAATTCCATATTTTTTTTGTTGGTTCCTAGAACCGCTGTGATGAGAGTGAAGGATTCTGGGTAGTTGCCCACAATGAGTCTGAAGCCAGAAGAAAAGCCGCAGAGACCTTGGGGAGACAAGAGGAAGAGTTAGAACTAAAGAGAGGTAAAAAGGGAGAGTAGCACCATTAGTAACCTCTTCTATGCCTTCAAAATGGCTTCCCCTCATTTCGGTACCACTAATGAAATGGGTGTCTCTTGTACCTTTCATGTGTCATTCTGGGCTTTTTGGAGTTGTGCTTTGGGGCAGGTAAATGGCAGATGAGGTTTAATACAGATAAATGTAAGGTTATGCATTTGGGATGGAAGAATAAACAGGCGACTTACAAATTAAATAGGGATTAATTGGGGGAATCCTTGATGGAGAAGGATTTAGGAGTGCTTGTAGACAGCAGGCTTAGCAATAGTGCCCAAAGTCAGGCAGTAGCTGCAAAGGCAAACAAGATCTTATCTTGCATTAAACGGGCAATGGATGGAATGGAAGTAAACATAATTATTCCCCTTTACAAAGCATTAGTAAGACCACACCTTGAATATGGAGTACAATTTTGGGCACCACCCCTCAGAAAAGACATTATGGAACTAGAGAGAGTGCAGAGAAGAGCCACCAAATTAATAAAGGGGATGGACATTCGAACTTACGAGGAGAGGCTAGCTAAATTAGATTTATTTACATTAGAAAAGAGGCGTCTAATGAGGGGATATGATAACTATATACAAATATATTCGGGGACAATACAAGGAGCTTTCAAAATTACTATTCATCCCACGGGCAGTACAAGGACTCGGGGACCATCCCTTAAGGTGGAGGAAGGAAATTTTACCAGCAACAAAGGAAAGGGTTCTTTACAGTAAGGGCAGTTAAAATGTGGAATTCATTACCCATGGAGACTGTGATGGCAGATACAATAGATTTGTTCAAAAAATGGTTGGACGTCTTTTTAGAAAGGAAAGGTATACAGGATATACCAAATATGTAAACATGGAAGGATGCTGATCCAGGGAGTAATCCGATTGCCAATGTTGGAGTCAGGAAGGAATTTATTTTTCCCCTTATCATTGGATGATATGACACTGGGGTTTTTTTGTTTGCCTTCCTCTGGATCAATAAGTAAGTATAGATATAGGATAAAGTATCTGTTGTCTAAATTTAGCATAGTTGAACTTGATGGACGTACGTCTTTTTTCAACCTCATCTACTATGTAACTATGTGACTATGTAACTATGTAACTACTATGTAACTATGTAATCCATAATCTGGGTCTAAAAATGGGTGCAATGGTTGTTAAGTGGCAGAGTGCTTTCTTTAGCCCAAGGTCCCCATTGGGGGGGGAAAGGGAGGGATGTCGGATTGAACCCTAGACCTTCTTTCTCTCCACCTTCAGATGAAGATGTTCTGGACACCTGGTTTTCTTCCGCCCTCTTCCCGTTCGCTATGCTGGGGTGGCCGGAGCAGGTAAGCCATATCCGAGCAGGCGTTGTGTGTTGAGCGTCAAGCCCTGGTTAAGTTGAACCTCTTCTGACCACATCAGGGACTTTCCCTTGTGGCTCTTAAACCCAGTCGCTCTTTGGTAACATAATATCTTCGGTCTATCGTAATAACCGAAGGACATCAAGTAGACATTTGGTAGTGTGTGATGTTTTAAGATGTCTCAACCGTTGGCTGGCATTTAGTTGACCTTCTGAAGCATCTCTACCAGGGGTGGGCGACTCTAGTCCTCAAGGGCCACCAACAGGTCAAGTTTTGAGGCTATCCTGTTTCAGCACAGGTGGCTCAATCAGTGGCTCAGTCTTCGACTGGAGGCCCTTGAGGTCTGGACTGGCCCGTCGCTAATCTATACTGTCTACCTAAAGTCTCCTATCTACTGAATCTGTGCCTAGGCCTCACCGATTTATCATGTCTTCGATAAAGTCGTATCTGTCCTGATCATCCTAACCCTGTAACATAAGTCCTCTTCTCTGGGACTTTCTGACACAGAGGGGACCTTTCATGCATTTATGGTGCCTACTAAAGGCTCTACTGACACTACCAGAGACTTCTCACCTGCGTTAGGTGGAGTTGACATTTTGTCGAGTGTATGATGTTTTAGATGAGTTCGATCTTCTGATTTTGACCAGAGACTGTGCCGACATTTGTCTGGCGTCGAGCAGACACTGGGATATATTTCTTTTGATTTCACTGTAGACATTTTGAGACATGTCCTGTTATCTTATTTAAGGTCTGTGTTACTGAATTATAAATGGTTTAAATGGCCTGATCTACCTTTCCGAGACTTGCCAACAGCTGCCTGGCATTGAGTAGACATTTTTTTGTGTCTACATAAAGTCTTTTTTCTCCTGATTTATACGATGGAGTTTCTTTAAGCCCTACTTCCCTGGCCCTGCCATCGAGCAGACATTTTTGAGGTGTGTGTGACATCTTAGGCAAATGTCCTCTTTTGCCCATCTTCTCCAGGTCTTTGCTGTAGGTGCTTGGATTGAGTAGACATTATGGCGTCACTGTATGAGAAGATCTTTGTGAGTCTGACGTTGAGGAGACACTTTTTTGTAGCCTAGAGATGTCTTGGATGAGATTGGTAATAGTCTTGTCTTCTCCCCAGCAGCTACCTGGCCCTACTTTCCCTGAACTTGCTATCAGCCACTGTGCATTGACCAGATATTTTGATGTCTGCTCTGTCCCTGACTTATCCGGCCTTGCTTGCATCAGTCTGGGATTGAGTAGCCGTTATGTCTATATCTGAGGTCTCCTTAGGAAAGTGGAGAGCCTTTTCTATGATATCTGAGAAGAGGCTGATGGTTTTCTTGGTTCTTCCCCATGACCTTTTTGACTTTGAGTGGGAATGTTTACTCCTGTGTCCTCTTCTCTCCTACAGACGAAAGACCTCCAGGAGTTTTATCCCAACTCTCTTCTGGAGACGGGGAGTGACCTGCTATTCTTCTGGGTGGCTAGGATGGTAATGCTAGGAGAACAACTCACAGGACAGCTACCATTCAAAGAGGTAGAGAGCCGGTTTCTTCTCCCGCAGGGTGATACAGACAGAAGGGAGCTATGAGTCTGTCCCTCCCCCCGCAGGGTGACACAGACAGAAGGGAGCTATGAGTCTGTCCCTCCCCCGCAGGGTGACACAGTGACACAGACAGAAGGGAGCTATGAGTCTGTCCCTCCCCGCAGGGTGACACAGTGACACAGACAGAAGGGAGCTATGAATCTGTCCCTCCCCCCGCAGGGTGACACAGTGACACAGACAGAAGGGAGCTATGTGTCTGTCCCTCCCCCCGCAGGGTGACACAGTGACACAGACAGAAGGGAGCTATGAGACTGTCCCTCCCCCCGCAGGTGACACAGTGACACAGTGACACAGACAGAAGGGAGCTATGAGTCTGTCCCTCCCCCGCAGTGTGACAAAGTGACACGATGACAGATGTCCTGCTCTGTTCCAGGTGTTCCTGCACTCTATGGTCAGAGACGCCCACGGCAGAAAAATGAGCAAATCTTTAGGCAACGTTCTTGATCCTTTAGATGTTGTGACAGGGATTTCCCTAGAGGTAACACACAGCTATCTGGCACTGTGAGACACAGGCAGATCATATATCAGTAACACACGCGCCTCTCCCCCATGTTGGTGTGTGACACGCGCCTCTCCCCCATGTTGGTGTGTGACACGCGCGCCTCTCCCCCATGTTGGTGTGTGACACGCATGGCTCTCTCCCATGTTGGTGTGTGGACACGCGCGCCTCTCTCCAATGTTGGTTTGTGACACGCGTGCCTCTCTCCCATGTTGGTGTGTGACACGCGCGGCTCTCTCCCATGTTGGTGTGTGACACGCGCGGCTCTCTCCCATGTTGGTGTGTGACACGCGAGGCTCTCTCCCATGTTGGTGTGTGACACGTGCGGCTCTCTCCCATGTTGGTGTGTGACATGCGCGGCTCTCCCCCATGTTGGTGTGTGACACGCGCGGCTCTCCCCCATGTTGTTGTGACACGGCTTTATCTATTTCTCAGCGGTTGCAGGAGAAGTTAAAAGACGGCAATTTGGACCACCGGGAAGTTAAAATGGCGGAGGCTGGACTGGTAGGATATACAGTTATATATATGTACACCCTTCTGCACACCATGTCATTACACACCTGCATGTACCGCAGGGAAAGACATTGCGTTCCAACGCGTTTCGCCACCATTGTAGTGACTTCATCAGGGGTTGATGGGGCATTGAAATGATGCAATTCAATAGTCCCAAGTCGCCCCGGCAGCAGAGAGGGCGTCCCTCAGCAATACAGAGCTCCTCAAGAGTTAGCGACATCATTGGATCAGATGACGGGGAAATAACATTGAAATAATAAAGTGATGAACCGGTATATTTAATCTCGGGGGGGGGGGGAGGGGCAGATTGTATGGGATCGAAGGGTGTCTCGCTGAGAAATGTCTGGATAGGTTTGGTCAGGGCTGTCGAATTCGCAGCCCACAGGGTGCCGCCCCGTGCCCGCTCATCTGAAGAGTGGGTGGGGGAGGCTAAAGCAGGGATGTCCCTAGTACCTGGCCTCTCGGCCTCTCCCCCCCTTTCCTTCCCGCATTTTTTCTCTCCCTCCCCCCTTTTTTTCTCCCTCCTGCCCTTTTTTCTCTCTATCCCCCTTTTTTCTCTCTCTCCCCCCTTTTTTTCTCCCTCCTCCCTTTTTTCTCTCTATCCCCCTTTTTCTCTCTCTCCCCCCTTTTTTCTCTCTCTCCCCCCTTTTTTCTCTCTCTCCCCCCTTTTTTCTCTCTCCCCCCTTTTTTCTCTCTCCCCCCTTTTTTCTCTCGTCCGCCCCTTTTTTTCTCTCTCCCCCCTTTATTCTCCTCTCCCCCGTTTTTTCTCTCCCCCTTTTTTCTCTCTCCCCCGTTTCTCTCCCCCTATTTTCTCTCTCCCCCTTTTTTCCTCTCTCCCCCCTTTTTTCCTCTCTCCCCCTTTTTTCCTCTCTCCCCCCTTTTTTCTCTCCCCCCTTTTTTTCTCTCCCCCCTTTTTTTCTCTCCCCCGTTTTTTTTCTCTCTCTCCCCCGTTTTTTTTCTCTCTCCTCCGTTTTTTTCTCTCACCTTTTTTCTCTCCCCTTTTTTCTCTCCCCCCCCCCTTTTTTCTCTCCTTCTCCTTTTTTCTTTCCCACCTCTCTTATATCTCCCTCTCTTATTGTCTAACCTTATTAATTCTCTGTCTTATTCTCCATTTCCCTCCCCCCGCTCCTCCCTCCTCCCCGACATACACACAGGTAAAGGATTTCCCGCACGGGATTCCCGAGTGTGGAACCGACGCCCTGCGGCTCTCTCTTGTGCTCCCATAGAGTTCAAGGTGAGCCGTCCTACACACCGTGACCACCGGGTGGCGCTGGCACCCTATGGAGAGGAGCATTCTGGGAGAGGAGCGTTACCAATACAATAACTGATGGACAAAGCAATAAAGTGCAGAAGTAGCTGACACTATAAGGCCGCGTTTAATAGTGCCGGCGACGCGACCGATGACGTCACCCGCCGCCACTGGCGAAAGTTGTATTTTACGTTTGAGTGACGTCGCTGGCGACAAGACCGGTGACGCCACCAGGGGGGAGGGCAGCGTGCGATAGGCGCTCTGTGATTGGTCACATGTGGCGACTGTCTCTCCCAAAATCAATTAACGCCGACTACCACATTTTTGTCGATACGTCGCGCCTACTATAAGCGCATGCGACGGATTCAATGTATTTGTTTTGGCGCGACGTCACGTCTCCGTCGCCAGCACTATAAGCGCAGCCTAATAAAGAGGAAAGAGACAAGTGATTACCTCAGGCCACCCCGACCGGCTGGTCTCAGAGAGAACCATCAATGGGACACAACATCTCCTGATACAGCATGAGAGAGAGGCCTATGTCTGCTTTCCACCCCAGGTCTCTCTCTCATGCTGTATCGGGAGATGTTGGGTGATGGGACACAACATCTCCCGATACGGCATGAGAGAGAGACCTATGTCTGCTTTTCCACCCCAGGTCTCTCTCTCATGCGGTATCGG